>NC_132783.1:44901490-45537490 GCF_048418805.1 Vulpes vulpes | reverse complement strand
AGGCATTGTATGAGAAAACTGAAGATGTTTGGAAATACAAAGTCATGCCACCATTTTAATAAAATGAAAGTCCAGAACTAATATACACCAGTCTTATAGGAAAATCAAAGCACACAAAAAGAGGAGACCAACAGAGTTAAAACAAAGACGGCCACAGGTTAAAAAAAACTAACAGGGTGATTGCCACTTTGGTTAAAATAATAACCAGCACAAGAGAAAGAAAGATAATTTGTATGATTCCACTTATACGAGGTACCTACAGTAGTCAAATTCATAGAGATAAGGAAGTAAAATGGTGGTTGCCAAGAGCTGGAGGGGAAGCTACTGTTTAATTCAGGGAGTTTTAAGTTTTGCAAGATGAAAAGAGTTGTGTGGATGGATGGTGATGATGGCTGCACAACAGTGTAAATGCACTTAACACCACTGAATTGCACACTTAAAAATGATCACAATGATAAATTTTATGCTATGTGTATTTTAACCCAATTTTTTAAAAGATAACTTCATGTTCCAGATAACTATATAAGAAAGTTATGGTATAAATATGAAACTAATCAAAATGTGGAAAAATTTAAACAACTAATGGAATGTAAAAAAGAGAATCCAAATGATTTTTATGACAAGAATATTCTAGTTTGGGAAGCCTAAAGGTCGCGGAATTGGAACCACAGAAAGGAAATTAATCCTTGCATTTCACTTGTTTCACCGTTGAGTAATTTAAAAAGTAGAGGTTGACCGGCACAACACTGTGTCTTAAGCTGCTTAGTCATCTAAGAGTAAAGATAAATGAACAAGTAAACAAGTAAATTCTTTAGCTTGATAAAGGTTATAAACCTAAAAGTTTGTCTCTGGTAAAGGGAAAGAATGAGTCAAAAATCTATTTGCTTTTCTCTAACGTTTTCTATATGACTTTGCTATCATGTGCATGTATTATACATACACGTGTGTATACACATACACACACATCTCTGTGGCTTCTGTTTCTTTATGCTTTTCAGAGTAGAAACAAAATTTTGAAAAGAAGGGAGTTATGCTTCAGATAAAAATATCTGAGTCTTTATATTTAAAATCCATCACAAAAAAAAAAATAAAAAATAAAAAATAAAAAATAAAATCCATCACATCATCAGAAGGAAAAGATACATATGAAAAATATATAGTTCTCTATACCTTGGTTTCTACAGCAAAATATCATTGAAAAGAAAAATTGTATAGATAAATACATTAGGCATATACTATGTGTATTGTTTATAGCCTGACATATTAATGATGTTGTCTATCTCATGGTTCTATATTAGCTTTCTATTTACCCTTTTAAATATTTGCATTCCTTAATAAATCATTTAGAAAGCTAAATAAAATGTCTTTTATATGTATGATTGCCTATGACTAATTTTCAAGCATAGGTTTTATTGTATTTCAGTGAAAAAGTGATATGTTTGCTAAATGAATAGGCTAAAGTCAGGCAAAGATGACAATGTCTACTGTATCTTTTATCAGACTTGCAAAGAATTGAAACTCTTGCTTTTCTAAGTACTGGAGAAATATTCCCCCAGGTTTTTTATGCAGAATTAAAGTTTTCACAGAATTTTACTTCCTATTATACATAGAAAGTGTTCCTTGGTCAAATAAATTTGAAGAAAGTTATACTGAACAAAGTTAAAACAGTTTTCTTTATTGCAGGTCATGACGGAGCCTGTAATATTCTAATTCACACATAAGATCAATACAATGTGTGCATTTTCCTCCACATATGTTTGCTCATTACTTCTCTTTTTCCACAATGTTCTTATAGAGCTAATGTTTGCAAAATATACTTAGAAAAATTTTAATTTCTATGAAGTCACCTTGGTTCTCCAATTTCTAGTGTCATTTTCAATGTACTAATTCTGAAATTGTAATTCAAATCTTCGCTATAGTGTTGATTAAAAGCACAAATTTAAAGTAGAGACAAAACTACAGTAAAGACATTTCTTCTATTGTCATTAAAAATTCAAAGTAAATTACAGTTAAATAGCACACATTTAAAAGCAATTTATATCATCTTTGGTTTTGGATATTATGGAACTGCATTCCTCAGTTTGCATAATCAGTCATCTTTAGCAATGCATAGTATTATCTAGTCAGACAATAACTTCATCAGTTTCAGCATATAGTATCTTCAGATAACCACAGAGTTATCTGAAGAACCAAAGAATTCCATCAATAGTGAATGGTATCCTCTATAATGGGCCACAGCTGCAAGAAACTTATTTATTTTTATTCTTTTTAATCTCTCTATCCTCTAATCAAAAAAAAAAAAGAAATCTTAGAAAGATAGTAGCTGTAGTCTATCTGAAATTTGAACAATAGAATTATTATTATATGGTATAGCAAAACCAAATGTGAATAGTGAGAAAAATGAGATATTTCAAGGTCAAGAAGTTAATTTATTTATAAATATTGCTTTGAAAATGGCCTTCCATTATATCAATGATATTTTTAACTTTAATTAGCATTTTTAAAATTTCATAGGAAGCAAAAAATAAAAACAAAACACCTAATAGGAAGTATACATTATTTGCTTTTAGATTCAAGAAATCTATGTGTAGAAGTAACTTCTAAGTTGCTATTATCTTGACAATATACTCAGTTCTTCTCACATATAGCCAGAATAATTTATTCATAATCTTCTCAGAGCAAAATTCAGGATCCAATCTAGGCGAAAGGTTTACTTGGCTCAGGAAACAGAGTCATTTTCAAATCTGAGCATACCTGGGCAGCCCCGGTGGCTCAGTGGTTTAGCACTGCTTTCAGTCCAGGGCGTGATCCTGGAGACCTGGGATCGAGTCCCATGTCAGGCTCCCTGCATGGATCCTGCTTCTCCCTCTGCCTGTGTCTCTGCCTCTCTCTCTCCTCTCTATGTATTCTCATGAATAAATAAATAAAAATCTAAAAAGAAAAAACTCTGAGCATACGTGTTAAAGGAGCCACCTAGAACTAGAGGTGGGTCGGGCAGTGGGGGTCGTGGGGGGCTGTATGACAGAAAAGCTCAGTTGGAGTTGTACAACCTGTTTGACCAAACTGAGCAAATCTCTCAGTAGACCCTATGGAAAGATTACAGTCAGGTTAGGCTACAGAAGAAAATCCAAAATATAAGCAAGCAAAGAAAAAATACCTAACCCCTAAAAATCTATCCTGGAGAACTTATGCAAGAAATCCATTGAGGGTATATGTGGTGTGACAAAAAAAAAAGACAGAGATAGGGTGAATTCTTAGGCCCAACTGAGGAAAGAGAAAAAAGTGTATGACCTTAGATCTTAAAAACCTCATCTCATTTCTAAGAGATTTTAATTTCTGGGGAAAAAAGCACCTGCTATCAAGAGTCACAGGAAGATTTGATGGATGCTGGTAGATGATGGGAAAGAATATATGACTTCGGTTACTTTCCAAAGGTGGAGGATGAAATATAACTCGTGTCAGTATAGTTGCTTTTATTTTGGTGAAGCTACCTGGATGGGTGACTCAGTTGGAACTTTGGTATTAATTTTGTAAAAGAAATGTGTCAGAAACTGATATTAGATATGTTCTGTGTGATAATACTGTGACTTTAAAAACTTTGACTGTTGGGGAAGAAGTCCTTTCCTCTCCTATATAACCAGGAACTTGAAACACTGAACAAGGTGGGTGAGGTGAACTGGAACTAGCACACAGATAGAAGACTCAAAACCAGGCTGCCTCTAACATCATAAATCCTCCGAAGAAGTACGGCAGAGAAGGAATTTAGTTAAAAGGAAAAATATTAAAGAAACCAGACAAGACTGATAAGTTTTTTTTTTTAAGATTTTATTTATTTATTCAAGAGAGACCCATAGAGAGAGGCAGATACATAGAGAGGGCAGAGGGAGAAGCAGGCTCCATGCAGGAAGCCCGATGTAAGACTCGATCCCAGGACTCCAGGACCATGCCCTGAGCCAAAAGCAGACGCTCAACTGCTGAGCAACCAAGGTGTCCCAAAGTCAATTTGTTTTAAAGTAGATTTTTGTTTCAGGCATGAATTGAAATAGAGATAGTAAGAAAAGCTACCCTATTTTTTTGTGTGGTAAAAGTATTGTTTTAAGGTATGCAGCACACAGAATCAAGAGCTAAAACTACATTTTGATTGCATTATGAACAATACTATTCTTTTAGTTTTATGTTGCCAAAAGGTTATTTCTTATCCTCCATACTTAGAACTGTGCATTTGCATAAGTGGTTATTTTTTAGATCAAATTAAATACATTCAGATCCAATAAATGTTTACATCTTAACCATTGTCTCATTTACATTGACTTCATCTTATTTACACAACCAAACAAATCTAAATTTTAAATCATTATTCTGGAAGACTATGATAAACCAAAGATGTGATCATTTGTTTCCAAACTACTCAGACTTGAATCACCTATTAATAGTTGATCTTTCATTTTATATTATGGAAAGCTAATCTGTAGAAACTGAAGTAAAGGAAGAAGCTCATTATCTTAAATCTTCTGTTCAATAAGATCCAATTCGTTTAACATCTTGGTGCCACAGAGAATACAAAGAGGAAAAATAACAAAGTCTTACCTCAAGGAAATACCAGCAGAGTGGAAAGGGGAAATGAGACAAATGCACATATTCCTATACTGTAAGATAGAATAAGATTAGTACTATCAATTCTATGGGACTCTAAAAGAGAGAGATTTCCTCTGGTTGGTAGAATCAGGAATAATTTCATAAAAGAGGACATTTGAAATAGGCCTAGAAAATGAGTAGAATTTTGTTAAACAGGTACAACTATTCCTAGGTAAAGGAAATAGCATATGCAATTTCTTTATAGCAGACCATAAGGCATGGTTTAGAAATTGAGTAGTGTAATTTCATTAGATGACAGTAGAAGAATACAAAGGAGGGGTGTGGAGAATGAAGAAGATTAGAATGGAAAGTTTGGGGCCATAATATATAAGTTGAAGTCTTTGTACTTATATAATAGTCAACAGCTAGCCATGAAATGTTGATGAACTTGGAGATAGTAGACCAGAGCTATGTTTAGGAGACCCTTGAACCACTCACCCTCCCATATACACAAGAATAATGAAAATGACTTCTTGGATGGTATTTTTTTCTTTTTCTACATTATTTCCTATACAGTAAACTAAAAAACTTACCTATACTACTCAAAATACGTAATATGTACTATTCCAAGTAGTGTAGAATAAGACCGTAGTAGACAATTACTGTGACCTTTCTTGATATAATAGCTCCCTAATTGTTGGAGGATGGGGGAGTAGAGTAGAGAAGAGCCATATTATCTCCTTATTCATGGATATTAAATTTCTAAAAAACCTTTTTAAAATTTATTAAACATTTACCAAAATAGTTCATTTTTAAAATTTAATAATAATTTTGCTTTTTAAGCTAATTACTATGTTCAGAAAAATAAATCAAATTATAAGGTTCAAATGGAAGACTCCAATAATCTCCTTTTTCTACTTTACTATCTGCTTTTCACATAAGAGAGCAACATTATGCATTTAAAAGTTATTCCAATTACCAATGAAATTTCTGTTTTTCTTAGTTATGCTGAGTTGGTATTTCCAGAAATAGTTCCTTATAAAATTGCCTATTCACTTAATCTAAAAACAAGCTACCAAGCAACCTGTTTAAGAACAGGTTTCAGAGATGTACCTGCAATATGATATAATTTATGAACTTACGTTGACACTTTAAAACTAGGGCCTATGCCAGAACACTTTCAGTCAAATTCAAGTCATCCTTACCTGCTCATTCAGAGCCCTCTGCACAAAAATAAGAAGAATATTGTATAGAAAAGAGTCCTTAATTGGTCCAATATATCAAATTCACATCAATAAAGAGCAATTACAGCATATTTAATTTTATTCCTTTTTAAATCAATCTATAAAATTACGTGTTAATCTCGGTATAAAAGTTTAAAAAACTAAAGATATTTTTTCTTCTTCATTTTCCCTTTAGTATACTGATTTCATGAAATCATCTCATATACTCACAAGGCCATTAAACTATGCTACAATTATAAATATCATAGCTTGATATATCTCATGAAATACTTTTACTATGAAAGATTTTTAGCAAAATTAAGATTGTCATAAACAAAATGTCAGGAAACCTGTCATCTTAATTTCTATGGGAAAACACAATGTATTCTATTAACTTAGCAAAAACTTGAAAGGACAAAACAGTATTATGCTGAGTTATCTGGAACACTTAACATCTGGATTTCTAATCCTCCATAGAAAATGTAGTAGGAGAAGATGACAGTCATTTGAGATCATTTATCTTTTGGGTTTAGTACCTCATCTTTTTCTCTAAAAGTTCTTGGATATTCCAGTTGTCCATTCCTATATAATGTTTTAACCTTTATACCAGGTTTAGTTTTATTTATAAAGATGGTCATTTGATAATGACAGATAACTGTGGCTAGATAAAAAGTTATGAAACAGATACACTCATGAGAATTACAGATAGTATTAAAAATGCATTGTTGAGCTTTCAATATATTGCTACAATGTATACACATAAAACTATATCAATTTGTATCTTTAGCTTACTAATCAAAGGTCACCATAAAAAGGTTTAAAGCAATGCTATATATAACAACTTGGCTGAAATGGTATTCCTACTTTAATTCATAGACTGTATGTTTTAATATTTTATTTAAATTCAATTTGGCAACAAATAGTATAACACCCAGTGCTCCTCTCATCAAGTGCCCTCCTCAGTGCCCTGATTCATAGATTTTTTAAAGATTTTATTTATTCATGAGAGACACACAGAGAGAGGCAGAGACATAGGCAGAGGGAGAAGCAGGATCCCTGCATAAAGCCTGATGTGAGACTCGATCCTGGGACCCTGGGATCATAACCTGAGCCAAAGGCAGACGCTCAACCACTGAACTACCCAGGCGCCCCTAATTCATAGATTTTAAAGCTAAAAGTACTAAAAATGTATTTATTTCAGGTTTTATCGAACAGAATTCTTTCTGCAATATACTTGCAATGTGATTACCCAACTTAGCTGAACTTCTCCAGCAAATTCTCTTATTGGCAGAAACAGAAGGAACAAAACTTTATCCATAAAGAAAACTACTGGGAAGTAGCTTTATTTCAGTCTATGGGACACACAAAAGACCAAAGTCCTAGCTCATGTTTGTGCCAGGATTTAACAGATCGTGGATAATACAGTAAGATAAAATCACACTCAAAATCTAGTCAGCTAAATTATAAAGTTCTGAATGACTAGTAGTGAGATTTAAAAAAGGTTTTAAAGAGCTTGAACAAATTATAGTAACACCACTGGTGCCATCTTTTTTAAATCTTTGTTTACCTGTTATGGCACAGGGCACAGCAGACTCAATTCTTTGTGTACTTGTAAAATATCTCACAGATTATCACAGTAATAGAGAAATCATAAGCTCCTAAAATACCCCATTTAATTTTCTGTTTACTGTGTCTACTGGAACTTTTGTCACTGTTATTTTTAAAGATTCACTTACCTCTAACTATATGAGATTGGTCTAAAGACACATACACATAAGTATATTTGCCAACATGCTTTGGGCACTTGCATATGCCAGCCAGCCATTAAACTAAGAACTTCTGTTGATTAGTAATAATTTTGTCCACAAGTTACAGAAAAACACATCCCTTGGCTTCAACAAATGTAGAATTATTTCTTTCACATAAGAAGTCTTGAGTCAGATGGCTTCTAGCAATAGTTCAACTGCGCAACAAGGTCTGAGCAGGTGTGTGTATGATTCAGTCAGCTGTTCTCTCATGCTGGCAAGAGGGCTTAGTTCACACAGCTATCCCTAATTTCATCCCTCACTTCTCTTCCCCTCACTCATTTCCATTGTACCGACCTCTTTATTTGGCATGTTCCCTTATGCCAGGGTCTCTACCCCGGCTGCTTCTTCTGCTGGAATACTCTTTCCTTAGTTACTCACATTGTTCATGCCCTTACTTTTTTCAGATTTCTGCTTGAAAGTGACTCAGCAAAGCCTATCTTGATGTTTGTACCCACTTAATGTTTGTACCCACTGACCTCGCAGCTCAATGCTATTACCTTATTTCATATAGCATTTACCATCTTCTCAAAAAAAAAATGTCTATTTTTTAAAAATTTTTTTAAAATATATCTATTTTTAAGGTCTCTCTCTCCCCAGAAAGTTCCATGAGATAAGGGCTTTTTATATGTTTTATTCACTGATATGTTCCCTGTACCTAGAATAGTGTCTGTCTCATAGTAGGCACTCAACAGATATATGTTAAATACATGAATGAATTTATTTTTAAGTCAATAAAAATGGAAAACATGAATAATCTCCCTGTTTTTGTATAAAAACCAAAACCTTATACAGAAATATCCCTGAAAAACTACTTAGGTTTCATTGCCCAAACAAAATTACATAATCAACCCTAGCTGAAAGGAAGGATGGAAAAGAGAGTGTTAGCTGCTCCAGCTTCTAAAGTAGACAAAGAATAAGATAAGGGGGAAGGGAGTGGGAACGAGGTTTGATGTTAGCCAACCAACCGTCACCCATGCACTGTAATATCATTTCAACTAAGCTTCAAAACCTCATACTAGGTAATTTTATTATATCCATTTATTAAATGAATAAATCAAAAGATTATTAAGCAACTTGCTCAAGTTCCCACAACTATTAAGAATAGTTAAAACTCCAGCATTGCTGCCAAATCCCTAACTATATATCTTTTTTTTTTTTGGTAACTTCAAGTTTTTATTTAAATTCCAGTTAACATAATAGTATAATATTGACTTCAGGAGTAGAATTCAGTAATTCATCACTTACATATAATACCCAGTGGTCATTACAAGTGCCTTCCTTTTTTAAAAAAAAATTATTTTTTATTGGTGTTCAATTTGCCAACATAGAGAATAACACCCAGTGCTCATCCCATCAAGTGCCCCCCTCAGTGCCTGTCACCCAGTCACCCCCACCCCCGCCCACCTCCCCTTCCACTGCCCCTAGTTCGTTTACCAGACTTAGGAGTCTCTCATTTTCTGTCTCCCTTTCTGATATTTCCCACTCATTTTTTCTCCTTTCCCCGTTATTCCCTTTCACTATTTTTTATATTCTCCAAATGAGTGAGACCATATAATGTTTGTCCTTCTCCAATTAACTTATTTCACTCAGCATAATACCCTCCAGTTCCATCCATGTTGAAGCAAATGGTGGGTACTTGTCATTTCTAATGGCTGAGTAATATTCCATTGTACACATAGACCACATCTTCTTTATCCATTCATCTTTCAATGGACACCGAGGCTCATTCCACAGTTTGGCTATTGTGGACATTGCTGATAGAAACATCGGGGTGCAGATGTCCCAGCGTTTCATTGCTTCTGTATCTTTGGGGTAAATCCCCAGCAGTGCAATTGCTGGGTCGTAGGGCAGATCTACTTTTAACTCTTTGAGGAACCTCCACACTGTTTTCCAGAGTGCTGCACCAGTTCACATTCCCACAAAGAGTGCAAGAGGGTTCCCCTTTCTCCACATCCTCTCCAACATTTGTGGTTTCCTGCCTTGTTAATTTTCCCCATTCTCACTGGTGTGAGGTGGTATCTCATTGTGGTTTTGATTTGTATTTCCCGGATGGCAAGTGATGCAGAGCATTTTCTCATGTGCATGTTGGCCATGTCCATGTCTTCCTCTGTGATATTTGTTCATGTCTTTTGCCCATTTCATGATTGGATTGTTTCTTTGCTATTGAGTTTAATAAGTTCTTTATAGATTTTGGAAACTAGCCCTTTATCTGATGCGTCATTTGCAAATATCTTCTCCCATTCTGTAGGTTGTCTTTTAGTTTTGTTGACTGTATCCTTTGCTGTGCAGAAGCTTCTTATCTTCATGAAGTCCCAATACTTCATTTTTGCTTTTGTTTCTCTTGCATTCATGGATGTATCTTGCAAGAAGTAACTGTGGCCAAGTTCAAAAAGGGTGTTGCCTTTGTTCTCCTCTAGGATTTTGATGGAATCTTGTCTCACATTTAGATCTTTCATCCATTTTGAGTTTATCTTTGTGTATGGTGAAAGAGAGTGGTCTAGTTTCATTCTTCTGCATGTGGATGTCCAATTTTCCCAACACCATTTATTGAAGAGACTGTCTTTCTTCCAATGGATAGTCTTTCCTCCTTTGTCGAATATTAGTTGACCATAAAGTTGAGGGTCCACTTCTGGATTCTCTATTCTGTTCCATTGATCTATGTGTCTGTTTTTGTGCCAGTACCACACTGTCTTGATGACCACAGCTTTGTAGTACAACCTGAAATCTGGCATTGTGATGCTCCCAGCTATGGTTTTTGTTTTTCAGTATTCCCCTGGCTATTCAGGGTCTTTTCTGATTCCACACAAATCTTAAAATAATTTGTTCCAACTATCTGAAGAAAGTCCATGGTATTTTGATAGGGATTGCATTAAACGTGTAAATTGCCCTGGGTAACATTGACATTTTCACAATATTAACTCTTCCAATCCATAATCATGGAATATTTTTCCATCTCTTTGTGTCTTCCTCAATTTCTTTCAGAAGTGTTCTGTAGTTTTTAGGGTATAGATCTTTTACCTCTTTGGTTAGGTTTATTCCTAGGTATCTTATGCTTTGGGGTGCAATTGTAAATGGGATTGACTCCTTAATTTCTCTTTCTTCAGTCTCATTATTAATGTATAGAAATGCCACTGACTTCTGGGCATTGATTTTGTATCCTGCCACACTGCCAAATTGCTGTGTGAGTTCTAGCAATCTTGGGGTGGAGGCTTTGGGGTTTTCTATATAGAGTATCATGTCATCTGCGAAGAGGGAGAGTTTGACTTCTTCTTTGCCAATTTGAAGGACTTTTATTTCTTTTTGTTGTCTGATTGCTGAGGCTAGGACTTCTAGTACTATGCTGAATAGCAGTGGTGAGTGTGAACATCCCTGTCTTGTTCCTGATCTTAGGGGAAAGGCTCCCAGTGCTTCCCCATTGAGAATGATATTTGCTGTGGGCTTTTTGTAGATGGCTTTTAAGATATTGAGGACTGTTCCCTCTATTCCTACACTCTGAAGAGTTTTGATCAGGAATGGATGCTGTATTTTGTCAAATGTTTTCTCTGCATCTATTGAGAGGATAATATGGTTCTTATTTTTTCTCTAGCTGATATGATGAATCACATTGATTGTTTTATGAGTGTTGAACCAGCCTTGCATCCCGGGGATAAATCCTACTTGGTCATGGTGAAAAATCTTCTTAATGTATTGTTGTATCCTATTGGCTAGTATCTTGTTGAGAATTTTTGCATCCATGTTCATCAGGGACTTGGTCTATAATTCTCCTTTTTGGTGGGGTCTTTGTCTGGGTTTGGAATTAAGGTGATGCTGGCCTCATAGAATGAGTTTGGGAATATTCCATCTCTTTCTATCTTTCCGAACAGCTTTAGTAGAATAGGTATGGTTTCTTCTTTAAACGACTGATAGAATTCCCCAGGGAAGCCATCTGGCCCTGGTCTTTTGTGGATTGGGAGGTTTTTGATGACTGCTTCAATATCCTCCCTGGTTATTGGCCTGTTCAGGTTTTCTATTTCTTCCAGATCCAGTTTTGGTAGTTTGTGGTTTTCCAGAAATTCATCCATTTCTTCTAGATTGCCTAATTTATTGGTATATAGCTACTCATATGTTTTTAAAATCGTTTGTATTTCCTTGGTATTGGTAGTGATCTCTCCTTTCTAATTCATGATTTTATTAATTTGAGTCTTCTCTCCTTTTTAATAAGGCTGGCTAATGGTTTATCTATCTTATTAATTCTTTCAAAGAACCAACTCCTGGTTTTGTTAATCTGTTCCACAGTCCTTCTGGTCTCTGTTTCATTGAGTTCTGCTTGAATCTTTATTAACTCTTCTTCTGCTGGGTGTAGGATCTACTTGCTGTTTTTTCTCTAGTTCCTTTAGGTGTAAGGTTAGCTTCTGTATTTGAGTTCTTTCCAGTTTTTGGATGGCTGCTTGTATTGCGATGTATTTCCCCCTTAGGACTGCTTTTGCTGCATCCCAAAGATTTTGAATGGTTGTATCTTCATTAGTTTCCATGAATCTTTTTAATTCTTCCTTAATTTCCTGGTTGACCCTTTCATCTTTTAGCAGGATGGTCCTTAACCTCCATGTGTTTGAAATCCTTCCAAACTTCTTCTTGTGATTTAGTTCTAATTTCAAGGCATTATGGTCTGAGAATATGCAGGGGAGGATCCCAATCTTTTGGTATTGGTTCAGACCCGATTTGTGATCCAGTATGTGGTCTATTCTGGAGAAAGTTCCATGTGCACTTGAGAAGAATGTGTATTCAGTTGTGTTTGGATGTAAAGTTCTGTAGATATCTGTAAAATCCATCTGGTTCAGTGTATCATTTAAAGCTCTTGTTTCTTTGGAGATGTTGTGCTTAGAAAACCTATCAAGTATAGAAAGCGCTACATTGAAGTCACCAAGTATAAGTGTATTATTATCTAAGTATGTCTTCACTTTGGTTATTAATTGATTGATATATTTGGCAGCTCCCACATTTGGGCATATATATTGAGATTGTTAAGTCCTCTTGTTGGATAGATCCTTTAAGTATGATATAGTGTCCCTCTTCATCTCTCACTACAGTCTTTGGGATAAACTTTAGTTTATCTGATATAAGGATGGCTACCCCCTGCTTTCTTTTGAGGACCATTTGAATGGTACATGATTCTCCAACCTTTTATTTTCAGGCTGTAGGTGTCCTTATGTCTAAAATGAGTCTCATGTAGCCAGCAAATAGATGGGTCCTGCTTACAAGTGCCTTCCTTAATACAACATCCATTTAGCCCATTCCCTGTTCACCTGCCCTCCAGCAACTTTGTTCTCTATAGTTAAAAGTCTCTAGTGATTTGCCTTCCTTTCTCTTTTTTTCTTTCCCCTATGTTCATATGTTTTGTTTCTTAAATTCCACAGATGAGTGAGATTGTATGGTATTTGTCTTTCTCCGACTTATCTTGCTTAGCATAATATACCCACGTTGGATCTATCAACCAATGAATACTTGGGCTCTTACCATAGTTTGGCTATTGTTGATAATATTGCTATTAGCATCAAGATGCATGTATCCCTTATAAATCAGTATTTTTTTTTTTTTTTATCCTTCAGGTAAATACCTAGTAGTACAACTGCTGAGTCATAGGATCGTTCTATTTTTAACTTTCTGAAGAACCTCCATAATGTTTCCATGGTGGCTGCACCAGTTTCCAATCCACCAACAATGTAAGAGTGCTACCCTTTTTCTGGATCCTCGTCAACATCTGTTGTTTCTTGTGTTTTAATTTTAGCCATTCTGACAGAGGTAAGGTGATATCTCATTGTAGTTTTGATTTGTATTACCCTGATGGTAAGTGATGTTGAGCATCTTTTTATTTTTTATGTGTCTGCTAGCCATCTGGATTGGATGTCCTCTTTGGAAAAATGTTGGTGATGGACATTAAGGAGGGCACATGATGTAATGAGCACTGGGTATTACATAAGACTGATGAATCACTGAACTCACCTCTGAAACTAATAATACACTTTATGTTAATTAATTGAACTTGAATTTTAAACTATTGAAAAAAAAGAAAAACATCTATTAATGCCTTCTGCCCATTTCTTAACTGGATTATTTGGTTTTGAGGTACTGAGTTTGATAAATTCTTTATGGATTTTGGATACTAAACCTTTATTAGATACATCATTTGCAAATATCTTTTCCCACTCCAAAGGTTGCCTATTAGTTTTGTTGATTGTTTACTTTGCTATGCAAAAACTTTTTATCTTGATGAACCCAATAGTTTATTTTTGCTCATTTCCCTTGCCTCTGGAGATGTGTCTAGTAAGAAGTTGCTATGATCAATGTGTTCAAAGAGGTTGCTGCTTGTGCTCAAGGATTTTGATGGCTTCCTGTCTCACAGTTAGGTTTTTCATTCCTACATTTGTTTATTGTCATATAAGAGCATGACATTTGGAGCTGCTGCAGCCTTTTGCTACCATGAAGTACAAGGCTTCTGAAATTCACAGGTCAGAAAGAAGGAAAACACCTGCATTCTTGATTCTGATTGTTGAATTATCTGAAACTAGAACCACAAACCTAGAATATTACTCTTATGGGGGAAGATAAACTCTCAATAAATATTAAATGTTAAAATATGTCTCATAGTTTTAATGTGAATGTTATTTGGCTATTGTTCATATAATTCAAAGAGAAGGAAGGTTATGAAAGTGCACTAAGGATGTCAGATATTAGAAATATACATTAGAAAGAATAGAAAAGTTGGTGCATTGAAAGGAAATTGAATTGCTCAGTGATTTATAATACCAATCCACAGCTTTCCTTACAAGACTAATTTGTGAAAATTTCTCATTATAAAAGTCAGAGAACAAAAGGGGGGAATGAGGATGGGATGTATTATTTTCCTGATCACACAGATCAAGGGTCAACAAGCCTTTTTTGTAAAGGGCTCAAGATTAATTAATGGTTTCTATTGCAGCTAGTCAACTCAGCCATCCCAACATAAAGGCAGCCATAGACAATTTGTAAACAAATGAGCATGACTGTGTTCCAATAAAACTTTTACTTATGTAAACTGAGATTTGAATTTCATATAATTTTGCACAAAATGATGTTCATATTTTGATTTTTTTTCTTTTCCAAATATTTAAAAATGCAAATGAATTTAAACTCATGGCCATACAAAAATAGTTGGATTTCATTTGTAGGCCTTAGTTTGCCAAACTCTAATGTAAGAAAAAGAATTCTAATAGTCTAATTTGTTTCTACCTATTCCCTCACTAACACAAAAACAAGTCTAATCCCATATATCTCCAGGTCTTTGGGAAATTCTATTTTGGGTGTCTACTCTGTTCTCCAGGGAAGTATCTTATATAAAGAAGCAGTTCCCAATAAGCTGCCAGAAGATTGCATACAAGGGATTTCAAATCAATATGTGCATCAAAGGATGTCTATGAACAGAAAAATAAAATGATTCACATAGTCACAGGAAAAACATCAAGGATGTTCCACACTTTTTACCACCACCAATTTTTTCTTGCTTTACTCACACCTAAATAATGGAAGGTTTAGGTCATCATAAAGCTGAAGAGATAAGCACTTTACCCTTTATGTATTTATTTATTATACTGGTTACAGAATACAAGTTTCCACTATTTCTTCTTATTCAATATCACTACATGAGTGGCTCCTATTAATTATTTCAATTATTCATTGGCATATCAATTACCCTGGCAATGCTAAAGAAAAATACTCAACTGTACTGACTGGACTTAGTTTAAATTCATGAATGCAAACTTCAGATGGATTCTTTTTTAAAAAAGTTTTATTGTAGTAAAATATACACAGCATAATATTAATAATTCTAACCAGAAAAGCACAATTTGGTATCACATAAATACATTCACAATGTTGTATAACCATCACCACTATACATGATCAGAACTTTTCAGCATTCCCAAAAACACTCTGTATCCATTAATAATTCTCCCTTCCCCATCTCTCCAATTTTAATAATCTCTATTCTACTTTTTATGAACTTACATTTTCTAAGTACCTCATATAAGTGAAACTGTACAGTATTTGTCCCTCTGCATCTGGCTTATTTTTTCTAAAGCATAGTATTTTCAAAGTCCATCCATGTCGTTCCATATATCAAAATTTCATTCCCTTTTGTGGCTGAATAATATTTCATTGTATGGATATAATATATTGTTTATTCATCTGTTGATGGACACTTGGGTTGTTTCTATCTTTTTGGCTAAACATTAGTGTACAAATATCTGTTTGTTTCTCTGCATTCAGTTCTTCTGGATATACACTTAAGAGTGAAATTTCTGAGTCATACATTAGATTTTTATGTTTAATCATTTGAAAAACCACCAACCTGTTTTCCACAGCAGCTCACTATTTTTATATTCCTACCATTTGATACAAAGGGTTCCAATTTCTGCACATCTTTGCCAACAGTTGTTATTTGCTGTTTTTCAGATTATAGCCATGCAGAAGGTATGAAGTGGTATTTTATCATGCTTTTGATATTCATTTCCCTACTGACAAACGATTTCAAGCATCTTTTCTTATGCTTATTGGCCATTTATATATATATATCTAATTGGAGAAATGTCTATTCAAGAACTCTGTCCACTTTTAAAAGATTTTATTTTTAGAGAGAGCACAAGCAAGGGGGCTGGTGGCAGGGGTAGAGAGAGAGAGAGAGAGAGAGTGAATCCCAAGCAGAATCTCCACTGAGCTTGACACAGGGCTCCATCTCATGACCCGAAGATCATAACCTGAGCTGAAACCAAGAGTTGGACACTCAACCAACTGTGCCACAGAGGTGCCCCAAGAACTTTGTCCATGTTTTAAATTGGCTTGTTTATGTTTTGTTGTTGTTGAGTCTTAAACAAACGATTTGCAAATATATATGATTTGCAAATATTTTCCTCCATTCAGTAGGCTTTCCTCCATTCAGTAGGCTTTTTGCCATCTTGATAATACCCTTTGATGTGCAAAAGTTGTTTTTTTGTGTGTCTGTCCATATGCCAGTACCACAATATTTTAATTACTATAGCTTTGTTGTAAGTCTCAAAGTGAAGATACGTGATGTGAGTACTCCAACATTATTCTTTTTCAAGATCGTTTTGGCTATTTGGGGCCCCTTGCAATTCCTTACAAATTGGGAACTGGCTTTACCACTTCTGCAAAAGAAACTGTTAGGATTTTGATACAGATTGTATTAAATATGTGGATCATTTTTTTAGAGCATTGACATTTTAGCAATGTTAAGCCTTCCTTTCACAAACACAAGTAAAAGTTTAAGGTCTTCTCAGGTCTTTTCTGAGCCAGAATCTTTCCCTGGGCATGCCCTGTGGCCTACTAAATCCCCTGTATGAGTGGCTATTTTTGAATATCCAAAAGACAACCAGGTATTGTCCTTTTAAGTATCCTGTAAACTACTTAAGCCAGTAGAGATTAAAACAATTGTGACTTGCCTTTTGCACCAAAATGATCAGGAATAACCATATGTGAACACAGAGTCCCAATATTTGAAATACAAGGTCCTTATTGCCCACCCTGGCTCCAGCAACTCAAGCCAGAAATATGGGTTGCCATTTCCACAGCTGCCTGTCATGTGATGGGGTGGAGGGTTAGGTAGTCACTAGGACACTGAAAGCTGAAATGGGCAAATATTAACAACTCATCAGTCAAGCTTTCCACTAGGTGGTGCAGTGTGCAAATAGACTCTCCAATAGACTTCCAAAACATGCACTTCAGTTTGTGTCAGTACAATTGTTTTCTAGGTGAAGAAACAAATTCCTGGCACTCTTTACTCCACATTCTTCCCTGACTTCACTCCCCATCATATGGGTTCTTAATCTCCAAATTTATGTATCTGCCCCAACTTCTCTCCTAATCCCCAGACTCAGGTATATAATTCCCACCCCTAAGGACCCTTACTGCTGCCACTCAATCATACTATTTCTGTCTGATCTATGTAGTCTCCCACTCCTAATGGCTATTTCACAACTTCTCTCTTTTCAGTCATTCAATAAATCTTCACTCTCAACCAATTGTAACACTTTCTATATACTTCACTAAGGAAATTAAGGCAGAGATTTCCACTGACCCCCATTAGTATCTGCCCAACTACCAGCATCTTATATACACATTCTAATTTCCCTTGACTGTTATGGATCCATACTGAAGGCCGTGAATGCCAAGAAGTGAGAATCATTGAGGTCATATTTGAAATCTACTTCCCATGGTCATAACACAGGAATGTCCTGTGGCTACTTTTGTTGACTATAGTTTTGAAAACACCATGCTCAAGGAATGAGTGACTAAGGTTAGGGAGGTCAAATTAAAAAAAAAAAAAAAAAAAAAAAAGGAGGGGAGGTTAATTAAAGGTTTCTGCTTACTTTAAATTTCAACAATTTTTTTTTGTGTGTGGCAAGTCTGGGGGAAAAGGGTATACTCTTTCGTTTTTGTTATTTTTATTTATCTAATAAATGCTTGATAAATTTGAGTCTTTACCTATATATAATATAAATTTTTATTTTTTAAATTTTTTTGAGGATTTCTTTGTTTTAGAGAGAAAGAGAGAGTGTATGCATACACGCTGGAGGAGAGGCAGAGGGAGAGAATCTCCAACGAGATTCCCCCAATGAGCACAGAGCCCCATGAGAATGGTACACCATGTCTATTAGTGATTAAGTTACCCTCTAACAACGTACTTATAATTGCAATCAGTTTAATGTATAAACCCCTGAAATATATTCTACCTGAGTTACTGGTTTGTGGAAAGCAGCATAACACTTCAAAGGGATAAAATTGTGCTCCTATTGCATACTCTAGTATTCTTTTCTTTTCTTTTTTTTTTTTTTTTAGTATTCTTTTCTATTGTAAGGATTTATCAATATCTGCTCTAAAACTGAGTTATCTTTATTTACTCTGACATTAGCCTATTTTCCATGGACATACTGCCTTTTTCCCCCCTAGTAATATAAACTATCTACTTCCTTAAAAATTATACTTTATATTGCCTTCAGTTCTCTTCATCTTTATTTTATATGTTTATAAAATATTTGGCTTTCAAGAATAGACTGGCATTGTATGTGTATCTAAATTTGACCAATACTTTCTTAAACAATAAGATCAGCTAAAACTTTATATTAATTTATATTTGCTGGGCTCCCTGCATATATTGCAGACTGGTCAAAAGCTCTAAGTTTGTATTTTTAGGAAATCATTCTCCATGAAATATGTATGAAATCCATCCTATTTTTATAGGTTCCTATCTCTATCCCATGCCATTTTCTTTTGTTTTAAGTGTTATAAAGTCCTTGGATAGAAGTCTTAGGAAACAGCCTGGTGAGAGATGCTCTACAGATGTAAAATAAATATTCATGACTTTTGGTATAGAATTCACAAGAACAAGAAAAAAACTTGGACCATGACATGAGTTTGTCCTTCAAATTTGTAGTTCATATTGGACCAATCAACATTGCCTGAATATATTTGTGATTTTTTAGTCATAATTTTTTTTTCTCTCTCTCTCTACTTTCTCTTTTCTTCCTACTTTAATTATTTTTTTAAAATCTCTCTCTTTCTGCTCTCCCCACAAGAGTTATTTCAAATCTCCCCATTTGTTGAAGGACTTGAATGAACTACATGATGTCATGTTCTGCCTTGGCATATTGTGATGTTTTATTATTGAGAAATATTGAGATAGAAAAAATTATTAAAAGTGCAAAAGAAGTATTCACTCCTACATTCTTTATAGATTGCTCTTGTTCCCCACATCTTTCAGAAAATGATTTTGCCTTATATTTTGAAGAGAAATTCTTTCTTAGAAAGAATTCCTGCAACTCCTTGTTCCCTCCACTCATTCTAAGAAGCATAGGAGCATTTTTACTATTTCTGTTTTCCTTTTTTAAGTTTCAGTAGAAGAAAACTAATAGCAGACCATCAGAAAAAAGTTAAAAATATGTTTTCAAATTTACATATATATAGTTAAGTTTTGATTGCTTATCACATTGCCTCTTGGTTCTATTATTCTATCCCCCATTATGTAGATGCACTCCTCTTAGCTCTTGCAAGGGGCTAGAAAATAATCAAGGCATCAAGCTTATTACTGTTGACTGTAACCCAAACCAGTAATTTGTAAGAGCCACTATAAGAATGTACCTTACCATTTCAAAGCCCCTTGACCTTCCTCCAAGAAGTGGAAACACCAAATGAAGATGTCAGAAAACATGACTTCACAGATATTTTCTTTCTTTACACTGATGACAGCCATATCACATGTAGTATCCATGAAGTTGAAAACTCAATACAGGCTCTTTTATTTATAATTCAAATCCATTTCGGCATTATCTCATCTTTTCATCTTTTCTTCATTAAAAAAAAATCCTTTGAAAACTCCCTGACCTCCCCCTAAAATGAAGTTAATAATATCACAAGCAGCTCTTCTCCTAATTAAGCTTACTCTAACCACAAATGCATTTTCTCATTATCACTAACACTAGGATAAGGTCCTCTGGTTGGCAATTAGGTGAATGCTTTGCTCCATGAGATTGACTCCCAAGTGTAATATGGATTTAACTCAGGTTTGTGGTTATAAGAAAATTAACCCTTTGCAAAATAAGTTCTTCTGGAAATATTCTTCATGATAGCCAACACCTTCCAGAATTCAGTGAGTTAACCCTTTCTATTTTTACTCCTAAACTTGATGACAGAGAGATCCCTAACACAAAACAATAGATATCCTTCTGATTAATATTAATAAAACATACACTAAGACTAAACCTTCCCTTAGCTCAAAAATATCAAGTTTCCAAACAAATGTATTCATGCATTATTAGTGGTCAGTGAGTTCATCCTCTTTCAGTGGAGTATGTTTTCCTTGCCATTTTCTTACACATATTCAATAGGGATGAAATGGAAGTCAAAAAGTTTAATGAGTTAACAACTACTACATCATTGGTCTTATACTAGCCCAATTTACTATATGAAATTAAGAGCAAGAAACATAATTTCTCAGATATATCAATGGAGAAAAAATCTTTTTTTTAAAAAAAGATTTTATTGGGATCCCTGGGTGGCGCAGTGGTTTAGCGCCTGCCTTTGGCCCAGGGCGCGATCCTGGAGACCCGGGATCGAGTCCCACGTCGGGCTCCCGGTGCATGGAGCCTGCTTCTCCCTCTGCCTGTGTCTCTGCCTCTCTCTCTCTGTGACTATCATAAATAAATAAAAAAATAAAAATAAAAAATAAAAATTTAAAAAAAGATTTTATTCATTTATTCATGAGAGACACACACACACACACAGAGAGGCAGAGACACAGACAGAGGGAGAAGCAGACTCCATGCAGGGAGCCCAACGTGGGACTCGATCCTAGGTCTCCAGGACCAGGCCCTGGACTGAAGGTGGCACTAAACCGCTGAGCCACCCGGGCAACCCTCAATGGAGAAAAAAATCTACAAGTTTTTGTAAATGTTGCTAAATGAGATAAATGGTAAATATTTAAATAATTTTAATTAAAATTATTACAGTCATGATTTTCATATGTTATTTGTTGGTGTCAGTATAGACTTTAGGAATTTGGAATTACTGGCCTTCCATCTTTTTAATGAGAGCTAAAATCGTATATTAAGAGATATAGAATATATTTTAGGAAAGAATTGTTTCAGTTTATGAAAGCATCTTAGAAGGCCATTTGTGTGAGAATAGGGAGGCCCTGGAGGGCTGTATGCAAGGAAAGTACTTAAAAAAAGAAATAAAAGACTATGAGAAAATGAAAGGTATTTGGTTTTATTTTGCTCTGGCATTCTAGACAGAAAAGAGATGAAGAACCCAACAAGGAAATCATAGATGGAAAAACAGAAAAAGGATTTCACAAGATGGCAGAAAGTTGGGAATAATATACCTACAAAGGACACTGTAAAAGACTTAGGAAAAATGGACATTATATTTACATTTAAACTGTTTGCTGATGAGAAAGACAAAATACCCTGGATAGTTAAAGACATATTTTATTCAGGCTATTGCAGAGAGGATATCATAATGAGAAATTTCTCAAAGAAAAGAAACAGGGCCTGAAGTTTTATGGCCTAGCCATTGGCAAACAAGAGTTATTTACTAGTCTGAAGAGAGTCCTGAGAAAGGATGGAAATCAGTCTTTGATCAGAGTATATGAGGGCAGGGTGGTCCTTTGCCATTAGCCTTTACCCAGAGAACAAAGGATGAAGGATTTCTTAATCTTAACTGCTTTCTCAGAATAATAGAGCTGAAGAAGGAGGAGGAGGAGGAGGAGGAGGAGGAGGAGGAGGAGGAGGAGGAGGAGAGATAAAAGGTCAACATTGTAACTCTCTGAAATTATCACCCTTTTCTACACCTACCCTTAGTAAAGTCTACTGTGTATGGTACTTTCTTTAGAGGAACTGAAAGAAGGTTGAATTTTGTTTTAGATTAATGAAGTGGAGGTAAGAAAAGAAGAATACAGGTGGTGAGATATAAAGTGGTGATCAACTGTTGAGTGGAAAAAGGAAATTAAAACAAGAAGTGGTAAGAAGGAAGTCACCAAGAATCTTCAGCACTACTACATAGTCAGGGAGTAAAAGGTTGTATTTTTAATGTAGGTGGGTAAGAAGATTGGAGGATTTACTGATTCCCAGGTAGTTAATATTTAGGCCACCCAATAAAACCCGAAAAATCAGGTGCCCACAACAAAATATACAAATATTTAAGGTGCCAGCAAAATACTTGTTTGCTGAAGCTTCAGGAACTTGTTTCCTGGTGTTTCAGACAAGATCTAAAGATTAACCACAAGAAGGGATGAATTCCTTAATCTATCTAGATAATAAGCCAGAGGGTTTTGAGAGATATCAGATATTCTAGGGTATAAATATCTGAACTATTGCAAGAGCTTCCTAAATTGTCAGTCTGCTTCCATTGTTTTTCTTTCCATTCTCAACACTACCACAAGTTTTCTCAAATATAAATCTGATGTATTACTTCCTATTTAACAGCTTCTGATGGCATATCAAGATTGTTCCATGATCTAACTCAACATAGTTACATTCTTAAATTCTGCCACTCTCACCATTACCAGCCACATTATATTACTTGCTTTCGTGTTCATCTGTTGACCTTCATATATCTAAACATAATTGATTATTCCTAAGTCTTTACTTCTAATGTATTCTATTAGAGAACTTAATGCAATAAAATCTTAGCTACTGAAGTTCAGAGTCATTCATTATGCTAAAAGTGCAAGGGCAGGAACTAAGATTTGGGTGTTGGGTACCAACCCCATACTCTATATCCCCAGACCCTAGCTCTAGATGAGCGTTCAATAAATGTTTTTAAACTGATGACCAAGGTGCTATAAGTATCTCTATACTGGTAAGTAAATCAGCCAAAACAAATCCATGTCTAAATAAATGTATTCTTTAGGAGGTGATGAATTTCATTTTACATGGTACACACATGGCAAAATATGATGACATTTCAAAGATGACAGAAAAAGGATATAAGCTTGAAACAGTGGGTTGAACTATATAAGGTCTTCAAATCTTCTTACATCCTTGTGAGTCAACAGGTTTATAGTTAGGACGCCTGGATGACTCAGTGGTTGCACACCTGCCTTTGGCTCAGATCATGATCCTGGGGTCCTGGGATCCAGATCCCCCTGGGAGCCTGCTTCTCCCTCTGCCTATGTCTCTGCCTCTCTCTTTGTATCTCTCTTGAATAAATAAATAATTTTAAAAAACTGGTTTATGGTTAATATGTTAAGAGTGGAAATAAAAGAGATTCTGAAAGAAACTAGAGTGCTAAGCATCCAAAGATGGTCATATTGGAATAGAAAATGGTCTAACCCAGCTCCTCACTGTCTCTCTATATGCCTTATTAGCAAGAGTCATTTTGTTAGTTTCCTATTACTATTCCAACAAACTACCACAAATATAGTGGCTTATTAAAACAATACAAATTTATTGCCTTACAGTTCTGGAGGTCAGAAACTAAACTGGGTCTCACTTGTCTAAAACCAAGGTATGCATTCCTTTCTGGAAGCATGAGGGGAGAACATATTCTCTTGCATTTTCTAGGTTCTTAAGATCACTCACCCCTTTAATCTTCAAAGTCAGCAATGGCAGGTTTAGTCTTTCTCATAATATATCACTCTGACTCTGTTTTCCTCTTTCACTTCTAAGGTTGCTTCTGATTACACTGAACCCTCTTGAAAAGTCCAGAATAATCTCCCTATCTCAAAATCGTTTGGTTAGCAACCTTTGCCTTAATTATCCCTGTGTCTCCCAAAAGACGTGTTGAGGTTTCAACTCCCAATATTTCACAATGTGACCTTATTTGGAAATATGCTTGTTGCAAATTACTTAAAATGAGTTCATACTAGACTACTTACTGTGGGCTCTTAATCCAAAATGACTGGTGTTCTTATAAATAAAAGGAGATAGACACATAGTGGGGAAAATTGCCACGTGATGATGTACGCAGAGATTGGAGTGATGCATCTGTAAGCCAAAGAACACTAAGTAATGCCAGCAAACACCAGAATCTAGAAGAGGAAATGATGAATTCTTTTCTATCGATTTCAAATGAAACATGGCCCCCTGCTGACACCTTCACAAGAACATCTGGTCTCTAGAGCTGTGAAACAATAAATTTCTGTTGTTTTAAGCCATCCAGTTTGGGGTAATCTGTTATGTCAGCCCTAGCAAACTAATACACCATGTACCAGAACATATTCATAAGTTCTGAGAATTAGGCATGGACATCTTTGTGGGGCCATTATTTTGCCTACCACAATCAATGGGTAAATGACAAGAAGAAGGAGAAGGAGAAGAAGGAATGTGTCCTCTAAGAAAAAATAAGATAGATCTCTTTTTGGAAAAATGGAAATGATCATCTTTTTTTCCTTCTACTTTACACAGTATCCTGAAGGCTTTTATGTACTTGGAACTTGTATTAAGAATTACAGATCACGGGCAGCCCGGGTGGCTCAGCGGTTTGTTGCCTGCCTTCGGCCCAGGGTGTGATCCTGGAGACCCAGGATCGAGTCCCACATCAGGCTCCCTGCGTGGAGCCTGCTTCTTCCTCTGCCTGTGCCTCTGCCTCTCTCTCTCTCTGTCTCTCATGAATAAATAAAGAAAATCTTTAAAAAAAAAACAATAGTAATAATTTAAAAAAAAAAAAAGAATTACAGATCACTTAGCAGCAATTTTTAACCACTGCTTTTTCTACTGATTTTAATATTATAAGTGAATTAAATGTTTATATAATATATATAGCTACTTTAAATTCAGCTTAGGAAAACATATAATTTATATAAAAAAATAAATAGCTCAATAGCACAGACAAGTCACTGTGACAGAGCCTAAATTGACTGGGCAAAAAAAAAAAAAAAAATCTGTCCCTGTTCAGTGTCCTTCAGTTTTATAAAAAGGACAAAAAGTTTCTGTTGCAAATTTTTAGGGTTATTTTTTAAATTTTATTTTATTGTGGTAAGAACACTCAACATGTGATCTACTCTCTTAACAAATTTTTTTAAGTGTTCATTACTGTTGACTACAGGTATAACAGATTCCTACAATTTATTCTTCTTGCTCAACTGAAACTTTATGCCCCTGATTAGTAACTCCTCATTTCTCTCCCCCTAGTCCCTGGAAACCACCACTCCATGCTACTGGGCTATGAACTGGGCTATTTGAGATAGCTCACATAAATGAGAACATTCAGTGCTTGCCTTTCTGTGACTGGCTTATTTCTCTTTGTATGATGCCATCAAGGTTCGTTCATATTGTCTCACATTGCAGAATCTGTTTCTTAAGGCCGAATAGTATTCCATTGTATGTATACACCACATTTACATAATCCATTACTCTGTCATTGGGTATTTAATTAGATTTCACAACCTCACTATTGTGAAGTTTTGCAAGAAATATGGAAGTGCTAATATCTTTTCAAGATTCTAATTTCAATTTTTTTTTAGATAAATATCCAAAAGTAAAATTACCAGCTCACAGGATAGTTTTATTTTTAATTTTTTGAGGAACCTCCGTATTATTTTCAATAGCAGCTTCATGGTTTCACATTCCCACCAATAGTGTACAAGAGTTCTAATTTTGCCACATCCTCACTAAAATTTGTTGTCTTTGTTTTTTTTGATAATAGCCATCCTGATAGGTGTGAGTTGGTATCTCAGTATGGTTTTAATCTGCCTTCGTTGATGATTTGTGATGCTAAGCATTTTTTCATATACCAATTTGCTATTTGCATGTCTTCTTTGAGGTAATATCTATTCAAGTCCTTAGCCCATTTTTATTCAGGCTATTTATTTTTTTATCTATTTATGCTATTGAGTTGTAGGAATTCCTTACATATTTAGAGACTACTATATTATTAGATATATGCTTTACAAATATTTCCCCCTATTCCATAGGTTGACTTTTTACTGTTTCCTCTGCTCTGCAGAAGCTTTGGAGGTTTCAAAGCCATTTAAACCTGTATTCAGCACAGCTAGTGTCTAACAACCCTTTTTAAGGGTTACAGAATTTCACTCCTTTTTAAAAATTCTTAAATATATAAATATATATGTATGTTTATATTGGAAATTTATATATTTCCAAAGATCTTTTAACCCTACATAAGCAAAACGACTCATTTTGCAATTTTTTATTCTGTCAGATTTATCTTTCTACTTAATAGAGTAGGATTAACACATTTGTCTTTTGAGATAAGACGCATTCTGTGCTGTTCCCTAGTGACCAATTTTTATAGGGACATCAGGTTCAGACCTATTCTGCCCATATAAATAGAGACTGATAACAGGGAGGGACAGGAGAATGTGAATGGGGACAGGTAAAAGAATGACAGCTTTTGGCCTAATATGAAGCTTTCTCCTTAAAAAAAGAATCTCATTTGCCTTACAGATTTGCACACCATTAACAGATGTGAACACTTAATTCAATTGTGAGGAACATGTAGCTAAAATGCCTGAGGGAGAAAAAAATATGGAAAGGAAATCTTATATTACAATAGCAATGTTAAAGAAAATCAAAGGTACTCTCTCTTATTTGAAAATATTTTATATTAAATACAAGACCAAATATATATTTGAAGTATTCTGAAATGAAAACAAAAAGTACCCAAAGACGAAACAAAACACACCAGAACAAGTCATTCAAGAACTCAATTGCCTGTGAAATATTTTTATTTCCTTAGCTATCATTAGATTCTGAAAAGATATTATTCCTAAAATCATATGGCTAAAAGAGAACGATGCATTCCAGCTTTTGCATAAATGTTAATAATTTCCTTTCTCTCACATTCAAAGCATCCTGATTAAATCTTGCTAATGTTCTCTCAATTCTAATTCTCAGAGGACCTAACTATAAATATAATAATCTATATAATATTTTCTAAAAGGAAAATGGGACAAAAATCTTAATATTAGAAAATAATAAGAGCCCTTTAGCCCAAGAATAAAATAAAGGCATGCATGTAGTTATCTATATGCTGTTAATTACTTGTATAGATGGTAAGTGGTAAATTTAAACATGCTTCCTTTAAATTACCCGAGTCTTGGATTTTGGATTTTAAAAGGGCAAGAGACTATTCTTTTACATACAGAGATAGGCTAAAATTCTGTAAAATAAAGAATGACATAAATCCAATGTCAAGGATTTTAAAATAAAGTTTTTAAGTATATTTTAATGTCAATTAATTCTACATATTTCTATTACATGGTTTACTGGATTTCAGGCAGAAGCTTTATGAGATGTCATGTAACTAAGGACAAATATAGAAGCTATAAATGGTTGACCAAATGTTCCAATTTGACCAGGGCAATCTTATCTTATGCCTTTTGTCACAGGATACAAAATTAATATACAGAAATCTATTAAATTTCCATACACTAAAAATAAAACAGCAGAAAAAGAAATTAAGAACACGATCCCATTTACAACTGCACCAAAAATAATAAAATACGTAGGAATAAATTTAACTATAGATATGAAAGACTTATACTCTAAAAACTATAAAACACTGATGAAAAATTGAAGATGACACAAACAAATGGAAAGATATTCCATGCTCATAGATTTGGAAAAAGAAATACTGTCAAAATGTCTATATGACACAACAAAATCTACATATTTAATGTAATCCTTATCAAAATACCATCAGCATTCATCACAGAACTAGAACAAACTAAAATTTGTATGGAACCACAAAAGATTCAAAATAGCCAAAGCAAACTTGGAAAAGAAAAACAAATCTGGAGGCATAACAATTCCAGACTTCAAGTTATATTACAAATCTATAATAATAAAAATAGTACAGTACTGGCACAATAGGATAGAAAGCCCAGAAATAAACTCACAATTATATGGTCAATTAATCTTCAATGAAAAGGTGAGAATATGCAATGGGAAAAAAAGAACCTCTTCAACAAATGGTATTGAGAAAACTGGACAGCTACATGCAAAAGAATGACACTGGAAGACCTTCTTATACCATATTCAAAACATAAAGTCAAAAATGAGACCTGAATCCATAAATATCCTAGAAGAGAACACAGGCAGTAATGTCTCTGGCATCACTGTAGCAATGTTTTTCTAGATATGTCTCTTGGGACAAGGGAAATAAAAATAAACTATTGGGACTACATCAAAATGAGAAGCTTCTGCACAGCAAAGAAAACAAAAACAAAACTAAAAGGCAACATACTAAATGGGAGAAGATATTTGCAAATGACATATCTGATAAAGGGTATCATATGACATACTTATGGCCAACAAGCACATAAAAAGATGCTCAACATCACTCATTATCATGGAAATACAAATCAAAACTACAATGAGATTATTACCTCACATCTGTCAGAATGGCTACAGTGAAAAACTCAAGACACAAGTGTTGGTGAGGATGTGGAGAACAGGAACCCTCATGCACTGTTGGTGGGAATGCAAACTGGTGCAGCCACTATGGAAAACAGTATGAGGTTTCTTCAAAAAATTAAAAATAGAATTACCATACTATTGAGTAATTCCACTACTGGGTATTTACCTAAAGGATATGAAAACACCAATTTGAAAAGATATAAGTATACTTATGTTTATTGCAGCATTATTTATAATAGCCCGATTATGAAAGCAAACCAAGTATACATCAATAGATGAATGGATAAATAAGAAGTGGTATACAATGGAATATTAATCAGCCATAAAAAAGAATGAAATCCTGTCATTTATACTGACATGGATAGATCTACAGAGTATAATGCTATGCAAAATAAGCCAGTCAGAGAAAGACAAATACTATATGATTTTACTCATATGTAGAACTTAAGAAACAAAATAAATGAACAAAGATATAAATCAAGAGACAACCCAAAATATAGAGTGTTAACTATGGAGAATAAACAGAGGGTTACCAGACAAGAGGTGAGTAGGTGGACTGGTGAAATAGGTGATGGCAACAAAGGAGTACTCTTGTGGTGATGAGTACTGAATAATATATGCAATTGTTAAATTACTCTATTACACATCTGAAACTAATATGACACTAAATGTTAACTACACTGGGGTTAAAATTTTAAAAATATAAAATAAAAATAAAGTATTCCATGTAGATGCTTACAAAAAAAGTCCCTTTCATTCTCGAAGCCCTTTTAGATAGTCACTCTATCCAAAAGAACTAAATCAAGATGGCTAAGCCTGAAATTGCCTTCTAAAATTATACCTTCTAAAAATGTTTTAAGTTACATTTATAATTTAAAAAAATAAAAAATATGTACATAAGATAAACACATTATTTACAACAAGCAATTTATTGATAATGTATCAGAACTGGTAGCAGAGCCCTCTCCAGTAGGATGGCTCCAACACTAAGGTAGTTTCTTATCTCAGCCTGGTATATTTCAGTTAATTTGAAAAGGGCAAGAAAAAGTTGATAATAAGGGAAATAAAAATCAAAATGGTAGGGGTACCTGGGTGGTGCAGTTGGTTAAGCATCCCACTCTTGGTTTCAGCTCAGGTTGTGATCTCAGCGTCAAAAAATCAAGCCCCACATCAGACTCTACCATCAGCATGGAGAATGCTTAAGACTTTCTCTCCCTCTTCCTCTACCCTTCTCCCCACCTCTCCTTCTCTAAAATTAATACATAAATAAATTTAAACAAATATTATCTCAAGTGTGTTGTGCCCAAGATTAGTATCCGAGAAACCACCAAAGAGCCAACACCGATGCAAAAGCACGAGGGTTTATTTACAAGCTCGAGCTTGGGTCCAAGTATACTCTACACAGTAGTGCAGGGGCTTGGACACCAAAGTGGATTACAGCAGGGGTTTTTTATGGGCTGGTCTAGGGGATTTTCAGAAGGGGTGGAGGAATTTTTCCATTCCAATATGGAGGAAAGAGTGGGAGAGTTTCTTAAGATCTGATATGGGATTCTCTGCCGAGGGCATTCTGAGCTCTGCTGTCTTTCTGATATAGAAGTCCCTGTCAAGGACATTTTGCAGTTTTTCCTGTAAAGTTCAGCTCTTATTCACAGGGGCCTAAGATGGTGGTACTTGTACTAATGCTAAACTTGAGGTGGAATGTCCTTAATTTTCTCGGCCTCCACAAAGTGTTTGTTGGCCATGCGTATGTCTTCCTCTGTGAGATTTCTCTTCATGTCTTTTGCCCATTTCATGATTGGATTGTTTGTTTCTTTGCTGTTGAGTTTAATAAGTTCTTTATAGATCTTGGATACAAGCCTTTTATCTGATATGTCATTTGCAAATATCTTCTTCCATTCTTTTAGTTTTGTTGACTGTTTCTTTTGCTGTGCAGAAGCTTTTTATCTTGATTAAGTCCCAATAGTTCATTTTTGCTTTTGTTTCTTTCCCTTGCCTTCATAGATGTATCTTGCAAAAGTTGTGTGGCCAAGTTCTAAAAGGGTGTTGCCTGTGTTCTCCTCTAAGATTTTAACGGATTCTTGTCTCACATTTAGATCTTTCATCCATCTTGAGTTTATCTTTGTGTATGGTGTAAGAGAATGGTCTAGTTTCATTCTTCTGCATGTGGCTGTCCAATTTTCCCAGCACCATTTATTGAAGAAATTGTCCATTTTCCAGTGGATATTCTTTCTTATTTTGTCGAATACTAGTTGACCATAGACTTGAGGGCTCATTTCTGGGTTTTCTATTCTGTTCCATTGCCATCAGGGAAATACAAATCAAAATCACAATGAGATACCACCTCACACCAGTGAGAATGGGGAAAATAAACAAGACAGGAAACAACAAATGTTAGAGAGGATGTGGAGAAAGGGGAACCCTCTTGCCCTGTTGGTGGGAATGTGAACTGGTACAGCTACTCTGGAAAACTGTGTGAACGTTCCTGAAGAGTTAAAAATAGAGCTACCCTATGACCCAGCAATTGCAGTAATGGGTATTTGCCCCAAAGATACAGATGCAGTGAAATGCGGGGACACCTGCACCCCAGTGTTTATAGCACCAATGTCCACAAGAGCCAAACTGTGGAAGGAGCCGCGATGTCCATCAACAGATGAATGGATAAAGAAGATGTGGTATATATATACAATGTATATTACTCAGCCATTAGAAAGGACAAATACCCACCATTTGCTTTGATTTGGATGGAACTGGAGGGTATTATGTTGAGTAAAGTAAGTCAACTGGAGAAGGACAATAATTATATGGTTTCACTTATATGGGGAATAAAAGAAGTAGTGAAAGGGATTACAGGAGAAAGGAGGGAAAATGAGTAGGAAAAATTAAAGAGGGTGACAAAACATGAGAGGCTCCTAACTCTGGGAAACGAACAAGGGGTAGTCGAAGGGGAGGCAGGTGGGAGGATGGGGTGACTGGGAGATGGGCACTGAGGAGGACACTTGATGGGATGAGCACTGGGTGTTATACTATGTGTTGGCAAATCAAACTTCAATTAAAAAATACATTTAAAAATTTAAACAAATAAAAAGGAAATCCAAATGATAATGCACCTATATGCTTGGAAATCCAAATTTAAGAAATTTGAAGTTTACTGGCACAAGAAAGTAAGGCAACTTGAAATGTAGATTATGGGAGCATTACTGTGATTTATGAGTTAATGGAAAGAATGCAAGAGTTGGAGGAAGAGGAAATGGTTTAAAGCAATTCCAATTTTTTTTTTCTAATTGGAAGATGGTAAATTCTTTAAACAATAAATCAGTGCTCTTCAATTTGCTAATCTGTGGAACAGTAAGCCACAAATATAGTCTATCTAGACTCTATCATGGTATTTAATAATGTCTTTCATCGTATCAACATACAAAAAGTAGATTTTTTTTAATCTGAATATACTTACTTCACATTTGGCTACTCTATATACTACACTGTATCTATCATAAGAATCAATCCCGAAAAAGCATGTTATTCCAGGCAATTACTTAGATGAAGTCAGGTTACATTCAACATTCATCCCTTACTCTGACCTCAGTAGTTGCTTTTTTGTTTGTTTTTTAATTCCCGAGGAGTGAATATTTCTTTAAGCTCATTTGATATTTGCTCTTACGACTTACTGAACTCAGCCTCAAGATTCATTTCAGGGTCTTGTTTCCCCTAACACAGTTATTTTTAGCATTCTAAAGAGGCACTCCCTCTTCAACCTCCAGGCCCATGATGTGAACCCAAGACCAACCTAACCAGGATGGGGAATGTACTCCATAAGATATTATGCAAATGTCACTATCAATTATCAGCATCAATCAGTATGGATATTTCTCTTGATTTCTTGAAACTGTGTTCAACAAGTTTTTATCATTATTTTAGATGATGATATCAAAGTCACATTTTTCACTGCATAATAATTGAGTTTTAAACATTTTTAAAATGATGTGCAAGGCCTACATGATTTGGCCCGAGCCCACTTATCCACCTTTGTTTTATACTACCCACTACCTTTCCTTACTCTTCCTTTTAGCCACATTTCCCTTTTATCATTTTTTTGTGCTATGTTTATCATAGCATATAGTGGTATCTCTGCCTGGGATAACCTTCAAACCCAACTTCCACAACATATAGCACACATACACACAGAGTAAACTTTTATAGACCTCAGCTCAATTGGTACTTCCCTGGCAGTGGCCCTCCCTAATCTGAATACCGGAACAGACCTGCTTTTATACACCCTAACAGTATCCTTCACTTAGTAGCATTTACTTAAATTTGCAATTATAAATTATTTGTATAAACAGCTGATGATCTCCCCATTCCAGACTACAAGAAACACTAGGCTGGATGAACTTTGCATACTATTGATCTGCTATATTGGGCACACTGGCCTAGTACAGAGCAAATAAACTGTAAATAATTTTTTGGTAGGTTAAAGGAGACAAGGCTAGAAAGATAGAGAATACATTGGAGGAGAGAATTAGTACCCAAAATAATCTTGGTAAACTGGAAAGGTAAGCTACATCCAGACCATCCAGTGGTAGATGATACGTGGTAAATGATCATTTAAATATATCCCCTATCCTCCACATACCAAGACTATGCAAGCCCTTGTCACAGTCTCCAAATTAGTTTTATTACTTTGAGTGCTGATACTCTGTTATAATTCTCAGAGTTCATCCTATGCTTGTGTTCAAATGAGTAAGTATGGAGAATATAGCTAACATGTAATCACATAGTACATAGCCCAGGAAGTTTTTAGAATAGTCATGAGCACTAGCCATGATCAATAAATAACAGAAGTCTATTCAGTATGATTGCTAAACAGATATTGCAATCTTGAACTGAATTAATAATGTAGCATCTAGAACAACAATAAGACTATTGAAAACTGCACAGAACACTCTGGTATACTGTCTAATCTTGAGTACTTCACTTTAAATGGCATACCGAGAAAGACAGGACATGTTGACACTGTTCAAGATTGTATTATCATTATTTATTGTTTGTTGTCCTTCCTGTAAGAAGCTTGTAGATACCTGCCCTTTGCTATGTGACTTAGAGTACAACTCAGTGAGAGATTCAAATTTTCCTACCCCATCTAAATAACATTTGGATGTGTGACTTCATTTAGCTAAAAAAAAAAAGAAAGAAAGAAAAGAAAGAAAAAAGAAAGTAAAATATATGTATAAAATATGAATAAAAGATACATACCATGGGGCACTTGGGTGGCTCAGTGGTTGAGCATCTGCCTTTGGTTCAGGTTGTGATCCTGGGGCCCTTGGATCAAGTCTTGCAACAGGCTTCCTGCAGGGATTCTGCTTTTCCCTCTGCCTATGTCTCTGCCTCTCTCTGTGTCTCTCATGAATAAATAAAATCTTTAAAAAAAAAAAAAAGATACATGCCATGGCCACGTATCAGCAAATTTTACACCTTTTCCTCTGAGAAAAGATTGGCATAATTTAGAGACTGCTCCTTCACCCAAAGTTCTAAAATAAAGTTATATGGAGAACTTCATATATGGAAAAGAACACAGCTGACCTATTATGTGAGAAATAAACATTTATTGTTTTAACTACTAAAATTATAGATTTGTTCCTTACCACAACAAAGCCTAGAGAAAGTTAACTAATAGTGTCAGGCAACCTGAATAATTAAAAATTTTGAGACTACCTCGTTTTAGGAATAGTTGAAGACACTGAGATGTTCCATTTATTGAAACGAATGTAGAGGGATATTGTAGCCCTCTAGATATTTAATGAGTGGTCAAATATGAGAGTAGTAGAAGTGGTCTGAATATTCTTTTATTTTTTTCAGAGAGAAAGAACACAAGCATGAACCGGGGGAGGGGCCAGGAAGAAGCAGATTCCCTGCTGAGCAGGGAACCCAATGTGGGCTCCATCCCGGGATAACGACCTAAGCCAAAGGCAGAGGCTTAACCCACTAAGTCACCCAGGTGCTCTGATCTGAGCTATTCTTACTGGGCCAAATAAGGACCAATAACCAGGAGCCTTAGGGAAATCCATTTCAGCACTGTACAAGAATTTGCTACTTGCATAGGTGGTCAAAAATGAATTTGGTGCTCTTGGATGAAGACACAGTCACAGCTACAGTGTAGCCTTGGATGCCCTGCTCCTGCTCCTGACCCACTGCTGTTCTCTTTTGTGGAGGAACAAATAAGTCAGGAAGCCAGCCACAGCCATGGCTTTTAGACACTGAGAAGACACCCGTGGATTGAAAGGTGGCAATTCACCCAATTAGAATTACTCTCACCAGCCCCAACGTAAAATCTTTGGGAAAGGTATGTGCTGACTTGATCAGAGGCTCAAAAGAAAAGAATCTCAAAATGAAAGGACCAGTTCAGATGACTACCAAGACTCTCAGAATCACAAGAAAAACTCCTTGTGGTGAGGGTTCTAAGACTTGGGATTATTTTCAAGTGAGGATCCACAAGTGACTCACTGATCTGCACAGTCCTTCTGAGATTGTTAAACAGATTTTACCATGGCAGGAGTTGAGGTTGAAGTCACCATTCAGAAGCTTAAATCAATCTTTTTAATAAATTGTCAGTTGTTAAAAAATATGAAACTGGCAGTTTTAGAATGCTTATAAAGTTTCCTGATGTTCACCTTCAAATAGCTCAATACATTTAATTGGGTATTTTAAAAGGATTCAAATGTAGGTTGGCTTCATAGACTATATGGCCTCTTTACAAAACAAAATGCAAAATTTATAACAAAATATAGGAGACTTTCCTCCAAGACTTTCCTCCTACCCACTTTCCTCCAAGGATTCACTGTCCATTATATGTTCGTTTCTTCCTGTCATTCTGTTCTTGTTTAATCATTATAAACAGTAACTGGTAAAGATGGAAAGATTTCTTTTAAATAGGTCATATGCTTCCAAAATTAACAGTCTAAGATGGGGTACAGCAGTTAAACATGAGAAAGTAAGACCACTCACAAAGATTTATATTAAACATTTAAAATAAAGTAATTGAATTTTAAATAAAATAGGAAATCACAAATACAAAATTACTTTTGTTTTTATTCCTCAATATTATTCAAAAATAAAAATCTTACTAATGAGTATACAGAGATTTATAAAATAATCCTACATTTTCTATATGCAGAATATGATTTCTACTTCACTTATAAGGCTATGGTCTATTTATAAGGTTTAGTATGACAACTAATAGAACATTTGATGATTTTAATTTTCCTATCCAATATAGAATTTGTTGAATTAAAAAAAATTATTATCAAAGTGAACCAATTGTTATTTTAAAATTAATGAATTATATCTTCAGGAGAATGTTCATACTTGCTTTTATAAGAAAAACAACTATCAAATAAATTTTCTTTTGGTACTTATTTTTATTAAACAAATAAAGTCAATGTCATCCTAAATAATTAACATGTTAAATTATGGCTGCCAACATCTGATCCTTCTATCTCTTCTAATTAGTTCTTTCATATTTAATTTTAGTTATCATAGGCCAATGTTCAAATTTATCACACATTGTAATTTTTTCAAACAGGTATTACACAGTCACTTAATATTTATTAAATTTTGATAATAAATTTGAAATAATCATAAAAATCAGTATTTTAACAGTATGAAAAATATCTTACTATCACATCTGAAAACTCAAAAATTCAACATGAGTAACTAATATATTTTTGGACACACAAAATTTTCTTTTGGCCTCAAATTTAGAAGCTCAGTGATTTTAAGACTTAAAAGGTAAATGAAACTCAGCTGTTGATAATCTGAGAAAGAGCCTTTAAAGTGTTTATTCCATTACCAATTATGTTTGCCTTTTTCTTCTCTTAAAATTTAGATTAAACACCAAGTACAATGCATTCTTTTCATAAGTTTTTCCATTTTTTTAAAGATTTTATTTTTTTATTCATGAGAGACAGAGAGAAAGAGAGAGAGAGAGAGAGAGAGAGAGAGAGAGGTAGAGACATAGGCAGAGGGAGAAGCAGGCTCCTCGATCCTGGGACTCCAGGATCATGCCCTGGGCCAAAGGCAGGCACTAAACCGCTGAGCCACCCAGGGATCCCAAGTTTTTCCATTTTTTAACCTATTAAAATACCACAAAGGAGTACAATGAACCAATCAAGGTTTGATTTTATTTTCCCTTCTTTTTTTTTTTATCATTTATTCTCAATAATTTACTTGGTAGAAAATAATTTTAGAAGATTCTGAATATCTCTAATAAACATGACATCATGTTCCAATAATAAGCTGTAGCTTCTATTAGAGTTAGAATTTCACAGTATTTGCTCTACTTAATTACAAAAGGAAACGAATCTTACAGAATTTGTTTCCATGTAGTTTATTCATTTTAATATTTATAAAATTGTAATTTTTGAAGCAATTTTCTCCCAAAAAAATCTGCTTTGTCTACAAAATTAGGAGATGGATTTACATAATATGGACTTTTCCATATTATAATACATCCACAAAAGAGCTAGTTTAATTTGACCTTTTTATAGAAAATTGGTATTTTAGAGGAAACAAAAAATAATTGAAATTTAACAGAGGTTAAGAAAAAGATGGTGAGAAGAGAAAATAAAAAATAATGAAGGGAAAATATAGAAGCAACCCTTTGATTCCAGACATATACAAATGACTTGCTAAAACAATGATAATTTTAAAGACATATTGCAAACAAATGCTTGAAATGAGTGGGTGTACGCAATGAGGCTTACTCTCTTCCACCTTTGCCAATGACAGAACATGCCTAGATCAACCTGCTGGAGAATGAGAGCCACAGGAAGCACATCTAAGTTGCCCCAGTTGCCCCAACAATGGCTAATCTAGATCAAATCAATAATCACCTGACTGCCAGACAAACAACCCCAGCCAAGATTAGTTGAGCTTCCTTGTCAATCCTAGCTATCCCTGTCAATCCTAGCTATAAACAGTTGTCACCCAACTTTAGGGTACTTTGTTACATAGTAAAAGTAAAAAAAAAATAATACCAGATTGTCTGTAATTATTAGGTGGAAATTTTGATATTCTAACAATTGGTACCCTAACTAGAATAAAATAGACCTAATATAACATTTGATCATACCATTTGTATTCATATTAGAAATTCTGAGAAATGACATGAAAATCATGTATGGACTTTGGTTAAAAATAAGCTTGAATTCAAATGTCTCCACCATTTATTACTATTTATTATTGTTTATTATTTATTAGTTGTTTACTTACTATTGCAATGAGAAAAAAAATTAAATTTTTTGTGCTCCAGTTTTCCTCTGTAATGTGGGATTTAATATTACACCATAAAAGTAATACTGAGGTTTGAATGTACTATTATAGGAAACCAACTTATTCATTAATTATCTCATTGGTTCATTTGTTCAACAAATAAATAATTACTAAGCATCTACCACATGCCAGGCACCATTTTAGGTGCTAGCCTATGACAGTGAACTAACTAGATAAATTGTTGCCATTATAGAACTGATGTTCTGGAGTAGCAAACCAAGTAGAAAAGTTATCACAGGTAAAGTAAGGTGAAGGAGACTGTGAGTACTAAGTATAGGTTGTCAAGGAAGACTTTAAATTGAGATCTGAACAGAGATTAAAAGGAGGTAAAGAAGTAAGTGATGTGGGTGTTGGGAGGAATATTATAGGATGGAGCTCACTTGGTAAGTTCAAAAACCTGCCATGTGCCTAGAACCTAAGTCAGCGAGAGAGAGATGAGTTAAGAGAGGCAGAAGGGGGCTAGAGTGTAGAGCTCCTTAAGGGCTGTGATAAGGATTTTTGTTTTGTTTTGAAGATTTTATTTCTTTATTCATGAGAGACACACAGGGAGGGGCAGAGACATAGGCAGAGGGAGAAGCAGGCTCCCTATTGGGAGCCTGATACAGGACTAGATCCCAGGACCCCGGGATCATGACCTCAGCCAAAGGCAGATGCTCAACCACTAAACCACCTAGATGCCCCTTGTTTTTGTTTTTTAAAGATTTATTCATCTGAGAGAGAGAAATCACAAGCAAGAGCAGCAGAGGGAGAGGAAGAGAATTTCAAGCAGACTCTGCGCTGAGTATGGAATCTCTCACAAGGCTCCATCCTACCACCATGAGACCACAACCCGATCCAAAACCAAGAGTCAGATATTCAACTGCTGCACCACCCAGGCATCCCAAGAATTTTTTTTAAATTCTAATTAATACTGGAGGCTATTAGAGATTCTAATCAGAGGAGTAACATGAGAATAGATTGTATGGGCAAGAGAAGAAGCAAGATTACTTAGGAAATTCCTGCAAAGATCCAGCTAAGATAGCAGTTTGGACCAAAGTGTTAGCATTAGAGGAGATGAAAAGTTGTTGGGATTTGGATATATTTTGAAGATGAAACATGAAAATGGAACTGCTATTCTTGAGATTGGAAAGGCAATTAAAGATTAGTGTGCAAGAGGTAGGAGTGGGATGAGTCAGGCATTTGGTCTTGGGCAATACTATTTTTTTTGTTTGTGTTTCAATTTGTTTTTGAGGGGTCTGTTAACTGTCCAAGTAGAAATGTTTAATAGGCACTTGTATGTACAAGTTTGGATGGAGTTCAGAAGACACTGAATGCTAACAGTAGGAGTGCCCTAAAGTTCAGTTTTAGATTTGGGTACCAAGATAAATTCTGTTATTCAACTTTGGAAAAATAAATATATTGCATGTGGGCATTATTTCTGGTACTTGTGATCATGGGCATTACCATCAGATCCTGCTGGCATCACAAGTGTTAGGGGGAACAAAGCATGCTATATCGATGTCAAGCCATTCAGGAGTGATTGAAAGTACACAGTAGTTTAAACAGAGAAAGTATAATATAAAGAATTATTAACTATGATAAAAGCGCTATAACTAGGATAGAAGAAAACTCTGTATTTTGCTCTAGGGCTAAGGGAGAATGCCCAAGAAAGGACAAATATGGAAAGGGGCCCTCTTTCCTCAGGTTGGGTTTCAAACTTTTGAAACCTACTGAGTGACAAAGTATTCTAGGTTTTGCAGCCCAGAGCTTGTCTATAGTTGGTGAGCAAGAAGGAAGCATCCCTATGAAGGGCCGGAGGGGGCTGCACAGGAGGTATAGGTGGGACATAGGTGAACACAGCCAGACATGTGAGCATGTATAGGGAATCAGGGTTCTGATGCTGCAGAGGGCTTGAGGCGTACAATATGTATGTGAGCTACTACCAATAGGCAGCATGCAGACATGCAGAAGGAGTAGAAACAGGGGTGTAGACTAACCGGAGGCAAGGGACTGGGCACACAAAAATACAGAGGGAACACGGGCCCTGGTACATCAGGGGGCTTGGAATGCAGAGCATCCATGTCAGAAGGGCCATGGCATAAGGACCATGGGAAACAAACATAGGGTGAGCAAGCAGGAATAGGGGTGACAGTGTGAGCAAGAGAAATTGAGAGAGTGGTATCCATGTTGAGAGGGTTACAGAAAAGTAATCACCAGGACAAGGGCTGCAAGGTTGCAGGGGTCTGTGCATTCTAGACGGATGCCTGCAGTAGCATATAATCATTTGACTTTTCCCCCCATACTGCTGACTCAGCATGTGGTGGCCAGAAAGAGCAGGAGAGTCCCTTTGTCCTTCAGGACCCTCTACTGAGAACATTCAGCATCATATCACTGAAAAGGAGAAATGCTTAAAGGAATTTGACTCCATCCTTTTACTGCACCATGTGTTTTTGCTGCATCAGAGTGAGTTTGAGGGTGAGAGGCAATAAATGGATAACTGGCATACATATCATTAAGATGTATTATTAATATCTGAATAGTCACTCTCAAATATAGGTAAGTATTCCAAAAATAACTTTAAAATTCCCTATGTGTATTAAATGTTCAAATTCTATCATTCAGTTGTAATTGTATGTTTATTACTGCAAGAGAAAATGATGATTGTTCAATTTGTAACATTATATATAAGACAATTGTTAATAATTCTCAACTATTTAAATAAATAGTGAATAGACCGACAGTCAACATCCCTGTTACATAAAGCTTGTTAGCTAGACAACTTTAGGAAAAATATATCCCTTTTTAACAATGCTTATAGAAATCTAAATAAATTAACAAAAAGAGTACTTGAATATTAACATCATAACTTTTGTAAAATATTTTGTAAAATGTATTAGCTCCATGCATTAAATAAAATAAACCTTTCAGCATTTATTTATTTTGCAATCATTTAATTTTACTTAGTTAGGCCATAAGCCTGAAAGAAAAAGTTCTACTTGGGAATTCTCAAATACACTGAAAACCCAAAAGAAATGTAAGTTTTATCTTTCCACAAAGAAGAGAAATCAGCAAGGCTATCATCAGCGTGTTGATTCAACACTGGAGAGGAACCCAGCTCCTTCCCATCTTCCTCTCCAGCCAGACGTGGAACCTATCTTTTCACTTCAAAGTCACATATTACTCCAGGGAGAAAAATGGCTACCAGAGCTCTGAGGGGAGAAGATGAAATGGAAGGAGCAAAGAGCATCATCCGTCTGTCTCTACTTGAAGCAGTCTTCCCACATGTCCCGCATAATGGTGTCCAAATTTGGACAATGGTTACATATAGCGAGAATGGATTACTAAGTTTGTAATCTTTTATCTGGATACATTACCGCTCTGAATTGGATTTCAAGGAATACTGAAATGTAAGTAGTCCATCCTATCTATCATCTTATAATAAAAAGGTTGATAAATAGAAAGGCTATAAAGCATATGACAGAGAAAAAAATGGAGAAATTATTGGGAACAAAAAGAGAAAGAGTAAATATAGTCCTTGGAGAACAGCACTTTGGTGTAAAGAGAAATTGACAGAAATGAAGGGAAAGATAAAAACAAAAGGCAATCATTTATTTATTCCCCTGTTATGCATCAAGAACTACACTAGGTGACTGAGTATACAATAGCAAACAAGAGAGATACAATCCCTACCTTCATAGAATTCATATTCTAGTGGATACTATGGGAACAATAAAATCACAGTGACTCTAAATAGCAGGTTGGAGACCAGACACAGAATAAAATGGCCCTTGATATTCATATTATCTACAATAATGCAAAATGAATTCTCAAAGTCTCACTAAACCTTTAGGAAAGGAAGAATCTTTAAATTTATAGTGAGCACAATATGGTAAGGGAATCATAAGTGATAGTTACTATTTTAAGATATGCAAAATATCACTGATATTTTCAATTTTGGGAATGCCGGGTTATTTTATTTTAGTGAAAATAAAAAATTAAGGACTCTCATATTTATATATATATATAGGGATCCCTGAGTGGCGCAGCGGTTTGGCGCCTGCCTTTAGCCCAGGGCGCGATCCTGGAGACCCAGGATCGAATCCCACATCGGGCTCCCGGTGCATGGAGCCTGCTTCTCCCTCTGCCTGTGTCTCTGCCTCTCTCTCTCTCTGTGACTATCATAAATAAATAAAAATTAAAAAAAAAATTTATATATATATATATACATATATATATACATATTGTATATGTGTATATCCACACATATACTTGTGTGTGTGTGCATTTGTACATGCATACATAAAACTATGAGCATTGTTAAATTTATCCTATAAGTTAGAACTAATATCATCCCATTTACAGATGAGAAAATTGAGTAACAATTTCTTGGGCAATAACCTGCCCATGGTCATGTAACTTATAAGTATCAGAGCTGAGATTTGATTCTGGGAGTTTCGTTCCAAAGTCTGTTCCCATAGCCAATGCATTGTTTCCTCTCCATGTTTACTCATTTAGTCTCATTCGCCTGATTTCCTATCCCCATTATTCTTAATTTTGTTACCATTAAATTTTCTTTGATGCCAGCAACAGTAAAGAGACTGATTTCTAAACAAATATTATAGGGAGATGAATGGATTAGAGGAATAAGAACAAAGATGAGATCTCCCAAGTTTGTAGAAGTGACAGTTAATATTGGGAGAATTTTCAGTTGGATATATGGCCAGAAGGACTTTTCCCTATAGGGAAGATGAGCATATTTAAAAACATTAAAGCCATACACTTGAAACTAATGTAACATTGTGTGTCAACTGTACTTCAATAACAATAAATCTAAAAGCATTAAAGCCTATAATATCTACTATTTTAATAAAATTAAATAGATGGAATATAAAATGATCTCTGAAATATCTCCAGAAGATAAGTGTTCTTTATTATTGTTATTTTTCAATATAGTGGGATTTAGAGAGGCAACAAAATGAAACTAAAAAAGCACTGGGGTGCATGCCAAAAAATCCTAGAAAATGGTGCTGGTTTTTCCATTTATTAATTTTCAGAATAATAGGAGAATAACGTCCAATTTATGCTGCCTACCTTGCAAGTTTAAGAATTAAAATATCTGTTTTTCCCCAGCACTCTGAACACTATTAAGTACTGTTACAGATATAAGGTAAGGTCATTATACTTAATCACCATCATTATATGAGAGCTCAGTAAATAAAGGTTAGAGGATGATCGCAACTCACCTCACATTGGAGAACTGAACCAGGAATAAATTTAACAAAATTTATTTCAAATGTTCACATTTGGCCAAAGAGGAAGCATTGTTGACCCCACGAGTTACAGTTAAACTGTAATAACTGCCTATTCAGAATTGTCAGTTTCTCCTTGCCATTTTTTAGCCAAAATTATACCACAAAATAGTCTTTTCTTTTAAATCAAACTGAAAGGTCCCAGTCGGATCTTGCTTAAAAACTGAGTCCAGGGGCAATCTAATCATGTCTCTTGGGTAGCAAAACACTGAGTCAAAAGATCCCAGTTCCTATTAGAGATATCCCATATGGCCCCTGCTGTTAGTCAAACAATGCATTTCCTGGTCCTACACAAGGTTTTCCCAGCCATGTTGCTATTCCATGTGCTTATATAATATATAAGTTCTAGGGACCCACAGAAAGGATTGTAAAATCAATAAAGTTTTCATTTTCCTACTTTCTGCATATAAGAGCTACTCCTTGGTTGGTTTTACAATCAAATGTAAAGTGTAGTGTTAACTTCTGTCTTTTCATTAACTAAAAAGATATTAGTTAACTTCTCTACTTTTCGTTAGACTAAATACTATTGGCCCTAATACTTATTTTAACTAGAGTAGAAATGATCTCTCTTCAGTTTTTATTCATAGTGGATTAACCATTCTCCTTTATTTTTCATATTATGCCTTTCATATTCAACCTCAATCTATCGATTTTCTGCCTTTAAAATCTATCAAAGATGAGGATTATGTGCTCCCTCTATGCCCTATCCTTACTTGTAAAATGAAACTTTAATTGCATAAAATAATTTGGGTAATTTCCTATGTGTCAGAAACTCCATTTTTACTAAAGGACTATCTGCTACTTTTCTGAGTCAAATTTTCTTGATTCACTATTAAATAGCCTCTGCCAATTATGTATGATAATAACATTACACTACTAGAGATTTAAATAATGATGCTTTGTTGCTATAGGGATGTTGTGACATTGAACATCAGAAAAAAAAATCACTAGAGAAATTAAGACATCAAAATGCTTGCCAATAAAGTTTTTATTCATCACCAAATATTTGTCTGTCCCTTATAAACCAACTATAAATAATTTAAATGCAGTTCTATATTGAACCAGTAGGAATATATAGCTGGATCTTGGCTCTGCTATCTCTTCTTGTCTTATTATTTGATGATTTATGTTATTTAATATTATAACGTTAAAAAGAAAAAACACTAAAAATTAACAAAGGAAATAATGTTTTCTCTAGTTCAAGTAATTTGGACTTATATATTCAATTGACAATAATTAAAGAGAACTATACAATAAGTTAACAAATAATCTATAAAGTACCCTTGTTGGTTGCTTTATGGATATACTTATTTAACTATATTTCCTTAGAGAAAAAATTGAATTATTATATACCCTGTTTTATTGTTTGTATCTGTATCCATAATATAGCAGCTGAAAAAAAGAAAATAAAAATATTTACTAATATATATACACATATATACTTTTTTCCTCCAGAAAGTGCATAGTGGGGGGAAATGCCATTAGACTAAATATTGAGAAACCTAGATTTCAGTCTTGGCTTTCTCTCTCACCAGCTATGTAATGGTTGAACATCCCTTAACTCTTGGGCTCTCACATTCCTGATTTGTAAGCAGAGATTAGATCAGATGATATATAAAGTCCTGTCTAACTTAAAGATTCTACAATTCCATGGTATATAATTTCAAGATGTGTCCAAAGCCTTTAACCTGCATAGATAAAATTCACAAGAATCAGCTCTCTTTTTCTTTCACTTGGATCAAAGGTGACTAAAACTGATAAAAGCAATTTGTTCAATTCTTCTTCATGACAAGGCATTCCGTCAACTCTGACCTAGATGCCTATCAAATTACAACTTCTTATTTAACAGTTCACCAGTTACATTCTTAACTATCATAAAGTGCTCATGAATGAAAATTTTGTTATAGTTCATTCCACCCCATCTGTTTATCATTTTAATTCAAATAATATATATGGCCTTAGAAATACTGTTCTGTAATATGTGAACTAATTTTATAGATACTTCTAATAACACATTTGAAGGAATGCATTTAGCCAACCTTTCTATCAATCGTTCCAAAATATGAATGATTAACTTTCTTCCTCCTAGATGCTCATAGTTGACTTTACTCTCTATCACAGAAAACAAATGAGATAGCACCATGATAATATTTACAATATTAATCATTATAAATACCAATGAGAAATACATAAGACAGGGAAATTTTGCTCTTTATTATGTCATTTCATGCAATGAGTCATAAAAACTACTAAAATGTCAGATAACATTATGATGGAGAATAATGTTATTTTTTAAAACCATAAATATAATTGCAAACAACAAAGGGGAAATGAATAAGTATTATGTGAATTACACCTATATTATGATAAAATTATTCTAATGTAATCTTTCTGTACTACTTCAAAAGGACAATCTTCTATAAAGAAATATTTTCCAATGAACTCTGTCTGACATGCTTTCCAATTTTCTGATCAAAGATTTAAAAACTTTTTTGCATGTGAAAAATAAAGGCACTACAAAGGTCTTGTATTCTGCTATAACCGTCCTAGATAACAAAAATATATATCTTTTCTTTCTTATTCTCTTTTGTGTGTGCTAAAACCTGGGACCGAAAAACAGGTATATATTTTAAAATAAATACAAGCAGCATAATTTTACTAGTCTCTAAAATAGATTGTAATTGTTGTGTTAAATTATATACTTTTCCAAGAAGTTTTTTTTAATCAATGATAATTAGGTAAAAACAAAGCTTAGCATGTTTGAAAATTGTTCATCTAGCTGTATATATTACCCTAAATAACAGATATTATGAAAGGCAAGTCCAAGTCATTTGTTTATTACAGTGTAAAAATTGAATACATCAGAGTACCACGTTAAGTGTTTTCTATGAGTTTCTCCTTAATGTGTACTACTACAGATTACTCTTATCACCATGAAAAGAATGATGTTAAGTCACTATGTAAGTTTTTCCAAGCATTTTACATTTCATGTTATACTGTAATTTGTAATAAATATTATATTTTATGGGTTTGTGTTCATCCAAATGAATTGCTGACAACTGGAATAAGAAAATGAACCTCTTTTTTTACGGTGGTTATGACAAAGATAAATGTAAAGGAGAAAATGGGAGAAGGGCAAAAGCAAAATATATGCATCAGAGTTAAGAAAAAAATATAACACAAGAGCAAAACAAAACCAACAACAACAAAAATATTTTCCCCCACCTGGCACCAGACCTCTCTTAGGAAGAGAAATGTTTTATTTATTTTTTTTCTAATTTTTTTAAATTTATTTTTGATAGTCACAGAGAGAGAGAGAGAGAGGCAGAGACACAGGCGGAAGGAGAAGCAGGCTCCATGCACCGGGAGCCTGACGTGGGATTCGATCCCGGGTCTCCAGGATCGCGCCCTGGGCCAAAGGCAGGCGCCAAACCGCTGCGCCACCCAGGGATCCCAAGAGAAATGTTTTAGATGAGAAAAATGCCATGACTAACTGCTTGGAGTTGCAAAGAGAAAATTCAAGGGGCATAAACTTTACAAAGAGAGTAAAACATACAGCAAAATTCAATTCAATAATATTTTCTTAAAGATTTCTGTGTCTGTATTCATGAGGGATACTAATGGGTAGTTTTCTTATATTGAAATACATTTGTATGTCTTTGTTACCCAGGACATGCTGGCTTCATAGAAAAGATAAATAACATTCCCATCTTTTCCATTTTCTAGGAAAGTTTCTGTAGGATGTCTATTTTTTGCTTCTTAAATGTTTGTGCCTGATATTTTCTGGTCAGAAGATTTTTAATTAAGAATTCGATTTCTTTAGTAACACAGAACTGAACTACTCAGGTTTTGCTTTCTTCTTGAGACAATTTTGGTAATTTACGTCTTTTAAGAAATTAGTCCATTTCATCTATATTGTCAAAAATTCTTTGGTACAAAGTTTTTTTTAAAAAAATTATTATTAGTCATTTAATGTGCAGAGAATCTGTAAGATGCCCACTTTTTAATCTCTGATGTGACACAGGGATTTTCTTATTAATTCAATTTTTAAAACTTTATTGTGAATATATAGAAATGTGGTTAGATTTTGTTGTATACATCCCTTGTATCTTAGTCTATTTACCTGTCCTATTAACTTTTTAAAAATAAGTAGTCTTGGGATCCCTGGGTGGTGCAGCGGTTTGGCGCTTGCCTTTGGCCCAGGGCGCGATCCTGGAGACCCGGGATCGAATCCCACATCAGGCTCCCGGTGCATGGAGCCTGCTTCTCCCTCTGCCTATGTCTCTGCCTCTCTCTCTCTCTCTCTCTGTGACTATCATAAATAAATAAAAATTAAAAAAAAAAATAAGTAGTCTTTTGTTTCATTATTAATTATCCATATTTTATTAAATTTCAAACTTTCTATCCTTTCTAATATAAACATTAAAAACAGCTCACTGCAGTATAGTATAGGAGAAAAATCACTGATTTTGGAGTCAAGTCAGTCAAGAGCTGAGTTCTAATCTTGAAGCTGCTAGTTACTAGCTATATTACTATTTTCTAAATTAATAAAATGAAAAAAATAACACCTGTCTCACAGAGTAAGGGAGAGAATTAAAAGAAGAGGCATGCCCAACTTTTTAGTTATTTTGATTATAGCATTCAAATAAAATATATCACATCCTAAAGTGAAAGTCATGTATCAGTTCTCTGAATTCTTATGGTAATTAAAATGTAATGAAAAAGATATCCTAACACATATAGCATTCATTAACTCAAGCATAAAATTTTCCAAAGCTGAACATTAAAAAAAAAAAAGAAGATAATTTCAGCCTCCCTTTTCAAGACTATTTGGTTTCCACTAGCTAGTTAAAATCATTTTACAATTGTTATACTCTTATTTAATCCACATTCTACACTGTCATTGCATCTGTCAGGACCAAATATAAGTACTATATATCCACCATATTCAAATTTTATTACTTTTCAAATTCTCAAAAGACGGATGATAACATAAGAACTACAATAAAAAAATAAAACTAAGCCTCATAATTTCTTGGTAAATTAGTTTTTACTAAGTTTTTTAAAAATTTAGTAAAGTTTTTAAAAGTTTTCAAAGGATTTTTAACCGTGAAAATTACCAAAACTGTTTTCTTTTAAACCGCTACTAAAAAAGATTAATGTATAAAATGTTAGCTAATCGGGACACCTAGGTGGCTCAGAGGTTGAGCATCTATCTTGGCCTATGGCATGATCCTGGGGTCTGGGACTGAGTCCCACATCAGGCTTATTTTGGGGAGCTTGCTTCTCCCTCTGCCTAGGTTTCTGCCTCTCTTTCTCTATCTCTCATGAATAAATAAATAAAATATTTTAAAAAATGCTAGCTAATCTATGACAAACTAGATGAAACAAGCTAGGGTTATGCCCATTACACCAAGATACTGGACTTTGCAAGGGCAGCAGGCTATTTTTTTCTAACTCTTTTCTTTCCATTTTCTCCTTGTTAGTCTTATCTCTAAATATGTAAGAATTTCAGACATCTAAGAAATGAGTGATTATCCACTTAAGTAACAGAACTCCAACCATGAAAGTCAGGCTTATGTGAAAAGTTCAAAAAGGAATTTTTTTTTTAAAGTTGTCAGCCTTTATATTAACATATGACTTCACATTTATTTCTTTGACTCTGTTTAGTTTCTATCACTCCCTCTAGAGTGTAAACCCCATGTAGGCAGGAGTCTTGTCTACATTTGCTCATTATAATCTGGCACCTAACAAAGCACACCAGGAACAAAGTGTTCAGTGCATTTGGGGAATAAATAAATAAATTGATTAATTAACTAAAATTAATGAGTATCTATCTCTTTCCAAAATTTAAGCAGTTATGAGAGGGAAAAAAAGTGAAATTTCCTTTATATTCACTTTGTCTAAGGAAACTGAGTAGTCTCTGCATAAATAAATAGGAAAAAACAAAGACTTTATCATTCAGGTAGTTTGATTAAGCTACTCTGCAGACTTTGATAAAACATCCAGTTAGTAAGAGATTTTTATGATGCAACACAAGGAATAAAGAAATCTCATTTTTATTTTCTTATCTGTAACTCATACAATTTTCTGACTGGATGTATAAACTTTTCCACAGCAAAGGGTCTAGGAAAGATAATTACAGAAATACACAAAGAGGACTGACTACTGGAGATTCTCAGAGTTGCAGGTGTGAAGATGAAGGGTGACATGTAACTAGCTATTAGATTAAGTAAGCTTCTCTCTTTAATACTCCTGATGGATACCATGACAATAACATAACTAGAGTTATAGAGGATGTTTTCAATTTAAATTTTGGAGAATATGGCTAGGTTTTATCTGAACAGCATGAAAACTGAAGTGACAAAGTGAACCAAGACATTAGGGAATTAAGATTCTTAATGAATTAAAGCTTCCAAGTTTTGCTTTATTTCAACAGATATTTCTAAACACATTCTGTGCTACTGTGTGACACTCAACACTGCTTATGCCCCCACTATGCTTCACTTAGGTAAAAGTATCATTAATATATCCATACTAGGGTGTATTTTTTGCTGGGTTTTAAAAAATGATGGTTTACATTGCCTTACCCAGATTCCAGCCCAATTGTGACTCAATTGTCTATACCCAGAGAAGTTTAATGGAAGCAGAAATAGGATCTATTGTGTTCAAGTAACTGAATTTCCATCTATGAAAAAAGGAGCTGAACTTCAAAGGAATTTAGCGGGTGATTTGGGGCTCATTAACACCAGACTTTAATCAAACATGCTAGATTTCCTAAGCAGTTAAATTCCCCCAGGCTTATTGCTGCAGAAATTGTATTATCTAATTTATTTTGCTTTATTGAGGTGTAATCAATAAAAATTACATATATTTAAGATAAAACATGGTTATATATACATATATACTGTGAAATGATTACCATAATCAAGCTCATCATTGCCTCATATAGTTTTGTGTGTGTGTGTGTGTGTGTGTGTGATGAGAACATTTAAGATTTACTCTTAGCAAATTTCAAGTAAATGATACAATATTATTAAATATAGTCACCATGCTGTATGTTAGATGCCCAGAACTTATGCATCTTATAACTAGAAGTTTATACTCTTTGACGTACCTCTCCCATTTTGCCCTGTCCCAGCCCCTAACAACCACATTCTATAATCTGATTCTGAGTTTAACTTTTTAGGATTTCACATACAAGTGATATCATATAGTACTTGTCTTTCACTGTCTGGCTTCTTTCATTTAGTGTAATGTCTTCAAGGTTCATCCACATTGTTGCAAATATCAGGATTTACTTCTTTATTATAGTTGAATAATATTCCACTCTATATGTATACCAAATTTTCCTTATCGATTCATCTGTCAATGAACACTTAGGTTGTTTCCATATCTTGGCCATTATGAGTAATGCTGCAATGACATGAGAATATAGATATCTCTTTGAGACACTAATTTCATTTGTTTTAGATACATATCCATCAGTAATATTGCTGGATGATATTACTAGCTCTATTTGTAATTTTTTTAGAAACCTCTATACTCTCTTCCCATAATGGCTAAATTTACAGTCTCACCAACAGTGAACAGGGTTCTCTTCTCTCTATACTCTTGCTGACATTTGTTATCTCTTGTCTTTTTGATAAAAACCACCCTACCAGTGTGAGGTAGTATCTCGTGAATTTGATTTGCATTTTCCTGGTGATTTGTGACATTGAGCATGTTTTCATGTACCTGTTATCGATCTGTATATTTTCTTTGTAAAAATGTCTATTCAGGTTCTTTGCCCATTTTTAAATTGGGTTATTAGTTTTTTGCTGTTGAATTGTAGAAAAAATGTTCCTTATGTGCTTCAAATATTAACCCCTTATCAGATAATTGTTCACAAATATTTTCTCCCCTTCCATAGCCTGCCTTTTCACTATGTGGATTGTTTTTTGCTGTGCTGAAGCATTTTAGTGATGTAGTCCTAACTTGTTTTTGTTGTTGTTGCCTGTGCTTTTCATTGTAAATCGAAAAACTCATTGCCAAGATGAACATCAGGGAGATTTTTACCTATGTTTTCTTCTAGGATTTTATAGTTTTAGGTTTTGCAATAAAGTCTTTGATCCATTCTGAGTTAACTTGTGTGTATGGTATAAGATAGTAGTCCAGCTTCATTCTTTTGCATGTGGATGTCCAGTTTTCTGAGCGCCACCTACTGAAGAGACTGTGTTTTCTCCATTGTATATTCTTGGTACCCTTGCCATAGATGAGGTAACTATTTATGTGTGGGCTTATTTCTGGGCCCTCTATTCTGTTCCATTAGGCTATATTGTCTGTTTTCATGCCAGTACCATACTCTTTTAATTACTATAGCTTTGTAATAGTTAAGAGACCAGGAATGTGATGCCTCCAGTTTGGTTCTTTCTCACAACTACTTTGGCTATTCAGGATCTTTTTTGGGGACAGGGGGGTTCATATGAATTTTAAAATTGTTTTTCTCTATTTCTGTGAAAATGTCATTGAAATTTTGATAGAGGTTGCAATGAATATAGATAATACTCTAATTATACTATCTATATATTACCTTTGGGTAGTATGGACATTTGTACAATATTAATACTTTGAATGCAGGAAAACATCATCTCGTTCCACTTATTTTTGTTTTCTTCAATTCTTTCATCAATGTCTCATAGTTTTCAGTGTACACATTTTTGGTTAAGTTAATTCCTAAGTATTTTATCATTTTCTATGCTATTGTAAATGAGATTGCTTTCTTGATTTCTTTTTTGGATAATTCTTTGTTTGATTTTTTAAATAGAGTTTTTAGTATTTACAAATTCACTACACATCCTAGATTATTCACTTTTTTTCCACCAGTCATTGTTTTAAAAAGAAAGGAAAAGTTACAAACATAATGAATGTAAAGAAATAGAAAGGGATGCAGGGATAAAATTCAGAAAGAGTATACAATATTTTCTTTATCACTTCAATTTATTTTATATGATGAGATTTCTATAAGAGGTCTCTTATTTTAGAATAAAAATATTGTCAATTTTATTAGTTTTCTATTGTTGAAGAAGTTACCACAGATTTGGTGGCTTAAAATAATACAAAAATATTATCTCACAGTTCCTTAGATCAGAAGTCTGGTGAGCTTGAATTATTTCTTGCTTCTCTCTCACAAGGCCAAAATGAAAGTGTCTGCAGACATGCATTCCTTTCTGAAGTCTCTAGAGGAGAATGTGTTTCAAAAAACATTCAGATTTTTGCCAGAAATCAGTTCCATACAGATGTAAGAGCCCCCATTTCCTTGCTGGCTGGTATCTACAGGTCATTCTCAGCTTCCTGAGCCTGCATGTATTCTCAGTTTCCTGAGCCATCAAATCCTCCATCTTCCATCTTCAGTGCCAGCAGGGAAAAGTAGAAACCTTCTCACATTTTAACTCACTCCTCTTCCTCTTTCTCTGTTGCATCTCTCACTGACACTTCTGCTTTCTTTTTCCAATTTTAAGGGCCAATGTGATTAGATCCAGCTCACCAGAATTAATACAAGATACTCTCCCTAATTTAAGGTAAGCTGATGAACATCCTTTAATTCCATCTGTAAAATCCCTTTGCTACGTAACATTAACATATATTCACAGGCTCTGGAGATTAAGGCATAGGCATTCTGAAGGAGGGCGAGGTGGGAAAGAAAGCATTATTCTGTCTACTGAATCTATAATTTATAACAATTAGTTGTTTAGCATTCATAATATTCTAAATAGAACAGTTACTAAAATTCAACCACGCTTTTGCATAATCTCTAAGTAACCTGAAGTACAATTTATGTTTGTACTCTGAAAAGGCAAAGCAGACCAATGAAGGTGTGTTTTCATTATTTCTTACTGACATAAGTTCACTTCAATTTGTATTTAATAAAACCTTGTGGTTGAGATATGAGAACCATTCTGAAAAAGTGCAGTGAGATGGAAAACTGTCTCTCTGAACTTTTTCCTACACTAAAAAAATTCACAGTATAGTTCAAACAGAGAGGAATTGTTACAATCTCTGAAAGCATGTACCCTGCAATGAATTTAATTTAATCTTTACAAAATAACTTGACTGGAAAACACAGTTCAGAAGGCCATGCTGAACAATGAATTTCATTTATAGCAAACTAAAATGGCTAAGAGTACAACTATTATTATCTCTACTTCATACACTACACTGATGTTATGATTTTATGTACCTCCATTTTTCTGCCCAGTACTGAATGCAATTTTAAAGTTGTCAAAGTCAAAGACACTTTAGAATACATATAATCTCTATGAAATATAGTTTATATCACATTGAATCTCAAGTTGATAGTTTTCTTTCTAATTTTTTTACTAATATGCAATCTTATTTTTTCTTACTATAGTCAATTAAGAAAGATTAGTCAAACTTCAATGCCTCTACTACTATCATGATTATGAATCACATAAAAAGAACTGCTGTGACATTATCAAGATAGTAATCATACAAAAAAGTATTTCTGCAAGAAGGTCTCAATAAACAGCAACCTATTCTCTTTTATGTGCAAATACACTTATTTTGCACCTTAAAATACTTGTGTGAATTCCTTCTTAAAATATAGACATGTGGGGGATCCCTGGGTGGTGCAGCGGTTTAGCGCCTGCCTTTGGCCCAGGGCGCGATCCTGGAGACCCGGGATCGAATCCTACGTCGGGCTCCCGGTGCATGGAGCCTGCTTCTCCCTCTGCCTATGTCTCTGCCTATCTCTCTCTCTGTGTGTGACTATCATAAATAAATAAAAATTTTTAAAAAAAACCTTTAAAAAAATATAGACATGTGTATCAAATCTACAAGTTTATCGATAGTAATCTTTAGAACTAAATTCATAAATTCATACTGCTACATTTATAGAAAGATTACTTTGCTAATTGTGTGAAATGTATATATCATAAAATTCAACTAGTCTAAAGGCATTATAGCAATAATGAGTAACTTCCAAAGAGGAAGAGAGAAGAAAACCAAAAAGCATACTGTAAACTATAGAGAACAAACTGATGGTTACCAAAGGTGAGATGTGTAGGGGGAATGGGTTAATTAGATGATGGGGATTAAGGAGGCACTTGTCATGATGAGCACCAGGTGTTGCATGTAAGTGTTGAACTGCTAAATTGTGCCCCTGAAACTAACATTACACTGTATTTTAACTAACTGGAATTTAAATAAAAACATATATATGTATGTATATATGTGCATATGTAATATACATATATATCAAATTGTACTGTAATCATCCTAATTCTTATTGTGATAAGATAATAAAATGACTAACTGATGAGATAAAGTGAGAGTATTTACACTATGTATAACTACCAAATGTAACCATAATATATTAAGAACTACTAATCAATAATAAAAATAATCTAATAGATAAATAGAAAAGAGACATGGGAAGGCATGCTCAAAAAAAAATCCAAATGACCAAAGAACATATGAAAAGTATTAAACTTCATTAGTCATCATAAAAATAAATAATAAAGCATCAATGAAATACTCCAAAACCAGAAAGGATAAAATGAAAAAGACTGACTACATCACAGGTTGGTGAGACAGGGAAACAACTGCAACTCTCATACATTACTGGTGGGACTGTAAGTCATTATATCCACTTGGAAAGACTGTTGGGCAAGATCTATTAAAACTGAACATCCACCAGATATTATGATCTAGAAACTCCACTCCTGGGTATATAAATGAAGAGAAATGTATATTTATATGCACCAAAAATATATGTACAATATTCACTATTAACAGTACTCATAAAAGCACTAAATTGGAAACAACCCAAATTTCCATCAGTAGTAAGATGAGTTAAGATGGATAAAGAAATTGTGGTATGTTCTTTTTTAAAATATTTATTTTGTTTTAGAAAGAGTGAGAGAGAGAGAAAGAAAGAGCACAGAAGACAGCAGGGAGAAACAGAGGAAGAGGGAGATAATACCAAGAAGACCCCCCCATTGACAGGAAGCTCGGGTGGCTCAGTGGTTGAGCATCTGTGGCATGATCTCGGATTCCTGGGATTGAGTCCCACATTGGGCTTCCTGCATGGAGCCTGCATCTCTCTGTCTGCCTATGTCGCTGTGTCTCTCAGGAATAAATAAAATCTTAAAAAAAAAAAAAAAAGACTCCCCTTTGAGTGTGGTGCCTTATCCAGGGCTCAATCCCTCAACCTATGAGACCATGACCTGAGCTGAAACCAAGAGTCAGATGCATAACTGACTGAGCCACCCAGGAGCCCTTATGACACATTCCTATGTTGAGAATGAACTAATGATTGTCACCTGAGACAATATAGTTTATAGGCCATAAATCATAAGGTTGAATGAAAGAAGCTATACACAAAATAACCTTATTACTCAATTTACACAAGCTGAAAATAGTGAAAATAAAGCAATGGTGACAGAAGTCAGAATAATGATTAATGACTAGGAGAGAGTTAGGGGAGGGGTTAAGGATGCTTTTAATGTTCTGTTTCTTCATTTGATAATGGTTACATGGCCAGTTCAATTTATAAAAATTCACTGAGATATAAACTAATAATCTGTGTACTTTTCTACAATATTTTTAATGTAGTAATTTTTTATTAGTCGGTAAAGCCACAAGATTTAAGGTTTCATTGTTTCCTGGAAATATAAATTTGTTATTTTCATTATTACTTTAATATATTTAAAATAAAAATTATATGATACTCAAAATGGGTAAATGTGGATACACTGAACCTATGTTGGTATAATTTAGCTTTATGTATAAAAGGTAGATTTTTAAAATAGATTTTCAATATTATAACATTTCTTAGAATTCCATATTTCAATACAATACAAATCATTCTTTAGTGAAAAAAAACTGCACATCTAATCCCAAACTCAGAAATGAAAACTTTAAGCAACATGGATTAATATTTTAAAGGAATTATAATGTATTCAGGTAACCAATGCTGACTCTTCAAAGTAAGGTACAAAAAAATCAATTTTTATCACTTGATATCTATTGCAATTAGAGAGCAGTGCCAAGTCACTGACACACTAATGGGTTTCAAAATATTTCAAAAAGAACAAGGAAATTGCTAAGTGTTTTAATTGAAATGCAGTTATAATAAGTATAACAAATTGGATAATATAATCTTTCTGTAAAGCTACCATATAAAACTATCATAACATAGTGTTGAATTTTAATAAATTTACAGCATTATCTAGATACACTTTATATAACTTTATATAATTATACTATATTGAACTATTTAAAACTTTTATTATATTTTCTATTATAAAAAGAGTTGTCTTTCTGTGTTCCAAGTATCTGAATTCTAATTTAATTTAGAACAGTTGTGTAGCATTTCCAAAGAGGAATGACTCTACAAAAGTAGACATGGCTTGCTTGAAAAGAATATTATATCTGACTGAAACATATTTTTCATTTATTCAGTGGCAACATTATCCTACATGGAAATCATTACATTTAAAGTAGATACTACGTTTTCTAACTCATGGTATATAAAATTAACAGTTACAAAATCATAATTTCTGACCACAAAGATTATAATTATATATAAAAAGTAGAACCACTTCAAGAATATCATAATCTTCAGTTTTCCTATCTCCCTTTATTCCCTTAATCTTGCTTTCTCATTATTTAGTTAATAATATTTTATCCTTTAACTCTCCTAATTTCTGTGATTATATTCCCTGAGCTTATAAGAAACCTCCCCTCTCCAACACACATATTTCTACCCTTTACTACCATCAACTAGGTCAAGAAAATCTATCTTCCTCCTTCCTTTCCCATCTTTCCATCCTTTCTTCCTATAATTCTCACCCTATCCTACTGTTAATAATACATTGTTGTCAATAAAACCCTATCATATTGAAGTGGTATTTCAAAGACTAGCACAACCTGTGCCTCTTATTTAGATTTCTTTCAAACAACAAATATAGAAACTATAGTGAATATGTAACCAACCATGAATCTAGAGTAGTAGGTTGGCCAGTGACAGAGCTGGTGTTACTCAGAATTAAAATTGTAACACAAGAAAGCTCATATTAACCACCATTCCAATTTCTTTTTCTTTCTCTCTTAAGAGTCACTTCCTCATAGTATATACTAAGGAAGGCAGTGTGAAAACTGTCTCATTCTTTTTTACATTCCCCACAGCATGGTGGGCACTTCATCTATTCCGAGGCTTGTAGGGGCTGGCGGTAAGGAGAGGTAATAAGGAGTTACTGTTTTGGGGTTTCTTTTTTGTTGTTGTTTTTTAAAGAGTATGTATGTATGTATGTATGTATGTATGTATGTATGTATGTATTTGAGACAGAGAGAGAGAGGGAGGGAGAGAAGCAGAGACACAGGCAGAGGGAGAAGCAGTCTCCATGCAGGGAGCCTGACGCGGGACTGGGATCACACCCTGGACCGAAGGCGGCGCTAAACCGCTGAGCCACCCAGGCTACCCAGGAGTTACTGTTTAATGAGTAAAGAGTTTCAGTTTACAAGATGAAAAGAGTTCTGAGTATGGATGGTGGTAATGGTTGCAGAACACATGAATGTACTTAATACCACTAAACTGCACATTTAAAAATGGTTAAGATGATCAGGTTGCCTGGGTGGCAAAGTCAGTTAAGGCTCAGACTTTTTTTTTTGGTTTCACCTCAGGTCATGATTTCAGGGTTGTGGGATGAAGCTCCACATCCAGCTCCATGCCGCATGTAGAGTCGGCTTGAAATTCCCTCTCCCTCTCCCTTTCCCACTCATGCTCTCTTTCTCTCTCTCAAATAAATAATTTTTTTTAAAAAATGGTTAATGAGGCACCTGGGTAAGTTTAGTTGGTTAAGCATCTAACTCTTGGTTTGAGCTCAGGTCATGATCTCAGGGTCCTGAGATCAAGCCCTGAGTCAGGCTCCACACTGTAGCACAAGTACACGTACAGAGTCTGCTTCTCTCTCTCTCTCTCTCTCTCACTCTCTCTCCCCCTCTGCCCCTCCCCCTGCTGACATGTTCTCTCTCACTCCCTCTAAAATGAATAAATAAAATTTTAAAAATAAATAAAATTTGAAAAATGGTTAAGATGATCAATTTTGTTATGTGTATTTTACCATATACAAAGAACTTAGAGACCTGTGTACTAACCGATAGTGTTCCAAACCATTAAAAAGAGAACAGTGTCATCCTATCCTTCATAGCCTTTAACTAACTCTAGAGATCATGCTTCTTTCTTCTCAAACACTAGGTTCTTGAGGGCATTCACTCTTGACAAAAACAAGTTCCATCAATAACAGAAATCTAAAATAACAACAACAACAACAACAAAAATAATAATAAAAATCTGACCTGAGGTAAAGAATTCATGAATCAGGAATTTTTGTTTTGAAGTTTCATTTTGTTTTCCAGGGCAGGGAGGAGATTTGTTTTGTGAAGGGATATGTGGTTTGGTTTTTTAATACAAAGAAAAATGTCTTTGTAACCTCTTTACCTGTTCTTTTAGCTTTCTCAAAATCTTAACATGGTGAAAAGTGTAACATCAGTGACAGTGAGCACTAAGAAGGCACAACTGTGTAAATTTTGGCTTATTTTCCTTAAATTCTTCATATATTGTTAAGTCTTTCTAATCATAAGAAATTTTGATATACTTGCTGCCTTAAGACATAACTGCATATGAATCAAGACAATTTATTACTTTTACTGATTTCTTGCCCTATTCTTAAATAACATATGATATGAGCTAAATCACACTAAAGAAACATTCACTGTAGTAGAATATGCTATGATTTTTCATCATCAAATAATATTCCACGGACTTCTGTGTATTATGTCAAATAGTCTATCATTAGCCAACCGTTTGTTTCCAATGTCTTTCTATAATATAGATAATATTGTATTTAGCTTTTATAACCTTCCTTATTTGAAGAAAATAATATAACTCAAACTTTTATGAATCCTGGACTTTCACTCTCACATATTAACTCATTTAATATATTTATTGGCTTATTTTTTAAAATAATATGTAAATTTTTGATACATTTTTTATATTTCCTTCTGCCTAAGTATTTTCCATTTTTGCTTTTAAATTCCTGGGAGCAAAGAATATGTTTGTTTTACTTCCTTTATGTACCAATCTGAAAAACAATTTTTAAATGCTTTGTGCATGAAAAGCGTTATGAGCAGCCAAAGGAATCCCAATAGACTGCCTCAAAATACTGATCATTCAGAGACATACTGCAAACTGCAGAAGTAAAAATATAATAACTAAAATTAAGAATTTATGAGATTGTTGGGGGATCCCTGGGTGGCTCAGTGGTTTAGCGCCTGCCTTTGGCCCAGGGAGTGATCCTGGAGACCTGGGATCGAGTCCCACGTCGGGCTCCTAGCATGGAGCCTGCTTCTCCCTCTGCCTGTGTCTCTGCCTCTCTCTCTCTCTCTCTATCTCTATGTCTATCATAAATAAATAAAATCTTTAAAAAAAAGAATTTATGAGATTGTTTACAAAAGCAGATTATACACAGAAGAAAGAATCAATGAACTGGAAGAGAAGGTTAAATAAAATACCTACATGATTCATGGGGGGAGGGGGGAAGGATGGGAAATGAAGAGATTATAAAAGAAAACAAAAAAAGGTATGTTTAGTTGGAGCTGAAAAGAAGGACCAAGAAGAGGAGGAGGAATGAGATAAAAGAGAAGGAAGGAAAAAAAAAAGAGAGAAGGAAGGAAAGAAAGAAAAGTTTTAAAAAATGTAATATTTGAATATTTAATGAAAGAACTTTCTAAACTAAAAGAAAAAAAAAGACATCAAGGCACAAACTCAAGAAGCACTATATAAATCTCTCAGGATAAATATACAGAAAAGCATACCTAGATACAACCTAAGTAGCCATGAATGGATGAATAAAGAAGGTAAAAGTGCAATGGAATATTATTCAGCTATTTTTAAAAAAAAACAGAAAATCCTATCATCTGCAACAACATTGAAGGCATTATGCTAAGTGAAACAAGTCAGACAGAGAAAAACAAATACTGTGTGATATCATTTACATGGAGAATCTAAAAAAAAAAAAACAAAAAAGTTAGTGATGATTTCTTCAGGAAAACATTCCTGAAATTTGGAATAATGAGCAGATACAGTATCATTTGTCCTTAAATTATTCTCTATAAATCAAAATTCCCTTCATAAATAGAATAAATTATCTCATTATAGTCATATTACAATTTACATTATTGCATTTCTATATTGGCTGCCTCCTTATTACCTAGAGAATATTAGACTACCAGGGTGAGAATGAGTAGAAGGCTTTAAGGTTTTCAAGCCCAGCTTCCCATTCTCCACAGAAATCTATCCCAAAGCATTCTGAGCAGAGAAATCATCCAGCTTATGCTTGCATAACTCCAGCAATAAGTAGCCTCCTGTTGAACCAACTTCCTCTATTAAAAGTCAAGTCTATTTGATTTTTTCTTATACTTCCCCAAATTTTCCAATGTTTTAGCTAAGACTTAATGTGTGTGTGTGTGTGTGTGTGTGTGTGTTTATGTGTGTGTATGTTTTGTAGGCTCCACTCCCAATGTGGGACTTGAACCTATGACTCCAAGATCAGGAATCACATGCTCTACTCACTGAGCCAGCCAGGAATCCTGCTAAAACTTAATTTGATAGCTTCATTCAGATTTGAAGGTCAGTATCAAAGCAAAAAAAAAAAAAAAAAAAGTCTTCCTAATGAATTATATCTACCAAGAATTATATAGTTGACCCTTGAACAACACATGTTTAAATTGTGTGGGTTCACTTATACGTGGATTTCTTGCAATACAGGACTATAAGGGTATTTTCTCTATTTAATTACATCTTTCTCTAGCTTACTTTATTGTAAGAATGTAGTATATGATACATACAATATACAAAATATGTGTTAACAGTCATCAGTATGGCTTTCTGTCAATAGTAAACTATCAGTAGTTCAGTTGGTGGGGGGGGGGGAATCAAATTTATGTACTTTTAACCGCAAATAGGGTGGGTGCCCCTAATCCCTGCATTGTGCAAGGGTCAATTGTATAAATGTATATATTTATAAAACAGTTATTTTCTCTTTCAAGTTTTACCATAAAATTTAATAAACAAAATGTTATTTTTAATATTCTTTTGACAGATGAAATATCAAGATTTTAAAAGATACTGTGCTTTGAACTACTACAAATTTATATGTAATTATAAATTCACATGATTTGTCATAATTGTTGTAGTTAATATTGTAGCTACTATAGATGCTCTGAACCGGAATTGGAGGCAGAGCCCTCCGGACAGGAGCAGATGTCTCAGGAAGGATGGAGGAAGGGATTGTAAGCCAAGTGGGGATCAGAGACAGATCCTACATGTTCTCCGTGCTGTTCCAGTTCCAGTCTTGGCCCCATCTGCCCTTCACTGGAATCTGGGGAGAGAGATCTCATGGGGAGTGTTTATGTTGTTCCCTTTCTTACAAAAGAGGCCAGAGAGAAAAGCCTTTTTTGTCACTAAACCAAGACTAAATTGAGAAGTAAAGAATGGAGGTTGTTTTCAAAACAAATAAAGTAACCTTGGAAGTTTAAAAAAAAAAAAAAAGGAAAACCACTTTGAAAAACAATTTAAAAGTTCCTCAAAAAAGTTAAAGATAAAACTACTAGCCTACCTAGCAATTCTACTCCTGCGTAATTGCCCAAGAGAGATTAAAATATATCTACAGAAAGACTTGCACATGGATGTTCATAGCAGCATTATTTATAATAGTCAAAATTTGGAAACAACCTAAATGTCCTTCAACCAGTGAATGGATAGATAAATGTATACATTCTTGGCTTACCAATATACTATAAACTATACATGTTGTATGCTTTGTAACCTTACTTTCTATGTTTAAGAAATTTATATTAACAACTGTTCCTCTATCAAGGAGATATCTGCATTCCCATGTTTATTTTAGCATTATTCAAAAGAACAAAGATATGGAAACCTAAGTGCCCATCAACAGATGAATGCATAAAGAAGATGTGGTAGATATAGACATGGAATATTTTTTAGCCATGAGAAAGAAGGAAATCCTGCCATTTGCAGGATTGGACCATAAAGACATTATACTGAGGTAAGTCAGAAAGAGAAAGATAAATACCTTATGATATCACTTGTATGTGGAATCTAAAAAAAAGCTGAACTTATAAAAACTGAGAATAAAGTGATGATTGTCAGGGGCTGGAGACTGGGGGACAGGAGTGGTGTTGTTTATGAGTCCAAACTTACAACCAGTAGATGAATAAGTCCTGGAGATATAATGCACAGCATAATTATTATAGGCAACAATATTGTATTATAAACATCAAGCTTGCTTAGTGACTAGATCTTAACTAATTCCCATCACAAAAAAGAAGTGATTATATGACCTGATAAAGGTGGGACCTAATGCTACAATAGCTATTATAAAGCAATATATAAAAGTATCAAATCAACCTTATGTTGTAACCTTCAACTAACATATGTCAAATATATTTCAGTAAAAAAATTTTTAAAAGACCTGCTCATCCATTTGCCAATAAATTTATATATGATTTTGGAAACAATTGTAATATAGGGACCACTAATAGTGGAATTTTATTATAATTATCTGTGGACATTTTCTCCCTTGCTAGATATTCAAGATTTGAGGACAAGGATTGAGTATTACTCCATTTTTCATAGCATAGTCTGAAACATAGTATGTGCTCAAAATGTATTTTTTAATAAAGAATTAACAAAAAAGTGAACCATCTTGATCTTATTCTTGTTTATACTATTTTTTGTGTTAATATAAGCAAATTTTCTTTTCTTTTAATTACCTTTCAGTTTTCTCCCATATAAATAAGGACAGTGATCATTAACCCTAAGCTAGTTGTGATAATCCAGTAATATATGTGAAATGCTTTGAAAACCTGAAACTTTCACTCAAATGCAACACATCTATTTTCATCATTAATAATCTAATTGAGCTATTTTCCTCTGTGTGGCTATTATATACCCAACTCTAATGTTCCCTCACACCTTCTTAGAGGATTTCAGAACATGGATCATCTTATTAATTACCCTATCAAATATTTCTAAGATAGTTTAATATTACTGTTAATACCCTTACTAATCCTGGACTTAACCTCACTCTTAATTCAACGTCAATTGTAGGCATGAATACATCTTCACTTTAGTAATTACATAGAATTTCAACTTCCTATTCTTTGGACTACATCACCTTTGAGACTTTTACTTAGTACTAACTTTATCTGCCTTCTTTTGTCTCCCTTCTCTGCTTAGGAATTGTTCTGATTATCTATTGCTGCATAAAAATCTACTCCTCAAAACTAGTGGGTTAAAACAACATAATCATTTATTTTGCTTAAAAATCTGAACTTTGGGTGGCTCAGGGCTGAGTGTCTGTCTTTGACTGAGGGTATGATCATGGGGTCCCGGGATCAAGTCCTGCATTGGGCTCCCCGCAGGGAACCTGCTTCTCCCTCTGCCTATGTCTCTGCCTCTCTCTGTGTGGCTCTCATGAATAAAAAATTTCAAAATTATCGTTAATCATGATGTAGAGGAAAAAGTTCATCTCAGCAGCACAGCGTGTCAGCTGGGGCAGCCTGACTGGGTACTGGAGGTTCTGCTTCCACTTACACTCATAACGCTGGCTAGTCCATGCTGTCTGTTGGCTGTAAGCTAGGCCTGGGGGCCTCATTTCCTTTTCATGAACCTTTCCCTGGCCGCTTGGTTTTATACTGGCAGGATAGCTAGTTTCAAGAGTAGTTATTCTGAGGGGACCATCCAGAAGTGCAAGAAGTTTTTATGATTTAGCCTCAGCAGTCACATAGCAACCCTTTGCTACACTCTATAGGAGCAATATCAAAGGTCCACCAGGGATCTGGAAATAAACTCCAGTACTCAATGAGAGCACTGTCAATTCTGCACTATGTGAAGAACATGTAGGATGAAATATATTGTGGCAAAAACTTTGGAAACGCAATCTTCCACAGTCCATTCTCTGGCTACATTTCACATCCCATACGTAAAATACTTTGAAAACTCCCAAATTTCATCCCATTGTGGCATAACTTGAAGTTCAGAATCTCAACAAATTCTGGTTCAGATGTGGATGAGACTTCTCTGTATTAGTTCCTCTGTACAACTCTTTGAATATCATTCCTCTCCATCAAAAGGCCTTAACTTACTTCCGCACAGATATCCTTATACTAATGATAGAACAGAATATGATAAAGGCTATCAACATTCAAAGGGAGAAAAACAGGAGGGACATAGCAGTCATAGGCTCATGGCATTTCAAATCCAGCAGAGTACATGCTGCCAGTTCCTATATTAGGGCCCAGTTCTAATTCCTAAGAGTTGTTCAATTTGATTCATGACTCTATTCTGTGGGTTTCTGGTTCTGTTCTTTTAAGTCATCCTTCTTTTTCCACGAAAGTAGCCATGTTTGCAACTAGGTGGTTTTTCAGCCAACTTTCTACCTACAGAAATTTCAGTGTCCAAAGGCCTCTTTTTATTTTATATACTGTGTCTATCCCTCTTAGTTCCAAGCTAATATAATTATTTTTTAAATATGTGGCCTCTTTGTTTTTGTTTTTTTTTTTAATGATAGTCACACACACAGAGAGAGAGAGAAAGAGTGAGGCAGAGGCACAGGCAGAGGGAGAAGCAGGCTCCATGCACCGGGAGCCTGACGTGGGACTTGATCCCGGGTCTCCAGGATTGCGCCCTGGGCCAAAGGCAGGCGCTAAACCACTGTGCCACCCAGGGATCCCAATATGTGGCCTCTTTGTTTTATCAATTTATAATTCACTATAATATATAAAGCTATACCCATAAAATGTTTCAGATAAACTCACCTCTATATATTGTTTATATAAAATACACATATTGTCAATTATTCTTTACAGTTTCACACCATTTTCTACTTTAAGGCTATAACTCTACATCAGACTTTGATTCTTTTATCATTTATGTTGTAAAATATTGTGTACCAGTTCTGTCCTACCCCTACTCCCTGCATACTTATTCTCTCCTCAAATAAAGCTTTTTCCATACTTTTCAAAATTCCTTAGTATCCAAAAAGTAAATAACCCCAAACTCAATATACTATGCATAGGATAATTTTGCCTGTAATATATGCTTATTAATAAATATGAGGGATGCCTGGGTGGCTCAGTTGGTTAAGCATCTGCCTTTGCCTCAGGTCAAGATCTCAGGGTCCTGGGATCCAGTTCCCCATCAGGATCCCTGCTCACAAGGGAGTCTGCTTCTCTCTCTCTCTCTCCCTCTCTCTCAATGCCCCTCCCTCCAATCTTGTGTGCACTCTCTCTCTCTTTCGAATAAATAAATAAATAAATAAATAAATAAATAAATAAATAAATAAAATATTTAAGATAACTATGACCATTCTCAAATTATGCATAAGGAGAATTTACTTGAAATACAGATTAAGTGCCAAGTGAAACAAAATTTGAGGTGAATCCAATAAAATTAGTTCATTTTCAAAAATAACATTTCCATCATTGGTTTTTAGACAGAGAGAAATAAGGGGAGTAGCAGAGGGAGACAGAGAGAGAGAAGGTCAAGTAGCTTCCACACCCAGCACGGACCCTAATCTCATGACCCTGAGATCATGACCTCAGACAAAATAAAGAGTTGGACACCTAATCGACTGAGACACTCATCCATCATTTTTAATAAATATACAGAATCAACAAATCCTCAAAATTGATCTGATCTATTTTTGCCTATACTCAGAATTACCTTAACATTTTATCATCCCAAAAGCACTTCCATTAGCTATAGAAAAACAACAAAAATTATGTATTTATTGCAATAAGTTAACAGTCCTCAGCAAGAGGGATATACTGCATTTTGATGAACTCTATAGCATTTCTTAAGCCATAATTTTACAAGCCACTGAGAAAATAAATAATTAGTTTTCACACTACACTGATTTTTATATCAAGGGTATTACTTATGTTTATTGAAAAAGTAAACAAAACTACCTACATGGTATATGGTCAATTAAACTCTAAGATAGATTACATTTGTTTCCTAAAATAAATTGCTGTGGGAATGTGATGCAGAAATCACAATGCTCTTTTCATGAGAAATGATCTATATTTTCTAAATAAAGTAAATCTCGGCACCTGTTGCATTCAGTCTTCAAATATTGTCTTATACACCACATATGTTGTGGAATCTTACATTCATTTAAATACTTGATTTTAATAAAAATTGTGCTTTAAGCTTCAATTGTTTTTCTTTATTTAAAAATCTTAAATTAATTTTTACTTATTATAAACCAATGTACATTCATCTAGTGGAGCCAATTAAAAAAAACCGAAAGTAAAACAAAATCTTTAACAAGTCGAAGTAGGTTACTTACATATTATTTTTTCAATGAGGACTTCTCTGATAACATTCTTTGAAACTATGCTCAACCCACTCTGAACTCCCAATCGTCCTCTCTCTTATTCCTCTTCATAGCATTTATAACTACCTGGCATTTATTCTTTTTTTACTTTCTTTGCTTTTTTTCCTTGTTCACTTTCATCTATCAATCTATTGATCTATTTTTTCTATTCAATTAAATATCTGATCCATTAAATGCCCATTAGACTTCAAATTAAGCTCTATGAAACAACAATGCTTATATTTAGTTCAAGGCCCTGGAATAGTGGTGAATACACAAAAAGACCCTCAGTGCATATTTGTTAAATGACTAATCAAATCAAATGAATCTTCTTACCAGTTTTAAATATATATACCACTTAATATTTTTTCAAAGAACTCTATCCACTTGATGTATGAGAATTAACTAAACCCCATTTTCCTTTCATTTAAGACATTGTAAACTTTTCATTACTAGTGTTCTTTGATAAATTTCCTTAAAGCTTAAATTTGGAGTATATCATTAATTATTTCTGTAGGATAATCCCAGAAGTAGGATTTGGTGGTTAAATGACATATATATTTGAAACATTCTGTCAGCCTGCTTGAGAATCACTGATACCAACTTATATTTCCACCACACTGTATAAGAGTCTCCAGTTTTCCACACTTGATATTTTCATTCATTTTCTTTATAAATTTGCTGAGTATTTCCCTTCTCTAAATGCCCAAAACCAGGTCATTATGAACAATAAAGTAATGTTTAAGCATTTTTCCACTTAACAAAAATTTTACTTTACCTGACCTGGATCAATCACAAACTCATTTACATATCTATGAATTAAAATTTGGTGCAATAAGAGTAGATTGCTTTATAATGTGATGCACCTCATTTAATAATCTCTTCATTAAATTTTTCTAAAGTGTCTTCATTGGTTACACAACATTTAATGGTCTAAATTATACTTAATGCAAATATACTATTTCCCTCTTTAATTTAGATAACGAAAATACATTTTATCTCAAATATATGCAAAGACAAGACTTCATTTATGAGTAAAACAAAACCACTTTCATGCTATTAAAAGTTCTAAACAATTTTAAATAAATAAATAAATCACCATTAAATGTTGAGTGATTGAATGAATGCCCTATAAATTAATAAATCCCATAAGACTATTATTCATTTATCAACCAAACTCACAACTCATAATATATCATTTATCAACCTCAGTTCTTAACACTTTAACTACAAATGTAAAATATCTGCTAATCAATTTTAATTTGCCAATTATTCTATTTATAGGTAGAAAGATAACAACATACATGTTCTTTAAGTTCTGTAAGGGAAATCACTGAATTGTTAGTAATGTCATCACTCAAGAAATGAATTTGCCTATCATACTCTATAAATTGATTCAATTTTATAGTTTCACTTGGGTGTATATGTATATAAACACATAACAACAGAAAATAATTTTATCTGACTTGTAAAGAATTAAAAATAACCCCAAAAGGTCCTTTGCATTAGTATAAAAGTAAAATAAAATTACCAATGCTTAAATGACAATAGGATTAAAATACTTCTTTTTTTGAGTTTTTATTTATATTAACATAACTTGTTAACAAGTTAGTTAACATACAGTATAATATTAGTTTCAGGTGTACAACTTAGTGACTCAACACTTCCATACAACATCCAGTGCTCATCACAAGTGCCATCCTTATTCCCTACCATCTACTTAACTCTCCCCACCCACCTCCTCTATGGTAACCATAAATTTGTTCTCTATAATTAAGGGTCTGTTTCTTAGGTTGAATCTTTCTTTTTTCTCCTATGATTGTTTTGTTTCTTAAATTCCACAAATGAGTGAAATCATATGGTATTTATCTTTCTCTAACTCATTTCATTTATCATTCTCATCTCTAGTTCCATCCACATCATTGCAAACAGCAAGATTTCATTTATTTTTTTACAGCTGAGTGATATTTCATTCTTTGTCCTTTATCAGTCAATAGATATTTGGGCTCTTTCCACAATTTGGCTATTGCCAAATAATGCTGCTATAAATATCAGGGTGCATATACCCCTTTGAATTAGTGTTTGTATTCTTTGGGTAAATACCTAGTAGTGTAATTGCTAGGGTAGAGCATAGTTCTATTTTTATGCTTTTTGAGGAATCACCAATTGTTTTCCAGAGTGGCTGTACCAGTTTGCATTCCCACCAACAGTAGAGGGATTCCCTTGGTCTACACCCTCACCAACACTTGTTGTTTCTTGAAAAAAAACACTGAAAAAAACACTTTTCTCTTAATTTAATTCTAAGATACAATATGGTATTATACATAGTGTAAAAATTGAAATATAACCAACAGAACTATTATCACTGAATCTTTTGATTATATGACAATATTTTTTTTAAAAAATCACAAGACTTTACACAGTAAGTTAGATGGTTGTTTCAGCAAATATTAGATGTAATTAAGAATTATAAAAAGAAATGAGTTATTCTCATTTTAGAGCAGAAAAATCATATTACTATGTCTATATTAAAAATAATCAAGAATTATTTGTCATATTCATCAATCAAAAAAAAAAAAACCTAGCCTAAGTAAAAATCAATAAAAAAATGAGGAATCTATTTAGAGAGTTGATTATATCACACCTGAATATCTTTTCCTTGATTGGATCAGTGTAAGAATTTGGACAAATGGAAGTTAATTTTCAATTACCAAAATGAAAGATGGATATTAATTGAATTGGCCCCAGTCACCTTATTGACTCTATATTCAAGATATGTTTTGGATGGTATACCTTAGATAGCAGATTAAAATCTAAAAGAATGAACAATTCTAATTATTACAATATCTGCACATGTCAGAGGAAATGAAATTTACACATCACAGTATCAGATGGTACCTTCAGAAATCCATTTTTTTTCCTAATGTATTTATTAAAGAGACATGAGGGATTTCTGGTATCATTTCTTTGAATTATAGGTTACCCTTAAGATTCGGTATAGCAACCTTGATGGATATTACTAAACCAGTGTGATAAACTCTTTTCACTTAGAAGCTGTCTGGCTGCTCTACAATTGTGTAGTGACTTTGACAGGCACTATGTCTTTGATTCCAAATATTAACGGTCTTCATAATGAAGATATTCCCCTAACATAAATTCTTTCAGAAGCTAGTATTGGCTTGACAACAAGAAGAAATATGTTTCATATTATAATAAGATTTTATACATCTAAGGAGCTTCAGAGCTTCTGAAAATGACTTTGAAATACAGTCTTGATGACACTAAACTCATATTTTGATGACACTAAACTCGTATCTTTCAATAGTAACTCTGAACGTAAACGGGCTTAATAACCCCATCAAAAGGCGCAGGGTTTCAGACTGGATAAAAAAGCAGGAATCATCTATTTGTTGTCTACAAGAGACTCATTTTAGACAGAAGGACACCTACAGCCTGAAAATAAAAAGTTGGAGAACCATTTACCATTCGAATGGTCCTCAAAAGAAAGCAGGGGTAGCCATCCTTATATCAGATAAACTATAATTCACCCCAAAGACTGTAGTGAGAGATGAAGAGGGACACTATATCATACTTAAAGGATCTATCCAACAAGAGGACTTAACAATCTCAATATATATGCCTCGAATGTGGGAGCTGCCAAATATATCAATCAATTAATAACCAAAGTGAAGACATACTTAGATAATAATACACTTATACTTGGTGACTTCAATTTAGCGCTTTCTACACTTGATATGTCTTCTAAACACAACATCTCCAAAGAAATGAGAGCTTTAAATGATACACTGGACCAGATGGATTTCACAGATATCTACAGAACTTTACATCCAAAGGCAACTGAATACACATTCTTCTCAAGTGCACATGGAACTTTCTCCAGAATAGACCACATACTGGGTCACAAATTGAGTCTGAACTGATACCAAAAAATTGGGATCATCTCCTGCATATTCTCAAACCATAATGCCTTGAAATTAGAACTAAATCACAACAAGAAGTTTGGAAGGACTTCAAACACGTGGAGGTTAGGGACCATCTTGCTAAAAGATGAAAGTCAATCAGGAAATTAGGGAAGAATTAAAAAGATTCATGGAAACTAATGAGAATGAAGATACAACCGTTCAAAATCTTTGGGGTGCAGCAAAAGCAGTCCTGAGGGGGAAATACATTGCAATACAAGGAGCCATCCAAAAACTGGAAAGAACTCAAATACAAAAGCTAACCTTACACCTAAAGGAGCTAGAGAAAAAACAGCAAATAGATCCTATACCCAGCAGAAGAAGAGTTAAAGAAATGGACGAATTTCTGGAAAACCACAACTACCAAAACTGGAACTGGAAGAAATAGAAAACCTGAACAGGCCAATAACAGGGAGGATATTGAAGCAGTCATCAAAAACCTCCCAAGACACAAAAGTCCAAGGACAGATGGCTTCCCTGGGGAATTCTATCAGTCGTTTAAAGAAGAAACCATACCTATTCTACTAAAGCTGTTCAGAAAGACAGAGATGGAGTACTTCCAAATTCACTCTATGAGGCCAGCATGACCTTAATTCCAAAACCAGACAAAGACCCCACCAAAAAGGAGAATTACAGACCAATGTCCCTGATAAACATGGATGCAAAAATTCTCAATAAGATACTAGCCAATAGGATCCAACAATACATTAAGAAAAATATTCACCATGACCAAGTTGGATTTATTCCCAGGATACAAGGCTGGTTCAACACTCGTAAAACAATCAATGTGATTCATCATATCAGCAAGAGAAAAACCAAGAACCATATGATCCTATCATTAGATGCAGAGAAAGCATTTGACAAAATACAGCATCCATTCCTGATCAAAATTCTTCAGAGTGTAGGGATAGAGGGAACATTCCTCAACATCATTAAAAGCCATCTACGAAAAGCCCACAGCAAATATCATTCTCAATGGAGAAGCACTGGGAGCCTTTCCCCTAAGATCAGGAAAAAGACAGATGTCCACTCTCACCACTGCCATTCAACATAGTACTGGAAGTCCTAGCCTCAGCAATCAGACAACAAAAAGATATTAAAGGCATTCAAATTGGCAAAGAAGTAGGCAAATTCTCCCTCTTCACCGATGACATGATACTCTACGTAGAAAACCCAAAAGCCTCCAACCCAAGATTGCTAGAACTCATACAGCAATTCAGCAGTGTGGCAGGATAAAAATCAATGCCCAGAACCAGTGGCATTTCTATACATTAACAATGAGACTGAAGAAAGAGAAATTAAGGAGTCAATACCATTTACAATTGTACCCCAAAGCATAAGATACCTAGGAATAACCAGAGAGGTAAAGGATCTATACCCTAAAAACTATAGAACACTTCTGAAAGAAATTGAGGAAGACACAAAGAGATGGAAAAATATTCTGTGCTCATGGATTGGCAGAATTAATATTGTGAAAATCTCAGTGTTACTCAGGGCTATTTACACGTTTAATGCAATCCCTATCAAAATACCATGGACTTTCTTCAGAGAGTTAGAACAAATTATTTTAAGATTTGTGTGGAATCAGAAAAGACCCTGAATAGCCAGGGGAATACTGAAAAACAAAAACCATAGCTGGGGGCATCACAATGCCAGATTTCAGGTTGTACTACAAAGCTGTGGTCATCAAGACAGTGTGGTACTGGCACAAAAACAGACACATATCAATGGAACAGAATAGAGAACCCAGAAGTGGACCCTCAACTTTATGGTCAACTAATATTCGATAAAGGAGGAAAGACTATCCACTGGAAGAAAGACAGTCTCTTCAATAAATGGTGCTGGGAAAATTGGACATCCACATGCAGAAGAATGAAACTAGACCACTCTCTTTCACCATACACAAAGATAAACTCAAAATGGATGAAAGATCTAAATGTGAGACAAGATTCCATCAAAATCCTAGAGGAGAACACAGGCAACACCCTTTTGAACTTGGCCACAGTAACTTCTTGCAAGATACATCCACAAAGGCAAAAGAAACAAAAGCAAAAATGAACTATTGGGACTTCATCAAGATAAGAAGCTTTTGCACAGAAAAGGATACAGTCAACAAAACTAAAAGACAACCTACAGAATGGGAGAAGATATTTGCAAATGACATATCAGATAAAGGGCTAGTTTCCAAGATCTATAAAGACCTTATTAAACTCAACAGCAAAGAAACAAACAATCCAATCATGAAATGGGCAAAAGACATGAAGAGAAATCTCACAGAGGAAGACATAGACATGGCCAACATGCACATGAGAAAATGCTCTGCATCACTTGCCATCAGGGAAATACAAATCAAAACCACAATGAGATACCACCTCACACCAGTGAGAATGGGGAAAATTAACAAGGCAGGAAGCCACAAATGTTGGAGAGGATGAGGAGAAAAGGGAACCCTCTTACACTTTTGGTGGGAATGTGAACTGATGCAGCCACTCTGGAAAACTGTGAGGTTCCTCAAAAAGTTAAAAATAGACCTGTCCTACGACCCAGCAATTGCACTGCTGGGGATTTACCCAAAGATACAGATTCAATGAAATGCCAGGACACCTGCACCCCTATGTTTCTAGCAGCAATGGCTACAATAGCCAAACTGTGGAAGAAGCCTCGGTGTCCACTGAAAGATGAATGGATAAAGAAGATGTGGTTTATGTATACAATGGAATATTCCTCAGCCATTAGAAATGACAAATACCCACCATTTGCTTCGACGTGGATGGAACTGGAGGGTATTATGCTGAGTGAAGTAAGTCAATCAGAGAAGGACAAACAGTGTATGTTCTCATTCATTTGGAGAATATAAATAATAGTGAAAGGGAATAGAAGGGAAGGGAGAAGAAATGGGTAGGAAATATCAGAAAGGGAGACAGAACATGAGAGACTCCTAAGTCTAGGAAATCAACTAGGAGTGTTGGAAGGGGAGGAGAGCGGGGGGTGGGGGTGAATGGGTGACGGGCACTGAGGGGGGCACTTGACGGGATGATCACTGTGTGTTATTCTGTATGTTGGCAAATTGAACAGCAATAAAAAATAAATTAATTTTTTAAATAATTAAATAAAAAGAAGAAAGAAAGAAAAGAGACACAGTCTTATTAATCTTTAGTATTCTCATGAGAGCCAAGTAGGTGGCAAATATTCTGAATTTTATAAAATAGAAACTAATAAAACAATTAGTGTGTTTACTTGCCCTAGGCTAAATACTGAAATGATGAAAAGTCACAGTGCCAATCCTGGCACCTAACTGAAATTCCTATACATTTCATCTACAATAATTTTTATGGAGAGAACAGTAAAGGGAAAGACAAAAAATAATCTTCAGTGAATATTAAGTTCAACATAATTTACTTCAAGAGACCCTGAAATGGACATTTATTTATTATTTGCTTGTGCTTAGTGATAGTTACCATGATAGTACCAGAACTTCAAAGAACTAATTTCCCTGCACCATTCTGGGTGACTACATACTAAGTGTGGTCAGGGACACACTAAAGGTGTTTAAATTATACTTCATAACAAAGCTAAAACTTGACAAAATCAGCAATGGTACAGTAACTCAAGAGAAAAATAAAAGAAAATAAGAAAAATTAAATTTTGACTTAAAACAGACCTTTAAGTTGGCAATATACTTGATTTTTAAAAGACAATGAAAAACAAAGCAAGCTTCCGTGGATCACAGGCTCTCTGAGTATTCTCATTTGCTGACAAGTTGTATTCTCTTAATTTGGTTTTTCATCAAAAACCCATCGATGAGTTTCTCCATTCTGTTTCATTTTTTCTCTTCATATTCTCATAGTCTTTACAACAGTTTGGTTGTTTAGTGGCAATACATTTCAAAATTATTGTTGAAAACTATTGTTCCTATTTCCTATCTAGTTTTCCTGTGTGAAATAACACACTTACCTAATTTATCCTCATTACCAAGGAAGTTATTGCATTCATTTTAAGTCTAAGAACACTATTACTAGTAGCTAAACTAATTCCAATTTTTTTTAAGATTTTATTCATTTATTTACAAGAGACACAGAGAAAGGCAGAGACACAGGCAGAGGGATAAGCAGGCTCCATGCAGGAAGCCTGACATGGGACTCGATCCCGAGACTCCAGGATCATGCCCAGGGACAAAAGCAGTCTATAAACTGCTGAGCCACCCAAGGGTCCCCAAACTAATTCCAATTTTAAAACTCAAAATTGCTTTTGGAATTTTTACCCCCCCCCCCAAATAAATGTTTATCTTTTATATGGATGTTTTCTTGATACTTGAGAAAAACTAAAATAAGTCCGTAAGACTAACATGTTGTGTGTCTTGTACAAGACTGATCTTACAAAACACAATAAAGTGCCTTTCTCCTCTAACAATGTAGCATTACTAAGAAGATGTGGTTTATGTATACAATGGAATATTACTCAGCAATTAGAAATGACAAATACCCACCATTTGCTTCAACGTGGATGGAACTGGAGGGTATTATGCTGAGTGAAATAAGTCAATCGCAGAAGGACAAACAGTGTATGTTTTCATTCATTTGGGGAATATGAATAATAGTGAAAGGGAATATAAAGGAAGGGAAAAGAAATGTTGGGAAATATCAGGAAGGGAGACAGAACATAAAGACTCCTAACTCGGGGAAACGAACTAGGGGTGGTGGAAGGGGAGGAGGGCGGGTGTTGGAGGGGAATGGGTGACGGGCACTGAGGTGGACACTTGACGGGATGAGCACTGGGTGTTTTTCTGTATGTTGGTAAATTGAACACCAATAAAAATTAATTAAAAAAAATAAAAAAATAAAAATATAAAATTAAAAAAAAAAAGATTTTTCGGTTTTTCTCTAATGGAACATGAATGTATTAGTTTTAAGTTAAAACTGGTAAGATTGTCTTTGGTGAAGTTAAGAGACATAAAACTCCAAACACATCTTACAGTTGAAAAAAAAATCTAAAATCTTTCACTGAATAAGCAGACTTTTTTTCATCCTGTACATTTAAAAGAGGGATGGTAAATATAAAGGTATGTTGATAGTTGTCTATTTTTATAATGGAAACCTTTCCATAGCTTTCAAAAAATAAAAAATGTTTGTACTTACCTGGCCCATCAGTCATTTTCTCCAGGCACCGAGGAGTTGTGCTAAGAAAGGAGGCATGTTTCAGTTTAGCCACAAAACTACGAGGTGCCATGTATTTATGTTGAACTTGGGACATCTCATATGATTTCTGAACATTATAGCTGCCAGGTGCTGGATTATCCTGAAAAGGATTTCAATGGATGAGCATAAACATGTCTTACATGGAAAATACCTAAGACTATGTAGCACAGATGATCACACTAAGCAATGGCATAAATGGAAAAAATATTAATATTCTCTTAATCATTAAAAATAAGAAATTTAAAAGAGTGCCCCTAAATTTATGCCCTCCTAATAAGATTGTGAAGACTGTAAATTTGCTTATCAAAATTTAAGGTAAAATAAATAGAATTATAAAACTTAGGTCCATATTCTCAAAAAAATAGGTTTGATGAAATACATCAAGTTCTCACTTTCAAATTTCACAATGAAAATCAAATTTCATACAGAAATGAGGGGCACCTAGGTGGCACAGTCAGTTAAGCATCTACCTTCGGCTCAGATCATGACCCCGAGGTCATAGGATTGAGCCCCGTGTCAGGCTCCTTGCTCAGTGGGGACCCTGCTTCTCCCTCTCCCTCTGCCCCCTGGCTCTTGGTCTCTGTCTCTCTCTCACTCTCTCTTTATCTCAAATAAATAAATAAAGTCTTTTAAAAAATTTCATAAAGAAGTGAGAATAATTATTTGTTTTCATAAGCAGCAAAACTATCCCTGCTATATGGTTCTTTGTGAGTGCACTTTACTTATTCTACAAATGAGACTGCTTATTTCATTTTTAATAGATTCCAATTAAGTTAAAAGGCTTCTCTGTTCATCATTTATGGCTGTTTATGTGCTCTCCAGTTACATTAACATTTTTAATCAACATAAACCACATGGAAATTAATAACTTTAATAATATTTCTAAAGTCAATTAAATATAAAATATCATATATTTGTTATACAATTAATGCCTGTAAACTATTAGCTAATTATTTCAATGAAAAAAATTTTAATCATTTTCCTCATATTATTTTAAAACATTTTTAAAATATATTGTATGTAACATATCTGTTCATTTCTATTACGTGTAAAAACCAAAGTTTTCAAGTTTTAGTGATTTTTCTGGTAGGCAGGAGACTCTTGTGGCTAATTGTGTAGACTCAAACACTATACTTCTTAGGTTTCAAATATCTGTTCCTTACTCTTACTATTCTACAAAAGTGAATTTCAGAAAACAAGACTGAACTATCAGGGCCTGGGCTGATAGGGAAGTATTTTAATGTTTCAAATAAATCAAACATGTTTGGGTACTGAAAAATCATACTTTTAAAGTCCATCTAGGAGCCATACTTTATAAAACATACTTTCTCTTGTTTTTCATACTCTTATTATCACCCTCAAGCATACGCCAACATTATCTTCTACTTCCAAAGAATCACTAAATATGGTAAGGGTATGAGGGGAGAAGATTCTTATGCATTTTCTGGTTTAAGTCCTGTGTCAAGCACCAAATGCCACAATCGGTAAGTCAACTAAAAATGTCAGCAGTTGTTTTCTTCTTGCCTGAATCAACGGAGTATTTAGTAAGGGTAGGCTGAAGATATGCAATGACAGTAGCAGCTCCAAAGATGACTTCTGGATCTTTTGGGCTCCTTCCGTGGTATGCGAAAGTAAAGTGGAAGACAGTGCCAAAGCACAAAGAAATCGTGAGCACACACAATATACTTAGAGTGTTTAGGAAAGCTTTTTTTGCAAAGATTTTGATTACCCTACCTATACACTTTAATTTTCATATCTAAAGCTATTATGGTTACTGCTTCCTTAACACCCTGCCTGGCATCATGACTATTCCTTTTTCCAGTGCCCAGCTTATATATGATTGATGGCGTTGACTGCTGCCATACAGAAAACTTTTTTTTAAATGCCTTGAAGCAAAGATAATAAACTTCATCAGTGATCAGTTTTCTTAAAAAATAGTGTTCCCATCAAGGAAAATTCATCAAACTAGTGATCCTAAATTTCAGTAGATTCACTATGTCCTCCACCAAGTGAAAATATACTACCCTTGTTCATGATCATCTCTTCTTGCAGCGTATTTACACTTTTCTGAAAACATATCCCATGCTTTTTTCCTTTATCAATGCTTCTAAGCTCTTCTTATTCATCTTCCATTCTTATTTTCTCTGACCAAGAGATTGATATTTCAAGTCAATTTCCTAGGCAAATAGTTAATAAGACAAATCTGAAACACTGCTTAATAGCAATTATTTAAACAATACCTATAGGTGGCACCCTGAATATCATTTCAGGGAAAAAATAGTATGTATAGGTAAGATCATCAAATCTTTGGCTGATCCTTTATAGAAATAGGAAAGGCATATGATGAATAGATATGATAGACATTTCTTATGCCTTTTTTTTTTAACCTAGAATTTATATCCTTTTCCTGTGTTTGGAAAATTCCACATACTTCACAGCAAGATCTGAGTCCTGGCACAAAAAGTAAAAATGCCTGATTCATATCTTCCTGGTCTAATTTTTTAGCTAGAACATGAATCTAGGTCATCAGCTTAAATGACAACCTTTGAACTGGCAGCCAGTTACTTAAAGAAACACAGTGCATTAAAAATTCCATTCTAGTGTGGGGCTGACAGTGCTAGAAGCTACGTCCAGCTCCCAGAGGCAACAAGAACAAATAGAGATTGAGGGAAAACATGATAAAATGTCTGATGAAATAAAGGCTATGCCTCAATGCAAATTAAAGGTAAATCTAAGGTGTCCTGATTTCATCTGGGAAATCTAGGCTCTATCTAAAAATGACATAATCCAAGAATTAAAACAATTGATGTATGTGAAATTCTTAGAATGTATCTGATACATAACAGGCACTAGTGTCCCCTTTCTATTGCCATCATCATTGTCATTAGCATTATTATTTCTATTAGATGTGAAACTACATGTAACCCTCAGTGATACGTATCTTACTTCCCCAGGGAGATGTCAACTGGATATTTAAAAGGAAAGCTTTTGGTATTTTAAGCCCCAAACAACAACAATGAAAAGTAGTTAAGTTGTTAAGAATCACATGAAGACAGTATCCCAGGCAGTTCAATAATTAAAAAAAAAAAAAATCACTAGTTTCAACCAGCCTCAAAGTAAAGCATGTCATTCCATTTATGTTTTGGAAAAACTATTTCACACACTTTATAATTTTATTCAATTCTGTCAAGCCAGTTGAAGCCCCTGAAAAATATCCCATGCCCAAATACAAGATACTTCACAAATTTTGAACTTGAATGGGGTAGGAAGCCAAAGAGTAAAGGTCTCCAGTGATACACTTCCAGAATACACCACTCTTAGCTTTGCAGTGGTTGTTACACTTGCAATCAAAGGTTTCAGTTATTTAATATCATCACCCCCATAGCTATGTAGAGTTCTTGAAGATTGAGGAAGTATTGTTTCGTTGATCAATGTATCTTCAGTGATGGCAAGTGCCTTGCACACTGTAAATGATTGATGAATATTTTTTTTTATTTTTTTAATTAATTTTTATTGGTGTTCAATTTACCAACATACAGAAAAACACCCAGTGCTCATCCCGTCAAGTGTCCACCTCAGTGCCCGTCACCCATTCCCCTCCAACACCCGCCCTCCTCCCCCCTTCTACCACCCCTAGTTCGTTTCCCCGAGTTAGGAGTCTTTATGTTCTGTCTCCCTTCCTGATATTTCCCAACATTTCTTCTCCCTTCCTTTATATTCCCTTTCACTATTATTTATATTCCCCAAATGAATGAGAACATACACTGCTTGTCCTTCTCCGATTGACTTATTTCACTCAGCATAATACCCTCCAGTTCCATCCACGTTGAAGCAAATGGTGGGTATTTGTCGTTTCTAATCGCTGAGTAATATTCCATTGTATTTATGTATATGATGAATATTTTTTAATCAATGAGTAAACATATAAGCTAAAGAAAGAATGAATGAATCTATCAGTATCTTGAAGCCTCCCCTCCCACATTTGGCCTTATCACTGAACTGCCCTAAAACAGTAGGGCTGACATAATGTCTTAAAAGTATTTTCAACCCCTATAGTGGCTTAAATTTGTCTCACATCTAAGCAGTTCTATATTAAATGTGTGCTGGGTAAAGATTGTTCAAGTACTGCCTTCCCTAAAGATGTTCTTGTTTCTAAAAATAGGTGTAACTTATAATATCAGCAATGATGCAGAAGTACGGATATGCTCATTCATACTGATCAAGGACTAACTTTCATAAAATCATTAAGTATTTGAATTTGATTAATATTTTATGTGAGATGCATTTACTTCTATTTGCTATCAAAAAAGTAGACTTTTACTTTTGATGCTTGAGCTTTACATGCCCACCTTTGACACTGGTTTTGTCGAAAAAAATGTATATCTTAGCATATCAGAGTAAAATACATGAACAGAAATGGCCTAGGTAATCTTTCTTTTCTTGTAAATGCTAATGCTACTGAGGGAGGGGAAAAAAATTATTGCCAGTCATAATAGCTCTAATTGACATGATATCATTTCTTCAGAGTTTTATCAACTAAATACAATTCCGGAAGTTAATTCTTTTGTAAGTTGAATGGGAAAAGAAAAAAAGTTAATGTAAGTGTTGTTTTAAAAAAGAACACAATTGTCTCTAGAGCCAGCCAGACAGATTTGGATAAAGCACTAAAAATTATCTTGAAAACTTAGAATATTTAAGAGGTAATTTTGATGAATTTGTGGGATTTGTGAGGGATGTGTGAATGTGAATAGCAGAGTTGTGAAAATTTCCATTAACTCTAGAGAAATGTCTACAAGTAAAATTCTAATCATTTTATTATGTTCAAACTTTTTGAAATCAAATGACCCCTATTATCTATTATACTCAGTATGGCGAGAATTACCCCTTACACAAAAAGAAGGATCATTTTAAGGTAGTACTCCTGAAATATCACAAAACTTGAAGTCAGAATTGCTGGGTTATGTTCATAGCCTTGTTTTTAGCTGCAAGGAGGCCTTCAAAAACCTCACTTAACTCATCCAACCCCTCTCACCAAGAGGTAAGCTGAAGGTCGTGTTCAGAAATATCTAGTGAGTCTCTTGCAAGAAATGTGCTTCTCCTTTCTCTTCTTCCTATGATATTGGCAGTAAAATGAGTCCTAGAACTATTCATATTTGGAAGTTGCATCTCCCACAGTAAGCTAAGAGAAGATAGATGATCCAGGCTTTCTTTCTGTAAGCTAAAAATATCTTAGCATCCTATTATCTATATCTAAAGTATAATATGATTATATGCAAAGAAGAGTAGAGGTGATGATAGGAATAAACTATGAAAAAGAGAGGAGAGAAAGCAAGGTAATTATGAGAAAGGAGCTGCAATGACAGGAACTGAACATTGTCTACACAGAGAGATAAAGAGCTCTAGCTATTTATCCATACACAAAAATAACTGTTTTCCATGTTACAGCGTATAGTTTATAGATCTCAATAGCAAAAGGCATATTTTGCACTGAAACAAAGGAAACCAAATTATCCTCCCTTGATGTTCCTATAAATACCTTTTCTGATGAAGGAAATATACTTTAAATATACCATCTCCTTCCATATTTGTAGTGCTTATAGAGTACTAAAGAATTGTTCAAGTTAGTTTATACTTGGTATCAAATTTAATAGCACAATTTTAGTACTAAATGTTTCTTGATTGAATAAAGAAACAAAACAAACAGAATAAAACACTGGATGAAAAAACTTTGAGGATCCAATCTCTGTTTCCAAGAGTCATAAATATAAAGGTTATAGCCATCTAAAAACATCCAAAATATCTTAACTTCATGGGGAATCAAGAAAATGATCATCTGAAATAATGCTAATATCCTTTCTTCTTCCTTTCCTTTCTTTTGAAAATTTTAGAATACTGTTCTCCTGTACCATAAACAAAAAGCTACTTAAGTGATACTGTTTTTAAATGCTACACTATTGTAGTTTTTGTCTAACAAAAATGTACTGAATCTTTTTTTTTTTAAACTGAGTCTTTACTAAGCACTGGCACCAGTGTCCATCCCTACTGAAGATGATAGACTCTGAAGCTATGTTGTCTGGATTCAAGCCCTGACTCATCATTTTTGCTAATCATATGGCCATGGATAAATCTTATGTCTCAATTTCCTTATCTGTAAAATGGGAAAAATATTAGTTCCTACCTCATAGGCTTGTTGTTAGGATTAAATGAGTTAAAATATGTGGAACAGAGAGAGTCAGGTACATAGGTGAGCACTAGATAAATTTTACTTATTATTACACCTCATTATAAATAATGACTTCCTAATATATCAGGTATTTGGAGGATTCTGGATTTCTCCCCAAATAACTACTCAAGGATTATCTGAAAGTAATATATTCTTCAATGTCAGAGTTAAATTAATCTTAGAGCACGCAGTTTAAAAAAAAATCAGTGCATCTGTTTCAAATGACAAAAAAGCACAAAGACTGACATAAAATTGTAACTTGATTATGAATGAAATATAATTTAACAAGTATCTTTATTAGACATTAAAAAATAAAACTCAGAAGAATCCTCTATCATTTATTAACATATTTAACGAAATGTCATGCTTAAAAAAAAAGCAACTCTTTTCCCCACATGTTTCAAGGAGAAGAATAAATTCTTTTTAAAAAGTATTCTTTATTCAACAATTTTAAATGTTTTTGTTAGAGTTATTGGAATTCTACCATTCCAACATATTAAAGAAAATGTAAATTTTCTAGTCCTGGTTATGCTTAAAGATACAACTACCTTGAAAAAGTGAATTTCTGATTTATGCCTGTAGTATAAAAGGGGAAGTCAATTAAACATGCACAAAAGCATACGAAAAAAAGACAAGGATAAGAGAAGGAAAAAAAAAGTTCATGGTTTCAGTTTAGAAAAGCATCTAATTCATATCTCTCTTGAAGCCATTCCAAATTTGCCAGAGAATTCATAGGAAAAATTAAAAAGAAACACACAAACAAACACACAGCAAAATGAAATGAACAAAAAAAGTTAACAAAACTGAAGGGTCACTATAGATCTTCTTTGATGTAATCAGTTATTGTTCTACTGTCCCTTCCCATCACTACACTACAGTCTCATTGTAAAAGGTGAAATACAAAGTAAAAAAGGAATTCTATTACTGTTACTTTACTCAGCCTTCACCAGTGAACATTTAACTCATTTCCATTTTTGCAGTGTTATAAACAATGACATAATAAATGAAAACATATACATATATGTTTATGTACTTCTTGGCAAATGCCAAGATAAATTCCCTAAAAACTGAATTGTTAAGGCAAGGATATGTGCAAATTAATTTTGGTTGAAATTATCAAGTAACTTCAGAAAGGTTTTAACAATAGAAACTCCCCCAAGAGTAGTACACTGGCCCTTGAACAATATGAGTTGAACTATGTGGGTCCACTTAGACACAAATTTTTTTTCAATAAGTATATTGGACAAATTTTTGGCCATTTGCAACAATTTGAAAAAACAGATGAACAGTACAGACTAGAAATATGGAAAATGTTAAGAAAAAGTTAGGTATGTCACAATTGCCTAAAATATATATAGATATTATTTTATCATTTACTATAATAAAATATATATAAATCTATTATGAAAAGTTAAAATTTATTAAAACATACAGATAGTACATAGCACCATTTACAGATAAATGAAAGCAAATGTAAAGATGCAGTATTATATCATAACTGCATAAAATTAACTGTAGCACATACTGTACTACTGTGATAATTTCATAGCCACCCTCTGTTGCTATTGCAGTGAGTTCAAGTGTTGTAAATATCCACCTAAAACATTGTGAGACACTAATTCCTCCACATGAACAGTTTCTCTCTCCAGTAAATTGCATATCACAGCAAATGTGATCTCTTGTGGTTCTCACATATTTTTCACCATGTTTAATGCGATACTATAAAACCTGAATAACAACATAGGACCCATGCAAAGTGCTTCTAGTGATGTTGGAAGTGCTCCTAAGAAGCAGAGAGAAGTACAGCATTACAAAGAAAAGGTGAATTGCTTGACACGTACGTACCACAGACAGAGGTCTGCAGCCCACCATTTTAAGATAAATGCATCCAGAGGGCACCCCTGGTGGCTCAGCGGTTTAGCGCCGCCTTCAGCCCAGGGCCTGATCCAGGAGACCTGGGATTGAGTCCCACATTTGGCTCCCTGCATGGAGCCTGCTTCTCCCTCTGCCTGTGTCTCTGCCTCTCTCTCTCTGTCTCTGTCTCTCATGAATGATTGAATGAATGAATGAATGAATGAATGAATAAATAAATAAATAAATAATCTTTTTTAAAAAAAGGCATCCAGAGTTTAGGGCCAATGTAAACAAGGAAAAGACAGTTTGTGAAGTGACCGTTGCGGCTACACCAGCAGATGCAAAAACTTTGTACTTTTGTGAAATAGTTCTTTTTTTATTTTGTTTTAAAAATGCAGCTTTTATGTGGGTGCAAGACTGCTGTAAGAAAGGTATACCTAAAACTCTAATATGATTCAAGGAAAAGTGAAGTCATTACATGACAACTTAACCAAAAGAAAGGTAGACAAATTAAAGCTGGAGCACTTAATGCCAGCAAAGGATGATTCGACAATTTTAGAAAGGGGTTTAGCTTAAAAAAATGTTGTGATAACAGTAGAACCAGCTTCTGCCAACCAAGAGTCAGAGGATGAGTTCCCAGACACCATTAAAATCATTGAAGAGAAAGGATATATGCCTGGATAGGTTTTTAATGCAGATGGAAGCTTCCTATTCTGAAAACAAAAATGCTAAAGTATAGTACTAATAAAGAAGAGAAGGAAGCACCAAGATTTAAGGGAGGAAGAGATAAGCTAACTCTACTATTTTGTCAATGCAATCAGGTTTATAATCAGGATTGCCCTTATCCATAAAGCTGCTAACCCCCAAACCTTGAAGGGAAAAAATAAACACCAACTGCCAGTCTTGTGGTTATACAACAAGGCTTGGACAAGAATCGTTTTTCTGGATTGGTTCTATTGGCGCTTCATCCCTAAAGTCATGAAGTACCTTGCTGGTAAGGCACTGCCCTTGTTTTTCCCCAAAGTATTAGAAATTCTTTCATTAGAAAAATAAAGGCAATAGGATTATCTATGGGTTCTAAACCTACCCATGAATTAAATCACTCACATCCCCCCTTAAAAAGCAAAACAAAACCTTGAATTGCATTGCTATTAAGCTTTCTTACAGTAAGGAGTAAGATCATACTATACTAGAGTAAAAAAATCTCAAATTCTGGGCATGAAAATAATTTATTAGACATCTGGTTTATTCAAACATTAGACCTACTGAAGATAGAATTAACAGAGCTCATGGACTAGGGGGGGAAAATTCATCCAGCACCTGCTTCACTGCAAATTTCCTGAGGACAAAATTCATGCATTCTGCATTATAGTCTCATCCTAAAGCATTCACAGGTGCTTGATATTGATTAACATGAATAGGAGATGACAAACTTTCTGTACACTCAACTTGGCAAGTAGCATTAGTGATGCAACTTGCAAAAATATTCAGGCACAAGCATTAGCACAGCCTGCAGTGAGAGTCTTTGATAATCAAAGACAAGAATATCACTAAATAGAACCTTACAAATAAGAAAAATACACGCACTTTTGCCAATAAACTGCTTTATTTAACAGGAAAAATGTCACAGTGAGATCTATGAAATTAAAGCATTAATTGTTACATTTAACTTGTAATCGATTCTAAAATTATTTTGTGGTATTAAAAATCATAGAAAAAAGAAAAATGATCTAACCTAAATGGAATTTAGGGAAGAAATGCAGGCCTCATATGCAATACTAGCTACATTTCTTTGGCTAACTCATTAGAAAAATCACAAACATTTTCAGTCAAATTTTTTTTTTAAAAAAAGCAGATTACCATTAAAATTCAAGAATCTAATCTAAATATGCATTTGACAGTAAAGCACATCTGAATATGGAGTAAAAAAAAATAGCTTTCTGAAAAAACCATCAAATGTATCATCTCCAAATACCCAAATAATAAATCATTCCTGCAGGCCTTTTGTTGAGTGGAATCATAATGACTTGAAGATTTATTGTTGTGAAAATAAATCTGTAGTGCAGTATAGTATGCATCTTGGGCATTGAGCATAATCAGCTGAATCAGGAAGTCCAAAGTCTAATAAGATATTTGTCTCTGTGTGTATGTGTGTGTGTGTGTATGAAAGTCTATAAACCAGTGACCCAAGAGCAACTGAGATATCTCACCTGTTCAGGGAGACATTATTTTAAATCTTCATTCTTCGAAGGCAATTAAAAATTACAATTCTGACAGCCCATAAACCAGATTTTTAAAACTGTACAAAATAATTAAAACTACATTCAATGAGCCAGTTTTTCAGCTCTATTTCAGTACATCAAGGGGAAAACAAACACATCTATCTTTTGATATTAGACAATGTCCCCATCTGCCCAATGGTGTCTACTTGCCTCCAAACATGTCTCTAATTCAGCCTCTAGATCAGGGGGTCATAAACATCTTTAAGACTCTTTATATATGGTACTCTATGGAAAAGACTGTCAACCCTATGGAAGAAAACCCCAATAGAGAGAATATCATGAAAGTCTAGAAGGATTACACCATTGAAGATGCCACCATTTTTACAGAAAAAGCCATATAAGCCATCAAGCCTGAATTCCTGCTGGAGAAAACTGTATCCAGATAGTTTTTTTTTTTTTTTTTACGTTTTTATTTAAATTCTAGATAACTAGGGCACCTGAGTGGCTCCATCAGTTAAGTATTTGCCTTTGGCTAAGATGATCTCAGGGTCCCGGGATGGAGCTTCAAATCAGGCTCCCTGCTCAGCAGGGAGCCTGCTTCTCCCTCTCCCCTGCGCCCATCCCCACCACTTGTGCACTCTCTCTCTTTCTCACAAATAAAGAAATAAAATCCATAAAAATAAATAAATTCTAGTTAACATGTAGTGTAATATTAGTTTCAGGTGTACAATTCAGTGATTCAACACTTCCATACAACACTGGCTCATCACAAGTCACACATTCATTCCCTTCTCCTATTTAACCCATTCCCCTAATTCATCCACCCTCTGATAACCATCAGTTTGTTCTCTATAATTAGGAGTCTATTTCTTAGTTTGCCTCTCTTTTTTACCCCCAGGTTTGTTTGTTTTGTTTCTTAAATTCCACATATGAATGAAATCATATGATATTGTCTTTCTCTGACTTATTTCACTTAGTGCTATACTCTCTAGTTCCATCCACACCATTGCAAACAGCAAGATTTCATTCTTTTTCATGGATATATATATATGTACATATATATATGTATGTACATATATATATATATATTATATCTTCCTTATCCATTCATCAGTTGATGGACGCTTCGGCTCTTTCTGTAATTTGGTTATTGTAGATAATGCTGCTATAAACATAAAGGTACATGTATCCCTTTGAATTAGTATTTTTGTATTCTTTGGGTTAATACCTAGTAGTGCAATTGCTGGATTGTAGGGTAGTTCTATTTTTAACTTTTGAGAAATCTCCATACTGTTTTCCAGAGTAACTGCACCAGTTTGCATTTCCACCAATAATGTAACCATCATTGCCAACACCTGTTGTTTCTTACATTGTTGGTTTTAGCGATTCTGACAAGTGTAAGGTGATCTCTTATTGTAGTTTTGATTTGTATTTTCCTGAAGATGAGTAACATTAAGCATCTTTTCATGAGTCTGTTGGCCATCTATCTGTATGCCTTTGGGAAAATATCTATTCATGTGTCTAAATGTTTTGCATTGTTTCATATGATTTACAACAGATGCAATAAAAAAATCATGAAAAAGATTGTAGATATGGTGAAAGAGGTGAGGGGAGAGAGTTTCAAGATATGGGTTTTGGGAAAACTCAAGATCTAATAGTCACCCCATCAGAGGAATGAACAAAAGACAACCTTATGGAGCTGAATGTTTTTGAACCAGTGCCAGATGATAAGAAGAAGACACAGAAGAAGCAGTGCCAGAAAACAAACTGACATCAGACAATGTGGCAGAAGGGTTCTGATTATTGAAGACTGCTTTTGAATTCACTTGTGACATAGACACTTCTATAATACCAGCACTGAAACTAAAGCAAATGGTGGAATAAGGACTGATTGGTATCATATAACAATTTTTTAGAAAAAAGAAAAAAAGAAAAAGAAAGTCAGACAGAAATTATGTGTTTTTCCATAAAGTTACAGCAAGAGTGCCTGCTTCTCATTCTACCTCCTCCACTTCTTCTACCTCTGCCACCCCTGACAGCAAGACCGACCCCTCCTTTCTACTCCTCCTCAGCCTACTCAACATGAAAATGATGAGGATGAAGACCTTTATGATGATCCACTTGCACTTAACAAATAGTAAATAATCATTATGCTGTATAGTCAACAAACTTATTTGTTATGCATGTGTGTGTCCTCATATGAAAATCTAGTAACTGTACAAGAATCGTATGAGATGTTTTTGTATCATTATCATCTGTGGCTAAAACATCACTTACATGGTGTAAAACATCATATTCAAGACCTGTATGGAGAGAGCAGGACGTCCAGCTTGCGAACCGGCATCTCCGTTTCGCAAGTGACAGAAAAGCGATTCAAAAATGGGTGATGTTGAGAAGGGCAAGAAGATTTTTGTTCAGAAGTGTGCCCAGTGCCATATCGTGGCAAAGGGAAGCAAGCACAAGACTGGGGCAAATCTCCATGGTTTATCTGGGCAAAAGACAGGTCAGGCCCCTGGATTTTCTTACACAGATGCCAACAAGAACAAAGGCATCACCCAGGGAGAGGAGACCTGGAGTATTTGGAGAATCCCAACAAGTACATCCCTGGAACAAAAGTGATCTTCGCTGGCATTAAGAAGACAGGGGAAAGAGCAGACTTAATAACCTCTCTCAAAAAAGCCACTAATGAGTAATAGTTAGCTATTGCCTTATTTATTACAAAACAAAAATGTCTCATGACTTTTTTATGTGTACCATATTTAAATTGATCTCAGTGACCAGAATTCAGATCAAGAGTGGCTGATAGAATGTTTTTCTTGGAGAGTCCTGATTTATTTATTTATTTATTTTTTATTTATTATTCATGAGAGACACACAGAGAGAGAGAGAGAGAGAGAAAGAAGTGGAGATATAGGCAGAGGGAGAAGCAGGCTCCATGCAGGGTGCCAGATGTGGGACTCCATCAGTGAACTCCACCCCCTGGGCCAAGGGCAGACACTGCACAGTTGAGCAACCCAGGCCTCCCTGGACAGTTCTGATTTAAATAAGATTGGCTTGTGGTTAAATGGATACAATCAGCTTTTTGAACTTTGATAGTAATTCTGGTTCAGCAAGCGCTGTCACTGTTTTCCCTTTCCAATATGATTGGAATTGATTAGGGATGTTCAGCTTTTCACCAAGATGGTAAATGCCACCTCTAAACTTAGAGGAGATTAGTTTTACATTTAGATTTATATAACTGGTTATATTAATATATTTAAATTCTGAGGAAATCCCTTCACTGTCTCAGAACACCAGGACTCAGCTGTGTTTCAAGTTCTGTTCCTTAGCCTGTTGTTAAAGGCAATGGCTGAAAATAAGCCATTAAAATAAGGTGGCAGTGTCCACCTTATCTTTTTGGTCTTAACTATGCCAATTTAATTAAAACTCCTTGCATCTAAAAAAAACCTGTATGGAAGTGGAGAGTCTATCCTTCTATAGGCATAAGGTGATATTTAATATAAAATTAGTAATATTTTAGTTTCCTTATTGTCTTATAACTTTGTTTTCACAGAATTATATTACTGTACAGTATGCCTCTCTCTCATCCTTGGAAAAACTGTATCAGCCTATCATCACAGGTAAGTGGCTTTTTTTAAAAGTAACTATGTGGCCAATACTGTATTATGAATATTATTGTAATACTGTATACCATAAAAATTTTATAACCATTCATTAGGGGCTAGGCTACTATAAAGCAATCATATTTCTGCTCCTTTATTATTAATGCACAAATAATCATACCTGTAAATAAATATAAATTTCTTTTTCATATTATATTTTCATTTTTGATATCTAGTGCTAGTAATACGTATAACATCTACAGCATTTTGTGTCATATAAAACAATATTGATATAGGCACTGACAATTCATTTTTGTAAACAAACAACATAAACTTATAGTATCGATAAATACAGTACAGTGCTGTATATGTATTTTTTCTTCCTTATGAGTTTCTTAACATTTCATTTCCTCTAGGTATAGAAATATAGTATAGAATACATGTAACACACAAAATATGTGTTAATTAAGTGTTTATGTTATCAGTAAGGCTTCCGGGCAATAGTAAGCTATTAAACTTTTGGGGAGTCAAAAGCTATAGATTTTCAGCTGTGCAGTATTGATGTCCCCGACCTTTGCATCATTCAAGAGTCAATTGTACATCTATTTTCCCTACCTTTGCCAACATTGAATATTACCTTTTTAAAATCTCCTGAAGGAGAAAACGTTTTATTTAAAAATCTATATTTCTTTAATTTCAAGTGAATTTAAGCATTTTTTCATGTGTTAATTCCATTTTTATGGCTTGCTGAGTTCTTATCTTTTTTCTCTCTTGTTTTGTAAACACTTCATGTATATTAATAGTCTTGGCCTTTATATGCATTAAAAGTCCTTTGTTTTTACATATGGCATTTGTCTCATGGTTTGGAAATGTTCAGTTTATTTACAGTGTTTTATAGTAATTTTTATTTAGTTTTCCTATATAAAAGTGTTAAACTTTTTGAAGTCACGTTTTTCTGATGTTTCCTTTACGGTTCCCCTGTTTTATACTTTGTTCAAAAAGTCCTTTGGAATCAAAGATTTTTTTCAATCCAAATATTTTCTTCACTATTTAAATAATCAATTTAAATTCTGTTTTATAGAAAAAATAATCAACTTACATTTATGTAACTACTTGAGACTTGTCACTCTCAGAATACAAAGGTTACCAGTAGAGAATTGAAGAACTAGCCACAGAACATAGCATTGTAGGAAGACCCATCATAAAAGTAAAACAAGTCAGGGATAGAAAGAAAATACTCTAATACTCTGCTAGTAGTACTTAGCACTGCACTTCTCCATTTGCTCCATAGGTTCGAAGTGCTGAAAAATTAACTTAGGGGGTGAAGGAAGATGACAGGATTTAATCCAGCAGAGTTGCTCTAGTTGAAGGCCTACTAGATGATGAAAACTGATCAAAGATAAATACAAATCAACTTGAACAGTAGTTGTAGATCAGATGATCAACAATCACTCAACTCAAACTGAGTAGGGTTAAAAAAGAAAGCCACAAATACTAAATGTTGACATATACTGGGTTTAGATAGTTTTATTGTGATTTGAGCATGTTTAAAAGGTATAGCAACATGTGAGTTTGATAGAGCAGGATGATGAATGTGAAAATCTTTGTTGTGTTATTCTCTAACTTCTCTATATTTTTGAAATATTTTCTAAACCAAGGATTTAAAATGGCATATGAAAAAAAGAACATAACAAGAATTGATATATATTTATTTAGCTAGTTTCAAGATACAATTGCAAAGCAAAAACAAAACACCAGATAAACCCAAAGGAAAAGATCAGTAAAAGTGTAAACAAAAATTAAGACTTTTTCATGTAAATATTATTGCAAAAAAATTTAAAGAAAACAATAAATTCTAATTAGCAATTAATTAGTAGTAGTATAGTTCTTATTGCAAATGTATCTTTCTCTGTAATACATGAATATCTTAGAAAGTAATAAGAAAAATGTATTTTACAACAAAAAATGGAAAAAAGACATGATTGGTTGATTTTCAAATGAATAAATAAAATTTTCCAATTAATAAAAATCAATAATTAATAATCAAAATAATAAAAACTGAATATTTACTTGGAACCGGCCAACAGGGCAACATAGAAGGATCCTGAGCTTTCTTCGACCCACAAATGTACCAAACAGCTACATATGGAACAAATTCCTCTGATCCTTTTTTTTCTTTTTAAGATTTTATTTATTTATTCATGAGAGACACACAGAGAGAGAGAGAGAGAGAGAAAGAGGCAGAGACACAGGCAGAGGGAGAAGCAGGCTCCATGCAGGGAGCCCGACATGGGACTCAATCCCGAGTCTCCAGGATCAGGCCCGGACTGAAAGCGGCGCTAAACCATTGAGCCATCAGGGCTACCTTCCTCTGATCCTTTAATGAGGTCCAGAAACTAGCTGAGTGACTCCTACACATTTGATGAATCAGAAAATACCCACATCAAAATGTTAGGAAAGGCTGAAATACACTCTCACCGTAAACCCCACTCTTGACACAGTACCAAACAGGAGGAAACCCCCAACTTCCAGTCACTCCAGGACTGAAAGGTTTGGAATTCCACATGTAGCACCCCAAATGTTAAAGACTCTCACCAGGGGAAAGAACTCCCAAAATACCGAGCTCTAAAAACCAACAGACTTGTGCCCGCAAGGCCACAAAACTATGCCAAAGAAGCAATTCTTAACAGCTGTCCAGAACTCACCACAGCTAACTGCCAAGGGCTTAGCACAGGGGGACTTGGAAAAACTGCCCATCTCCTAAATCTTTTCACGAAAGAGGTTTATTGGACCAAACTTCTAATTTAGCAGATATTAGGGGCTAGCTGATTCTTCCCCCCAAAACCAGAGAAGCCAGTGGGTACCACTCCTGTCCACTCCTGTCTTCTCCCTCCAGCCCACTCCAAATTGCTAGTATAAATATACTGCTATGGATGTGAGGGTACAAAACATTTTACATTTGTTATTTGGTTACATAACTCTAAAAACTCAGGTGATTTTTTTTTATTTTTAAAAAGATTTTATTTATTCATGAGAGACACAGAGAGGCAGAGACATAGGCAGAGGGAGAAGCAGGCTCCCTGCGGGGAGCCCAACTCAGGACTCCATCACAGGACACTGGGATCACGTCCTGAGCCAAAGGCAGATGCTCAACCACTGAGCCACCCAGGTATCCTGTTTTGTTTTTTTTTTAATTACTGTTTAATATCACCTGAAAATAGAAATTATGTATTCTGAAACTCTTGGCCATTCTATTCGCAAATTTCATTATTAAGAATAAAATATAAATTTTAAAAATCTTTGAGTGTAAGTCTAATTCCAACCAGTGTTTAATTAAAACAAATATATTTATAAACTATATATTGGATTTAGAGAATATGTTTTCAAGACATTTCTAAAGCATTTTTTTTTCAGAATGAAAGGAAGGTGCTCAATTTTCAATATTCTTAATATCTGCATTACTCCTTTACTCTTCCCCTCTTTTCTTCCAAAAGTCATTAAAAATTTTCTTTGTCTTTCCCTTTTGCCAAGCAACATATTTAATCTAATATTACAAAACATATTGTGCTCTAAAATGCTTTTAGGCCAAACAATATAATATTACCTAAGATCTCTGGAGATTTGATTATTGGAGGCAAATTAGATAATGTTTTTATACTAATCATTTTTAATGTATACCACAAAATGTAGATAATACAAATTAAAGTTGATGTACAGTGCCACTTAAAAATGTAAGAGAGCTCTAATCAAACAATAGCACAATGTGACATTCTTAAATAGTACCTACAATGTTGCTTAAAAAACCTATTAATACATAATGTTTCCTACTCTTGATTTTATGAATGTGCTTTATTCTATTTAATTAAGCATGAAAAATTGTCCCTGATTTGATTTTTTTAAATCAATAAAACTAATACATTTACTTCTCAGTATCTGCATTTCATTATCATTTCTGCATTTTCAGCACTCATCTAGTGCAAATGGTGTTGTCACATTAATCAGTGATTACATCATCATTTAATGTTCCTAAGCACTAAAAATATGCATAATATAAATGTACAGTATTTCTATTCATATATGAAATGCAGAATAAAATTAAATTATATTTTAGATAATCAGAGAAGTATTAAGTATGAATTGGAATCAAAATACAGGCTCCTCATTCTCTTTTAAATTTAAAACATTTATTAATTTGAACAGAATAAGTAAAATTCTTAGGAACATCAAGTAAATTTAGTATGAAAAAGGTAACGGTCTCACTTTGTGGGCTAATGTATTAGTTTTCTAATGCTGTATAACAAATTGTCACAAGCCTAGTGGCTTAAAACAATATCTATTTATTAGCTTACAGTTCTAGGTCAGAAGTCTGGAGTGGATATGGCTGGATTCTATTCTCAAGGTATCTCAAGTCTAAAATCAAAGTGTCAGCCAAGCTGAGCTCTTAACCCAGACAGTCAGGGAAAGAATCTAGTACCAAGCTAATGCAGGTCATTAGCAAAATCCAGGACCCTGCAACTGTAGGTCTGAAGTCCCTATTTCCATGCAGGTTATTAACTGGGGGGCTTCTCTCTGTTCCGAAAGACTGTCCACATTCTTTTCATGTGGCCTTTGCTCTTCAAAGTAGCAACCACCTATTCAGTCTCTCTCCAATTCTAGTTTCTCTGGCTTCTCTTGCTCCCAGGTGGACCAAATTCTTCACACTTAAAGGTTCATGTGATTACACTGGGTCCACCTAGATAATTCAGAAGAATCTCCCTATTTTAAGGTCAGCTATGTCATATATGATAATTTAATCAAAGGACTGATAATTCATCATATTCACAAATTCTGGGGAGTTGTATGGAGCCCAGGTAAATTAATTATTTAGTGATCCAGGAAGACAAACACTTTGATGCATTTTTAAACCAATAATATTTAGATATTTTAAGCCATTTAGATTGATATTTCTAAAGCATTTAGATATTATTAAAAAATTTATTTAGATCAGGGTTTGAACACAGTATGTGAGATTAATGGAATAGGCAACTCTTGATAACAGTTCAGCCTTTCTTTTTCATACAGAATGTCTTATCTATGGCTCTAAATTTACAAAACTCCACTTAGAGGCCAAATTCTTATAGTTAATCAGCTCTTTGCATATTAGAAAGCAATTGTCGTCACCTATCATTAAAAACATAACCCTTAGAAGCATTGACCTGCTCTCTCCAACACCAAAAAAGCTAATCAATCAGCATTCAATAATTTCCTCAGAGGATTTCAGATAAATATAGTTTTTTTTCCTTTTCATATCTAATAATAGTTAAGGCCTGGAATATTTATCTCTAAGTTGTAGGTCATCCTGACCACAAACAAGATGCTTTTATTTCACATTACTGCCTATAAGTCAGGACAAAAACCTAGACCTTTCACTTATAGTTCACTGCTATATAAACTACAACTTCCTCAATAATTTAAAAGCCTTCCTCACTCATGTAAAAGTTCTCTCAACTAACCAGAATAAAATAATTTATTTTCATTGTGCTAACTTACACTAACACAGTGATCAGATTTATTGTATCATCGGATATAAAATCTTCTAATCTTCTGTTACATATTCTCTTATGAATCTTCATATCCTAGAGGATCAAAATGACCTTCCCCAGAAAACTGACTACCATGTATGTTTTTGAGTAAATGTTCATAGCTTAAAGGATATCTAAATTGAAAGGTATGGATGGAAACAAAGAAAACGCCTTTCTATTCATTTGCAAGTTAAATGGGACTTTTATGTACAAAAGGTGATAAAGAAATGTGTTCCATTTAAAGCATTTTTACTTATTATGAGATATACTAAACCACTACATATATGTATGTATATATATATATGTGTGTAGTACATATATATGTGTGTGTGTATGTGTGTGTGTGTGTTCAGTCTACATCTCTACAAAAAGAAGAGAAAAACACCAAAGCACTAGCTAATAAATATTCCCACCAGCCACACACACATATATATACATGCCCCAGAAGAAAACTGTAACATAAAACTACAAACCAAATGGAATTTCCTCAATAAAGCTTTTGGAGATTAAAAAAAATTTTTGAATACAATTTAAAAATAACAGAATGAACAAAAAATAAAAGAAATAAAAGTTGATTTGGCTGATAGTAAACACACACACATACACAAACAACCATCTAACATGTAAGACTAAGCTACAAGGTAAACAGGGAACAAAAAAGTTCACATAAAAATTTCATAAGAAGTATTGACAAAAATCAAGAAAAATAAAGAATAAGAATATAAGATAAAGAAGTGAAGAGTCAGAGAAAAAGTGGTTTGAAATGGAAGACATGCAGAGGAGATCCAAAATATGTATTAATGGTATCCTTGAAGTTGAAAAAAAAAATGGAACTATAAAAAATCCAGAAATAGCAAAATTAAAACCACTAAATCAAGGAATAGGATTAGCAAGAGTTTAAAATTTATAAAACCAGTTACAAACTGGGTACTTTCAACAATAAAAACTGATACAAATCTGAGGGGCATGATGTTACAGGAAGCTTATAAAATGAAAATAAGCAAGCTGTTAACCTTTACTATTGTTGGTTATTATAATATGGATTTCTTGAAGGCAGGGAATTGGTAAAAGTGATATCTCATACCATTTTTATGGTATTTTTTATGATTTTCAGAAGCATTTACAAGAAATAATCTAGGTTCAATTTCTCCTACATTCATGAAATGAGATAGATTAATTTATTTACATGGCTTAAGTATATTTTTTCTACTCAGGGAATTCTTAAATACACTCTACTTTGTATTTAATTTTAACAGAATGAACTAATATTTAAAGCAATAATGAAGGACAAAATTTTGTAAGTTAAAAAAACTATTTAAATATACATATTGAAAGGAACCAATTTATATGTAGGAAAACAAACTGAAAATGAAATGTTCAATTCTGGAAATATGCCAGTAAACCTACTAGAATTTAATTTTTTTTAACCATCAAGACTTTTAAGCAAAAGACCAAAAACTTACAAAGGCAATAAAATTAGGCAGGCTACAAAATTCTCAAAAATAAGATACCAAGCTGTGTAACAAGACTATTATTTTTGTTCATTTAAATTCAAGTTAGTTAACATGTAGTGTATTACTAGTTTCAGGCATAGAATTTAGTGATTCCTCAGATGCATGTAACACCCTGCACTCATTACATCAAGTGCCCTCCTTAATGCCCATTACCCATTTACCCCATCTTTGACCCAACTCCCCTGCAGCAACCCTCTGCTTGTTCCCCATTTTCAAGTTTCTTTTTTTTTTTATGTTCTTTTTTTTTTTAATTTTTTTTATTATTATTTATTTATGATAGTCATACAGAGAGAGAGAGAGAGGCAGAGACACAGGCAGAGGGAGAAGCAGGCTCCATGCACCGGGAGCCCGACGTGGGATTCGATCCCGGGTCTCCAGGATCGCGCCCTGGGCCAAAGGCAGGCGCCAAACCGCTGCGCCACCCAGGGATCCCGATTTTCAAGTTTCTTATGGTTTGCCTCTCTGTATTTTCATCTTATTTTATTTTTCCTATCTTTTCCCCATGTTCATCAGTTTTGTTTCCTAAATTCCACATATGAGTAAAATCATATGGTACTCATCTTTCTCTCTGTAATTGGTTATCTTTCTCTGACTTATTTCACTTGCATAATACACTCTAGTTCTATCCACATTATGTGTAAATGGCAAGATTTCATTCTTTTTGATGGTTGAATAATGTCACACTGTGTGCGTGTGTGTATATACACACACATCCCACATCTTCTTTATCCATTCATTTGTCTATAGACATCTGGGCTCTTTCCATAGTTTGGCAATTGTGGACACTGCTGCTATAAACACTGGGGTGCATGTGCCCCTTCAAATAGCTATGTTTGTATCCTTTGGGTATTACCTAGTAGTGCAATTGCTAGGTCATAGAGTAGTTCTATTTTTAACTTTTGAGGAATCTCCATACTGTTTTTCAGTGGCTGTAACAGTTTACATTCCCATCAACAGAGTAAGAGGGTTCCCCTTTCTCCACATCCTCACCATCTTTGTTTCCTAAGTTATTAATTTTAGCCATTCTGACCAGTGTAAGGTAGTATCCTGTGGTTTGATTTGTATTTCCCTGATGATGACTGATATCGAACATTTTTTCATTTATGGCTATTATTTTTAAGAAACACACACAAAAAGGAAATATCAACTAAGGATAATAAATCGAACCAAAGACCCTTAAAATTATCAAGACTTTAGGAAAAAAGGAATTCAAATGCACAGGAATTCAGGTAACATGCTTCTGAGAAATCAACACAAAGAAAGGTGTCACCTAACTAAGACATGACAGGTAAAACTTTAACAAAATGACTTACAAGCATATATAGTATATATAATAATAGATCTAAGACTAAAACAAAGAATTAACACAATTGAATAATGGCAGGAAAAGATAAAGGAATGAGAAAAAATTTAAAAACTCTTGAATGCTATATAAGTTATATATTGTAATCAAAGGATATTATTAACAACTGACAAACCAGAAAGTAAAAGGACAAACAAGGAAATGGGAGTAAGGGAATTTTCAAAAAGTCCTAGTACAAAAGTACCAACTATAGCAAAAATACAAATATTCTTAATAAACTGATATCATGGAAGACCAAAGGAAAAAACAATGTTAAGAAACACAATAAATGTAATATGATATGGAGTAAGTATAACAAAACATTGTGATTATGAAACAGTAGAGACCACATATATTACTCATAGCAAGACATGTGAATAGATTTGACTCACTTATCAAAATAAAATGATTTTCAAATTGGAGAACAAAATAACAACCAAACAACAATTCTGCTTTGTACAAGAGACATAGACAATAGTAATTCGAAAAGTCTAAAAGGAAAAAACCAGGATCGTTAAAAATAAAAGTGTACCAGGCATAGGTAAATAACAGAAGAAATGGGGTTATGATCATAATATCAGATAAATCATAATTCAAGCCAAAAAAATGAATTGTAATGAAGAACATTTCAAAACTGAAGATATATTCACTTTGAAGATATAAAATTCACAACAATCCATGCACCAAATAAAACAGCAATTACAATTATAAAACAAAAACTACAGGAGACACAAAAATAAATAGAAAAAGCACACTAATGATAAGAGACAGTAAAGTATCATTGTCAGTACAAGACAGTTCAAATGTTAAAAAATGAATTCCTGTTTTATTCTATGGATTATAATTCATTATCATTATTATTTATTTTGATGTTCAAATTCTTCCAGATTTTAGCCAGTAGCAGCACCTTCAAGCTGGCTCCTATGACCCTTTGACAGGTTCCAATAATTTTTTTGGCATGCATTATTTTTTTTACATTTGTTTTTATTTAAGTTCGATTTGCCAACATATAGTGTAACACCCAGTGCTCACCCATCAAATGCCCTCCTCAGTGCCCAACAAACAGTTACCCCATCCCCCCACCCACCTTCCCTTCCACAACACTTTGTTCGTTTCCCAGAGTTAGGAGTTTCTCATGGTTTGTCTCCCTCTCTAATTTTTCCCACTCAGTTCTCCTCCTCTCCCTTATAATCCCTTTCACTATTTCTTATATTCCACGTATGAGTGAAACCATATTATGATTGTCCTTCTCCAATTAACGTATTTCACTCAACATAATACCCTCCAGCCAATCCATGTCAAAGCAAATGGTGGGTATTTGTCCTTTCTGATGGCTGAGTAATATTCCATTGTATATATAGACCACATCTTCTTTATCCATTCATCTGTCAAAGGACATTGTGGCTCCTTCCACAGTTTGGCTATTGTGGACATTGCTGCTATGAACATTGGGGTGCAGGTGTCCCAGTGTTTCAGTACATCTGTATCTTTGGGGTAAATACCCAGTACTGCAATTGCTGGGTCGTAGGGCAGCTCTATTTTTAACTCTTTGAAGAACCTCCACACTGTATTCCAGAGTGCTATCTCTGCATCTATTGAGAGGACCATATGGTTCTTTTTTCTCTTGTTGATGTGATGTATCACGCTAATTATTTTATGAGTGTCGAACCAATCTTGCATCCCAGGGATAAATCCCATTTGGTCATGGTGAATAATCCTCTTAATGTACTGTTGGATCCTACTGGCTAGCATCTTGTTGAGAATTTCTGCATCTGTGTTCATCAGGAATATTTGTCTATAATTCTCCTTTTTGTGGGGTCTTTGTCTGGTTTTGAAATCAAGGTAATGCTGGCCTCATAAAACTAGTTTGGAAGCATTCTCTTCCTTTCTATCCTTTGAAACAGCTTTAGTAGCATAGGTATTATTTCTTCTTTAAATGTCAGATAGAATTCCCCTGAGAAACCATCTGGCCCTGGACTTTAGTGTATTGGGAGGTTTTTTATGACTGTTTCAATTTCCTCACTGGTTGTTGGCCTGTTCAGGTTTTCTATCTCTTCCTGTTCCAGTTTTGGTAATTCGTGGTTTTCCAGAAATTCATCCATTTCTTCTAGATTGTCTAATTTGTTGGCATATAGCTCCTCATAATATGTTTTTAAAATCGTTTGTATTTCCTTGGTATTGGTTGTGATCTCTCCTCTTTCATTCATGGTTTTATTAATTTGAATCTTTTTTCTTTTAATAAGGCTGGCTAGTGGTTTATCTATCTTATTAATTCTTTTAAAGAACCCGCTCCTGATTTTGTTGATCTGTTCTCAATTCTTTTGGTCTCTATTTCATTGAGTTCTGCTCGAATCTTTATTATATCTCTTCTGCCTGGTGTAGGCTTTACTTGCTGTTCTTTCTCCAATTCCTTTAGGTGTGAGGTTAGCTTGTGTATTTGATTTTTTTCCAATTTTTTGAAGGAGGCTTGTACTGCAATATATTTCCCTCTTAGGACTGCTTTTGCTATATCTCAAAGATGTTGAATGGTTGTATCTTCATTTTCATTAGTTTCCATAAATCTTTTTAATTCTCTAATTTCCTGGTTGACCCATTCATCTTTTAGTAGGATGCTCTTTAACCTCCAAGTGTTTGAATTTCTTCCAAATTTCTTCTTGTGATCAAGTTCCAGTTTCAAAGTATTGTGGTGTGAAAATATGCAGGAGACAATCCCAATCTTCTGGTTGAGACCTGATTTGTGACCCAGCATGTGGTCTATTCTGGAGAAAATTCCATGTGCACTGAAGAAGAATGTGTATTCAGTTGTGTTTGTATGGAAACTTCTGTATATATCTGTGAAATCTATTTGGTCCAGTGTATCATTTAAGGCCCTTATTTCTTTGGTGATGCTCTGCTTAGAATATCTGTCATTTGCTGAAAGTGTCTTGTTGAAGTCTCCTACTATTAGTGTACTATTATCTAAGTGTCTCTTTACTTTGGTTATTAAATGATTGATATATTTGGCAGCTTCCACATTAGGGGCATAAATATCCATGATTGTTAAGTCTTCTTTCATTGGATAGACCCTTTAAGTATGATATAGTGTACATCTTCATCTCTTACTACAGTCTTTGGGATAAACTTCAATATATCTGATATGAGGATTGCTAACCTAGCTCTCTTTTGAGGACCACTTGAATGGTAAATGGTTCTCCACCTCTTCATTTTCAGGCTGAAGGTGTCCTTAGGTCCAAAATGAGTCTCTTATAGACAGAAAATAGATGAGTTTTGCTTTTTTATCCAGTCTGATACCCTGTGTCTTTTGACTGGATCATTTAGCCCACTCACGTTCAGAGTAACTACTGAAGGATATGAATTTATTGTCATTGTATTACTATTAATTCCCTGTTTTGTGGATTATTTCTTTGAGCTTCCTCTTTCTTTTACAAAGTCCCCCCTTAACATTTCTTGCAGAGCTGGTTTGGTGGTCAGATATTCTTTCGGTTTCTGCCTATACTGGAAGCTCTTTATCTCTCCTTCTATCCTGAGTGACAGCCTTCCTGGATAAAGTATTCTTGGCTGCATGTTCTTCATTTAGTACCCTGTATATATCATGCCAGCCTCTTCTGGCCTGCCAGGTCTCTGTGGAGAGTTCTCCTGTTAATCTAATATTTCTATTCCCGTATGTTAAGAATCTCATCTCAAGCAGCTTTAAGAATTTTTTCTTTATCTTTGAAGATAAAGAGAATCTTTTTTTTCTTTTTTCTTTTTTTTCTTTTTTTCTTTTTTCTTTTTTCTTTTTTTTCCTTTTTTTTCATTTTTTCTTTTTTTTCCTCTTTATCTTTGAAATTTGCAAGTTTCACTATTAAATGTCAAGGTGTTGAGCGGTTTTTATGGATTTTTGGAGGATCCTCTCTATCTCTTGGATCTGATGCCTGTTTCCTTCTGCAGATTTGGCAAGTTCTCAGCTATGATTTGTTCAAATATCCTTTGTGGTCCTCTCTCTCTCTCCCTCAGCCTCTTCTGGAATCCCAATTCGATATATATTCTTCCTTCTCAAGCTATCATTTATTTCCCTAAGCCTGTCCTCATGGGCTCTTGTTTTTCTCTTTTTTCTCAGCTTCCTTCCTAACCATCAACCTGTCTTCTATGTCACTCTCTCTTCCACCTCATTAACTCTAGCAGTTAGAGCATCCAGTTTGGATTGCATCTCATTTAATCTATTTTTAATTTAAGCCTGATTAGATCTCAATTCTGCAATAAAGAAGTCTCTAGAGTCCTTTATGTTTTTTTCCGGAGCCACCAGTAGCTTTATAATTGTACTTCCGAGTTGAATTTCTGACATCATATTTAAATCCATATTCAGTAACTCTGTAGCAGAGAGTATCATTTCTGGTTTTTTTCTTTTGTAGTGAATTCTTCCTTCTAGTCATTTTGTTTGTCTAGTGCAGAGTGGCTGTGAGAGGTCTGAGTCAAAAATATCAACCAAAACCTAAGTAAAATGCACCCTAGATGATTCCAAGAGGTCAGAGACCAGAATATAAAAGAAAAAGAAGAATAGAACAAAATAAAAGGACCACTAAAGCAAAAAACAAATTTTAAAACAAAGTAGTAAAAATAAAAATCCAAAAACCAAAAACAAAGAAGAGGAAAAAAGAAAAGAAAAGAGAAAAAGGGGGGAATGGTGGTGGTGAGGAAGTGTTAGTGCAGAGAGAATGTAGTCTCCCTAAGGGGTCCTAGAGGGTGATCCTCTTGGTTCTGAGTATATTTTGTTCTGTCTCTTAGAAGATGCTCAATACCAAATTTATATAAACCAGTAATACTTATGGGAGGCCCCAACATTGACCATCAAACCATACACAAGACAAAAGAAGGGGGCAGAATGGGAATGAAGAGAGTATATAATTTCAAAGAATGAACCAACTTGATTGCACTTGATTCTGGGTGTATTTTGGCCATGTGTTAGAAGGTACTAACTTCCACCACTGTAAAACAAAATAAGGGGAAACAACAACAACAACAAAACTCATATCTTGTATATCTCCCAAAATTTAATATGTTGAAGGGAACCCAGAAGTGAAAAATATATCTAAGACATGTAATTGTAGAAATATGAAAGTCAAAAAGGAAAAAACTTAAAAATGAAGAGGTGGTAAAATATCAATTTTAAAGTGGGAAAAGAGAAAAAAATATTGGAAATTTTTAGTCTAATATAAAAACGAGGGCATCCCGGGTGGCTCAGTGGTTTAGCACCGCCTTCAGCCCAGGCCTGATCCTGGAGACCCCGGATCGAGTCCCATGTCAGGCTCCCTTCATGGAGCCTGCTTCTCCTTCCTCCTTCTGCCTGTGTCTGTGCCTCTCTCTCCCTCTGTGTGTGTGTGTGTGTGTCTCATGAATAAATAAATAAAATCTTAAAAAAAAAGTCATTATGGAAAAAGAAAAGAAAAAAAAATGTACCCTCTAGTGCTATGTACTATTTTCCCTCAGTCCTGGAGCTTTCCAGGGCTGCTTGTTCAGTAAACTTGCTTTCCCTTTGTACTTCCAGGAGTTCTTCTGGGGAAGGAGTCTGCTGTGCTGATTCTCAGGTATCTGTGCCTGGGTGGAAATGCCCCGCCCCCTGCCAGGTGCTGGGCTCAGTATGAGCTGTTTATCCTGTGAGGCCTTTGTTCTCTAGTGGCCCCGTCTCTCCCAGGCACAAGGTGAAACAAAAAGGAAAAAAATAATGGTGGTGGCCAGATTTCAAGCTCTGGAGTCCAGCTCCCCACAAATAACTAACTGCAGTCTCCCAGTCCACACTGGCATAGATACTCCTGGGGGCAGGCACGGGTGCACTACTCTGCACAGCTTGTGGGGAGCCAAGCAGCAGGAGAGTTCTTGCTTTTCCTGTGCCTTCCCTACTTCCGCCTGTCCCAGGGAGAATGAAAGATCTTGGGCTTTGTCTGCTTGGCACCCTGGGATCTGGAGCCCTGTGACACTGGACCTGCACTTCCGGGTACTGCCTCTCCCAAAGGGAATGAAATATAGCCATCTCCTTCCGTTGTCAGGCTCTAGGATAAAGGCAGCTCTAGAGCCGGCCTGCCTAACCAACTGGCTTCTCCCAAATGCCCCCAAGTGCTGCGCCACTCCTGTCCTTTACTGAAATTGGACCATGGTTTGCTGTGAGCTTTCCCCCAGGTGCCCTCCTCTTACAGTGACTCCGGGAATGTTGAGGTTTCACTGCCCATCCTGCAATTATGCCCTATTTCCCTGCTAAGCGATTTTTAAAGTGCCCACTTTTCCAGTGTTCAGTAAAGTAACTTCCAGTTACTAACTTAACACCTTAATTTTATCACACACATTAAGCTTCTGAGTCTAGAAATAGCCTTGATCTCTAAATAGTTCACAGTGCCTCTGAAAGTTTCTACCACTGCTACATGCCAAGAAAATCACAGTAGTCATAATAATAGTTTTCCTAAATTATTTTTCTCTAATTATATTATTAAAATGAAATAATGGATGATCAGAAATGTAGATAATAAAAGAAAGGTTTAAATATTAAAACAGTCAACCTCTTTTGTAGCGAGGAAATTTACCTCATAAACAGTAAAAGCAGATATTAAAGGTAAACTCTATTCTCTCATCAATCAAAATAAAGGGATCATTTTAAAACTTTGACCATTAAAATGAAAATTAGTTATCTAAAACTACATGGGAAACATTTTATGAAACCCATTATTCCCTGGGGTTACCAATTCATGCAACGATCATTTTAATGACTTACTTTGTTTGTCATTAATGTGCTATTCTCTGTATTTTTATGACATATATAAATTCATCTTATTCCAAGTAACTTTTTTATGACTTTGTTAATGCATATTTGACATACAGTTTAAAAAAAAGACATACAGTAAACTTCACATATTTAAAGTATTAAATTTGATAAAGTTTGGTATGTCATCTGCATGAAACAATCGTAACAATGAAGATGATAAACATTTTTTCATTCCCCCAAACTTTTTGTGTTCTTTTTAAGCCAACCCACATTCCTTGCACATGTAAACAATAATCATCTTTCTGCAACTGCACAATAGTGGCATGGCCACTTTCTAAAGTTTTACATAAATGAAATCATGTATTATGTAATATGTTGTTTCTAGCTTCCTTCACTCAACACAATGATTTTGAGATTCACCATTTGGGTATACCTGTATTTCATTTATCTTAATTGCGGAGTAATGTTCTATTGTATGGATATACTAGTCTGTTGATTACTCACTAGCTGATTAACATTTGAGTTGCTTCCAGCTTGGGGTTAATACTAATGGTTTTGGTAAATAATACTATCATAAACATTCACATATCTATCTTCATTTCTCTTGAATAAATACATAGGAGTGCTGGGCCAATTGTAGGTGAATTTTAAACTTTTGAGAAAACTGCCAAACCACATTCCAAAGCAGTTGTATATGATTCTTTCTTTACATATTTATTGATATTGCAACTATATCAATCTTTTTAAAAATACTTTATTAAAATTCAATGTAGTCAACATATACTGTATTATTAGTTGCAGGGATAGAATTTAGTGATTCATCAGTTGCATATAACACTCAGTGCTCATTACCTCAAGTGCCCTCCTTAATGCCCATCACTCAATTACCACATCTTGCCACTCTCCTCCCCTCTAGCAACACTCTGATTGTTTCCTAGGGTTCAGCATCTCTTACACTTTGCCTCCTTCTCTGTTTCATCTTATTTCGTTTTGCCTTCCCTTCCCCTAACAAAATATCAGATTTGTTTCCTAAATTTCACATATGAGTAAGATTACATGGTATTTGTCTTTCTCTGACTTATTTCACATAGCGTAATACACTATAGTTCCATCCGTGTCCTTGCAAATAGCAACATTTTATTCTTTTTGACGGCTGAGTTATATTCCTATAGATGTAGATATAGACATAGAGATAGAGATTATATAGATATAGATATAGATATAGATATAGATATAGATATAGATATAGATATAGATACAGATAGATATATGTACCACATCTTCTTTATCCATTCATCTATCTATAGACATATGGCCTCTTTCCATAGTTTGGCTATTGTGGACATTGCTATTAACATTGGAGTACATGTGCCACTTTGAATAACTGTTTGTATACTTTGGGTAATACCTAGTAGTGGAATTGCTAGGTCATAGCTTAACTCTATTTTTAACTTTTGAGGAAACTCTATACTATTTTCCAGAGTGGCTGTACCAGTTTACATTCCCACCAACAGTGTAAGAGACTTCCCCTTTCTCCACATCTTTGCCAACATCTATTGTATCCTAAGTGGTTAATTTTAACCATTCTCACTGGTGTGAGATGGTATCTCATTGTGGTTTTGATTTGTATTTTACTGATTCCGAGTGACGTTCAGCATTTTTTCATGTGTCTGTTAGCCATTTGTATATTTTCCATGTAGAAATTTGTGTTTATGTCTTTTGCCCATTTCTTGATAGGAATTTTTGGGGTTTGGGGTATTAAGTCTGATAGGTTCTTTATACTAGTTCATTTTTGCTTTTGTTTATCTTGCTTTTGGAGAAGTATCTAATAAGAAATTGCTGTGGCCAAAGTCAAAGAGGATGCTGCCTGCATTGTTCTCTAGGATTTTGATGGATTCTTGTCTCATATTTAGGTTTTTCATCCATTTTGAGTTTATCTTTGTCTGTGGTATAAGAAAATAGTCAAGTTTCGTTCTTCTATATTTAGCTGTCCAATTTTCCCAACACCATTTGTTGAAGAAACTTTTTTTTTTTTTATTTTGTTTTGTGTTTTTTTTTTTCCCATTGGATATTCTCTCCTGCTATGTTAAAGATTAGGTGACTGTAGACTTGAGGGTCCATTCCTGGTTCTCTATTCTGTTCCATTGATATATGTATGTTTCTGTGCCAGTACCATACTGTCTTGATGATTACAACTTTGTAATACAGCTTGAAGTCCAGAATTATGAGGCCACCAGCTTTAAATTTTTAAAAATAAAATAAAATCTAGTTTGTCTGGTATGAGATGAGGATGGCTACTCCAGCTTTCTTTTGATATCCACTGGCATAATAAATGGTTCTGCTCTCCCTCATTTTCAATCTGGAGGTGTCTTTGGGTCTAAAAAGAATCTTTTACAAACATGTAATGATGGATCTTGTTTGTTTTTTTTTTAAATCCATTCTGATACCTTATGTCTTTTGACTAGAGCATTTAGTCCATTTACATTCAGAATAATTATTGAAAGATAGGAATTTAGTGACATTGTATTACTTGTAAAGTTGCTGTTCCTATATCTGTTCCTTTCTGGTCTTTGTTACTTTTGGGCTCTCTCTCCATACAAAGGATGCCCTTTAATATTTCTTGCAGGGCTAGTTTAGTGTCTACAAATTCCTTTAGTTGTTTGTTCTGGAAATTTTTTATCTCTCCTTCTATTCTGAATGATAGCCTTTCTGGATAAAATATTCTTGGCTGCATATTTTTCCCATTTAACATGTTGAATATATCATGACAGTCCTTTCTAGCCTGCTGGACCTCTGTGGACAGGTCTGCTGCCAGCCTTACGTTTCTACACTTGTAGGTTAAGGACCTCTAGTCTCAACCTGCTTTCAGGATTTTCTCTTTATCTTTAGAATTTGTGAGCTTCACTATCATATGTCGAGATGTTGACCTATTTTTAGTGATTTTGAGGGGGTTCTCTGTGCCTCCTAGACTTGAATGCCTGTTTCTTTCCCCCAAATAGGGAAATTCTCATCTATTTTTGTGCTTCTCTTCAGCTTCCTTATTTTCCTTCATTTTATTTTCTAGGTCACTGATTCTTCTGCCTCATTCATCCTCATTTTTATAGCCTCCATTTGGGATTACATCTCAGTAAATTGCATTTTTAATTTTGGCCTGATTAAATTTTAGCTCTTTTATTTATCCAGAAAGGGATTTTCTAGTGTCTTCTATGATTTTTTCAAACCCAGTGTCTATCTTTATAATTGTTACTATGAATTCTAGCTCTGACATTTTACTAATATCCCTATTTATTAAATCTCCAGCAGTTGGTACTGCCTCCTGTTCTTTTTCTGAGATGAATTTTTTTCAGAAAAGAAAGGAAGAAATAAAAAGAAAAACAACAATAACAACAACAAAACTTCAGGAAGAGTTTCTGGTCTAAACTATGTCCACTCTGCTGTTGAGTTTTGGCTGTTCTTTCACATTGGCCCATCCTCAACAGAGTTCCTCCTTGCTTGTAGTGAGGAGTGTTTGTATGTTTAAGTAAGTGTGCTTTGATTTGCTTGTCAAGATAAACTTACAAAAGAAAGAAGAAAAGAAGAAAAAAAAAAAAAAGACTGATCCAGGACAAGAAAAAAGGAAAAGAATCAAAATTACAAACAAACAAATAAAAAATTGTAAGCCTGATTCTAAAAAATAAGAAAGGAGGAAAAAAGGGAAAGAAGAAAATAGGAAAAATAAATAAATAAGAAGCCTGATCTAATAAATAAGAGAAGGAAACAAACCAACAAATGAACAAAAAATTATAAGCCTGATACCAAAAAAAGGATAAAGAGGAGGGGAAAAAAATACACACACACACACACACACACACACACATATATATATATATATATATATATATATATATATATAATAAAAGCTAAAGAATAAAAAAATAAGAAATAGAAAAAATTTAAAGATTTTAAAAATTAAGAAGTGGAGAAAAAGAGAAAAAAGAAAAGAAAAGAAGAAGCAAGCCTGGTCCTATTTCCACCAGAACCTGAGGTTTTGGAACATACTTTTTTTTTTTTTTTTAATTAAGATTCTATTGATTTATTTGAGAGAGAGAACAAGCAGAGGGGAGGGGTAGAAAGAGGGAAGACTCCCCACTGAGCATGGATGTCCAAGGCTAGATCCCAGAACCCTGAGATCATGACCCAAACCAAAGGCAGACACTTAACCAACTGAGCCACCCAAGTGCCTCTTGGAGCATTCTTTAATCAGTAGACTTGGTACACACTGGGACCTCTGCTGGTCTTTTGAGGGAGAAGCCTTCTGGTTTGGCTCACAAGCCAAGTTGTCCATGTAAAGACGCCCCTGCCAGGTACAGGGAACTGAGGACACTCCAGCTTCCACTGGAGGTATTATGTTTCTTTCTGAAGTCCAACTGTGTTGGGCGGGGTGGGGGGGTGGGGAAGAATATGGATTCACCCCACTCTCTTATCCTTGTGGAGGGTAACTCCTGGTCACCACTGTTCAGGAGGCCCTCTCAGAAAAATGAAAAATCTCCTGTGTCCCTAGCTTTCATCAGTTCCCTGTCCTAATCTGTCTGTGCCTAGGCCATCCCCACTACCAGAGCCACATATCTCCTTGTATTTCATCTCTGGCTACTGACTGAGATTCAACACTCCAAGTTTTAAAGGGTCTGGGAAGATATGGGCCTACTCCCATCCCTGGAGGAGGATCAGGGCACAGACACCACGGGTGGATTCCTGAAAAGCAGTCTCACAGTATGCAAAGAGTCAAGAGTTTATTGTAATGCTCAGTAAAAAGCTGGAACCAGGTTACCCCATCTGTGCAAGACTCAGTTTTCTACTCTGCTCTGTTCTAGACAAGCAGTCTACTGAATCTACTGCAGCAGAGAAAAGCAGCAGTCAGGTTATCCACAGTCTACCCATGTCTCTAGTCTTTGCTCAGTTCTGTTCCAGAAAAGCAGCTACTAGGCATGCACTCAGAGTTAAGTTTAAGCCTATTGTGCTTATAACTAAACATTTAAGAGGTTTTCTGCCCTCTACACACACCTCTGCCCCTATGTTGAGTACATTCAGTGGCTCCCAGCTGGCGTTTTGTCCTTGGAGAAGCAAAATACACTCTTCCAAACACACTCTGGGAAGAGAAGTCATCTCTCCCTGTGAGACTCGGGAGCTCCTCACTGGGGCTTATTGTGTGATCCCTACCCACAATGCTCACTCTCTCACACTCTCTCCCTCTCCCTGACTTTGCACAGTAAAGAGTTCCCTCCTCTTGCCTCCACACAGCTTTCCTCTCCCCCAAATCATAGCTCCAAACCTCGCATCTGCCATATTCTCTCCAAGTGTGTAGACTGTTTTCTCAATCCTCAGATCACTAGTTGTTCAAAATAGTTAGATGTTGATTTGCTGTATTTGAAGGATGAGGCAAGTTCAGAGTCCCCCTACTACTTGGCCATCTTAACCCTGCCCCTATATCAATCTTTTTATACTTTTCTCTAAATGCCAAAAATCTCTAAAATACCAGACTGATAAAAAAAAAAAGTCAGAACCTAATGACTTCTAAGAAAAAAGAAAGAAAAAACGTTGAGAATTCATCATGACATTAAATTCTAAGTTGAATGTACATATAAGTGGAAAAAGGAATCATCCCAAATAGTATATTAAAAACCTTATGTGCCTCAGAACTTTTCTATAAGTCATTAAGTCTACTTTTAGATAAAATTCTTCCAGAGGAAAGTCACAGTTCTCTTTGTATTCCACATGTTAACACAGTGGTTGGAACACAGCAAGGTCATAATAGTGGCTTATTAGAATCAGATTCTTGAATTTAGATGAGTTAATATAGGAGAAAAATAAGCAGAAATTATAATAGTATATAAAATATTAAGAACTTAAGGTAAAATATTTCAAACCACAAATGGGCTCCAATATACAATCTTTCATACTGCTCTTCCTCTGCATTAGGTTTTCAAATCAACATTGTTTTGCCTCTTTCATTTCAGTCTTGTAAATATACCAAAAAAATTATTAAAATACTTGATATTGAAAGAACAGTGGCAACTGAAAAAAGACAGAAAAATTATCTTGTATACAAAATAAAGAGAGAAATTACATAAGAGCAAAAGAAAAGTTAACTTCATTGAAAATTTAGCTGGTACACAGTTCATCTATTTCACTGTGGCATGCCATCAAAATAATTATTATTCTGTGAAATCAATCTAATCTCAGGCGAATGCTAAAAAGTCTGTCTTCCAATTAGCACATTAGTCAGACTTGCCTAATTAAATCAATTGAATTCCAGTAGAAAAAAAGCCCCCTAAGTGTGTACTATGAGACTCATATGAAGAAACAGATGTAATCACATATTTATAATGCACATTAGGAAATTGTTGGCAAATGTTTACTATGTAATTTTTTTCTTTATATGCAGCAAATCACAGGTCTAGAAATGGTTTTAAATTCTAGTGAAATGCTCAAATGTGCAAATTCTGATTTTAAAAATCTACTCTGTTAATGCTTCTTTTATAATTAAGCAATAATGCCTTAAAAGCAGATTTCTAGAATTGGATATGGGACCATAAAAATAGGTAAATTAATTTTCTAAATATAAGTGCCATATTACAAAGTAATTACGGAGTCCTCAGAGATATTTATCATTAAATTACATGCTGCTTCCTTTGTTTTCTACTGTTCAAGGAACATCTTTCTTTGAACATCTTTCCATACTAATCATTACAAATATTGAAAAATTAATGATACTGTACTGTACGAAAGTATTTTTAAGTTTTGCAAGATTTTTACAAGAAAACAATAAAATGCATAAAATCTCATCTTTCCTTTCAATTATTGCTAATTAAATATTATTTCATAAAAGTTTTCATTTTATGTAGATGATAATTACAAATGTATTTGCTTTCTGCAAAGAGATTCCTATGCTCTCTTAGTCTGGAAATAAGCAAGAGGGAACAGAAAAAGGATGGAGTAGAACACAGCAGAATTTGAATAAAATGTTTCCATAAAAGATCTACATTTTGTAGCAATGGCATTGGATTCATTGAAAGCTTCTATTTTGTAGCTATAGTTAAAAAGAGAAGGAAAAAAAGAAGAGATGGTAAATGAGAAACTAATAAAGACAGAGAAAGTACGCCCAAATAGGAAATAGCACAAATGAAAGAAGATTTTCCTGATATATCAGCAAAAATGGCAAGATCTATTTCATCTGTAAGAGGCTCAGTATAGGAAATAAAGCCTTGAAAAAAGAATCAGAATTCCTGATTTCTAGTTCAGGGTCTATCACAATATAACCACAACATTAGGGAAGCCCCAAATCAAAGTTCTCCTGATCCATCTCTCCCTTTTAAAAGTTCAAGAAAAAAATTTGATATTGATACTAATAAATGACCAACAAAAAAAACCACTGTGATACAAACTGCGCACACACACACACACACACACACACACAGAAACCTACACAAAATATTATAAAACAAGATGCAGAAAACCATCCCTGCAAGAGAAAACTGTCCCTCTTAGAAAGATGTGTACAAGATCATTAAAAACTGCAACCTAGTATATATCTATCTAGGTTGGTCAAGAAAACAGAGCTATGAAAACTATTACAGAAATACAAAGTTTAATGAGGAAATTAGGGTTTACATCAATGTGGGAGAACCTAGAGAGTGAATACCTGGAAGGTTCTAGCCAGAGAATTGAAGATATAGTCACAATGGTAGCCCAGAACACTGGAATTGGCATAGAAGTCAGAATTCACAGAAAAGTCTAAGAACCTGTTGGATCCAGTGACCACAACTATAAAATGGGAAGATCTCCAAAGCTAGTGCAACTGGACATCATGTCATCACCAAGAATGTCTTCTATTTTATTCCAAATATCATGTGAGATTCTCTTATTGTCAAATTCTATCCTGGAGCCATATAGAGAATAGAATTCTGGAAAATATATTTTTCAGCTTTAGTAGAAAGTATTGGTGGCACTCAGTTGATCACCACAATCCAGAACACTTAGTTTTTCAACACAAGCTAAAAATTAAGAAAATGTTAAATAACGATACCAATTGCAACTAGAAAAACTCATAAATGAAGTGAGATAGCTCAGGAAAGCATAAAAATGAATCAAAAGCTATTTCATAAATAAAGAATAAATTTGGAGGAACAGGAAAATAAACACAATATATATTATCCTAAGATGAAAATAAGGTTGATTTTTAAAAACTAAAAAAATAATGAAGAAAGAAAAGCATTCAAGGCAAAATGACAAAAATATAGAATAGTCAAAGATCAATGTGCTTATATGAAGAAAACAACCAAAGAAGTGAAAGAGAATACACACTAGTGATTATAATTCAAGAAAACCTTCTTAGGGGAAAAAAAACTACATATATGAAAAGCACGTATTTACCCGGGAAAACATTTCCCAGAGTGGACAAAATCATAGTATATTCAAGCAAAATTACTATTTTATTTAAAAACACACAGACATAATCACTCACATAGAGACACTTATATCTTAGGCACCCAGGCAAAAAACCAAAGCACTTAAAAGGGAATGAAATAAGACTTTTATCAGATTTTTCAACAGTAGTGCTTTATACCAACAGAAAACAATAACATCTTTAAGATAATCAAGGAAATAACCTGTGAGTCAAAGATTTTAAATGCAGCCAAAGCAATTGTCAATTGTAAACATAACATAAAATTTGTTATCAACAGGCAAAAACTGAGCATGTAATGTTCCCATGAGCACTTCCTGATGAATCTATGGAAAAAATGAGCTTCAAAAGCCAAAATGATTGTAGAGACATTGACATATAAACAGGTAGGAACTTGTGAATGTATACTCTTGGAAGAAGTAAGACTAAAAGATAACTTTAGTGGAGAGATTATATTTCCTTCTTTATTCTCTACATCCAACTACTTAATATATCTTATTGATCTGCTTCTTGAGTTTAATTACTTTTCTCCTCTTTCGCTACCAACAATTTGGTTTAGGTCATGGTCATCGTTCTCTTGGATGAGAACAATGACCTCTCACTGTAGGCAGAATTGTTTCCCAAAGATAATTTGTGTTTGTGAAAGACATCTTGGAATTTGTGAATATGTCACGTTACATAGCAAAAGAGACTTTGTAGATTTAATTAAAGTTATGTACCTTAAAATAAGGAGATTATCCTGAATTACTGAATGGCCTCATCTAATAACATGAACTGTTAGAAGCAGAGAACATTCTCTGGGTGGTGTCAGAAGTCAAAGAGATTTGAAACATGAGAAGGATTCAACATGCTATTGCTGATTTCAAGATGGAGTAGGTCACATGAGAAGGAAGGTAGCTAGAGCCTCTCCTGGCTGACAGCAAGGAAACAGGGACTTCACCCTCAACTACAAAGAACAACTTGAATGAGCTTGAAACAGATTCTTCCCCAAAACCTTCTAAAGGAATATGACTCTGCCAACATCCTGATTTTGATCTTAGACCCTAAACAAAGAACCAGCTAAGATAAACTGCTGCTGGACTTGTAACCCACAGAAACTGTGAGATCATAAATGGATGTATTAAGCAGCAAAATTTGAGATAGTTTGTAAAAGCAGTTATAGAAAGCTAATACATTTATTTACTGGTCATGTTGATTCCTGTGTCTCCCACTCCAATTCATTCTCTAGTGACTGCCAATGCAATCTTTCAAAAATTTGAATCTATTTTTATCTTGCTTCTGCTTAAAACCACCATCTAAACTTCACTGCCTTCTAAATACAGTTCTAACTCCAGTGCATGGCCATACAAGAACTTTGATATAGTATCTGTTTGCCTATTCACTCACCAAAATCCCCTCATACTATGCTCTAAATAGTCTTATTTTTGTTCCTAAAAATTGCAAAGCAAAAGAGCCTTTGTACATGCTGAATGCTACGTAGAAGACCCTCCTTTCATTCAGCTCCCTTAGGCTGCAGGACTTAGATTAATATTACTAAACCTCCTCAGTAATATCCAGCCCCTCAGCCTGGGTTAAATTGTCTGCCTATTTACTCCTACCAGAGTGCCTATCATTATTTATCACAAAATTGCCTATATTTTTCAGTTTCCCCAACTAACCTTCAAGATATGGAATAGGAGATTTGGTGCTTTATTTAAACCTCAAAGTGACTCAATTAATGCTTGTCATAAAAAAAAAAAAAAGGAAGGTAGAATTTTAAAGAATCTACTGATTTGAAATAGATTAAAAAAGGAAAGTTAACATAATAAGCAACTATTAAATGGAATATTAATTTTTCTAGGTTGGTGGTATAAGTTCCTCTGCCTTTATAATATTTAAGAATGCCATATTTTTAGTCATTTGAAAATACTTTGAATTTAAATTTGAATTTACTTCAAAATGCTTTCCCTTAGGAGTATCTCTGTATCATTTTTTGGTCAGGCATTATTTTCTAAGTACAAAAATACTAAATTTTTTATCTCACTTCAATTGTCTCAAAAGAGTAGCCTGTTTCTAGCTTTTTTCCAAAAGCCTCTCAACCCAAGAACCTATCACAGTGCTCCCTGTGGGTCACAATGGTTACTCCAAATGTTTTCCACTATGACAGAGATAAGGTTCATCATAATTGCCATGACAAGACCACTGAGAGAGTGATTAATGGATGAAGGCAATGCAAAAGCATCTATAAAAATGCTGTCATATCTGAAAACTGGAGAATAATATAGAGTGTTACCATTCACAAGATTAGTCAGCACTAAATTTTAAAAATGTTACTTAAGAAAGGAAAAAGTATGTTATCAAAAGATCAAGTTCTTATGATTCTCGTGAAAGATAAGACTTGTCAAACACCATGCTAGTAAAAATATTTGACTCTAAATATTTACTCTAAAATTTTGACTCTAAAATTTACTCTAAATATTTGACTCTAAATATTTACTCTAAAATTTGACTCTAAAATTTACTCTAAAAATTTACTCTAAATATTTGACTCTAAATATCTACAAAAAGATATAAAACAAGAATTATAAAAATTAGCTTAAAAGGGAAATAATATGGACACCTGGGTGGCTCGGTGGTTGAGCATCTGACTTTGGCTCAGGATTTGATCCGAGGGTCCTGGAATCAAGTCCCACATCAGGCTCCCCCTGGGAAGATTCTTTTCCTTCTGCCTGTGTCTCTGCCTCTCTCTGTGTGTTTCTCATTAATAAATAAATAAGATCTTTAAAAACAAAACAAAAATTCTTTTTAAAAAGGTAAATAATATATAAAAATAAGAAAACAAATTAATATTGCTCTGCCTTCACTGTATTCATGGAGATCAAAGAATAAAAACATTGATATAAGCATATCTCCTTCACGGATTCATTATAGACAGCTGCAACTCAAATCAAGGAATTCTTCCTTGAATCTCTCAGAACAAACAATACCATACACTAATATTCACTAAACTGAATATTCACTGAGTTGGGAAGAAGGCTACTAAACTGTTAGCAAATTCTAATCCAATGCACTCTCATAGAAACAGAGAAAACAAAGTCACCTTCAAAGGAGAGACAACTTTTACTGAAGGCCAATTCCAGTTTCTGATTCACAGGAGGAATGTGATATAGGTAAGACTAGCTTGTTGCTATTTGAATCGCTGTCATTTCAGTACTCGTGAAGATAATAGCAGAATTCAAGCACCAACTGCTAATTATCATGCTGATTTTCATTAAATTTGGCAAAAGGGTGCCCAGCATGGAAATATTCAACTACTTTCAAACCATATGACTGAAAAGATTCTTCTATTTATAGACACTATGTTTAATTTTTATTAATACTGGCACTAACCAAAGTCTAGATAATTAAAGTCAGCCAATGATACCAGTACAAAATATTTCTTTTCAAATGCTCATGCCTAAGTGGTAAAAAGATCCTTTCATTAAAAATACTTGAACTTTGAGGTATTACATAAAACAGAAAATTATAATTTCACAAGTATTACAAATAAGCAATTTTTAAAGTACCTTAATCACATAAACAAAATATTATATTATTTGATAACTCAAAAATAATAATAGTCAAATTTTTTGATCCGTATTATACAATGGATCCCAACATCTCCCAAATTCCCAAATTCCCATGATTTTCTAATTTATAAAGAATACTGTTTCGCCTTTACTAATTTACAGATGTTGAACGGGTTGAGAGGACTCAGGAGACTGAAATAAGGCAGCAAAACTTAAGAACTACTTGGACAAAGTCTCTTTTAATGCTGCTAAACTTAATTCAGATACAAGTTGACATCTGTTAAAACTATTATCCATCTTTCAAATGTAATACATTTCAATTTCTAAGGAATAGCCCTAAAAGATTCTCTAAGTTAATTGGAGTATAATTACCTTATATCCACACTGGTTCTGATAAAACAAAAAACTGACACACAAGTTCAAAAGGAGAAAACTATATTTTACAATCTAAATTTTTAGTTAATATGACAAAATTATATCTGTAGGATCTGCAAACTTAGCCTATCCCAAGAAGGTAATGAATGGAAGACAGTCACCTAAACAAAGACTTGACCAATTTAAGTTATAAGATAATGCCCTTTGGCCTGGGTAACATTTTAATTTCCATCAAGTGCACATGACAGCAATTTTTCTAGCCTAAGAGGTTGTGCTTTCATGGGTAAATTAATAATCTACTGCCCCAATCTGACTTTACACAATCCTAATTCATTAGTCCTCAATTTCCAGATGCCTCACTAGCTCTGAGCCCAAGGAAATGATGGCAAATGTATTTTGAGATTCTGTTTGGAATTCCTGGGCTATATTTTCTCTGAACAAGAGAGCCTAGATACTAGACAAGATGTTTATGGTTTGTATGTGAAAGGTCTTCCAGGTAAATCAATGAATTTCAAAGTCATTTCAACTGGTTTTGGCTAATCATTGCCTACTTCAACATAGATTGGCCCTAAAATATTGTCAAAGCCAATCCCTAGCTTTATGGAGAAAGACATCCCTCCCCATACAATGCCAGCTGTTTTGATCTCTGCAAATATCTTACTTCTGGAAATACAGCTCAAAGGAGACCAAATGTTCCACTTGGAAATCATAATTATATGACATTGAGTCCTTACAACCTTTGTGACATTACTTTGAGGGAAGTTGGCATCTACTCACTACCCTGTAGTAATATGAGACAGACTCAGAAGCTTAGTTTCAACAAAGGCAGATAAAGCTATAAAGCCAGGTGATGATAGTGGGTCATTCTCAGGAAATAATTAGAACTCAGAGTTTTTCACTTATACTGATACATTTAACTGATATAATCAACAACACAACAACACTTCCAAAGACCTAAGACCACTGGAGGCAGCCAATGAAAGGAATGGTAGCAATTATGAGCATGTGTTATTGAAAGCAACACATTACCTCAAAAAGGTTCTATATAAGTTGCTGCAAGTAACAGTAATAATAATAAAACACAATACCTCTTTTGTGTGCTACATTACTTTTCCCATAGTATAAATGTTCAGGATTTCACAATATTTATTATTGTTGTTGTTTTGGGGATGGCATCATATTTAAATAACATGACAGAATATAAAATAAAAGTAAGAAAAATCCAGTTTCCAAATTTCTCATTTCAAAAACTTAGACTGTATATACTGTGTCTCTCTTCTTGTGGCATGCCTGTAATTTTGTTTTAGAAACAAAACTTGACTAGCAAAAACACATATTTTGCTGATCACGATTTGAACATTCTAAGATTATAAAATAGGAGGCTAAATGAAGAAGGATCACAAAGTTCAAGATCCAAAAATCCCAAGATTTGTCATTGTGTTATACTATTTTCTTATCTGCTTCTTTGGACTGATAAAATATGTGAGTCCTCATGGCTCCTCTGGATCCTAATATAAAGTAACTAAAGCTGTTAAAAAGGGAATTGTCTAACATTTATAACTATCTGAAAAGATAATTCTTTGGAAGCAGTAATTTTATGCTAACTTGTTAACATAAAAGGTTTTTGCTGCATTTTAGGCTTCCAGCCTAAAAAAAAGAAATTAAACTAGTCGGGATAACAAGAGCTCAGTCAGAATGCTTTCACACTTCAAATGAAAACAGCATTAGTAAAAGTAAAAAAAAAAAAATCTAAGTTAACTATCTCATGAATGTATGCAGAATCAAAATATGTATACTATCATAAGTATATAAAATGATGGAACAATCTATGAAAAATAGTTTTACGCTGTACAGAAAATTGTGCAGTACAATTAGATCTCAAACTACAATTTTCACAATATCTTTTATTCAGTTGACTTATATTTCATACAACTCACTGCAACTTTTTTCAGCTATAAAATTGCAGCATTTTGTACATTTGTCTTTCTTTCCAAAATGAAAGGAATATCCAAATATCATGAATTTTAACAAATTAATACTTCACACTATTATACAAATAGTTTTTGTTTGGGAAATTGATTTAATGTTATAGAACTGCTACCATCACAAGTTTTGCTAAAATGAATGAATGAATGAATGAATGAATGGGCATGTTATTAATCTGCATTTTAAGGAAACTAGGTCAAATCTATAAAAATTCTGATTAAAAGCTTTAGCTGCTTAAATTAAATAATAATTTGATGATCACTTTTAAGCCCAGTATATCCTTTTACCAAACATACTATACAAAAATCACAGAACAGGGGTGCCGAGGTGACTTAGTTAAGCATCTACCTTCAGCTCAGGTCAGGATCCCAGGGTCCTGGGAGCCCTCCTGGGGCTCCTTGCTCTGAGGGGAATCTGTCCTCCCTCTCCCGCTGCCCCTCCTCCTTACTTGTGCACACACTCTCTATTAAATAAATATATAAAATATTTTTAAAATAAATAAATGAAAAGCACAAAAGAATAAAATAAAAGATGGATCCCGCTGGAGGAACTTTACCCTAAACAAAGGGCTTACTATAAGATTAACAAGCAAAAGTAATTCTAGTTATTTTGTTTAAAGATTTTATTTGCTTATTCATGAGAGACACAGAGAGAGAGAGAGGCAAAGACACAGGCAGAGGGAGAAGCAGGCTCCATGCAGGGAGCCTGACATGGGACTCGATCCGGGGACCCAAGGATCAGGCCCTGGGCTGAAGGCGGTGCTAAACCACTGAGCACCCCCAGGCTGCCCCAAAAGTAATTCTTATTTCTAAAGAACATCTTTAAAATTATTTAAAACTTAAGTAATGTTTTAGAAAGCTAAAATAATTCTCTTCCTCCCTCTGCCTCTCCCCCATGCATGTGCACTCTCTCTAAAAAAATAAAATAAAAAGTAATAAGCTAAAATAAGATAATTTTGTGTTTCATTTTCTTCAATTTCTTTTAAAATTCTCTCATGCAACTCAACTATATTCAAAAACAGTAGACGGTGAATAATATGTATTTTCCCCTGTAAAACTAAGCAATATTGAAGGAATATAAATTTCTCACTTTAAAGAGAGTAGTTTAGGGACACCTGGGTGGCTGAGCGGTTGAGCGTCTTGTCTGCCTTTGGCTCAGGGTGTGATACCAGGATCCAGGACTGAGTCCCACATCAGGCTCCTTGCAGGAAGCCTGCTTCTCCCTCTGCCTGTGTCTCTGTCTCTCTCTCTCTCTCTGTCTCTCTCATGAATAAAATCTTTAAAATAAATAAATAAACAGCCTAGTTTTTGAGTAGCCTGATTTTTTTTAAATAGACTTAAAAAACATAAAATAACTGTTAGACATCAGTAATTTTTTAAGTAGTTTGTATAGTACAAGTAAGGAAAAAATGATGGAATTGACATAAAATTATAAAAGAAGATAAAAAGAGTAGGGTAAGTAAAAAATATTAACCTTAAACACATATATATAACCTAGAGTGAGTTTAACTGACTGAGATAGCATAATCTCTTTTTCCTTTTGGAAGAGGATGGAGTCCCCATGGAAGAAAATATCTGAAAGATTTTAAGAAAAACAGGTCTCCCATAGGTAAGCAGATAGAGTAAAACAAGGCGATAAAACAGACATGACTTCAGGTATGGTTTTAGAATAAGTAAAGAAATCTCATTTACAGGTTTCAGGTTACATTTTCTGCTTTCTCAATTGTACTGAGGTGTAATTGACATACAATAATGCATGTATTTAAAAATTAAATTTGATAATCTTGCGATATGTATATTCTCATGAAACCATTGTAATAATCAAGATAACAAATATCACCACCACTCGCACAAGTTGTGTTGTGTCCTTTGTAATCCCTGCCTCCTATCTGTCCTCACTGTCTTCATCTCTGAGGAATCACTAACCTACTTTCTGTCATTATAGATTAATTTGCATTTTCTAAAATTTTATATAATGGAATCAAACAGTATAAACAGTACAATACATATTAATTTTTGTCTGGATTCTTTCACTCAGTTTATTATTTCACTCAGCATAAAGATTTATTCATTCATATTGTTCTATGTATCAATTTATTCCTTTCTATTGCTGAGGAAAATTAGATCTGTATATTCTGTTTCCATTATATAAATATACCACAATGCTTTTATCCACCTTTCAATTGATACACATTTAGTTTGCTTACAAGTTTTGACTACTTTAAGTAACATTGATATAAACATTCATGAACAAGTCTTTGTATGGATATATGCTTTCTTTTCTCTTAGGTAAATATTCAGAAGTGGAACGGCTGGGAAATATGGTGGCTAAATGTTAAAATTGTTAATAAACTCCAAAACTATTTTCCAAAGTGTTTGTACAGTTTTACATTCTGACCAACAGGATATGGGATTGCCAGTTCCTTTGTGCCCTCACCAGTTGACATAGTCAATATTTTCCATCTTAGCCAACTTAATAGGTAGTCGTATCCTACTGTGATTTCTCCAGTTCTCCAGTATTTTTTCATACACTTAATCTACCTGATAAGAAATCCATTTGTGCTTAAAGTAGTTTCTTACTGTCAGCAACTGAAGTCTATACATCTTGGATATCAAAAGCATTTGTTTGGAGGGTAAGGTTAAGAAGTTAAAGATAGGAGTAACAATGATTTCAAGAAGACAATAGTTTCTTTCCTAATGTAAAAGGAGAGTGAAGAAGCAAAGATCTGGAAATAAAAGTAATCCCAAAGGCCCAGGAATATTAGGACTATGAAAGGGAAGATCAGGAAAAGCGGGATAATCAATGAAAATTTTATTGGGAAATATGTCATCTCTGAAAAGCTGAAGAGGGAGGGTTATGAGAAGGCAAGGATTTTAAGTTTATCTCCAACAAAACAGAAACGTTTGAAGACATAAGCAAACAAGACCCCGTGTAAAGCCATAGCAGCAAGACTATGGATAGCACAGAAATAAGATAAAGTGAAATGATTTATAGCATTTGATAAAATGTGTGGGTAATCTGAATAAACATGAGTAAAATAAGTGTAGACAACTGAGAATTCCTAAAAGTTCTGCCTATGTAATTTTTAAAGATGAAGCACATACTAGAAGGTTTATTTTATGAATAAATCCAGGTGTAAATATGTGATTTATATATTTCCTTTTCATACATCTTTTCTGTAATATATATGATTCACAAATTACTTGCTGTAATATTTATGTCACCTTGTTTCAAAAAGGAATTAAGGTGGCAAATTCCTTCATAAAAATATTACCATTTTCTCTCAGAACATTCATTCATGGAGAGTTAATAAAATGTAGTACAATTGCTCACTGTACTATTCAGGAAACAGGCCATTCAAATCAAAGCAATTTCTTCTGGTTCCTAGTTTCAAAAATAGAATAAAATTTATTTTCTAAAATAATTTACTTCCTAAGAATTACCTCTTGTCTACTTTGGCTATAACTTTGCATTCCAGAACCTCTTTTCTTATGATCATCTCAAAGGGTTCAGCATTTCTCTCCTGAGTTCATTTATCACAGGATTGCCAGTTAACTGCTCAACTCAAAGTATTAACCATACTTTTCAGCTGCCAGTGTACATTAAGTAATGCTCAGTATGATCTTCGGTCATTGATATGCCTATTTCTTTACATTTCTGAATTGAAGTCTTCCTTGATTCAGTAAACCAGTTCAGGAAACTTGCACAGATTTTCCAATACTGGTATGCCTGTTTAGAGACCTGCATCTCAACAGTAACCATCAGCCTGGGGCTAGTGAACAAAAGCAGCTCAGAGAAAGAGTAAGAAATTGATTTCTAAAAGGTTAAAAAGAAAAAAAATAATTTTAAAAAGTCATTGCAGTTCAGTGTCCAAGAAAAAATTCCAAAAAGTAATAGAATATTTGATGTTATTTTCACTCCCAATCGTGTTTCTCAATTCTATATTTTTCGGCCATCTTGTGAATTTTTTAAATAAATGTGACCAAATGCTAAATAAGGAAATCGTACAACTCAAACAGAAAATAAGAATATATTATTTATTTCAAAATCAGATTAATATTGGGCTCAAAGTATAACCCCAAAAGAAAATGCAGTACAATATATGGTCAAGCAACTGAAGTAAGTCTGATGATTATGACTCGGTAACAAGATGCTGTACCATTCTGCCAGTGTATTGCAAATGAGGGTTTGTTACTAAAATATCTCCTTTAAAGTGCCTAATTTACACTTAAAATATTCCAAAGGAAATAAAAAGGCCATGTTTACCTGTAACATAGAAAACATTACAAATCAAGCCTAAGATTACATAATCTTTCAAGAGGTATAGTCAAATTTATGACACAGTGTCCCTTCCTATCCAAATGAAAAGATCTTGGAGCAGATATGTCTGGTTCTGTTAACTATACTCTATTAACTATCCAATATGAAAGAGTGTTTTTATAAAGCCATAATTATATATCTTAGGATGGCTTAACATGTTCTTATCTTGGGGATCCCTGGGTGGCTCAGCAGTTTGGCACCTGCCTTTGGCCCAGGGCACAATCCTGGCGTCCAGGAATCGAGTCCCGCGTCGGGCTCCTGGCATGGGGCCTGCTTCTCCCACTGCCTGTGTCTCTGCCCCTCTCTCTCTCTCTATGTCTATCATGAATAAATAAATAAATAAATCTTGAAAAAAAAAAACATGTTCTTATTTTATAGCAATGGTTTGCACCATTCCCTTTTTTTCCCAATTTTCCTAACAAACGGAACTTAATAGTTATTAGATTGTTTTAGTAAGTGCTAGGCCTAGACTCTGAGATGCTGGTATAGAAGTTCTGTACTGATGTTTATCATGCTAAGTTTCCTTCCTAAATTTTTCTAATTACATCTTCTTTCCTTGTATATTGGTGAGGTTGTTTTTAGTTGCATAAACTAGAAAAAGAAACACAAATGAACTTAAACAATAAAGCAAATCATGGGCCCATATAACTGAAAACTCTAGAGCAAAGGTTCTCAACCATATCTATACTTCAGAATCATCTAGTGAGGTTTTTAAAAATTATTCTTGCCCACATCCCAATGCTTCCCTCTCCAGAGATCATGCTTCAAGTGGTCTTGGGCACTCCATGAGTACATATACATGTTTTAACAGGTTCTCAGATAACTTCCAATGTATGCACTGGGTTAACTATCACTGTTTTAGAAGGGTGGGTTTTAGATGTCACTTAAACAGGATTTCAATTCTATTTCTCTTTGATTCTCTAAGCCTTATTCTCTATCACGTGTCATTTCCTTCTGTAGGCAGGCTTTCTTCACAACAGCCTTATGTCCCATCTGCTATACAATCCAGAATAGAATGTTTCTTTTTTCTTCAACCAAAGAGCATAATTCTAGGCTATTCTCTTGTCCATATTAGTACCTATTCCCACCTGAAATAATCACTGTGGTAAGAAATTACACAAATTATCATAGTTAACTTAAGTCAAGCAACATAAAATTAATATAAAAATTTATGTCTGGAACTAATGAAACCTATAACATTCTTTTTTTAAAGATTTTATTTATTTATTCATGAGAGACACAGAGAGGGGGGCAGAGACACAGGCAGAGGGAGAAGCAGGCTCCACGCAGGAAGCCTAATGTGGGACTCAATCCCGGAACTCTGGGATCACGCCCTGAATCAAAGGCACACGTTCAACTGCTGAGCCACCCAGGCGTCCCAAAAACCTATAACATTCTAACTTTTCATTCTTCTAACTGAAGTAAATGCCTATATAATTCAGAATACACATGGAAAACAAGAAAAATAACAAGTAAATACTGTCAAAAGTAAACAAAGACAAATGCTGTAGATGTTTGATTTGCAAAAAGAATTACATAACTAGGTAGGAATAATGAAAAATTTAAAAAACAAAACAATCACCTGTGTGTGATATGGCTACGAAACCAGGACTCCTAATCTGTTTGTAAATTCCAATGGATGGCCACTGAATATATATCCATAACTTTATATTTATTCCTATGTGAAACTCATTTGAGACTTGAATTATAGGACATCATTAGTAATGCATTCCTCACAAGTGAAAGATTCTGTATTTTATATTCATGAAATAACAGTAGTCAAAATGCTTTGAATCATAAAATATTTATAATACAGTCTTTAAAAATCCTTCACTTCATTCTAAAACTTAAACTTCTAGATTTTTCCTTTCCAAAGATTGGATGTTCAATCACTAAATCATTATGAATGTTTTCTTGGAGAAATGTCAATGGTACGGTATTATAAAGTTTGCAATACATGCAAAATACCAATAACTGAAATGCTTTCAGATAAGGTAACACTACCACATATGTATGATTTGCAAAAAGAATTACATAACTAGGTAGGGATCATGGGAACCATCATTTATCCCTTGCTTAAAATAATTTCCATAGAAGGCATTTAATTTTTCATGAAATTACTTACTTTGTTATTTAAATTCTTCAATTATTAAGTTGCAAATAATTTGAATGCAACGATAAAATCATTTACTTTCCAAAATACAAATGAATGGAAATTTTAAAGTTCAGGAAAGTTATGAGGGAAGAGAGAAATGGTGATCAAAAGCTGGCATTTTTATAATTGAATTACAGTTTTACACATTATTTGTCTAATGGGAAACCAGAGAAAGGGAGAGAATATTTTTAAAAAGATAAAAGTTAAAAATAATCTTCATCAAACTTCCTCATTTTATTTTGATTCTGCAAAAACAGGCAATATTAAAAGAAAAAATAAGTAAGTCCACATTGCAAGTTCAAGATTTCAAAACAATTGTCTTTGTTTTAAACAAGCAGATATAGAACAAACAGATAAAAATTAAGAACATGGAAGAGTCGAATAGTACTGTTACAAATTTGAGATGATTGACATATTTAGATCATTGTACCTATTAACTGCAGAATATACTGTATTTTCAAGTATACATGGAACAGTTACCAAAGTATGCCATATTATAGACTATAAAACAAGTCTTAATAAATTTTTGCAGGATTTAAATCAATTAGATTATATTTCTAACTACAGTGAAATAAGACAGGAATCTAGAAAAAAGACAATACATAGTAAACTCATAAGTGTTTGGAAATTAAACAGTACAATACTAATACTCCACTGGATATGTGAAAAATTGACATGACTGGAGCCATTGTAAAATGGAGTAGAGCACCTACTGAAGAGAAATTGCCTTAACCATCACTGAATTGGGTCAAATCAACCTAGCAAAACATCACTTGTTAGAAGTAATTGCCTGGGAAGTCAGCAGGAGAATGGACATCCTAATCACAGAACTAATACTTATAGTCTATGTGAAGATAGAGCCAATAGTCAACCAAGGTATAATCCAGAGTAGTTTAAATTCTCAATACTCTTGGAAAAACTTTTTTTCATTTCTTTAAATCATGTAATTACCTCCATCCTTTTTCTCATAAAAACCTTCTGCTCGGGTGCCTGGGTGGCTCAGTTGGTTAAACATCTGCCTTAGGCTCAGGTCATGATCCCAGGATCCTAGGATCAAGTCCCATGTTGGCTTCTCTAGTCTGCGGAAAGCCTGCTTCTCCTTCACTCTCTGCCTCTGCCTCCCTCTTTTTCTGTGTCTCATGAATAAATAAATAAAATCTTATTTAAAAAAAACTCTTGCTTTTACCCTACAAGTAGGAATACTATTTGGGTTTCTTACTGAGTCTGTTTTCCTCAAATTCCAATTCTTTAATACTGATAAACATTCATTTGCCTCTCTTTCTGGCTCATTATTTTCAAGTTGACAAGTCAAAGAACATATTATAATGGAAGTAATAAAATATTTTAAAGTAAATTATAAGGGGACGCCTGAGTGACTCAGTGGTTGCTTGTCTGCCTTCGGCTCAGGATGTGATCCTGGAGTCCAGGGACCAAGTCTCACATTAGGTTCCCCATAGGCAGCTTACTTCTCCCTCCCTGTGTCTCTGACTCTCTCCCTCTGTATCTCTTATGAATAAATAAATAAAATCTTTTATAAAATAAAAAAACAATAAATTATAATGAAAATATGATGTATCAATATGTATGGAATGCAGCTAATATGGCTTAGAGAGAAATCTATAGAGAAGAATAACCAAAATCAAATATCTAAGCATCCAATTAAAAATTTGGAGAAACAGCTAATTAAACCTAAATAAAGTGAAAAGTTTTTTTAAAAAGACAGCAAGAGCAATAAATAGAAAATAGAAAATCAACAAAGCCACAACATGGTTATTTGAAAAGAGCAATAACATTGATTTTCAAAATCTAGCAAGGGATGCCTGGATGGCTCAGCAGTTGAGCGTCTGCCTTCAGCTCAGGGCATAATCCCAGAATTCCAGAATCGAGTCCCACACATCAGGCTCCCTGCATGGAGCCTGTTTCTCCCTCTGCCTATGTCTCTGCCTCTCTCTCTCTCTCTCTCATGAATAAACAAAATCTTTTTTTTAAGTCCAGCAAAATTGACCAACAAATATAATGAGAAGAAAACTGGCACAAGAAATAAACTGAAAAACAGTCCCTTAACCTACTACAGGAATTTAATCTGTTATTAAAAACTATCTCAAAAAATTCTAGTCTCAATTGGTTTCACCAGTGAATTCTAAGAAATATTTAAGGAAAAATACCAATCCCACACAAATTCTTCCAGGAAATAAGAAAAGAAGCAATAGTTATCAACTTAATTTATGAGGTAACCATAACCATGATATCAAAGCTTGACAATGAACTCACTAAAAAGAAAAATTAAACAACAATCTGTCCCTTGGAAACAGAAACATAAGTCCTAAATAAAATATTAGCAAATAAAGTTATATGCTATATAAAGTCATATGCTGTAACATATAAAAAGGATATGACATCATGAACAGATTAATTCATATTCAAAAAGCAATCAATATAATTTACTAAATAAGAGAATAAAGAAAAATCATAAGTATCCCAAATAGATGTAAAAAAAATTAATGTTTAATATGTATTCCCAATATAAACTCTTAGCAAAGTAGAAATAGAAGAGGACTTCTTTTAATAATAAAGATTATTTTTTACTTACTGTTCATATTTTACAATATTGTGAAATATTGAAATGTTCTCCAAGAAACTAAATAAAGATGTTCAACCTTAGGTTTATTCAACATTTTGCTGGTGCCAGTACACTAAAACGTGATAGTCATCTTCATCATCATCATTGTAATCATCATATGCATAGGGATTGCAGTCATTTTCCATAGATTATATGGCTTTGTATACAAATAACCTGAAGTATATACTGCATATAAACTATTAGAATAAATAAGTAAATTTCTCAAGATCACTGGACATAAGGTCAGTATGTATTATGTATTTCTAAATGTTAGAATAAATAATTGGAAAATAATTTTTAAAAATACTTATATTTTAGCACTAAAAAAAATCAAATACAGGAGTTTTAGCTCTAGTTAAAATGGAATAAATATAATCCATCTTACCTCTCTCACTGAATCCATCTAAAAACCTTAGACGGAATACAAAAAGCAACTAACTAAAAGCTTTGAAAATTAAATAGGGGGCTTTCCATTCCAGACAAAATGGAATAAGCACATCCCACCTTAATCCTGTAAATTACAACTAAAATCTTAGATCAAATACAGCTATCAGAACTCCCAGAAGAACAGAGAATATAATAAAGTGACTAAGATGCTCAGGATTCAAGGGAAGACCTGATGGTTAGTTCAGTTAATTCCCTATCCTCCCCCCCCCCCACCACCACCATATACATTATAGATTAGACACAAGAATAGCCCATACCCTGGAAATGCCAACTGACACAGGGAAAAAAAAAAAAGAAAAGAAAAGAAACAGCTTCAAGAAAAGCCTGTCCTGTCTAGCCAAAGAACCAGTTAGAAGAAATTCCTGTAGGACTTTTGACTACACTCATTTTACTCCACAGAAACACTGCTAAAATGTCTGCATGCTGCCCCTCCACCACCAGGTGCTGTGGAGAATGTGGAGCAGAGCCCTAGCCAGTTACATGCTGCACTAATGAAGTGCACTCTCCTGCTCCCCATTTGATGATGCAGAAAATACAGGGCAGAGTCTTATCACACAATTCCACTCTATATTAAGTATGACAACAAAAAGGCAGCACCTTGCCTCCTTCAAGCTAGAGAGTGGCAGGGAAGATTACAGAAGAGAGGGAGCTGAAGAAAAGAATCATTTAAATCTGTATATGAAGTCTTTGGTATACCCCCAAGTGGCTCATGGGTGAAACCAGAATCAAATCAACAAAGTAAAAGCTCTGAGAACTTAAATATCATGTGAAATACTGTCCAAGTCTCAAATTGGCCACTGGTAGCATACAAACAGGATAGAACAAAATAACACTACAAAGATTTTAAATACTAAATTGACATCTGAACTACAGCCCACAAAAATGGTCCAGGATGCGTGCCCTAAACCCAAATAAACTGACTATCTGCTAAAATCAATTTCAGTAGGAACCAGAATTGCTTAACATAGATAGTACTGAAACCATCCAGGACACAATCCAACATCACTCATCATATGAAGGAAAAGGAAAATCTCAACTCAAATAAAAAATATTCAAGAGATGACATCCCCAAAATGAGACAGATGATGCTGGAATTATCTGACAAGTATCTTAAAAAAGATATCATACAAAAGTACCAAGAAGCACTTATAATATTCTTAAAACAAATGAAAAATTAAAAGCTCTTAGTAAGAATATAGAGTATACAAAGAAAAACTAAATGACAATTTTAGAGTGGAAAATACAATTAACACATTTTTAAAATCTCACTGGGTGAGCTAAGTGGCCAAATGGAGATGATAAGGAAAAGAATCAATCAACTTAAAGAGAGATCAACAGAAATTATCCAAATTAAAACAACAAAGATAAAGTAGATTTTTAAATAGATTTTAAAGAATTAACAGAGCCACATATCTGTGTGAAAATACCAAAAGGTCTAACATTTGTGTCAGAGACTCAGGAGAGAAGAGTGCAAGAATTATATATATATTATATATATTATATATATGGAATGGTTAAAAATTCTCAAATTTGACGAAAGATATAAACCCACAAATTCAAGAACCTCAGACAAGATAAACCTAAATAAATCTATACCCAGACACATCATAATCTAATTGCTGAAAACTAAGGACAAAAATAAAAAATCTTGAAATCAATCAGACACAAATGATACATTACCTTTGGAGGAATATCAATTCAAATAAATGATTTTTCTAATCTGAAAACCATCCATCTAATTTTCTTTCTGTTCCTCAAATATGTCAAGTTATTTTTTTCTCCCTGGGGCTCTGATGCTAGAAGCTCCTTCTGTCTGGAACAATCTTCCTTAGCCCCTTCTCACCACTAGCTTCTCATTTAGATCTTAACTCAATGCTGTTATCAGAGAAAACTTCTGGGAGTATCAACCTACCCCATATTTCCATCATTGCTCTTTCACAGAACCCTGTATATTTTCATCCTGACGCATAACACCAACAGAAAAAAAAGTCACAATTATTTAATTATTTTACTTTTGGCCTCCTTTCCCCCTGTACATTAAAATATTATTTCCATGAAGGCAAAGATCTTGTTTGTCTTGTCCACCTCTACGTTCCTAACATCTAGAAGTGCTCATGCTAAACCCTCAATGAATATATGCTAAACAAATGAATGAACAACTAGGTAAAGGTTTAAAATTAAACTAATTAGAAAGTAAGGGAGAACTAACACTGAGTAAAATTTGGTATAAATTATAACTCAGTTTTCAACATGCACTTGTCTTAACAATGTCTAGAGCTTTAAAAAATATAGATAGTTGGGACCCACTCCACACAATTCACACTATCTAGGGGTGGGGACTTGACACTGACATTTTTTACAGTTCTCTAACTGATTCTAAGAAGCTTTCTACACCAAGGCTAAGAAACACTGACCTTACCAGTTGGCATATAATTCTGGTTCCATTAGCAAATAAATGGAGAAATCTAGCTATAATAATGATCCAATAAATATAATTCTAAAGAAGAAAGGGATATCTTTATCATGAAGCTTGAAGCAAAATCTCTCAGCAAAATAAATTCACATTAGTATGTACGTTCTAGGAATACTGACAGCACAACAAATATTTTACAATGATATTAAAAATAACCTCCATCCTGAAGGGAATTTGAGCAATTTAAGTGTCAAAGAAAATCCAGATGGGGTGCCTGGAGGGCTCAGTCAGTTTAGCATCCAACTTTTGATTTCATGGGCAAACTTAAATGGACAACTTGAATACAAATCTTAACATTTACAATAATATAACATTTAGGTTTACTTCCTGATTTGTGTTTATTTTAATCAAAAAAAATTATCATTGCAAATCCTGAGAATATCGAAGCTCAAATCAATTATTTTTTAGAACAGGTATTAAAAATAAAATCTCCAAAATTTAGAACAGTATAAGTTCTACATGTGAAAGATAATCAGTTCTTTGAAATGATGTATCTAAACTGGATATATGTAATACTTGATACCAACAAGCAAGAAAACCTCCCTCTAGAGAGTTATTTTCACAGTAATCTCTATATGAGAGCACATTCTTATCTCAAGTTAAGTTGATGTTCATCATATATTCCTATAAATTATGTTTAGGGCAAACACAACTAAATTGATGATTTTCTGAAGCCCAATTAGAACTACTGTAATAGGGGCTCACCACCACTATGAAAAAGAATCACCACACTGAACTAACTTAAAGAACCTATAAATGAGATAGGTTACCAAGAAAATAAAACAGAATAAATTGAGAAAAATAGAACAAATTGAGAAAATCTGAACACTGACAAATAATAAATGACTTTCATATTTTTCTATTTTTATGTAAGCTTGACTTATCTTCATGTGGAAATACTGGGGTTCCAAGTGAACAGTCAAAAAGGATTATTGAGGGACGCCTGGGTAGCTCAGAGTTTGAATGTCTGCCTTCAGCTCAGGGCACGATCCCAGGGACCAGGATTGAGTCCCACATGGGGTTCCTTGCAGGGAGCCTGCTTCTCTCTCTGCCTATGTCTCTGCTTCTCTGTGTATGCATGTCTCTTGTGAATACTTTAATAAAATATTTTTTGGGGGATCCCTGGGTGGCGCAGCGGTTTGGCGCCTGCCTTTGGCCCAGGGCGCGATCCTGGAGACCCGGGATCGAGTCCCACGTAGGGCTCCGGTGCATGGAGCCTGCTTCTCCCTCTGCCTGTGTCTCTGCCTCTCTCTCTCTCTCTCTCTCTCTCTCTGTGACTATCATAAATAAATAAAAATTAAAAAAAAAATAAAATAAATAAATAAAATATTTTTTTAAAAAGGTAAAAATAAAAGATTCTTGAGACAGCCTCAGTACCAAAAGGTGTTTTTATTAAAGCATTTTTATTAAAACGAGGACAGGAGCATGGGCAGAAAGAGCTGCACTGGGGTTGTGAGGAAAGATTGATGATATACTTTCAAGTTGGGAGGGGGTTAGGGTTAGGGAGCTTAAGTCTAAGGAATTTGGAAGCAAAGTTTCCCCGACCTTGAGGGAGCTAGCTATAGTTAGGAAAAGGTAATTTATTACTATCTAATAAAACCTTAGTCATGAGACCCTTCAGATGTATATCAGTGGGCCATATGCTTGGGGGATGATTGCCAACATGTATCTTGGGGAGTAGACAAGTTCCCAAAGAAATTTTTATATGTTAAAGGAGACTAATAGGATCCTGAAGGTTGCGATAATGTTAAGCTAAGATTGCCTTTTGTCCTTAACAAAAGTATTAACATCAAGTTAGTTAAGTTTCTCCAGGAAATTCACTCTGCCTGTCTCAACGTCTTGTCAATGGGCAGTAAATTGTAGGGAAATTTAATTTTCTTTTCTTTTGCCTTTGTTTCCCCACATCAATCTCACCCAGCTAAGAAAAGATCAAAACATAATGATGAAAAGTTTAGATACATGACAGCATTTGAAAATAAGTAAAATAAATTTAATATTTAAAAAGTATATTCAGGGGCAGTTGTCTGGCTCAATCATTAATGTGTGAAACTCTTGGTCTAAGGGTTGTGAGTCAAGCCCCATGTTGGGCATGAAGCCTACTTAAAAAATGTTTTAAATAATTAAACTTAAAAAATAAAGAAAAAATTATATCCATATTTAGGTAAAGACATATCCACAAGCTATATTGAAATAAAGAATAAAAATAACCTCACATAGTCTTGGATTTCAGAAAATGTAGGCACAAAAAAACCACAACGAGGCTACCCGCAAGGTACAAAACAAAAGAAATCCATTTTCTCAACTTTTTTTTCAACTTTTATGAAGGCAATGCCAAGTATTTCTTTTAGACAATATATCAATTTGACAAGGATTTCATCTCCTTTTAGGCTCATTCAATATTTCATAATTATATTATTCTTCCTTTGAGGTAAGTACTGCTTATAAGAAAAAAAGAGAATCTTCTGATTTATATTCTTCCTTTAATGTCAAACTATATGCTAAGAACCTAGTATGTATGTACCTAGTATGATACAAAACCAGGAAGGACAACAATGAAAACAGAATATCTGCCTTTAAAAAAATAGACAATCTGTTTAAAGTTAAAGTCATAGAAGGCTCATTAGAAGATTGAAAAAAAGGGATGCCTGGGTGGCTCAGCACTTAAGCATCTGTCTTCACCTCAGGGCATGATCCCCGTGTCCCAGGATAGAGTCCCACATTGGGCTCCCTTGCGTGGAGCCTGCTTCTTCCTCTGCCTATATCTCTGCCTCTCTGTGTGTGTCTCTCATGAATAATAAAACCTTTTTTAAAAAAAGAAATTGAGCAAAATATTACTAATCTCCATCTTTTCTGTCAAAAGTTTCCCACTGAAACCAAAAATTCAAATATTGGTTAATATGAATAGATTTTAAGACACTTGACAGTACTTGTTGGGGATAATCAGGATGTTCCAAATAAAGCTAAATCTGCAATTCCTAATAAATTCTATCTCCTGATATTGAGATAGCCTGCAGATAAAATAGTATGTACTATTAAGAATATTTTAATGCATTCAGGAGAACTCTACAGATATCACAAAGTATGATGAGTCATTCCTCACACACACACACACACACACACAGAGTTGATCATATACTGATTAATAAAGAAAGCCTTTACATTTTTAATACATTGAAATAATTTAATATATTCTATGTTTCATAATGGAAGCAAGTTTGAAAGAATAACAATTAGAAAGCCAATTTTATAAAAATTAAATAGTACTCTTCTAAATACATCAAATTTTTAAAATATGAAATAATACTTTAAGACAAAATTAAAAATAATATAAAATGTGCAGAATACAGCTAAGCAGTAAATGAAGGAAATTTATTGTCTTAAAAATACATATAATCAAAAGGAGACTGAAAATGCAGTATATGAAGGAAATTTATTGTCTTAAAAATACATATAATCAAAAAGAGACTGAAAATAATTGATTAAGCTTCCATTTCAAGACACTAGAAAAAGAACAAGTCAAACCTAAAGAAAGTACAAAGAAAAATTATAATCAATGAAATAGAAAATATAGAACAGATAAAAATCAACAAAGTCAAAGTTTTCTTTAAAAACAGATTATAAATAATGGTAAACTTCTAGCAAGATTGATTACAGAAAAAAAGGAAGGGGAGGGAGGGAGGGATGGAGGAAAACACAAATTACCAATATCAGGAGGAAAGGAACGGGCATCACTATAAATCTTATAGACAAAAAAAGATGGAAATACTATGATTAAGCAAATATATTTGCCAGTTTGGAAGAAATGGGTATATTTCTCTAAAAGGTAAATTAATAGAAGTAGACAAAAGTAGAAAAACAAAATATAAATACTCCAGTATCTATTAAGGTGTATACAAATTGGTTTTATTTTTATTTTAGTACATCAAGATGATATGACAGATTGAGAGATGAGAAGACAAAGTTTGCTAAAAGCTTGTTATACTCACAGATCCCAATGTCATAGAGGGTCACACAGAGAAACACCACGATTGGTGGGGAGGCAGGAAGATGAAAATATGGATGAGAGCCTTTACTGTGATTTCCACAGGAAGTAACAGCGAGACAGGGTATGTAGGTTTAGGATTGGCTAATTTGAATAATTTCAGCAGGCTTTGCAGCACAGTGGGCTGTTCCTTGTCTGGTACCTGTTCTTGGGGTGATTAAAGCCAGAAAACAATGGCCCCTAGTATAAGAACCCCATAGAGGAGTTGGTTGATGGTGAGCCCTGGATTGGTTAGTTTGCCTAAGAAAGGAACACTTATAGGAGAGTCATTTACTATCTCCAGTAATTGGTTAATCCTAAAGTGCAGTCTCTTCAAGGTCAACAAGACCCCAGACACCAAATCATCAGAAATACACATTTAATAGATAAGGGAATCAAATTCTTTCTTTAAACCCTTCCCACAAGTAAAATCACATGTCTAGAAGTCTTTAAGAGTGAATCCTTATCAAAATTTAAGGAAGAATAAATCAATCTTGCAAAAAATAAACTCTTCGAGAGAATAGGAAGAAAAAGAACACTTACTCTTTTTTAAGAACACAGCATAACCTTGACTTCAAAACCTTAAAAAAGTCATTACAATAAAGGACCTCATCTGTCTTCCTTGTCAATAATTCTATCACCAGTACTGCCCTCCTTTGGCTTATTTACTGTTACGATATTCTAGACATTAATTCTGATCAAGGAACTTATTTCACAGTAAAAGAAATGTAGCATCAGGCTTGTGCTCACAAAATTCACTAGGTCTAACATACCCTCATCACTTAAAAGCAGTCAATCTACAAGAACAATAGAAGGGCTTGCTGAAAACTCAATTAAGGTGCCAGTTGCAAGATAAGACCTTGAGACGACAGAGTTTAAGCACACATGGTGCTTCATATGCAATATATATCAAGTACCTCTTCTCATTATTTTACCAATAACACACAAAGTGTTTGCCTCCTGTCTCCATAACTTTGAGCTCTATTTATTTATAAATTTTGATTCCCAAGAGAGAAATGCTTCCACTTAGAGATACAGCTCTGATTCTACAGAACTGAAATTTGAGTGTTTAACTAGCATTTGGGGTGACTGATGCTACTGAAACGAAGTAGAGGTTACTCTATTGACTGTAGTGATTTGTCACAATTAACAAGTGAAATCTAAATTGCTGATACACAGTGAAGGCAGGAAACACTTTATCAGGGCACAGGTTTAGTCTTCCATTACATAAAGAACACTGAACAACTGATACCCTGATTGAGGGCAAAGGAAACATGGGGGGGGGGGTGCAGAAAAAGGAAGTCAGAAATATCATCTACAGCCTTGGACTAGTTAAGAAATAAGGGCTGTGGCAGCTATTCAGATAAATTTCCTTCTCTCTTCCTGTGTGTGTGTGTGTGTGTGTGTGTGTGTGTGTGTGTGTGTGTATGTTTTAACTATTTTCATCTTCCTTCTTTTTATTTTCTAAAAGTTTTATAAGAAGTTAACAAAGTGGGGTGCCTGGGTGGCTCAGTCAGTTAAGAGACAGACTATTGATTTCAGCTCAGGTCATGGCCTCACAGTTGTGAGAGCAAGCCTGTATCAGGTTCTGCACTCAGTGGGGCGTCTGCTGTAGATTCTCTCTCCCTCTCTGCCCCTCTTCATTTCCTCTCACTCACCTATGTGCATACACACACTCTCTCTCTCTCAAATAAATAAATCTTTTTTTAAAAAAGGGAAAAGAAAAAAATTATAACAGTATTTAGATAACAAAATATTTAGATAGGCTATGACCAAATTTTTATTCCAGTCTGAACTCAGATCACATAGGATTTTAATTGTTGAACAAATGAACTGGCCAGAGATAGAAAATCACTGTTGGAAACTTTTATCTCCTCATTTTGAAGAGTGAGAAAACTTTTGTTATACAAAATATAGTTGTATTATATTAGGCAGAAACATAAGAGTTGTTTGGAATATCATGTGGAAATTCACATATGAGTAAAAAGATGCATATGGATGCTAAGTGGTCAAGGGAGTGAAATATACCAGATTTTTAGCTTTTTATTGTTCCAGGGCCACGCGTGGGAATCTTCAAACCATATTTGTGCTTTGTTAAATGGCTCTCTGTTGGATTCAGCCAACAGGATATAATAGAAGGTATTAGAAAGACTGGTGAATGAAGGTATTTCTTCCTATGTATCTGCTTCTTAATTTGAAAGCAGTAATTCTTTCCCATAGCAGCAAATGAATCTGTGTAGCTACAATTTTTCCAACATGCTCCTGCTTTAGTTTTCCTTATGTCACTCTGTATCCCTTCAAAATTATACCACATAAGCTACAAAATAATGACAGGTCAATATAAAATATAGGAGGGATCCCTGGGTGGCGCAGCGGTTTGGCGCCTGCCTTTGGCCCAGGGCGCGATCCTGGAAACCCGGGATCAAATCCCACGTCAGGCTCCCGGTGCATGGAGCCTGCTTCTCCCTCTGCCTGTGTCTCTGTCTCTCTCTCTCTCTCTCTTTCTCTCTCTCTCTCTCTCTCTCTCTCTGTGACTATCATAAATAATAAAATAAAAATTAAAAAATAAATAAATAAAATAAAATATAGGAATCAGATTGGGATGGATGCTACAAATTTAGCAAAATTTAAACCTCAGAGATTATACAGAATATGAGTCATTTTGCTGTTGTTCATTTTAAATAAACATGACACCTTCATAGTTGGGACAGATTTCATTTACAAAACACATGAAAGTACAACCAAAGAGTAAAGATAAAATAATTTCTTCATGAAGTTATTACTTACTTCTGAGACTAATGTAGGGCAACCAAAAATACCTAAAACTATAGAACAGCATTCTTCTCACAATCTGTATAGGTACTGACAGGCAATTGCACCCAATCAAAATATAGGCTACTAGAATCTGGCTTATCCCAAAGCATCTGGATCAGGAGTTGCCTTCACTATTCTTTCTCTGCTTTGATGAAGATAGCATCCAGCAGCACTTATTCTTGCTACTTGCATATCAAACACATTTTCTGAACTAATGAAGTTAGACGATTACATGAAAATTTAGAGAGGCTTCAAAATGTAATGGAAATACAGGCAGTATCTAAGTGCACTGAGACCAACTCAGTTTCCTGTGTGTCAGAAATCATTTGCATAAATTCCTTTACTTGCATTAATAAGCTTATATCCAGAAAATAATTTTAATGTACCTTCCCTCACCAATGGTTAGATGAATGATACGATACCAATAAGCAAGCTAATCAACCAACAAAATAAACTTTAAATACTATGCAAAAATCAAAGTATTTTCTATATAAATCCCAGTGAGAAATTCTAAAAAAGATTGAGGGTAATATAGTTTTTAGTCAGAATAACTTTGATTCTTGTGAAATAGTTCAGATGAAATCCATTTCTAATACATTTTTACTATCTTCAAAGTCCCAAGGATCTGATCTCACTTTTGAGCTCCTGAGACACTAGCACCAGCTGAGCTATACCGCCTCTTCAGAAAGCTGAATCCCAGCAATTACAGGTCTCTCCAAGTTTTCAAGTTATAATAATTTCACCTATTCCTCTTGCTCCCCAAGGCCTAAAAATGGTGGCACTGATTGCCTCTGTTACTATTTCTAAGATACTTTAGTGTTTCTTTTTGCCTTTTCAGTTCTCCAATATATACAATTACTTGTATTATCTATTTCTGACTAGACCCTGACTGAGGACTTTCTTTTTTTTTTTTTTTTTTTTTTTCCCCTGCTGAGCAAGGAGCCTGATATAGACTCCACCCCAGGATCCCAAGATCATGACCTGGTGAAGGCAGATGCTTAACCAACTGAGCCACCCAGGTACCCCAACCATTTTAACTTTCTATTTGCAGTAGCCACCAGTATGGGGGAAGGATAGTATTACTCTAGCACCCATCCAGGCTCTCAAGCATTAAGTGGAATTCATACTTTATCCCTTCTGGGATTTCTTAACTTCAGTCTCCATTTATCCACCATTACTACCCAACCGCCAATCTTACCAGAGTTCACCCACAATGTGGGAGAGCATGATGCAAGTTTCACACTCAAATATCAACTCCCTTGCTCCCAAGGGAGTTTTTAGATAGGCTTTATCCTTATATATCCTTCCAGTACAGGAGAGGCTCTTTCTTTCAGTGTAGCAGTAAAATTCCCTTGTTCTGTAATTTTCCTATTCTCTTTCCTCTAGTAAGATTCTTGTATTTCAGCTATCACCATGAGGAGAATATGCCCCAGTTATCCTGCTGGTCCCAAGAGCCACCTCAGTCAAATGGCAGCATAAGGGAGAATATGCCCCAGTTATCCTGCTGGTCCCAAGAGCCACCTCAGTCAAGCATAAGACAGATTTTCCCAAGCAAACCTGCACCCTGGGGTAAATTTCGCTAGCTAAACTGCAATCCTGCAGTTTAATAAATGGTTTTTGTTTGATGCTACTGAGATTTTTGAGTTTATCATTCAGAAATAGCTAATTAACAGAGAAGTTGGATCTCTTAGCCAACCTCTACTTCTAGAATATTAAAGGAAAGTGGAAATTAGAAGACACTTTCACTCTTTAAAAGCTCTATTATAAAGCTATGGACTCCACAATTATCATCTCTGAAATGAGCTTCAAGAAATGTTTCCCAAGTCAAAATCTGAACATTTATTCTGTCTCTGCATTTCTGACATAGCAATACCATGGAAGACAGAGGGTCTCTCTGGTTGAAGAAGGTAAATGTCACTTTAAAAAGATGTTAAAAAGAAAATGACATTACCATATTTCAATATATGCTCTTCATTAATATTATGGAATGATAAAAAAAGAGTATAGGCTTTGGAATGGAATTGACTTAGCTTTGAACCATAACCCTGCCATTTACAATTTTTATAGCTAACTTACTCATAGCTTACTCACAAAATAAATAAGTGTTCAAAGCAATAATATATTTATCTATTACTATGACCCTATTATGTTATCCCTATTTAATTTACCATCCTTCTTTAATATCTGAGGAAATTGAGATTTAGGGGCACCTGAGTGGCTTAGCTGATTGAGCATCTGCCTTTGGCTCAGGTCATGATCCCAGAGTCCTAGGATCAAGTCCCAACCAGGTTCCCTGCTCAGTGGGGAGCCTGCTTCTCCCTCTGCCTCTGCCTGCTAATTCTCCATTTGTGCAGGCTCTTTCTCTCTCTAATAAATGAATAAAATCTTTTTTAAAAGAAAAGGAAAGAAGAGAAGAGAAGGAAAAGAAAAGAAAAAGAAAAAGAAAAAAAAGAAAAGGAAAGAAAAGAAAAGAAAAAGAAAAAGAAAAAGAAAAAGAAAAAGAAAAAGAAAAAGAAAAAGAAAAAGAAAAAGAAAAAGAAAAAAGTAACAGACTTAAAGAAGTTGCCTAAGCTCAGGCATCCAGGAGGTGGAGTAGAAATCAAAAAACCCTTTCTCTACAAATCAAAACTACAATGAGAATGGCTAAAATCAACAATACAAGAAACAGGTGTTGGTGAGGATGTGGATAAAGGGGAACCCTCTTACACTGTTAGGGGAGGGAAAACTGGTGAACTCTGGAAAACAGTATGGAGTTTCCTCAAAAAGTTAAAATTAGAACTACCCTATTATCTAGCAATCGCACTACTAGGTAAGGTTACAAAAATACTAGTTCCAAGGGATACAGGCACCCATTGTTTATAGCAGCAATATCAACAATAGCTAAAATATGGAAAGGGCCCAAATGTACATCAACTGATGAATGGATAAAGAATATATGAAATACACACACACACACACACACACACACACACACACACTATAGAATATTACTCAGTCATTGAAAAGAATGAAATCTTGCCATTTTCAACAACATGGATGGAGCTAGAGAGTATTATGTTAAGTGAAATATGTCAGTCAGGGAAAGACAAATACCCTATGATCTTGCTCATACATGGAATTTAAGAAACAAATCAAATGAACATAGGAGGAAAAGAAAGAGAGGCGAACCAAGAAATAGACTCTTAATTCTAGAGAACAAACTGATGCTTACTGGAGGGGAGGTGGGAGTGAGGAAACAGGTATAACAGGTGATGCAGATTGTAGGTAAGTACTGAATCACTAAATTCTATACCTGAAACTAATATTGTACTACTGTATGAAAACTATTGTACTATTATTGTATGTTAACTAGCTGGAATTTAAATGAAAACTTGATGACAAAAATCAATATTTCTCTGATTACAAAGCTTTTGTTCTTAAACTTTAACCTATTCAGGGATGATATTCAAAATATTTAACAACTCAAATTAATATAAATTAAAATATAAATAAATATATAAATCAAAATTTATTTTTAAATTCCCTTCATTCTCAACTTTCTGTATTATAAGCCTGTTTATCAAGTAATAAATGTTGTAGTGCAAACTATTCACGAAATAAGCCTAATAAATTCAAGTCATTTTTTAATTTTTAGAAAATGTTGCTCAAATTTTTTGTGATTTTTTTTTGATGCCAACTGTCATTAGGCAAATGATGCTCCTTTCTGAGCCATGAAGTGACCTAAGTATATTAAATTCTTCCAACTCTCCCACTAAAGTGATAGTCATTAATTTTGAGTCTCTCAATAACTACAGGAAAGTTATTAACTTCAATATTGCTTGTAATACTGAATCTTCTATCAGTCTCTGCTAAACAGAAATTGCATTTTAAGAAAAGTTCTGTTCTTTACAATGTCTGAGATCCTGTTATCTATCTCTTGTTTTAAGTCATAAAAATCACTTATTATACTGTCATATTTATTTTTCATAAGCCTAATTCTTCAAGCCAGAGGAGAAGAGCACAAAACAAGAAAGTGAACTCTATTACTCGATTGCTTCAGTTTGAATTCTGACTCTGTCATTTAAACTTTAAATTCTGAGCCTCAGTTTCCTCATTTTTTAAAGATTTATTTATTTATTTGAGAGAGAGAGAGAGATAGAGCATGTGCACAAGTGGGGGAAAGGGCAGAGGGTAAGGGGAAGGGATAATCCTCAAGCAGACTTCCCACTGAGTGCAGAGCCTGTCATGGGGCTCCATCCTAGGACCCTGAGATCATGACCCCAGCCAAAAGCAAGAGTTAGCAGCTTAACTGATTGAGACACCAGGAATTCCCTAGTTCCCTCATTTTTAAAAATCTCCATAATTATAGTACTCAAATGAGTATCATTTGGCATGATGCCTGGTACAGAATAAACACTATATAAGCACTAGCTCTTATTTTTATTAATAAAATTAATTTCATTAATATCTGTGAGAGATGTTTTGTTTTTTAACAATTCACATCATTACGTGAATATAAAATGTAACAGATTCTCAGGGGTGATTCCCCTAATATTCACTCAAAATCAAAGTGTCCAATACCACTAACTTCTCTCCAATCCTCTAATGGGTAGGAAAAGAAGATTTATACCACTGTTAACCTGCACAGCTTGCCCTCTGGAGATTTTACTGTATTAATGAATTTTCTTTGAGACTACCCACTGTGAGAGAGTTTTAAGCTTTATTTCATTCCCTAGAGGCCTTGGAAGCTTTAAAAATTAAAATTCAATGTCATCTGGTTTGGCAAAGGTTCTCATGGTAAAAGTGAACTTTAGTGATCTACTTGTCACTCTCTGGCCCCCCTTAATTTAGCTTTTAGCCTGTGTACTCCTTATTTCTTCCTAATTCTGGAAGAACTCATGAATATATTTATTTCTAATTTATCTATAATTTTGATGTTTGCAGAGAATGGGTCAGTTCAGTTGCCAGTAGATCATGCCATTCCAAATATATATTCATCATTAACTCATGAGTACTATTTTATTTTAAAATAATATATTCACAGCATAAATAGATATCAAATTAGGATTCTAAAATGAACAGTAAAATTGTCTTCCTTGACCTCTCTCTAGTTCCATCCCCAGAAATAATTTATTTTAACAGTAACTGAGTTATTACTTAGAGGTTTTTTGGGTTTTTTCTTTTTTTCTTTTTTTTTATTTAACCATTACAAGTTTAATATAAGGACTTATACTGCAATTTGTCAATTTTTGACAACTCTTGACTCTGAGTACTATAAGAAATCTGGCACATTTTACAGTTTCCCAATCTTTCACTTCTTGTTTTTATTGTCCTACTGATACTAAGTTTTCTAATATTTATATTTCTATATTATAACTAGGTCCTCCATACTTCGTATAGATTGATCTAAAACCACTCAGTATTAAAACAAAAATTTGAATATCATAGTTATTTCCTATCAAACCAACTAGTATGGCCAAACACATAGAGAAGTAAATGAAATTCTGTCACCAAACTCACGATTCTTCAAGAATGACCCACAAATTAGCTAAAAATGCCTTCTTTATTAATTTGTTTTTATTTTACTCTACCCAGGAAATGTTTATTCTAGGGGTATATCACCATTCTCTCATTTCCCTTTTTATATTTTGCTGGAGCATCCTTATACATGGAAATGTAAAAGTACTAACTTTCTGAGCTGTCCCATGCCAGAAAATTATTTTCTTGATTCATTTACATTGGATAAAGGCAGAATTTTATATTCGTATTTATTTCCTCTTGGAAATTCAAGAAAGTATTATTTCATTATCTCCTAGCTCTGAAATGTTACTAATGCTGCTGGGAAAGTGTTTGATATCAATATGCTTCTCATCCCTCTGTAGGTGACCTAGTTACTTTTCTCTGTGGAAGCTTCAAGGGTATTTTAATTCTAGTTTTCTGAAAATGCAAAACAATATAAAAGGGATGTATGTCTTTTAAAATTCAAGTTCCTTGGTATTTTGTTGAGTTCTTCTAATTGAAGATTTCTGTTTTTATTCAGTTCAGGATAACTTACTGTTTTTTATATCAAATACTCCTAATCTTAGCATTCTGTTTCTGGAATGCCTAATAAACAGATGTTTGGCTTGTTTCTAGCTTCCATTTATCATATTTTCAATTGGTTTGTCTTTTTATATTAAAATAATACTATGTTGTAGTTTAAAAAAAAAAAACCTATTTCATTGGGACCATGTAAAAGAAAGAGAGATATATGTATATGTCTTTCATATGAAACCAGAAGCCTGAGTTTTTAAATATTTTTACATGAAACTTATAAAAATGTTGAAAATCAAACTATATACGCTTTAAAATTATAGCATATCTATACATGTAAATTTTAAATATGTAGAAGGTAAATTTTCTAATATTTTTAAGTAAAAATTATAAAATTAATTCCATTATTTCATAAGTTTGAGATCAATTTTGACCTGAGATCAATAATTTGGATTTTTTATGAGATATATACTCAATATGTTTTAAGGGCATGATATTTGCCGAAGAGTTTCCAAAATTGAAGTGTTCTGTGTGATTAAACTATTTTGCTTCTTGGGTAAGCAAGGTACCGCCCAATACTTTCAATTGCAAGTATTTCATGTCAAAAAACAGCAATACTTAAAAAAGGAGTTTCCATATCCAAGTTAAAAGAGAAAAATTTAAATTAAGTAAAAGCAACTGATAGAATAACTCATCTTCTTTAGGGCTCATCACCAACTTGTTTCACTACAAACAGATTTAGCAAATGCATATGCATTCTTTATGGGTACCTTCATAGATTTGCATTTTTTCCTAGTAGCTATAATATTATAAGAGAAATAACTATGAATTCACTAAATATTCTTATGCTTAAAAACTCTGTACTAGTAATAAATGACTTCTGACATTCTCCACAGTGGATCCTAATGTGTACAATGACTCACTTGAGAAACACAACACAACCATAAAATTTCTCAAGATAAAGAAATGATCTATTAAAACATTTTTAAAAACCACATTTATTTAACAAGTATGAGACTCTCCCGTGTCAAGAACACTGCTGGATGATTTTAAACTCTCTTTGAACTTACAGCGACAAAAAAAAAATCATAAAACCTGATGCTAATGTCTGATAGCATTTCTGATAGCTCTCATCAAATTAATTTCTTTCACATCTTAGACATTCCCAGATATCAATTTAACTAGCTTGCATTTGTCCTTTCTTTAAACTAGTTCTTCCTAATTTTCTATCAGTTACCTCACCACTAAAAACATTATTATTCAACTCTTGGCATTGTGCACCTACTAAAATTTTATTTCAGCAAGCAATGCTACTTCTCAAGTTGATGGCTAAACTTTAAAACCTGGTTGATGAGCTTGTTTTGATAATTTGTTATTAATAATATAATGACAGCCCAATTTCTATAAAAATTCATTTTAACAATACCTACACATGGAAGGCTAACTTTTTAACTGCAAATTTCAAATTGATCTTTTAGTAAATTTATTCTGCATGAAACAGTCAAGTATTCAATTTTAAACTTCATCTGCTTTACTTATTTCAACTTATTCAATAGAAGGTATTTATAAAATGGAAATTTAGTTAGAAAAATTCATATCAACATTTAAAATACAAATTAGCATGGATTAAAACAGGGCACTGAAGAGTCTTAGGTACAAGATGGATTTAAACTGAAAAGAAAAAATTTACACTGATAAATAAACTGAGCTGAACCTAAAGTAAACCTTCTACTTCATACACAACATGATTATATTTTCCTATATATCCTAAAAACAGATGTTCTCTGGCCCGAAAGGAGATGTTCCATGTAATAGTCTCTCCCAGAGCAATGCTAGACTTCTGCTTAGCCTTCAAGAATTTTGTTCAACTTTAAAAATAAGGAAGTACATGCTAGCCAAAGATGTTACAACAGCCTACCAGGTATCTCTCTCAGATCCTAATATACTGTTCATGTTATACAGTCATTTCCATGATTCCTAGATTACAAATAAGTTTGGTTATAGAGGAGTCTTCTTACCATATCTGACAGTTTAGTAGATTTTTGTGTTCTTGACAAGAAAGCAGCATAGTAGTTAGTCAAGTCAGGTAGTTCATCAGAAATTCCAACCTGTGAATTCCAAAAATCATGCTGAAAGAAGGGATAAAAAGTATGTATCATTCCTAATTATCAATTCAAGTGGCACAAAAAATAATAAATTTGCAAGAAAGTATATCAAGGTTGTTCTATCATTGGAGATAGACGTATTTATTATAAATTTTAAGTGGGATATAAAAGTAAAAGACTTAAAGTCAATGAGATACTAAAATTTAAAAAGAGTTGATTATAAAAACTCTGGAAAGTAGGATGGATCTACATACATTATTTAAACACATTAAGAGGGGATCCCTGGGTGGCTCAGTGGTTTAGCACCTGCCTTTGGCCCAGGGCGTGATCCTGGGGTCCTGGAATCAAGTCCCGCATTGGGCTCTTGCATGGAGCCTGTTTCTCCCTCTGCCTGTGTCTCTGCCTCTCTCTCTCTTTGTCTCTCATGAATAAATAAATAAATAAAAATTTTAAAAATAAAAAAATAAACACATTAAGAGTGAGTTATTACCATACTGTAATGTCAAATTTAGACATCAATTTGTGTTGCTTCGTAACACATATATAAATAATATATATGATATTTAGCCAATCATATTGTATTATTTGTTAGGACTAAATTATTAATACATAACATAAAAATATATTAACAGTAACTACTTAAATTTATTATGTAGAAATCCTACATTAATAAATTTTCTAAACAAAATGATCCACACTCTCTTGAATATTGTAAATTATTACGTGCATTGAGAATGTAAATTAATAGGCTACATGAAGCTGGTAATCTAAAAATGTAATTAGCAATTAATTAATCCTTGTGATATTATGCTTCTGATTCATCATACAATTTAGTCACTTGCATTCACTTAATATTTTAAACTGTATAACCAGTAGTAACATTCTTTGCGTATACAAAAGAGAAGAGAATTTATTTTCCCATTTTTACACACTTCACTGTTTTTATTCCAGAATTTGGTATGCATATTTAGTAATTTAGAATTTGATACCAAGTAGAATAATTAGATATCTCTTTCTTTGTTCACATTATGAGGAATAGTAATCTACTAAAAACTCCATCCCTCACATGCTGTATCTTTGAAACTATATGCCTCTCTACCCTAAATGCTGAACTAGTGCTTCTCCACACTTTTCCTAATACTAATCCTATCTAGTCACCCAAAGGAAAACTGATTTTACCACTTTAAAAAACAGAAATCCAGTCACAATTTGTGAAAACCTTCAAATATAGAGTATCTGAACATTATTATTTTGTGTGATTTTATATTTATTGATGATGAAAAAATAATTCACTTTTATAATAATTTTATTATCAGGTATGTGGTACTAGAAATTATAAAATAAAGAAGTTCTTGAAAGCATCTTAAAATTTTTTAAAAGATTTTATTTGAGAGAGAGACAGTGAGAGAGAGTGAAAGCACAAGTGAGAGGAAGGGACAGGAAGAGAGGAAGAAACAGACTCCCCACTGAGCAGGGAGCCAGATGCCTGATGTAGAGCTTCATAAAGGGCTCAAACCCAGGACCCTGAGATCATGATCTGTGCTGAAGGCAGACACTTAACTGACTGAGCCACCCAGGCACCCACATTTTATAATTTTTACTGTCTATGGGTAGAAGTTCAGAAAACAAATCAGTCATTGGATGACGTAGATTTTAGAGGCAGTAAGTTTGCAGAAAACCATATTTTTACCAAAAATAATTTAAATACAGATAAAATATAATAAAATCCTATTTTTAAAGGCCTCATAGAGTTGTGGATGCCTCTAACTTTGAGTTGTCAGCATAGACAAAAGAGGCTAAGATTCTAAATAGGGTAGAACTTCTGAAAGATAAGCTATCATTTTGTAGGTGCTTTCTCCCTGGTGGCATTTACTCCTAACAGGCAACAAAGAAAGAATTTGAGTTTTGACCTGGTGAGGCTGCTGTTAAAGAGCTGAGAAAAAGCTTACTGTGGTCTTATTAAGCCAGAATGGCAAAATTTCAGGTTTGAGGAGCCTCAAAAACACATAATTTTCCCTAGGAACCTTTTTGCCATTGGATAAGGGATGGGGTGATGCTAATAATCTAAGCCAAAACACAAATGTATTAAAGACTGAAGTTCAGAACTTGACAGACAGAGGTCTTGACCACATCAGGCTTACAGCTAAAATCTCTAGAGAACTACTTAAGAAAATTAACAAACCAGAGGTAAACTAAGCCCTAGAAAAAATACAATCACTATAATAATGACTGGATTAAGGTAATCTCAGATTTCCATCTGCCATGCAAAGGAAAGTATAAAATCTCTCTAGTCAAACATAACACCATTTAAAGTTACATGCAACATATGGCATTTCATTAAAAATTAGAGGGCATGCCAAAAGATAGACATGCATGATCAAACCTCAAGAGAAAAAAAATAACAGAAAATAACAACAGACTAATAGGTGATGTAGGTACTGGAATTAATACACAGAACTTTAAAATTAGTATAATTAATGTGTTCAAGAAAACAAGAAAATAATGAAAAAGAAGAGCTAAAAACATGGAGAATTTCTCCTGAGAAGTAAAATCTTTGTAAATATTTAAATAGAATTCATTCTAGAACTGAAAAATAGAATATCTGAAATTAAAAAATAGATCAGTGTAATAGGATTTGAAACAGAGTTAAAAAAAAATTAAAAGATTAGTTAATTGAAAGATATGCCCGAAGAAGATATCTAAACTGAAGCACAATAAAAAAATAAAATAAATTAAAAAAAGAAAAAGAAAACATGATACTTAGGGACTATAAGAGATGGTTGAGGCATAGTAAATAGGTGTAACATATCTATTTCTTAGAGTCTCCAAAAGATATGCAGAAAGAATGTGACAGAAGAAATTTATGAAGATATAATAGTAAAAATTATTTAAAATTATGAAAGACCCTACTGCAAACCTCGGACAAATAAGTATAAAGAGAACCACACTTCTGACACATTGAATAGACCACCCCCCCCAAAAAAAAAGACATTTGCTTTCAAAGAAGAAACAAACTTGACAATGTACTTCTCAGTAGAAATGACAGAAGGCTTAAAACAATAGAATAACATCTTTAAAGTACTGAAAGAAAATAACTACCAACATAAAAACCCAACCCCCCAAATTAAAAATGACAAAATAAAGACATTTTCAGACAAAACTACAATAATTCATCATCAATAGACCTTAACCAAAAGAAGCACTAGAGGGGCTTTTTCAGGCAGAAGAAAAATGATTGATACAGAAACACAGAAATGCAGAAAGAAACAAAGCATAAAAGAGAAAGTAAATGTTTTGGTAAATATGAATAAATACTGACTGTACAAAACAATACTATTCAAAGGGTTTAAAGTATACATAAACCTAAAATGTATGATAATAATGAATAAAATAGGAGGTAGCAAAATGGAGCTAAAATGTTTTAAGTTAGCATTATCAAGAAAGTGGTAAAAGTAATCCTTTTATTAAACTGCAAAAAGTAAAGGATACAAATTGTAAATTTGGTGACCACCACTAAAAGGCTATAAAATATACAACTAAAAATGTTATAGAAATAGATGAAATAGAGTAATATAAAATATTTGACTAATTCATAAAAGAAGGTGAGGTAAGAAAAAAATGCTAAAACAAGCAAGCCAATAGAATATATGAAACAATCTGGTTTCTACACACACAAATGTATCAGTAATCACATTAAATATTAATGGGTTAATACTGCAGTTCAACACAGTTTATGACTGAATTTTTAAAACTAAGATGTGCTTAGGGTATATCTTTTACTCTTGATTATAGTTTGTTAAATTTTACATAAACTAAGAGTCTGGATTAAACCTATGGGTAGTTTTCAATTGTCAATAATAATAACAAAAGTTATTAAGTTTGTACTATGTGCCAGAAGCTATTTAAAGTATTTAAATATATTGATTCATTTAGCATTCACAATAATGCTTTGAGGTATAACCTATGATGACCTCCATCTTACCAAAGTATAGAGTCTAAATAAGTTCAGTGACAGAGCAAGAAAATATACTCAAATACTCTGACACCAGAGATCATCCTTATAATCACTAAGCATACTGCCTCATTATCTTCAGTAGAGAACAAAGATTATAATGAGGGTTTTGTAAAAATTGCTTGCAAGTTATAATTCTAATAATTCTCTTGAATCTAAATGTCAGGTTACTTAGAATAATGAACTTCTAGTACATTTGAAACAAAATACAACAAAAATATTCTAAAAATTGCTATTGTTCATGATGCATTTCAAATATATCAGCACTGAAACCTGGTTAAGATGGTAAATTTAATGTTATACATTTTTTACCATATTAGAACATATATGTAAATAAAATTTTGTAAGAATTCATAAAAATCTCACTTTGCAAAATTTTAATTTTGCTTAAATAAGAAAAACCTTTATTCAATTTTTCTTTTATGCCTACAAATTTAAGCAACTCTTGAGATTACAGATAATGATTTACAGCTGTTCTTTCATTACAATGAGATCTATTTCAGCTACATCTTAAGTTTTTAACTAATTTAAAGAACTAGGAGTGATAACTTTGGCAGCACATATACTAAAACTGGAAGAACACAGAGAAGATTAGCACCCTGTGCAAAAATGACATCTAAATTTAACTTCATTTCATTTATAAAAAAAGTGTTTTAAAGCACCAGAATATTCTTACATTACCACCATAAAAATCTTAGGATTCAATTTCCTATAAACCATATGTATTCTACCCTTTCTGGGTTGAAAATAATTTTCTCTGTTAGGAAGGACAAATCCAATTGTCCAATCCAATTCAGCATTTCAATGACTCTATTATCCCCCATATCATCTACTCCACTCGTACAGAGTTCCTTTTTGCTACATTTTGTTTTGCCAAGCCAAATTTCTACAAGCTAGTCTTAATTTTCTGTAGTATTTTTTACACTAAATTGTCCTTCTCTTTAAACTTCCTGGAGTATAGTTCTATGCCTCTCTCTCATATTCATGTATCCAATTATAATTTCCTGAGTTACTACTATAGAATAGATACTATGTTTTCACTGTTTTGTACATGTCCTTTCATAATTTGGCAACTATATTCAAACTTCCCCAACATTTAACTTCTATTCTACCAATAATATATCTATTCTATCTATATTTTTTACCCTTATTGTTAGCTACTTTTATTTTTCCGTATGTACATTCAACTTTCTCAAATTCTTTAGGAGAAAGAATAAATAAATTTACATGCATAGATTACAATGTTCTTTTTAAAATGTTCTCTACAAAGTTTCATGTGTAGCCAAACTGCATTGTCAGAATTTTATTCATGAGATTATCTTCCTGTCAACTCTTCTAGGTTAGTGAACTCTTAGAGTCTCTGATCTTAAAAACATTTCTTGTTTCTGCTGATCATTTTGAAATAGGGAATATCTAAATTCCTGGTACAAATCTAACAATGTCCAGAATCTCTTCTTGATAATTTTAAACTGTAAAATAACATGACCACTGTTTGCACAAGATTCTTCCGTTCTATTTCATTAGTTCTCCTTATTTAGTCAAAATTAAGCTAAGATATGAGTTCCTCCCTTAGCATCCTCTACCTTTTGTGAAAGTAAATTATCAGGAAATCAAAAACATGTAAGACATTCCGCTTTCAATAAAATGAAAAATCCAACATAAGATTTAACATTTACTCACATAGTTATCATCTTTGATATTCTGTATAAATTTATATATATCCAGATTTCACCTGGTAACATTTTCCTCTGCTTGGAAGACTTCCTTTAACATTTCTTATACTTCAGGTCTTTGAGGGATGAGTATTTCAGCATATATATATATACATATATATATGAATTTATATATATATATGAATTTTATATATATATAAAAGTCTTCAGTTTTATTCTCATTTTTCAAGATATTTTAGCCTGCCATAGAATTATAGCTTGACAAGTGTTTTCTTTCAATACTTAAAAAAGGTGCACTGCTGTCTTTTGACTTCCAACAAGCAATATGCTGTCATTTTTAACTTTGTTCCTCAATGCTATGTATCCTTTTTCTCTGGTTGCTTTTAAGAATTTTTTTTAACCATTCTAGTCAGTTTGGTTACAATATGTCTTGGCATAATTTCCTTAATGTCTTCTGTGCTGCAGGCATGTTGAGCTTCATAGATGTAGGGTTTTAGCTCTTATCAAAGTTAGGAAATTTTCAGCCATTGTTTCTTAAAATATTTTTTATTTTTTTTCCTTCAAGGACGCTATTTACACATATAGTAGGCCACTTCAAATTGTCTCATAGTTCACTGATACTTTATTCATTATTTTTGTCCTTTTTTTCAGTGATTCATTTCAGATAGTTTCTATCAGTGTCTTCAGGTTCACTAATCTTTTCTTCTGAACTTTCTAATCTGTTAGTGATAGTGCACCTCTTAAAAAATGTTATACTTGCCATCTCTATAACTTCAGTTTGTTCCTTCTATTTGTGCCATTTCTCAACTCAATATGTCCAATATTTATTCTACCTTCTTGAACATGTGGAATCTAGTTATAATAACTGTTGAATGCCTTTACTAATTCTAGCATCTGTATAATTTCTGGTCTTTTTCTATTGATTGTTTCCCACCCCCCACCCCCAATTCTAGGTTATATTTTCCTGCTTCTTTGCATATCTACTAATTTTTTTATTGGATGCCATACACCGTGACTTTTATCCTCAGGTACTGGATATTTTTTAAATTCTATGAATATTACTGAGATTTGTTTGGGGATGAAGAAGTCCAGTAAAGCAAAAAAATATATAAAGATGAACTACTTGGAGAAAAAATATAAACTGTCATTTACAGGTGGCACAACTGTACTTGAGAAATTTTTTTTAAACTATTAATAAATTAGTAGAATTAATCACTTAATTTATCAAGAAGTATAGGTAACTGGTAAAACAAATCTTTTACTAAAGACTATGATATTTCTTTATACCAATAGCAGAAAGCTAAACAATGAAAATATTTGAAAGATACCATTAGAATAAAAAACACAAAATACTAAACACAAAGGAATAAATCTGGGATGCTTGGGTGGCTCAGCAGTTTAACTTCTGCCTTTGGCTCAGGTTGTGATCCTGAGGTTCTCAGATCAAATTTCACATCAGACTCTCCATAGGGAGCCTGCTTCTCCCTCTGCCTATGTCTCTGTTTTCTCTGTGGGTCTTTCATGAATAAATAGAATTTCTTTTTTAAAAAAAAAGGAATAAATCTAATAAAAATGGGTAAGACTTCTACACAAAATTATAAAACCACAAAGAGCATTTTAAGGAAATCTAAATTACTCTCAGAAAAAGTGGAGGAATTTTATTTATTTATTTATTTATTTATTTATTTATTTATTTATTTATTTTAGTAGAACAAATTTAGAATGAAGTTAAAGAAATACATATAAGATCCTCAAAGAGAGAATAAGATCCACCTTTTAAAAAGAAATTATAAACATAGTTGCAAACCAAATTAATGTTTATTCTTATGCCATAAATTACCACATACAAATAATTTCAATAATAATGTATGGCTTGAGGCACCTGGGTGGCTCAGTCATTTAAGCATCTGATTCTTAGTTTCAGCTCATGTTGACTGCAGGGTTGTGACACTGAGATGCACATTGGGCTCCACGCTCAATGCAGAGTCTGCTTATCCCTCTCCCTCTGCTCCTCCCTGTGCTCACTCGCTCTCTCATAAATAAGTAAAATCTTTAAAAATAATAATAGTAGTATGGCTTATAATAATGAGGCATATATGTCACAAGCAAATTTTTTAAGTCCTAAGTCTTGGTATTATATATAAAGAACATTATTTTGGTATTCACAAATTACCTGATAATCAGCAGGACCAGGAGCACTAAAAGCTTCTTTCTGAACCAGGAAGAGAGTCCGAGGAACAGAAGAACCAAATGCACTTTTCTTTTGTTTCTTCAAGCAGGTATTGCTAACGTTGTCAATTATAGTATTGTTTAGGATATTATAAAACCCAGGACCTAAAATCATGAGGAATGTCATATTAAACATGCTTTTAATTTTTTAAAACTAAGTAACCTTAAGTTAAATAATTGTTTTTAGAAAGAACTCTCATATACTGCAAGCAGGAATGTAAAATGATATGACATTAGAGAAATAATTTGTCAAATTTTTATAAAGTTAAACAAATACTTAGTATATGGCCCAAAATTCTACTCCTGGGTATTTTCTCAAGAAAAATGAAAACAATCCAAATGTCCATCAGCTGGTGAATTTTTTAAAATGTGCCAAACCAAAAAAAAAAAAAAAAAAAAAAAAGTGCCAAACCCATGCAACAGAATACTATTCAGCAATAAAAAGGAAATATAAATGCAACAACATGAATGATCCTCAAAAACATGATGCCAAGTGAAAGAAAATAGATAAAATCCAGACTAATGTATGATTCTATTTATATGAAGTTCCAGAAAATGCAATATCATAGTGGCAGAAACAGTAGCCTGGAGTGGATGGAGATTAACTGCAGAGGGGAATGAGAGAGCATTTTTTTTTTAATTTTTATGATAGTCACACAGAGAGAGAGAGAGAGAAGCAGAGACATAGGCAGAGGGAGAAGCAGGCTCCATGCACCGGGAGCCCAACGTGGGATTCGATCCCAGGTCTCCAGGATCGCACCCTGGGCCAAAGGCAGGCGCCAAACCGCTGCGCCACCGAGGGATCCCGAGAGAGCATTTTTAAAATGACGGAAATGTTCCAAAATTTAATTGTAGTGGTGGTTACCTGACTTACATACATTTGCCAAAACTCATCAAACTACATACTTAAAATTAATTATTTTACTGTGTAAATTATTTTTTTCTGTGTAAATTATACCAGAAGAAAGGAAAGAAAGAAAGAAAGAAAGAAAGAAAGAAAGAAAGAAAGAAAGAAAGAAAGAAAAAGAGAAAAAAAGAAAAGAAAAGAAAAATTAATTCTCGATGCTAAAAAGTATTGAAGAGTTGATGTAGTAACATTAGAAATCAATTTGGGCCTGGAATAACTTTGTCTAAGAAGGGCTAAAATATCACTTCCACTGCATGCTACTGGTCAAAAAAGACACCAGAGGAGCCAAGATTGGAAAGGAAAATAAAAGACTCAACTTCTCAATGGCATGAGTAGTAAATAATTTTGTACCAGAATAGACTTACCATAACAAATTACCATAACAAAACTTACAGCAATGGTTTGAGATTAAGCAATGGCTCAGAAGCTAGAACAACTCAGAAACAGGGCCATAAGAGGACAGATGATGGCTTAAAGGACAAGAGGAAATGTTACCAGAGGTTGGAGAAAAGATAGCTTGTATAATAGAATGGCAGAGATTTTAACAAAACTAATGCTTGAGATAATGAAGAAAATACTTAATAAGTAGTTTTTAGCTAAGAAAGTTTCCAGGCTGAATATCAAAAGTGCCAACCAGTTGTTTTTATCGATGTATAAAAAGGTATGGAAAGAAAGAGATGAGTTAAAACTGTTGTTTTCAAGGGGAATTTATAAGAAATGAAAAGAAATCAAAATTTTCTGGTCTGAAAGTAAAACTCTTTTTCATTGCATCTCTCCATATAGCAAAAAGCTCTCAAAGCAAGAAATGGCCTTGAGAGATCAAAGACCAAATCCAGGGTTTCGCTGTAAGAACCTTTGTTAAGAACTCAGAAAGATTTAAGATGGTATGTCATAGAATCTCTCAGTTAAAGGAAAGGCTTCTAAGAATTTTAAGACCATATGTCAATGACCTTAGAATCTAGGAGCATTGAGGGGCACCTGGGTGGCTCAGTGGCTGAGCATCTGCCTTCGGCTCAGGGTGTGATACCAGGGTTCTGGATCCAGTCCCACATCAGGCTCCCCACGAGGAGCTTGCTTCTCCCTCTGCCTATGTCTCTGCCTCTCTCTCTCTCCCTCTCTCTCTCTGTGTGTGTGTGTGTGTGTGTGTGTGTCTCATAAATAAATAAATAAAATATTTTTAAAAAAAGAATCTAGGAGTATTGAAACTACCAGCACTACCAAAGATGACCCAAAGTAGACAAGGGTTTTCCTAAGAAGTACATTTGAGTGTGGCTTTTATCCAGGGTATTTGATTCTAATACAATAAGATACCTACAAAGTTTTCATATGGAATTGTACAAATTTTGAAAGAAAGGGACATCAACAGTGCAAAATGAAAAGTGGCTATAGAGCCTAATCTTCCATAGGCAAGAAGCAGGCTGAGAAAGCTCCAACTGCAAACACAGCTTATTTCTTTGAGATTTTTTTCTTGCTTCTTGAGGTAGATCTGTATTGCTACATACTTCCCTCTTAGGATCACCTTTGATGCATCCCAAAGGTTTTGCACCATTTTGTTTTTATTTTCATTTGTTTCTATGTATTTTTTAATTTCTTCTTTGATTTCCTGGTTGATTCGTTCAACCTACAGTAGCACGTTGCTTAACTTCCATTTATTTGTGGTCTTTCCAAATTTGTTCTTCTGGTTGACTTCTAGTTTCATAGTGTGGTAAGAAAAGGTGCATGGTATAATTTTAATCATTTTGTATTTGTTGAACCTGTTTTGAGACCTATTCTGGAGAATCTTCCATGTACACTTGAAAAGATATATGTTCTGCTGTCCTAGGATGGAATGTTCTGTATATATCTGTTAAGTCCATCAGGTCCACTGTGTCATTCAAAACCATTGTTTCCTCATTTATTTTCTATTTAGATGATCTATCCATTAATGTCAATAGGGTATTAAAATCCCCCATTACCATTATATTATTATCAATTAGTTCCTTTATATTTGTCATTGTTTTATATATTGTCATTGTACTCTCATGTTGGGTACATAAATATTTACAATTGCTATATCTTGTTTGATTGTCCCTTTTATGGTTATATAATGCTCTTTTCTGTTTCTTTTTTGAGTCCTTATTTTAAAGTCTAGTTTGGGAGGCACCTGGGTGGCTCAGTGGTTGAGCATCTGCCTCCAGCTCAGGGCATGATCCTGGGGTCCTGGGATCAAGTTCCACATAGGGCTCCCCATGGGGAGCCTGCTTCTCCCTCTGTCTATGTCTCTGCCTCTCTCTGTGTGTCTCTCATGAATAAATAAATAATCTTTAAAAAATAAAAATAAATATAGTTTGGGGGCACCTAGGTGGTGCAGTCAGTCAAGTATCCAACTCCTGGCTTCAGCTCAGGTCATGATTTCAGGGTCGTGAGATCAAGCCTAAAGTCTAGCTCTGTAATCAGCTTGGAATCTGCTTGAGTTTCTCTCTCTCTCTCTCTCTCTCTCTCTCTCTCCCTCCCTCCCTCCCTCCCTCCCCCTTCCTCCCATGCTGACTCTTGCTCTCTCCTTCTCACATACATACATACATACATACATACATACATAAAGTTCATCCACATAAGTATTGCTACTCTGGCTTTCTTTTGACATCCATTTTCATGATAAATGTTTCTCCACCTCCTCACTTTCAATATGCAGCTGTCATTGATCTAAAAGGAGCTTCTTGTAGGTAGCATATAGATAGCTCTTGTTTGTTTAGCCATTCTGACACCCTACAGCTTAGATTGGAGCATTTAGTCCACTTATATTCACAAAGTAATTATTGATAGATATGTATTTATTGCCATTTTATTACTTGTTTTGTCATTGTTTCTTTTGTCACTGTCATACTTAACTGTCTTCCTCACTTTTGGTCTCTCTTTTGCACTCATAAAGTTCCCTTTAATATTTCTTGGTGTAGTGGTCATGAACTCTTTTAGTTTTTGTTTCTCTGGGAAGCTCTTTATCTCTCCTATTCTGAATGACAGTCTTACTGGATAGAGTACTCTGACTGCGATTTTTACCATTTAGCACTTTGAATATATCATGCCACTTCCTTCTGGCTTGACAAGGTTCTGTTGAGAAATGTCCAGCTAGCCTTATGGGTCTTCCCTGGTAAGTTAAGGACTTCCTTTTGTCTTGCTGCTTTTAAGATAGTTTCTTTATCGCTATATTTTGTAAATTTAATTACAATATGTCTTGGTGTGGGCCTACTTTTGTTGATTTTGATGGGAGTTCTCTGTGCCTAATGGATCTGGATGTCTGTTTCCTTTCCCTGATTAGGGAAGTTTTCTGCTATTATTTCCTGAAATAAATTTCCTGTTCCCTTTTCTCTCTCTTTTTCTTCTGGGACTTCTATAATGTGAATGTTATTATATCTATTGGAGTCACTGAATTCCCAAAGTCTACTTTCATGTCCCATAATTATTCTTTCTCTCTTTTGGTTCAGCTTCATTATTTTTCATTATTTTGTCTTCTAGGTCACTAATTAATTCCTCTGCTTCTTCTGGCCTGCCATTAATTGCATCAAGCCCATTTTCAATCTCATTTATTATATTCCTCATTTCTGATTCAGTCTTTTTTAACTCTTTTATCTCAGTGGTAAAGGTCCCCCTAATGTCTTCCATTCTTTTCTCAAATCCAGTGAGTACCAGTATTATTGCTGCTTTAAATTCTCCATTAGGCACGTTACTTGTATCTGTTTTGCTTAGATCCCTGGCCATAGCCTTATCTTGTTCTTTCATTTGGAATAAATTCCTCTGTCTTGGCATTTTGTCTAAGTCTCTGTCTTCTTAGAAAAGCCAGTTATGTCTCCTGCTCCTGAAAGGAAGAGCCTTATGAAGAAGTCATTTAGTGCCCAGGGCCTGGTGCTTCAAGGAATATCTCTGGTGTGTGCTGCATGTGCTCTGTCTGCTGTTGTGTTTTGGTTGCTCTATTCTTCAGGCCAGTTGTCTGTAGAGGCTCTCCTTGTCTGCTATGGACAGTGTTTGGTCCCTCGACTGAATGTAGTGAGTTTTAACTAGGTGCACTCTAGTCTGCTTATAAAATGAGACCTGACACCAATTCTGCCAGAACTGAAGCCCTATAAAACTCTCTGGGTAGGAGATATGGTGTAGGCAGGGGTTTGTGCTGGTCTTCTGGGGGAAGGGCCTGCCATGCTGGGACTGAGGCAAGCTTGACTGAGAAGGGCAGTCCTGCCAGAGCATGTGGGGTGGGGCTTGGTGTAAGCAAGTTAGACAGCCAGAAACACAGCCTATTTCTTATAGAAAAGGAAGGATGATTCAAAAGATGGAAACAAAAGCCCAAAAGGTAAAACAAAACAAAACAAAACTTGGAAAGTCATTCCCAGGGAGCTCAGCTGGGTCCTAATGGGGAAATTACAAAAACTGCCTGGTTGGATTTCATAATTGCTATGGGCCTATAACTGTTACAGGCCTCCAGTTTTCTCTTTTCTGAATAAAAGCATCTAGTATGATTATTCTATCTTTTTCCTATTGCTGTGTTTTGAGATGTGAAAGGCAGATAATGTGTCTTTAGTTCAGAGCTCTTCTGACAGAGGGAAATCATACTCAAGAAGCTAATCTGAAGTACCACACCCAAGATGCCTGGGTGGCTCAGGGGTTGAACATCTGCCTTTGGCTCAGGGTGTGATACTGGAGTCCCAGGATCAAGTCCCACATGGGGTTCCCCGCAGGGAACCTGCTTATCCCTCTGCCTATGTCTCTGCCTCTCTCCTTGTGTCTCTCATGAATAAATAAATAAAATATTTTTAAATAAATAAGTAAATAAAGTATCACACTCAAGAATTCTCACCTATAGAGATACAGGACTTAGATGACAAGATCCTGAACTTCAAATTATACCATATTACATGAAACTTGAAGGCCTTGAGAAGGCATATAAGACAACTGTAAATATTTTGTGGGAAAAGTGTAGTCTATAGTAAATTAAAGATGGCCACAAATTCTTTACTACCCATGTCATTGACAGATGAAGTGTCAAGTTCTTCTGTTCAAAATGTGCTGCCCTGAGTGACCTGATTAACAGAATGTGGAACTTCTGACATTAGGAAATAAGAAGCCTTGTACCATCTTGCCACATCCTATAGAGCCCTGAGCTACCAAATTAAAAGACCAGCTACCTGGGGGCAGCAATGCTGAAGCTATGCATGCACTCTGAATGACAGTCTCATCTGAGCTCTGCCTTCTAGCTATCCCACAAAATAATAAGATACAATAGAAAACTCTGTTTTTAAGCCACTAAATTTGGTATGCAGCAACACATAACTATATATTAATGTTTATAGAAGTTATTTTTGTGCTAGACTCTTAATTCTGTATACTAGAATATCCCATGAGAATACTAGAATATGTTCTAGGATATCCCCAAAATAAAATTTTAACAAAAGTGTATGTCATAAGTTAAATTACTGGCAATAACCATGTAGTTGATATATATGTTCAACCATAAAGAGAAATTAGGAAATTTACTGAATAAAGGAAAACAACAGAAAATTACCATTAAAGATATGTCATGTTAAATTGAAATCTTATTAAAATTGCACATTATTTTTAATCTGTGTTTAGTGTATAGTCAATACTTTAAAAATGTGACTCAAAATAACAACACAAATCGTATAACAAAAAAAAATTGTGCTTTCTGGTACATCCATCTTGTTAAGAATATTAAGCTATATAAACATATGGATTAATTACTAACCTGGCATTTCCTCTGTCCTACAGTCTTGTGTGAATCGAGAAGCACTTTGACCAAAAGGGGTACTTTTCAGTCCTGGTGTTTTCTTCAAGGAATTAAAAGCAGTTCGAGATTCATTATATGTGCCAGGAGCTGGAGTGATTGATTTCATAGGTACAAATCTCTGGTAAAGAACAGGAAAATAAGCCAATAAGAAATGTACCATAGTACATTTTGATATTTCATGAGTTAAAAGCTGCCTTCTTAGTCAATATAATATTTGGAGTTTATTTCTTCATGAAGTAAAAAAATAGAGATGAATTAAGATATTGTACCTATCAAAACATAAAATATATAGCTTTTAGTAAAATCATATATATATATATATATTAATACAGTAATGCATTATGTACTTTACTAAACCAAATAGACATTAGGGGGAAATCATCTCAAGATGAGATTCTAGATAATAACATATGTATAATCTTCACATTTAAATTTTTCTGCAAGTTAAAATAACAAATAAAAAACTATATGGTCTAACATAGTTTCTTCTATGTAATAAAATTCAAACATTGACAAAGTTCCATGACATATATATTCAATTAACTCAACAATATCATTAAATGGCTTTAAAAATCTTAGATTTAAGTGATATACATATCTGGTTTAGCTTATAATATTAAACTTATATTATGAACACAAAAAGTTTATTATAAATTTATATTTAGCTTAATATATAATATATATGTATCTATAGGTATAACTGAACTCTTATAAAATATAGTATTATATATTTTGAAACTTTTTATTTGGTATTAATTTCAAATTTATGGGGATCCCTGGGTGGCTCAGTGATTTAGTGCCTGCCTTTGACCCAGGGCGTGATCCTGGAGTCCTGGGATCGAGTCCCATATCGGACTCCCTGCATAGAGCCTGCTTCTCCATCTGCCTGTGTCTCTGCCTCTCTCTTTCTCTCTGTGTCTCTCATGAATAAATAAATAAACTCTTTAAAAAAGTAAAAATAAAACAATTTCAAATTTACAAAAAAAATTGCATGAATAAAAATAATTCATAAAATACATGTATAATGTTTACCCAGAGTCACCCATTGCTAACATATCATCTGCTTTTTTCATTTGTCCACACTGTTTCTGTCTCTTTCTTTATGTCCATTCCTTCCTCTCTATCTCCCTGAGTGTGTCTATGTGCACACATATGCACACACACACAGACATGCAGCATGTATATACAACCATTTAATAGGAAGTTATATATATTATGGCCTTTTACCCTCAAATACTTTGGTGTATATTTACTAAAAGTATGGATTTTTTTTACATACCTGAAGCACAGTTACCAACTTTAGTAAACGTACCAATGATATATTTTTACATAATCAACTATTCACATTCCAAATCTATCAGTTGATCTAATAACACCTTGTTGCATTTTCTCCCTTTAGTATATAATCTAGTCTAGGTTCAGATATCCAAATCTATCAGTTGATCTAATAACACCTTGTTGCATTTTCTCCCTTTAGTATATAATCTAGTCTAGGTTCAGATATTGCTTTTAGCCTCCTTTAATATTAGAACATTTCTTAAACCTTCCTTTGTATTCTGTAACTTTGGAAGAATATAGCACCCTACCTTTGTATACTAAAACTTTCATTAGTTGGGACTTCTCTGATGCTTCCTCATGATTACACTCACATTGTGCATTTCTGGACAGCATACTAAATAGGTGATGTAGCTTTCTCAGAGTATCATATGTGGAGATACATGATGTTCTTGAACCTCAATTGTCATTTTAATTTTATAAAATTGAATACTCCCTCTTCATTTAAGCAAGAGCCCTCTCTTCTCTCCCAATTATTCATTTCATTATATATCTACTTATGAATTAATAATCCATATGAAACTATGAATGCAGGCAGCCCAAGTGGCTCAGCAGTTTAGTGCCAACATCGGCCCAAAGTGTGATCCTGGAGACCCGGGATTGAGTCCCATGTCAGGCTCCCTGCATGGAGACTGCTTCTCCCTCTGCCTGTGTCTGCCTCTCTGCCTCTCTCTCTCTCTCCCTGTCCCTCATAAATAAATAAATAAAATCTTTAAAAAAAAAACAGGAAGAAAGAAACACTCGTAAAACAATCAATGTGATTCATCATATCAGCAAGAGAAAAAACAAGAACCATATGATCCTCTCATTAGATGCAGAGAAAGCATTTGACAAAATACAGCATCCATTCCTGATCAAAACTCTTCAGAGTGTTGGGATAGAGGGAACTTTCCTCAACATCTTAAAAGCCATCTACGAAAAGCCTACAGCAAATATCATTCTCAATGGGGAAGCACTGGGAGCCTTTCCCCTAAGATCAGGAACAAGACAGGGATGTCCACTCTCACCACTGTTGTTCAACATAGTTCTGGAAGTCCTAGCCTCAGCAATCAGACAACAAACAGACATTAAAGGCATTCAAATTGGCAAAGAAGAAGTCAAACTCTCCCTCTTCGCCAATGACATGATACTCTACATAGAAAAGCCAAAAGCCTCCACCCCAAGTTTGCTAGAACTCATACAGCAATTTGGTAGCGTGGCAGGATACAAAATCAATCCCCAGAAATCAATGGCATTTCTATACACTAACAATGAGACTGAAGAAAGAGAAATTAAGGAGTCAATCCCATTTACAATTGCACCCAAAAGCATAAGATACCTAGGAATAAACCTAACCAAAGAGGTAAAGGATCTATACCCTAAAAACTATAGAACACTTCTGAAAGAAATTGAGGAAGACACAAAGAGATGGAAAAATATTCCATGCTCATGGATTGGCAGAATTAATATTGTGAAAATGTCAATGTTACCCAGGGCAATGTACACGTTTAATGCAATCCCTATCAAAATACCATGGACTTTCTTCAGAGAGTAAGAACAAACTATTTTAAGATTTGTGTGGAATCAGAAAAGACCCCGAATAGCCAGGGGGATTTTAAAAAAGAAAACCATATCTGGGGGCATCACAATGCCAGATTTCAGGTTGTACTACAAAGCTGTGGTCATCAAGACAGTGTGGTACTGGCACAAAAACAGACACACAGATCAATGGAACAGAATAGAGAACCCAGAAGTGGACCCTCAACTTTATGGTCAACTAATATTCGACAAAGGAGGAAAGACTATCCATTGGAAGAAAGACAGTCTCTTCAATAAATGGTGTTGGGAAAATTGGACATCCACATGCAGAAGAATGAAACTAGACCACTCTCTTTCACCATACACAAAGATAAACTCAAAATGGATGAAAGATCTAAATGTGAGACAAGATTCCGTCAAAATCCTAGAGGAGAACACAGGCAACACCCTTTTTGAACTTGGCCACAGTAACTTCTTGCAAGATACATCCACGAAGGCAAAAGAAACAAAAGCAAAAATGAACTATTGGGACTTCATCAAGATAAGAAGCTTTTGCACAGAAAAGGATACAGTCAACAAAACTAAAAGACAACCTACAGAATGGGAGAAGATATTTGCAAATGACATATCAGATAAAGGGCTAGTTGCCAAAATCTATAAAGAACTTCTTAAACTCAACACCAAAGAAACAAACAATCCAATCATGAAATGGGCAAAATACATGAAGAGAAATGTCACAGAGGAAGACATAGACATGGCCAACATGCACATGAGAAAATGCTCTGCATCACTTGCCATCAGGGAAATACAAATCAAAACCACAATGAGATACCACCTCACACCAGTGAGAATGGGGAAAATTAATAAGGCAGGAAACCACAAATGTTGGAGAGGGGATGCGGAGAAAAGGGAACCCTCTTACACTGTTGGTGGGAATGTGAACTGGTGCAGCCACTCTGGAAAACTGGGTGGAGGTTCCTCAAAGAGTTAAAAGTAGACCTGCCCTACGACCCAGCAATTGCACTCTTGGGGATTTACCCCAAAGAGTCAGATGCAATGAAACGCCGGGACACCTGCACCCCAATGTTTCTAGCAGCAATGTCCACAATAGCCAAACTGTGGAAGGAGCCTTGGTGTCCATCGAAAGATGAATGGATAAAGAAGATGTGGTTTATGTATACAAAGGAATATTCCTCAGCCATTAGAAACAACAAATACCCACCATTTGCCTCAACGTGGATGGAACTGGAGGGTATTATGCTGAGTGAAGTAAGTCATTCGGAGAAGGACAAACAGTGTATGTTCTCATTCATTTGGGGAATATAAATAATAGTGAAAGGGAATATAAGGGAAGGGAGAAGAAATGTGTGGGAAATATCAGAAAGGGAGACAGAACACGGAAGACTCTTAACTCTGGGAAACAAACTAGGGGTGTTGAAAGGGGAGGAGGGCGGGGGGTGGGGGTGTATGGGTGACGGGCACTGAGGGGGACACTTGACGGGATGAGCACTGGGTGTTATTCTGTATGTTGGCAAATTGCACACCAATAAAAAATTAATTTATTAAAAAAAAGAAAAATGAATGCCAGTTTTGACATTTATAATTGATCACTATTTTTTTTACCAGTAGGGATCCTTTCAAGTTGGTTCATATGTCCCTATGATGTGCTGACATCTTTTTTTTTTTTTTTTTGAGAGTTTTCTTATTTTGTGACATAACAAGATGTTACAGGTTCATCTTCCACCTACTTTGTCCAGTCCTTATTTCTTGGCTTATTTACCAAGCTAGGATATATATCTGTATATCTAACTATCCATACCTATACCCATATCTATACACACACACATACTCATGGAGACACCTATACATATATACTTTAGGAAGTCAAGAGTTCACATCAAACCTTCAATTCAAATCTATCATACAAGGTTCATTTTTATCTCTCCTAATCCAAATTTGTATGTACCTTCTTCCAAGTGAAAACTCTGGTTCACAGTATTGACGTTTTTGCTTAGGATAACACACCTAAAATAGTTTCTTACTGCTTCACCCATACTATTATAACAAACCAACTTCCTAAAAATAATTCAGAATTAATTTGTAATTCTTGCACTCACTATCCCTTCCAACTCTATCCTATCCAAGACTGATGTAGTAAAATACTGACGTAACATGGATGTTTCTGTCCGTCTTCAATATGGTTAAAAGTATTCACTTACAATATAATGGCATATTTGTTTCCATCCACTTTCAGGTTTAGGGCTTTTATTTTAAGCCTTCTCATTCTTATCTACTTATTTTTATTTGAATATATAGGACATTGACATGCTTCAAAAAGACAAATATGTATTTTAAAAAGTATACTTGAAGACGTGCCTCTGCCTTCATTTCCCTTCTACCCCATGGATTCTACACCACTGGAGGAAAATAGTCCAAGTTTATAACATTTGGGAGGAGGGGCAAGGTGGCAGAAGAGTAGGGGTCCTCAACTCACCTGATCCCACAACTTTACCTAGATAACTTTCAAAACATCCTGAACACCTATAAATTCGACCTGAGATTTAAAGTGAGAACACCTGGAATGCTACAGAGAGAAAAGTTTTTGCTTCTAACAAGGTAGAAGGTGGAAAAAAATAAATAAAAAAGAATAAAGTGAGGGAGCAGCACCATGCTAAAGCAGAGCAGTATAAAACTCTGGGACAGGATAGCCCAGCCCTGGAGAAGTGGGAACTTTAAAAATCCGTGCCAGAGTTTTCCCTGATGGAAAAGGGCTTTGGAACAATAGCAGGGAAATCAGACAAAATCCACGGAGGGGCAGTGAGGCCTCAGGATTCCCAGAGTCACTATAAGAGGAGGGGCATCTGGGAGGAAAGCTCACCACAAACTCCTGTCTGATAACAGCAAAGGGCTGCAGCCCTCCGGGATATTTGGGAGAAGCCAATCAGTTAGGTGGGCCGGCTCCAGATGGGGGTAGCCATGCCCCATTCCCTGCGGGAGAGGCAGCCTCCAGGAGCGGGTCCAGTGGCACAGGGCCCCAGATCCCATGGTGTCCAAATGGACAAAGCTGCAATCCTGCATTCCTCTGGGACAGGCAGAAGTGAGTAGGGCATAGGACAGTGAAAACTCTCCTGCCACTGGGCACCCCTAAGCAGTGCAGATCAGTGCACCTGTGCCAGACCCAGGAGTATCTAGGCCAGTGCAGACTGGGAGACTGCCTCAGTTACTCACAGGGAGCTCAACTCCAGAGCTGGAAATTTAGCACCACCATTGTTGTTTTTCCTCCTAGTTTCATCCTGTGCCTGGGAGAGGTGGGGCCACTGGGGAACAAAGGCCTCCCAAAAGAAACAGCTCATACTGAGCCCCACACCTGGTGACGGGAGGGTCATCTCAGCCCAGACACAGACATCTAAGAATCAGCACAGCAGACCTCTCCCTGAGAAGACAGCTGGAAGTACAAGGGAAGAGCAAGTTCTTGACCAAGCAGCCCTGGAAAGCTCCAGGACCAAGGGAAAATAATATAGAGAACTAGAGAATCCCCCCTCTTTTTTTCCTTTTTCCATTACAACTCATTTTTATATAAGACTAAACATTTCCAGCATTTTTTTTCTTTCCCCACCTTAACTACAATATTTTACCAGCTCTTCATTTTTAAGTTTTTCCTTTTTGACTTTCATATTTCTACAATTACATGTCTTAGATATATTTTTGAGTCCTGGATTCCCTTCAATGTACTCAATTTAATTTGGGGAGATATATGAGATATAGGTTTTGTTTTGTGTTTTTTGTTTTCTTTGTCTAGTTCTGACTACAATGACAGAAGCTAATGCCTTCTAAAACATGACCATCATACACCAAGTGGAATACTGTGCTGGTTCATTCTATGAAATTATATACTCTCTTCCTTCCCATTCTGCCCCCCCTCTTATGTCTTGTTTATGTTGTGGTGATCAATGTTGGGGCCTTCTATAAGTATTGCTGGTTTATATAAATTTGGGATTGAGCATCTTCTAACATACAGAACAAAATACACTCAAAACCAAAAGGATCACGCTCTAGGATCCCTCAGATAGAAAACATCCTCTCTCCACTACCACTTCTTCACCACCACTATCCCTCAGCGCCCCCCTCCTTTTTTTCCTTTTTCTGTTTTTCCTCTTTACTTTTTTTTTCTTTTCTTCTTTTACTTTTTTCTTCTTCTTTGGGGTTTTTGGCCTTTTATTTTTTACCACTTTGTTTTAAATTCGTTTTTCACTTTAGTGGTCCTTTTGTTTTATTTTGTTCTGATCTTCTTTATCATTTTCTGGTCTCTGACATTTTCAGAATAATCAGGGGGTGGATTTTATTAGGTCTGGTTGATATTTTTGACTCAGCCCAGTAACACAACCACTCTGTACTGAACAAAATGACTAGAAGGAAGAATGCACCAGAAAAGAAAGAACCAGAAACAGTACTCTCTGCCACAGAGTTCTAGAATATGGATTTCAATTCAATGTCAAAAGCCAATTCAGAAGCACAATTATAAAGCTACTGGTGCTCTGGAAAAAAGCATAAAGGACTCTAGAGACTTTGCTACTGAAGAATTGAGATCTAATCTGGCCAAAATTAAAAATAAACTAAATGAGACTCAGTCCAAACTGGATATCCTAACTCCTAGGGTTAATGCGGTGGAAGAGAGAGTGGGTGACATAGAAGAACAAGTTGATTGTAAGAAAGGAAGCTGAGGAAAAAAGAGAAAAACAATTAAGAGACCATGAGGAAAAGCTTAGGGAAATAAATGATAGCCTAAGAAGGACGAATTTACATATAATTGGGGTTCCAGAAGAAGCCAAGAGGGAGAGATGATCACAAAGTATATTTGAAAAGTCATAGCAGAAAACTTCCCTATGGGGAGGGAAACAGGCATTCAGATCCAAGAGATGGAGAAGGCCCCCGCCTAAAAAAAAAAATTAATTAAAAACTGTTCAACACGTTGACATTTAATAGCAAAACTTGCAACTTCCAAAGATGAACAGAAAATTCTTAAAAGATCAAGAGACAAGAGATTCTTAACTTATATGGGAGAAATATCAGATCAAAAGCAGACTTCTCCGCAGAGACCTGGCAGGCCAGAAAGGGCTGGTATGATATATACAAGGTACTAAATGAGAAGAACATGCAGCCAAGAATACTTTATCCAGGAAGGCTGTCACTCAGAATAGGAGAGATAAAGAGCTTCCAAGTTAGGCAGAAACTGAAGAATATGTGACCACCACATCAGCTCTGCAAGAAATATTAAGGGGAACCCTGCAAAGAAAGAGGTAGCCCAACGAAATAATCCACAAAAACAGGAACTGAATAGGTAATACAATGACACTAAATTCATCTTTCAATAGTTACTATGAACATGAATGGGCTGAATGATCCCATCAACATATGCAGAGTATCAGACTGGATAAAAAAGCAAGACCCATCTATTTGCTGTCTACAAGAGACTCATTTTAGACCTAAGGACACCTCCAGCCTGAAAATGAAGGAGTAGAGAACCATTTACCATTCAAATGGTCCTCAAAAGAGAGCTAGGGTAGCAATCCTCATATCAGATAAATTAAAATATATCTAGAAAACTGTAGTAAGAGATGAAGAGGGACACTATATCATACTTAAAAGGTCTATCCAACAAAAAGACCTAACAATCATGGATATTTATTCCGCTAATGCAGGAGCTGCCAAGTATATCAATCAATTTAAAAACCAAAGTAAAGAAATGTTAGATAATAATAATACACTGATAGTAGAAGACTTCAACATGGCACTTTCTGCAAATGACAGATCTTCTAAGGAGAGCATCATCAAAGAGACAAGGGCTTTAATTGATACACTTGACCAAATGGATTTCAAAGATATATACAGAACTTTCCATCCAAACAGAACTGAATATACATTCTTCTCAAGTGCACATGGAACTTTCTCCAGAACAGACCACATGCTGGTTTACAAATCAGGTTTCAACCAACACCAAAATATTGGGATTCTCCCCTGCATATTTTCAAACCACAATACTTTGAAACTGGAATTCAATTACAAGAAGAAATTTGGAAGAAACTCAAACACATGGAGGTTAAAGAGCATCCTACTAAAAGATGAATGGGTCAACCAGGAAATTAGGGAAGAATTAAAAAGATTCAGAGAAATTAATGAAAATGAAGATACAACTGTTTAACATCATTGAGATACAGCAAAAGCAGTCCTAAAACACAAATACATTGCAGTATAAGCCTCCCTCAAAAAACTGAAAAAAAACTAAAATACACAAGCTAACTTTGCACCTAATGGAATTGGAAAAAGAACAGCAAGTAAAACCTACACCAGGCAGAAGAAGAGAAATTAAGATTCGAGCAGAACTCAATGAAATAGATACCAGAAGAACTGAGAACAGATCAACAAAACCAGGAGCTGGTTCTTTAAAAGAATTAATAAGATAGATAAACCACTACCCAGTCTTCTTTGAAAGAAAAAAGATTCAAATTAATAAAACCACAAATGCAAGAGGAGAGATCACAACCAATAACAAGGAAATGCAAATGATTTTAAAAACATATTATGAGCAGCTATATGCCAACAAATTAGGAATCTAGAAGAAATGGATGCATTTCTGGAAAACCACAAATTACCAAAACTGGAACAGGAAGAAATAGAAAACCACAACAGGCCAACAACCAGTGAGGAAATTGAAGCAGTTATCAAAAACTTCCCAAGACACTAAAGTCAAGGGCCAGATGGTTTCCCAGGGGAATTCTGACATTTGAAGAAGAAATAATACCTATGCTACTAAAGCTGTTTCAAAGGATAGTAGGGAGAGAATGCTTCCAAACTAGTTTTATGAGGCCAGCATTACCTTGATTTCAAAACCAGACAAAGACCCCACAAAAAGGAGAATTATAGATCAATATTCCTGATGAACATGGACGTAAAAATTCTCAACAAGATACTAGCCAATAGGATCCAATAGTACATTAAGAAGATTATTCACAATGACCAAGTGGGATTTATCCCCAGGATTCAAGGCTAGTTCAACATTCGTCAGTATCTTAAAAGCCATCTACGAGAAGCCCACAGCAAATATCATTTTCAATGGGGAAAAACTGAGAACCTTTCCCCTAAGATCAGGAACACGACAGGGATGTCCACTCTCACCACTGTTGTTCAACATAGTACTAGAAATCCTGGCCTCAGCAATCAGACAACAAAAAGAATTAAAAGGCATTCAAACTGGCAAAGAAGAAATCAAACTCTCCCTCTTCGCCAATGACATGATACTCTACATAGAAAAGCCAAAAGCCTCCACCCCAAGATTGCTAGAACTCATACAGCAATTCAGCGATGCAGCGGGATACAAAATCAATGCCCAGAAATCAGAGGCATTTCTATACACTAACAATAAGACTGAAGAAAGAGAAATTAAGGAAACAATCCCATTTACAATTGCACCCAAAAGCATAAGATACCTAGGGATAAACCTAACCAAAAAGGTAAAGGATTTATACCCTAAAAACTATAGAACACTTCTGAAAGAAATTGAGAGAGACCCAAAGAGATGGAAAAATATCCCATGCTCATGGATGGAAGAATTAATTTTGTGAAAATGTCTATGTTACCCAGGGAAATTTACACATTTAATGCAATCCCTATCAAAATACCATGGACTTTCTTCACAGAGTTGGAAAAATCATCTTAAGTTTTGTGTGTTATCAGAAAAGACCCTGAATAGCCAAGGGACTATGGACAAAAGAAAAGCAATGCTGGTGGCTTCACAATGCTGGATTTCAAGCTGTATTACAAAGCTGTGATCATCAAGACAGTATGGTCCTGCACAAAATCAGACACATAGATCAATATAACAGAATAGAGAACCCAGACATGGGCACTCAACTCTATGGTCAACTAATATTTGACAACATAAGAAAGAATATCCACTGGAAAGAGGACAGTCTCTTCAATAAATGGTGCTGGGAAAATTGGACAGCCACATGCAAAAGAATGAAACTAGATCATTCTCTTACACCAAACACAAAGATAAACTCAAAAAGGATGAAAGATCTAAACATGAGACAAGAATCCATCAAAATCCTAGAGGAGAACACAGGCAACTCCCTTTTTGAACTTGGCCACAGCAACTTCTTACAAGATTAATCTATGAAGGCAAAGGAAACAAAAGCAAAAATGAACTACTGGGACTTAATCAGGATAAAAAGCTTCTGCACATCAAAAGAAACAGTCAACAAAACTAAACAACAACCTATAGAATGGGAGAAGATATTTGCAAAAGAACTTATTAAACTTAACATCCAAGAAACAAAAAATCCAATCAGAAATCGGCAGACGACATGAACAGAAATTTCACCAAAGAAGACATACACATGGCCAACAAGCACATAAGAAAATGCTCCGCATCACTTGCCATCAGGTAAATGCAAATCAAAACCACAATGAGATACCACCTCACACCAGTGAGAATGGGGAAAATTAACAAGACAGGAAACCACAAATGTTGGAGAGGATGTAGAGAAAGGGGAACCCCCTTGCACTGTTGGTAGGAATGTGAACTGGTACAGCCACTCTGGAAAACCGTGTAGACATTCCTCAAAGAGTTAAAAGTAGAGCTACCCTACAACCTAGCAATTGCACTACTGGGTATCCCAAAGATAAAAATGTAGTGAAATGCCAAGACACCTGCACTCCAATGTTCATAGCCAACAATGTACACAAATAACCAAACTGTGGAAGGAGCCTCGGTGTCTATCAACAGATGAATGGATAAAGATATGGTCTATATATACAATGGAATATTACTCAGCCATTAGAAATGACAAATCCCCACCATTTGCTTCAACATGATGGAACTGCAAGGTATTATGCTGAGTGAAGCAAGTCAACTGGAGAAGGACATTCATCATATGGTTTCACTCATATGGGGAATATAAGAAATAGTGAAAGGGATTATAGAGGAAAAGGGGGGAAATGAGTGGGTAACAAATTAGAGAGGGTAACAAAACATGAGAGACTCCTAACTCTGGGAAACGAACAAAGAATAGCAAAAGGGGAGGTCGGCGAGGAGGATGGGGTAACTGGGTGACAGGCACTGAGAAGGGCACTTGATGGGATGAGCACTGGGTGTTATACTATATGTTGGCAAATTGGACATCAATTTTTAAAAAGTGTAACATTTGCTGATTTTCATTGTATAGAAATTATTATCCATACTACCATGGTAAAGAAATTATTAACCATACTACCATAATCTAGAAATTATTAGTCATAGTATCACGTGGATAATCTCATACTGCCATCATAACATCAATCAACATGCAAAACTGGAAAAATTAACAATTGATTTCTGCAAGCCAATAGAAATTAATTAACTGCAGCATAACAGCACTTCCACTCCATCTCTTTACTATCCCTTGTGGTAACCAACTTCATTGTTTTCTGATTTATCCTTTATGTGTTTATATAAAAATACGTAGTTACGTGTATGTTTTTTTTTCTTTTCCATTGCTATTAAAATATAATTAATATATGATGTTATATTACTTTCAAGTGTACAATATAAATATTACTCAGTGTTCATCATGGTATATTCTTAATCTCCTTTATTTCACTAACTCCCCTCACCCCAGCCCTGTCCATCTCCCCTCTGGCAACCACAAGTTTATTCTCTGTATTTCAGAGTCTGGGGGATTTTTGGTATCTTTTTCCTTGTTAGTTCATTTGTTTTGTTTCTTACATTCTACATATGAATGAAATCATATGATATTTGTCCTTCTCTGTCTGACTTATTTCATTTAGCATTATATCCTCTAGGCCCATTCATGCATTCATGTCATTGCAAATGGCAACATCTCATTCTTTTCTATGGTTGAGTAATACTCCAGGAGTGTGTGTGTGGTGGGGGGCGGGGGGTGTACACATATCACTTCAATTCGTCTATTGGTGGACACTTGGGTTGCTTCCATATCTTGACAATTGTAAATAATGCTACAATAAAAATCCCCAGATAGATATTTTTCTAAAATCATACCAATGTCTAACAGAACATGAAAAGATGTTAAATATCACTAATCATCAGAAAGATGCAAATCAATGCACAGCCCAGGTGGCTCAGCGGTTTAGCGCCACTTTCAGCCCAAGGTCTGATCCTGGAGACCCAGGATTGAGTCCCACATCAAGCTTCCTGCGTGTAACCTGCTACTCCCTCTGCCTGTGTCTCTGCCTCCCTCTCTCTCTCTCTCTCTCTCCCCGCCCCCCCCATGAAAAAATAAATTTTTAAAAAAATCTTTAAAAAAATGCAAATCAAAATCACAAACTTACACCCAACACAATGGCTGGAATCAAAAAGACAAGAAATAACATGTTGGTGAGGATGTGGGGAGAAAGGAATCCTCAAGCGCTATTGGTGGGAACATAAACTGGTGCAGCCACTGTGGAAAACAGTGTGGAGATGCCTCAAAAAATTAAAAATAAAATTAACCATATGATCCAGTAATTCCACTACTGGGTATTTACCAGGGAAAACAAAAACACTACCTTGAAAAGACCCTTATATTTATTGCAGCATTACATGTATGTTTCTTACTTTCTTTCTTATACAGAAGGAATACTGATGCCTGGGCCCTATTCTAGATGAACTGAATCAGTCTCTGGAAAAAAATGCAAAGAACTCACCTAGGGATCAAAATGTGTTACAATTCCCCAAGCATTTCTAATATGCAACAAGGTTGAGAACCATTGTTATAAAAGAAGCCTTATGTTTTAAAAACTAATAGTTGAAGACATAAGGAAATTCAATACATTTAGATCAAACACCAAACAATTCCTTAAATCTATGACTAAATAGTATCCCAGAAACATGTCTTTATGTGTTCTATCAACAAAAATTATGTGTTCTAAGTCTACCTTGCTAATTGCATTATTGCTTTTTCTATCAGTCACAAATATATGTTCATATTCAACTAACCACTAACAGCACCCCTAGCAGGCAGTCCTGTTGGCTTTAAATCCCCCATAGCTCTCACTCCAGAACCATTATTGTTTTCTTCATCATCCCCTTAAAAAAAATTGATACCATGTTCTTTTCCATTTCTGAAAATACATTTAAGATATCATAATTGGTGTCAAGTGGTATCAAATCAAGACTATATATTAGAGGAATAGAAACAACATAAGAACTGAGGGTTCTAGTTGTAAAAATGATATTTTTTTTTTAAATCAAGGACACTCACACACGATATCCTGTTCTTACACACCCATTTTGTGTATCACCTTAAGTACTACCAAGTTGCTCAAGGCAGAAACCCGGTACTCATTCTTGATTCTTCCTAGTTCCCCATCACATCTAACCCATTAAAAAATCATGTTGATTATGTCTCCAAACTATACTTGCGATCCTTCTCCTTGTTTCCAAGGGGGTGCCTCTTAAGTACAACGAAACCAAAGCAGTAACCTGTAGTCATCTGAAGGTTAATAATCTTCCTGAGTTAGGATAAATTAAAATAACCAGAGCTGTACATAGTACAGTTGGATAAATACTGCAACACTTTGATCTGGGGCTGCCATATTCTCAAAGTTTGCTGGTATTAAATTGCCATGGAAATATCTTGGATACCATCAAGTAGCCTTAGTGTATACCCTGGAGAATGTGATGCAATTACTGTGAAATAGACTCCTGCATCACAAATAAAGACCCTAGTTGCAGTTATAGATATGATCTATCCCCACCCTCTACAGAGAGCCTTCAAAAACCCTCTCTGAAAAATATGCATATCCTCAAAGATTGCATGTTAATACTCCACATATTCATTGGCAGAGTATATTTTAAAACTCAGACTGAATCTCTTATAAGCTAAACTGAACATTCATATATACAAATTTAAAATGTTTAATAGATGTTTTCAATTCAAATATTCACCTTTGCATGTTATTGTTAATATTACAATCTTATTTAATCTTATCCATATTTTTGACAATATGATTTGCCCCATCCATGTCTGTTTCCAATTTGTTTAACTATCACTTTTCTTTTTATGATCTTCCTAAACACCATCAGATTTGTTGCTGGCTTCACATTGTATCTATTATGTTCTATGTATGAAAATGATTATAGAACATTACCTGGGATTGAGAAAGGAAAGCAGGTGATGCATCATTTACACTTGGTATACTTTCAGCCTTCTGAAATTGACTTTTAATGTCATATTTTCCAGGCCCTGGTACTCCCTAAATTACAGGAAGGAAAAATACATGTTCTCATTAAGAAAGCATCTATATAGTACCTAAGGGAACAGTTGGCTAAATATATGAACGAAAGCTACAAGTTTTTAAGCAAATTCCTATATGGTATTACCAAAGCACTTCATTAAAAGGCAAACCAGAACAAATTCTTAAGAGAAACAAGAAAAAAAAAATTGTCCTTAGCAAAGCTTCCTAGGAACCTGAACACACACTACTTGAAACTTTGCTGCCCTCTACTGATAGAGCACAGAAAAAAATTATCTACTTCACATAATTAAACATTACAATGAATAAAGATGACTTCTACATTTCTTCTATTTAAATGTATATAATCAAATCTTCTCTGAGAAAATATTTCACTGTTTTTTCCAAATTTCTATTAATCAATAGACTACTTTTTTTCCCCACAAATAAGCTTCAGGATATATTTCATTTCAAATACAAATGTTAAAAAATCTAAGACATTAAATTTAAACAGATACTTTATAATAGATAAAAATTAATTCAGTAAATACTGGGATTTTTTATTATATTAGCTAAACATACTTAACTTTATATATATAGATATATTTCAAGAATTTAAACACATGTATTATATATATTTATCAAATATATATATAGAAGTGCTGTATATTAATCATCAAATACTTTAATTACCTTGAGGGTACCTTTCATAGTATAAAAAAGTTTCAAATCTTCTGTTACATATATTCCTCCTCTACTTTTTTACAGTTACAAGAATCATTCCTTAATTTATGAATTATATACTTTGGTGTATAATAAAATTCCCTCAGCAACTCCAATCATCTCTGTCATTATTATATGTTCAATCCCATTTCTCTCCACCTCCACAGACACCGTTCTGATCCAAGCCTCGAAACTCTTACCAGGATTGCTGTGAAATCCTGACTGCCCCCCTGCTTCTGCTCTTGTCTTCCTTCAGTCTATTTTCAAAATGGCTGTCTGAGTCAGATTGCACCACTTGACTTCTCAAATCCATCCAATGGCTTGCAATCTCACTTTTAACAAATTCAAGGTCCTTAATATGACATGAATTTCACACTCACATACACTATCACCACTCTAACCTAATCTCCTATCACTCTCACATTTCCATTCACTCTGTTTATCACAAAGATCAGGCATATATCAACCTGAGGACCTTTGCACTCTTTGTTCAGGATATTCTCCTAAATAGCTCCATGGCTCACTAATTTCAGTCATGTATTTATTCAATGTTACCTTCTTAATGAGTTATTTCCAGTCCACTAATCTAAATAATTCCTTCTCCTTTTCCTATTTTTTAATCTTACCAATTTCTACTATCCAAAATACAATTTTCTACTATGTTGTAAGCTCCAACAGGGCAGTAACTGTTTTGTTTGCTACTGTATCATTGGAATACAGAGGAGTATGTGGAACATGGTAGGTGCTCGGTAAATATTTGCCAGAAGAATGGATGAATGGATGAATGCATGCACTGAATTCTACATTTTCACTGATCATATAGTGGATTTGGATATATTACTCTGGGAAATAATGTGGCACCGAATAAGAGCATTAGCCATTTCTAAGAGTAAAATATCTTAAAGCTCACATATTTAGGGATGCCTGAGTGGCTCAGCAGTTGAGCATCTATCCGCCTTTGGCTCAGGGCATGATCCCAGGGTTCTGGGATCGAGTCCCACATCGGGCTCCCTGTGTGGAGCCTGCTTCTCCCTCTGCCTGTGTCTCTGCCTCTCTCTCCGTGTCTCTCATGAATAAATAAACAAAACCTTTAAAAAAAAAAAGCTCACATATTTAATTTTCATTTAATAATAATAGTAATACTTGGGAAATTTTTTGGGGGGGAATTTTTATTTAAGGGAAATTCTTATTATATAAGTACTTTTTCATATTAATAGGTTTGATCCTAAAAATTTATGCAAAGGTCCATGTTATCTTATCTCACATGAACAAATCTATGCCATTATTTAGTGGCTGGTAGAAAATATCCACTTTTGCTTTGGCATGTAAGATTGTTTTTAAATCTATGAACTTTTAGTAAATTAGGTTTAGAATTAAAGAAACTTCTATATAATTCTCTGTTTATATTAACCTATGAGATATAAATCAAATATAGAAATACAGAGAGCATAACTTCAAATATACAATATTAATCTATATCTTGAACTTTACAGATATATTGTATCCATCTTCTCCACAGAGGCAAGATTGGTAAAAAATACTCAGTTACTGACAAACTGGGATTATGCTTCTACTGCTATAAATAGTAGTATAAGTGGCCATTACTATGGATCATAGGGAAAAGACTAAGTGTGAATAATGAGATAAGTGAATATCTTTAGTCTTGGGAACTATTTTGCATAAAAGCAGAAATGAAATCTCATCTTTTCAATGAGTACTTCTTACTCCTTTTTTACTTTTTTTTCATAAAGTTCCTAATGTTACTGAACTTTATTTCACTAAAATAAGATACAGCAGTACAATTAGGGCCTTGCTTCTAAAAAGTTAGGCTTAAGATTTAAAAAGCCAATTAATTTTTTTTTAATAGAAGACTGTGACCACTCAGGACAAGTCTCCATTTATGACAATATAAAAGTGGAAAGACTTTGAGAAGACCAAACCCTAGGCACAAGCTGAAAATGCTGTATTTATCCCCTTTTTTTAAATTGTTATCAACAGACCATCTGCCTTAGTATCAGCCTATTAAATATACAGCTCCATCCCACTTAAATGAGTGTCTCATTTAAGATCTCGTGGATCAGAACCTCATTGGGTACAGGAATCTACACTTTTAACAAGCCTCACAGATGATTCTCATGCATAATAAAGAACCATAACTCAGTCCAAAAGAGGTCACCATTACAGCACCTTCTGCTAAACACAACATTCCAAGGAAGAAAGCCTAGATTTTAGGAGTATCCTGCCTTGGGAATAGAGGTTAAAAATTATTGGGGCGGGTTATTTTTGGCATCTTTTCATGTGTAACTTAATAAAAATGGGCCTCTTGCTTCAAATAAAAACTGGGGTATAATTATCCATTTGATTGGATGACATACAGGGAGTAGGACGACTGGGGGAAGCCACACGATTTTACCTTTACTCCTGTACCATTTAGTCACCATCAATGATGATTATTCTTTTCATTAAAAATACTATGCACATAGTTTACTATGTGCAAAGCACTGGCATATAGTAATAAATAAAGCATGGGGTCTGCATTCAAGAAGCTCACACTAGATTAGTGGTTCTAAATCCAGGTTGTACATGACAATCATCTGGGGAATTTATAAAAATAACAATGAACCATTCCATCTTATTCAAATTAAAGCCAAAGGAAATTAGACCCAGTGTTTTGTGGGTTTTGGGGGGTTTTTTTGTTTTTGGTTTTTTTTTTGTTTGTTTGTTTGTTTGTTTTAATTTAAAGCTTTCTGGTTGATTCTAATGTGCAGTCAGGATGGAAAAAATTGGTTTAAAAATTGGTTTAAAAAATTGGTTTAACATTGCTAGGCCTCATCCAGGTGTACCTTCTAAAGGTTCTGCAACCACCATTGTTTCTTAGGGTTTCAGAGTCCCCTTCATATAAACAAGGACTCCAGTGAGACCAGGTATCTAGATATTTCTTTCAGCTCACATTCTAGAATTTTAAATTCTGCAATCATATTTTTAATTTTATAACTCTCTAAATCTTTATTCACACTCACATTATCCTCCATCTTTCCAAGAATATTAATTATAATTTTATTTATAATTCTGTTCTCTTTTTTGTCTTTTTCCTTGGAGTTTTATTGATGTTGGGTTTTTTGTTTGTCTTTATGTTTCCCATTGGAGGATTTTTTTCAAAAGTCTGGTGATCTCTTGCTCCCCATTCAGATTTAAGAGTGAGCCACTGAAAGAGATGATTGAAAAATTCATAGATGGATAGATTTGACTTGAAACCTGTTGGACTTCATTAAGCTGTGATGGAACCACAACTCAGCCTTTGCATTAGTGGGCCCCAAAATATCAGTCTTTTCTCAAATCTAGCTGACAGTTTAGGTAAGTGGGAAAGGTTTCTGGAACTCTCTCCTATTCGGTTTATAAACTTTTGCCATCACCCAGGCTCAATAATTCTTAACTCATGTCCAAATTTGTTTCCTAATCCTACCAACTTCCCCCAATTCCCATTCCAATGATATAAAGGCAAATACAAAATATTGTAATTTTATCAATACATACTTCAGCACATATTTCTGAAAAATAAGGGACTTTAACATAAACATAAAACCATTTTTCCATCTTAAAAAAATCAACAATGATTTGCTTATTTATTCAGTTCAAATTTTTGTGACTGCCTAATAAATTTATGTGTATGATACTCATTTATTTATATGTTTGTCTGAATCCAAACCCAATTAAAGCTCATACTTAGAAGGGATCAAAGTCTCTTATAATCTATAGGTTTCTTCACTTTACTCTTTCTTTCAACTTATTTGGTGAAAAAGCTAAGTTTTTGCCCAATTTTTGAGCATTTCCTGCAATTGCATTTTCTTGACTGGTATCCATGTGTCTGTCTCCTGTCCTTCATACTTCCTGTAAGCAGTAGTTGGATAAAAGGGCTTGGTCAGATTCTAATTCAATTTTTTTTCAAGATTACTTCATAGGTAGTGCTGTATACTTCCACCAGGAGGCATATATAATAGCTAGTTCTTTCCATTCTACAATGTTAACAGCCATTAATGATTATTGACTAGATGTAGTAATTTAGAAGGGGTTAAAAAATTATAATATAGGGCAGCCCAGGTGGCTCAGCGATTTAGCGCCACCTTTAGCCCAGGGTCTGATCCTGGAGACCTGGGATGGAGTCCCATGTCAGGCTCCCTGCATGGAGCCTGCTTCTCCCTCTGCCTGAGTCTCTGTCTCTCTCTCTTTCTCTGTCTCTCATGAATAAATAAAATCTTTTTTTTAATGATAATATAATTATATAATTACTTATTTATTGACCGAAATACTTCTACAGAGAGACTTCTCTCAACAATTGTTTAGTTACCCTAGGTATAGTTCATATAGGAAAAGAAAGATAAATGCTTGTGTTGGTTTTTTTTTTCTTTTATTTACCAGTTTCAAAATACCAAGTTAAACTGTTGCATTGTCCAACACCAGTGACTGAATTTTTAAGATTCTAATTTTAATCTCATGCATTTAAATATATTTGAATTATTTTATCCCCTTACAATTGGAGTTGTACTGTTCACCAATACTGAAATCAACCCATCTTCAGTTGGTGGGAACCTATTCAAATGAGTACCAGAATCCTTTTGACATGACCCCCAGTAATGTTTCATAGCTGTCTTGCTTTCTGGTCCAAGATGCTTCAGATTCTTCAGATACAATTCCTGCTCCAGACCTGGAATCAGCTCTGGAATCTGAGAATTATTATCTGGAGTCTAGGAATAACTCCCATTTTTGTTACATCATCTCATCCTTTCCCTCTCTTATCTCAGTGTTCCTAAGTCCAGAGACTCTCTTGTTTGATTTCTCCACCAACAGACTTCACATCTTCTCCTGGAGTGGGAATGAGAAAGCCACCTAGCTGTAAGAAACTATGCTTCCATCCAGATTATCATCAATCTTGCTGTTTTCAGTCCCACCTGCCACCTTCCAAAGTAATTGATATTCCTGGGCATTTTAAAGGTACTAGCTTTCTTATTGGCATCCCTCTCTGAAGATACTTACATAGCAGCTTTCTCTATACCACCAGTTCACATTTCCCCAGTAGCTTTTATACTTACCATTTCCCCATCAGCTTTCCATCCTTGAAAACTGAAGACATCGTTTATCTATTATCATCTCTTCTCCCATTCTTTTTGTGTTTGCCGGATTGCACCTTCCTTATTCTTTTACTTATTAATTTAGTGGGGAGTGTTATGGGCTAAACTGTGTCCCTCCAAAATTCATATGTTGAAATCTTAAGCCCCAGTACTTCAGAATATAACTGTATTTGGTGATAAGGTCTTTAAAGATATAATTCAGTTAAAAGAAGGTTTTTTTAAAATGGGCCCTAATCCTGTATGCCTGGTGTCTTCATAAGAAAAGGAATTTTGAACATAGACATGAGTGTGCACAGAGGAAAGGCCATGTGCAGACACAAAAAGAAGATAGCCATTTATAAGCCAAGGACAGATGTCTCAAAAGAAAATCACTGCCAACACCTTCATCTCAGACTTCTAGCCTCCAAAACTGTGAGAAGATAAATTTCTTCTGTTTACACCTCCCAGTTTGTGGTACTCAGTTATGACAGTCCTAGCAAACTGATGGAGGGAGGAAGCTAAGATATAAGCATGGTTTCAAATCTACCTTGTTCAACCAGAAGTCCATCTATCCCATTCTACAAAACTAAAAAATATAAAGTATTTCAGAAAGGTAGATATGTAGCAGAAAATATAACAATGGTACCCACCAAGTCTAAGAGTTGTGCTGATGGTAATTTTGAGGAAAAAGCCAGCTTTACCACACTTTTGACACATAATAGTTCAATAATACTAACTGAATAGATGGGATTATTCTAATCCCATTTAATTGTTTATTGGCATGCCTCAATAGCTCAGTGGTTGAGTGTCTGCCTTCAACTCAGGGTGTGATCCCAGATCCAGGGATCAAGGCCAGCATCGGGCTCCCCACAGGGAGCCTGCTTCTTCCTCTATGTCTCTGCCTCTCTCTGTGTGTCTCTCATGAATAAATAAATAAAATCTTCTTAAAAAATAAATCATTGTTGCTTACTCTTTCCATATAATTTTGGAAGTCACCCTGTTCTAAAGTTTATCTATATATATTCATGCTATATAATGCTAGGACATTCCACAAAGGGTGTCGGGGGGGAGGGGGACTTAAGGTCTTTTACTAGCATACATCTAGGTATCACAAAAAGGTTTAATTGTATTTTAGAGGCTTTTCTTAGTCTATAAAACTCTCACTTCTGCAACCAATACTTTCTTAGGTAGTACTTTTAGTTCTCCCTATCTTTGATCCTTCTTACAAATAAAATGAAGAAACATTATCTATATTTACTGAGCACCATTGTATGGCAGGCACTATACTTCATATATTACTATGTTATCTTTAATCCTTTTTTTGTTATCTTTAATCCTTAAAAATCCCCACAAGCTGGACAACATTACTCAAATTTGTTCAATAAAGAAAATAAGACCCACAGAGATTTAATAACTTATCTTTAAGCACAACTAGTTGGGGTACAAACTAAACTAAGATCTCAGTAACTAGAAAGCCCCTCTTGTATTTTTCAAGACATATTACAAAAGATCAATATTATAGATACTATGACAAGAGTGATCAAAAAAAAATGTATTAACCTACTATAAGAACATACCCTACTTTATATATTCTGGAAAGCAGCCAGATTAGCGACCCCAGCAGATACCATATGGATTAGAAAAAAAAGGAAATTGAATCCAGCAAAACCAGAGGAGATTTCTTGCAAGATACATCCACAAAGGCAAAAGAAACAAAAGCAAAAATGAACTATTGGGACTTCATCAAGATAAGAAGCTTTTGCACAGCAAAGGATACAGTCAACAAAACTAAAAGACAACCTACAGAATGGGAGAAGATATTTGCAAATGACGTATCAGATAAAGGGCTAGTTTCCAAAATCTATAAAGAACTTATTAAACTCAACACCAAAGAAACAAACAATCCAATCATGAAATGGGCAAAAGACATGAAGAGAAATCTCACAGAGGAAGACATGGACATGGCCAACAAGCACATGAGAAAATGCTCTGCATCACTTGCCATCAGGGAAATACAAATCAAAACCACAATGAGATACCACCTCACACCAGTGAGAATGGGGAAAATTAACAAGGCAGGAAACAACAAATGTTGGAGAGGATGCGGAAAAAAGGGAACCCTCTTACACTGTTGGTGGGAATGTGAACTGGTGCAGCCACTCTGGAAAACTGTGTGGAGGTTCCTCAAAGAGTTAAAAATAGACCTGCCCTACGACCCAGCAATTGCACTGTTGGGGATTTACCCCAAAGATTCAGATGCAATGAAACGTCGGGACACCTGCACCCCGATGTTTCTATCAGCAATGGCCACAATAGCCAAACTGTGGAAGGAGCCTCGGTGTCCATCGAAAGATGAATGGATAAAGAAGATGTGGTTTATGTATACAATGGAATATTACTCAGCAATTAGAAACGACAAATACCCACCATTTGCTTCAACGTGGATGGAACTGGAGGGTATTATGCTGAGTGAAATAAGTCAGTCGGAGAAGGACAAACAGTGTATGTTCTCATTCATTTGGGGAATATGAATAATAGTGAAAGGGAATATAAAGGAAGGTAGAAGAAATGTTGGGAAATATCAGGAAGGGAGACAGAACATAAAGACTCCTAACTCGGGGAAACGAACTAGGGGTGGTGGAGGGGGAGGAGGGCGGGTGTTGGAGGGGAATGGGTGACGGGCACTGAGGTGGACACTTGACGGGATGAGCACTGGGTGTTTTTCTGTATGTTGGTAAATTGAACACCAATAAAAATTAATTAAAAAAAAAAAAAAAAACCAGAGGAGAATTGTATTTGTGAAGGTTAATTCCAGTAGACTTGGAATTAGTGTAAATTGTTTTGTCAAAGGATCTACAAGGCACAATCCTGGGTCAAGGTATGAAACTACTAATAGTCTCATTTTGCAATTATGGCTCCCATAAGTTTCAGAGTGCTCTATATCAGTTTGTTAGCATTGTTCATTGATAACAAGGACACTGATGATTTGCACCTTGCCTCAGTCAGTGAGACTCCTGGAGGGCTTTACTGTTGGTACTGATTAGGTAGCAAAATATCTTAGGTGGCCAGTAGAGTAAAAGAAACCAGAAAGACTCCATTTGTGCTCCTAGATTCTGAGCTGTTCATACATGTGTCAGTGTTCCTGATCAAGAAAAATGCATAATGTGTGCCCTAGTATGGCCTTAGCGAAGGAAGACAATTAGAGCTCACTCCTGATCTCTCTGGAGCCCTTGTAGCCTTTAACTGCAAGAACATTCTTTAGGGATCCCTGGGTGGCTCAGCGATTTACTGCCTGCCTTGGGCCTAGGGTGTGATCCTGGAGACTCAGGATCGAGTCCCACATTGGGCTCCCTGCATGGAGCCTGCTTCTCCCTCTGCCTGTGTCTCTGCATCTCTCTCTCCCTCTCTCCCTCTCTCCCTCTCTCTCTCTCTCTATATATATATATATATATATATCATGAATAAATAAAATCTTAAAAAACAAGAACATTCTTTAAAGTTGTGTTTTTTATTTTTCTTCTGCAATAAACTGTACATTTAAACATTGTCATTTGGGGCCCTGAGACACCTTCCTTGGCAATTAAGCGCTATGTGCCGCTATTGGTGCAATCATGAAAGATAACAAATTGTTGCTATATTGCTGTTGCTTTAAGATTACATTTTAGGGTGACTGGTTATGCAGCAAAAGAGGATAGAAGCAGGAACTAATATTTACTAAACACCTACTATTTGTTAGGCATTACTTCAATTCACAGACAAAAAAAAAAAAACTGTACCACAAAAAAATTACTTCCAAAAGCAACAGAGCCTGTAACTAGATGAGACAGATATTAATGATGGTTACCACAATGCCAATTTCCAACTTCCCTTTCCACAGCCTTCTGCCAGAAAGGGGTGACCATATGACATAGTTCTAGCTAATGAATTTGCTCTGATAGAGCATGTAGAAACTAGAGTAGGACCAAAAGACACAAGTTCAGAGACACGTGGGTAGCTCAGCGCTTAAGCGTCTGCCTTTGGCCCAGAGCATGATCCTGGAGACCCGGAATCGAATCCCACGTTGGGCTCCCTGCATGGAGCCTGCTTCTCTCTCTGCCTATGTCTCTGCCTCTCTCTCTGTGTGTGTTTCTCATGAATAAGTAAATAAAATCTTAAAAAAAAAATTTTAATCTTGAAATGTTACTTTTGTAGTTGCTATAAAATGTCAAGGTAGAGATGTCATATGGGCAGTAATTCATAGAAAACTGGAGCTCAGTGGAGAGGTCAGGGCATAAATACATACTGGAAGCAATCTATATATTTAGAAATGATCAGTACATATAGGTGGTACCTAAGACATGAAACAAATGTGGTTTCTGGAAAATTGTATTTAAAAAGGGCTAAGAATATCATGCAATATTTATGTGATTCTTTTATATATTATATATTTTACATTAATTTATTCTATATTAATTTATCACACTCTTTTAATTTTATATTAAAATATAAATATTTTATATTCTTTTATATTTTTATTTTATGTTTATTTTTATTTTATGTTTTATTTTTATTTTATTAATTTATAACACTCTATTTTAATTTTATATTAAAATATAAATATTTTATATTCTTTTATATTTTTATTTTATGTTAGTCTTTTTTATTTTTTTTTAATTAATTTTTATTGGTGTTCAATTTACCAACATAAAGAAAAACACCCAGTGCTCATCCCGACAAGTGTCCACCTCAGTGCCCGTCACCCAATCCCCTCCAACACCCGCTCTCCTCCCCCCTTCCACCACCCCTAGTGTGTTTCCCCGAGTTAGGAGTCTTTATGTTCTGTCTCCCTTCCTGATATTTCCCAACATTTCTTCTACCTTCCTTTATATTCCCTTTCACTATTATTTATATTCCCCAAATGAATGAGAACATACACTGTTTGTCCTTCTCCGACTGACTTATTTCACTCAGCATAATACCCTCCAGTTCCATCCACGTTGAAGCAAATGGTGGGTATTTGTCGTTTCTAATTGCTGAGTAATATTCCATTGTATACAAAAACCACATCTTCTTTATCCATTCATCTTTCGATGGACACCGAGGCTCCTTCCACAGTTTGGCTATTGTGGCCATTGCTGATAGAAACATCGGGGTGCAGGTGTCCCGACGTTTCATTGCATCTGAATCTTTGGGGTAAATCCCCAACAGTGCAATTGCTGGGTCGTAGGGCAGGTCTATTTTTAACTCTTTGAGGAACCTCCACACAGTTTTCCAGAGTGGCTGCACCAGTTCACATTCCCACCAACAGTGTAAGAGGGTTCCCTTTTCTCCGCATCCTCTCCAACATTTGTTGTTTCCTGCCTTGTTAATTTTCCCCATTCTCACTGGTGTGAGGTGGTATCTCATTGTGGTTTTGATTTGTATTTCCCTGATGGCAAGTGATGCAGAGCATTTTCTCATGTGCATGTTGGCCATGTCCATGTCTTCCTCTGTGAGATTTCTCTTCATGTCTTTTGCCCATTTCATGATTGGATTGTTTGTTTCTTTGCTGTTGAGTTTAAGAAGTTCTTTATAGATTTTGGCAACTAGCCCTTTATCTGATATGTCGTTTGAAAATATCTTCTCCCATTCTGTAGGTTGTCTTTTAGTTTTGTTGACTGTACCCTTTGCTGTGCAAAAGCTTCTTATCTTGATGAAGTCCCAATAGTTCATTTTTGCTTTTGTTTCTTTTGCCTTTGTGGATGTATCTTGCAAGAAGTTACTGTGGCCAAGTTCAAAAAGGGTGTTGCCTGTGTTCTCCTCTAGGATTTTGATGGAATCTTGTCTCACATTTAGATCTCTCATCCATTTTGAGTTTATCTTTGTGTATGGTGAAAGAGAGTGGTCTAGTTTCATTCTTCTGCATGTGGATGTCCAATTGTCCCAACACCATTATTGAAGAGACTGTCTTTCTTCCAATGGATAGTCTTTCCTCCTTTGTCGAATATTAGATGACCATACATTTCAGGGTCCACTTCTGGGTTCTCTATTCTGTTCCATTGATCTGTGTGTCTGTTTTTGTGCCAGTACCACACTGTCTTGATGACCACAGCTTTGTAGTACAACCTGAAATGTGGCATTGTGATGCCCCCAGATATGGTTTTCTTTTTTAAAATTCCCCTGGCTATTCGGGGTCTTTTCTGATTCCACACAAATCTTAAAATAATTTGTTCTAACTCTCTGAAGAAAGTCCATGGTATTTTGATAGGGATTGCATTAAACGTGTACATTGCCCTGGGTAACATTGACATTTTCACAATATTAATTCTGCCAATCCATGAGCATGGAATATTTTTCCATCTCTTTGTGTCTTCCTCAATTTCTTTCAGAAGTGTTCTATAGTTTTTAGGGTATAGATCCTTTACCTCTTTGGTTAGGTTTATTCCTAGGTATCTTATGCTTTTGGGTGCAATTGTAAATGGGATTGACTCCTTAATTTCTCTTTCTTCAGTCTCATTGTTAGTGTATAGAAATGCCATTGATTTCTGGGGATTGATTTTGTATCCTGCCACGCTACCAAATTGCTGTATGAGTTCTAGCAAACTTGGGGTGGAGGCTTTTGGCTTTTCTATGTAGAGTATCATGTCATTGGCGAAGAGGGAGAGTTTGACTTCTTCTTTGCCAATTTGAATGCCTTTAATGTCTGTTTGTTGTCTGATTGCTGAGGCGAGGACTTCCAGAACTATGTTGAACAGCAGTGGTGAGAGTGGACATCCCTGTCTTGTTCCTGATCTTAGGGGAAAGGCTCCCAGTGCTTCCCCATTGAGAATGATATTTGCTGCGGGCTTTTCATAAATGGCTTTTAAGATGTCGAGGAAAGTTCCCTCTATCCCAACACTCTGAAGGGTTTTGATCAGGAATGGATGCTGTATTTTGTCAAACGCTTTCTCTGCATCTAATGAGAGGATCATATGGTTCTTGGTTTTTCTCTTGCTGATATGATGAATCACATTGATGGTTTTACGAGTGTTGAACCAGCCTTGTGTCCCGGGGATAAATCCTACTTGGTCATGGTGAATAATTTTCTTAATGTGTTGTTGGATCCTATTGGCCAGTATCTTGTTGAGAATTTTTGCATCCATGTTCATCAGGGATATTGGTCTGTAATTCTCCTTTTTGGTGGGGTCTTTGTCTGGTTTTGGAATTAAGGTGATGCTGGCCTCATAGAACGAATTTGGAAGTATTCCATCTCTTTCTATCTTTCCAAACAATTTTAGTAGAATAGGTATGATTTCTTCTTTAAACGTTTGATAGAATTCCCCTGGGAAGCCATCTGGCCCTGGACTCTTGTGTCTCGGGAGGTTTTTGATGACTGCTTCAATTTCCTCCCTGCTTATTGGCCTGTTCAGGTTTTCTATTTATTCCTGCTCCAGTTTTGGTAGTTTGTGGCTTTCCAGGAATGCATCCATTTCTTCTAGATTTCCTAATTTATTGGTGTACAGCTGTTCATAATATGTTTTTAGAATCGATTGTATTTCCTTGGTGTTGGTAGTGATCTCTCCTTTCTCATTCATGATTTTATTAATTTGAGTCTTCTCTCTCTTCTTTTTAATAAGGTTGGCTAATGGTTTATCTATCTTATTAATTCTTTCAAAGAACCAACTCCTGGTTCTGTTGATCTGTTCCACAGTTCTTTTGGTCTCGATATCATTTAGTTCTGCTCGAATTTTATTAACTGTCTTCTTCTGCTGGGGGTGGGGTCTATTTGTTGCTTTTTCTCTAGTTCCTTTATGTGTAAGGTGAGCTTTTGAATTTGAGTTCTTTCCAGTTTTTGAATGGATGCTTGTATTGCAATGTATTTCCCCCTCAGGACTGCTTTTGCTGCGTCCCAAAGATTTTGAACAGTTGTATCTTCATTCTCATTAGTTTCCATGAATCTTCTCAATTCTTCCTTAATTTCCTGGTTGACCTTTTCATCTTTTAGCAGGATGGTCCTTAATCTCCATGTGTTTGTGGTCCTTCCAAACTTCTTGTTGTGATTAAGTTCTAATTTCAAGGCATTATGGTCTGAGAATATACAGGGGACTATCCTAATCTTTTGGTATCGGTTCAGACCCGATTTGTGACCCAGTATGTGGTCTATTCTGGAGAAAGTTCCATGTGCACTTGAGAAGAATGTGTATTCAGTTGAGTTTGGATGTAAAGTTCTGTAGATATCTGTGAAATCCTTCTGGTCCAGTGTATCATTTAAAACTCTCGTTTCTTTGGAGATGTTGTGCTTAGAAGACCTATCTAGTATAGAAAGAGCTAGATTGAAGTCACCAAGTATTAGTGTATTATTATCAAAGTATTTCTTCAGTTTGGTTATTAATTGCTTTAAATATTTGGCAGCTCCCACATTCGGGGCATATATATTGAGGATTGTTAAGTCCTCTTGTTGGATAGATCCTTTGAGTATGAGATAGTGTCCCTCTTCATCTCTCACTATAGTCTTCGGGGTAAATTTTAATTTATCTGATATAAGGATGGCAACCCCTGCTTTCTTTTGAGGACCATTTGAATGGTAAATGGTTCTCCAACCTTTTATTTTCAGGTGGTATGTGTCCTTCTGTCTAAAATGAGTCTCTTGTAGACAGCAAATAGATGGGTCCTGCTTTTTTATCCAGTCTGAAACCCTGCGCCTTTTGATGGGGTCATTAAGCCCGTTCACGTTCAGAGTTACTATTGAGAGATATGAGTTTAGTGTCATCATATCTATTCAGTCCTTGTTTTTATGGATTGTTCCACTGAACTTCTTCTTAAAGGGGAATTTTAAGAGTCCCCCTTAAAATTTCTTGCAGAGCTGGTTTGGAGGTTACATATTCTTTCAGTTCCTGCCTGTCTTGGAAGCTCTTTATCTCTCCTTCCATTTTGAATGAGAGCCTTGCTGGATAGGGTATTCTTGGTTACATGTTCTTCTCATTTAGGACCCTGAATATATCCTGCCAGCCCTTTCTGGCCTGCCAGGTCTCTGTGGAGAGGTCTGCTGTTACCCTAATATTCCTCCCCATAAAAGTCAGGGACTTTTTTTCTCTTGCTGCTTTAAGGATCTTCTCTTTATCTTTGGAATTTGCAAGCTTCACTATTAAATGTCGAGGTGTTGATCGGTTTTTGTTGATTTTAGGGGGGGATCTCTCTATTTCCTGGATCTGAATGCCTGTTTCCCTTCCCAGATTCGGAAAGTTTTCAGCTAGGATTTGTTCAAATACATATTCTGGCCCTCTGGCCCTTTCGGCGCCCTCGGGAACCCCAATTAAACGTAGGTTTTTCTTCCTCAGGCTGTCATTTATTTCCCTTAATCTATCCTCATGGTCTTTTAATTGCCTGTTTCTTTTTTCCTCAGTTTCCCTCTTTGCCATCAACTTGTCTTCTATGTCACTCACTCGTTCTTCCACCTCATCAAGCCTCGTCATAGGACTTCTAGCTTGGATTGCATCTCATTTAATTGATTTTTAATTTCTGCCTGATTGGATCTAAATTCTGCAGTCATGAAGTCTCTTGAGTCCTTTATGCTTTTTTCTAGAGCCACCAGTAGCTTTATAATAGTGCTTCTGAATTGGCTTTCTGACATTGAATTGTAATCCATATTTTGTAACTCTGTGGGAGAGAGGGCTGTTTCTGATTTTTTTTTTTGAGGTGAGGTTTTCCTTCTAGTCATTTTGCTCAGTGCAGAGTGGCCAAAAACAAGTTGTATTGGGAAAAGGAGAAAGAGAGAGAGAAGGAAAGAAAAGAGAAAAAGAAAAAAGAGAAAGAAGGAAAAAAAAGGGGGAAAAGAGAAAGAAAAAGAAAGAAAGGAGGAAAAAAAAGGGTGGGGTGGGGTGGGGGAAGCAATCCGAAATCAAGAAGAAAGAAAGAAAAAAAAGCACAAAACAAAACAAAAACAAAAACAAAATTAAAAAAAAAAAAACACGGGGGCGTATCTTCCGATTCTGTATATTTTAAGTCCCTTGACTTCCCCTGGAACTGGTCCCTCTCGCTGGTCTTCTGGGGGAGGGGCCTGCTGTGCTGATTCTCAGGTGTTAGCACTTGGGGGAGCTGCTCTCCCCCTGCCTGGTGCAGGGCTCAGGGGGGTTGTTTACCCCGTGAGGCCCCGGGAGGAAGCCACAGTGGCGGGGGCAGCTCTGGGACCCTGGAGTCAGCTCCCACAGTAGCTCCGGGGCTCTCCGTCTGCAGGGCCTGGGGGCTCCCGGGCGGGGCCGCTGATCTGCTCAGCTCCAGGCAGGAGCGTCCTCGCTGTCCTGGGCCCTCCCGGCCTCTGCCTGTCCCGGGGGAGGCCGGATCCTGGGCTGTGTCCCGGCGCCCTGTGCTCCGGGGCCTGCGCTGTTGGATTCGCGCTCCCGCCCCGCAGCCCCCTCCGCGGAGCCGCAGCCCGAGCCCCTCCGAGCTGCTCCGGGTCCCGCCGTGCGCGCTGCAGCCCTTAGGGAGCTCGGCGCATCTCCCCGGGGCGCAGTTCCTCTGTTACTGTCCCAGGGATCCTGAGGGCATCCCCGCCTTTCTGGGGATCCTGCTCCAATTCCCCGGGAGGCCTTTCCGCCCGGGAAGGTTGGTGCAGCTCCTGCTCCTCCGGGACGGGGCTCTCCTGTCCTGGGGACACTCGCCCCGGCCTCAGCCCGGCTCCTCGTGGGGCCCCTCCCCCTTGGAGGCCTTTTGTGTCTTTATTTCTTTTTCTCCGTCTTCCTACCTTGATAGAAGCGCGAACTTTTCTCACTGTAGCATTCCAGCTGGTCTCTCTTTAAATCTCAGGCCAAATTCGTAGATTTTCAGGATGATTTGAATGTTTTCTAGGTAATTTGTTGAGGACAGGTGACTTGGAGACCCTGCTCTTCCGCCATCTCGACCCTCCCCCCATGTTAGTCTTTTTTAATGGCTTATATGAACTAATGAATCATTCCAATCCTCAGACTTTATTCTCACAATTTTTTAACCATTCATCATATTCTTCAGTTAACAGCTAGACTGAATAATCTGGCAAGACTGATGATGATTATTCCATTTTCCAGAACTGAATTAACACATCTATTCTAATTCCTAAAAACAAGATGGTATTCAACATCTTTTTTAATATAATGAGAAACAAATTTATAAGCAACTTAAAAGGAAAGTTTGCAACTTAAAATAATTTCAGCATACTTTTATCCATATAATTTTTGCTACTTGATTATACTCAGCACTATATTCTTAATAAAGTAGCTTTTTCATTTAAAATTAATATATTGAATAAGTATGTCCCAGATATAGTTAACTCTTTAAGTGACTCATCATAATGACTGGCCAAAGGAATAGATAATTTTTACTTGAGTGTCCCCTATGCTCACTTTCATAACTACAAGATAAATTTTGGTTCATTTAGAAAGTATAATTTATTCTTTCTGATCTCAGGAAACAAACACTCTGTATATAATTTTTTTTTAAAGAACTAATTAGAAACCCTCTTGCACTGTTGGTAGGGATGTGAACTGGTTCAGATACTCTGAAAAACTGTGTGGAGGTTCCTCAAAGTTAAAAATGGAGCTACCCTATGACCCAGCAATTGCACTGCTGGGGATTTACCCCAAAGATACAGATGCAGTGAAACGGCAGGACACCTGCACCCCAATGTTTATAGCAGCAACGTCCACAATAGCCAAACTGTGGAAGGAGCCTCGGTGTCGATCGAAAGATGAATGAATAAAGAAGATGTGGTTTATGTATACAATGGAATATTACTCAGCCATCAGAAAGGACAAATACCCACCATTTGCTTTGACGTGGATGGAACTGGAGGGTATTATGCTGAGTGAAGTAAGTCAATCGGAGAAGGACAAACATTATATAGTCTCATTCATTCGGGGAATATAAAAAGTAGTGAAAGGAATTATAGAGGAAGGGACAGAAAATGAGTGGGAAATATCAGTGAGGTTGACAGAACATGAGAGACACCTAACTCTGGGAAACGATAAAGGGGTGGTGGAAAGGGAGGTGGGCGGGGGGTTGGGGTAACTGGGTGATGGGAACTGAGGGGGGCACTTGACGGGATGAGCACTGGGTGTTATACTATATGTTGGGAAATTGAACTCCAAGAAAAAATATACAAAATAAATAAATAAATAAAAGAACTAATTCTATTTAAACAGAACCAAATCAAATTAGCATGGCATGGAAAACTCTAAGTGATCAAAATAGATCCTGAAAATGACTCTGTATTAATAAGAGAACTACAAGTATCACTGGATCTCTGACAAAATTCAGTTATACAACACTGAAATTAGAAAATTAAGTGACAGGAAATGCTTTATAGGATAAATCATAGACTAGTTATCTTACCATATGTTCAGTAACAGAAATGGAAAACAATAGTAGTTTCCCCATGTAAATCTAAACAAATATAACGGGAGAGGCAGAATTCAAATATAAGCTGCTAGGTTTGACTGTATATTGCTGCTTCGGAGTAGAGGGTTATTTTATGCAATCCCAACTATTCCAATATGAAATTGAGTAAGGCTGATGAAAAGCTACTTAGATTCCTTAATATCTGCTGAAATAACTGTTCATATCAACACTGGTGTTAGCAATTCAGTTCAGTCAAAATACAGTAAATCTGAAGTTACCCTGCAAAGTTCCGAACTAGAATATGAGGACTAAATGTGGCTATCCTGAAAAATCTTACTACAATGATCAAGAATTATGTAAGAGTTTTGTGCTCAAATATTTTTCACCAAGAAAAAACATAGATAAATAGTTTATATAGTTTCCCCATAATTACTGTATCTTACAAGGTAGTTATCTAGTAGCAGTCAAGATTTATAATACCTATTTTGGTAAATTAGTGCCAAATAAATGTTCAGAATTCATTAACATTTATTACTGTGCAATGCAACATGAACTTCTGAATAGTTACTTAATATGAGTATATTCCTCTTGCTCTTTGCAAACCCAAATTCCTCTTTTTAAAGGAAAAATAGCAATAACAATGAATAATACACAATTGAACACATACAAATGAAATAATGTTAAAAATTATATGAATCTTAAATGAAGCTAAAGGACCCACAGAAGATTGATATTACATTGATGGATGAAGAATTCAAATGTCTACTGGAGCCACGCAGGCAAGTAAGAGTTCCATGGAAAATGGTACACTGGAGACCTCACTCTCAGGCATAGCATTTAATCAGTTCCCATCCTAACAACAATCAATTGGTTGTTGGTTTTTCTTTTCTTTTCTTTTTAAGAAAAGCTAAAAATCTAGATTTATATTTGAATTGCTACAAGTTACAAATGCTAAGAGTTATTTCCACTTTTTATAACTACAAATTGGCCATAATCCACCTGTGGATTAAATACAACCCAATGACCACGAGATTCCACATTCAGCTTAGTCTATCTTAGTCTAAATATATGAAGAATATACCTTCTTATATAAATTCCTGCATATACCTTGAAATCTCACAAAATCTAAGGTTTGATAAATGAATTAGAGTTTTCCATGCCTTGTTGGCAGTATCAGGATAAAATTATAATGTTCATAATTAAAAGTGATTAGCAGAGACTTGATCTTTAACACACACTGATAGTTCTGAAACTAGGATTGCCTAGGTCTGAAGTAATCTCTGAAATGCTGTGTAGGAAAGGGCCCAATTATTCATACTTACTTTCACTAGATTACTGTGCTGTGATCAAACTACTATATCACATCAAAGGCACTGCCTGATACCATGAAGAGACTGTTTTGTCGTCACAATTCTCATTGTTATGAAAGACATGATCTAACTTCCTGTTACATTAACAAGTTTGTGAAAACAATAAACTAGAAGTTTCCATACTCCTCTAAGAAGTGTATGGGGGACTTGGGGGCAACCAAAAAATGAAGTATGAAAGTAGGCTCAACTGGACAGACCCCCTAAGCAGATAAGGCTTAGATCAAGTCATCAAGTAATGAAAGTATCAGAAAAAGAACTTTCTCTGATTCTGTGTGGCAGAATGTCAACCTGGATTTCAGAAGGATGGGAAGCTCAAGAAGATGATGGGGGAAATTCTAATTCCCTAACTTGAGGATACCTATGACTACCTAAGAGCACTGAAACAGGCATTTAACACCTAAGATAAAGGACATTCTTTGCCTACATCTTCAATTACAGTGTTTATAAAGTTTGGTACCCACACACCCCTTAATGGGTAACTGGTGTACATGAAGATCGTCAATTTTAAGTAATTTTATTAAAAATATGTTTAGTTTTCTTGGTAACAAAAAAATAACCATAATATTTTAACTTAACAATAAATTAACAATAAGTAATTTATTCAATGACAAGGATAAGATTGTTTGCAATTTTTACCAAGGTAACACTATACGATTCAATGGCAGATAGCTTAATTTATAATTTAGGTTACACTTGCAATTGATTTCTCATGCTAGCTTCTACTAAATTAGAAATTTTAAATTCACAATCATAGATCATTGTAAATGTCACCCAGTGTTTAGTGGCTGCCAAATAAGTCTGGATATTCATATTAAACACAAATGGCCCAGAAATTATGGAGAGACTGCTCACTGCAGACTACTTTCAGCACTCTAATAGATGATAAATTCTAACATTTTACAGCCAAAAGCTGGAAGGTTGAATGTTTCAACTTGGAAGACAACAGCAAATGTATTTATAATACACTCTTGTTTTCAGTTATGGAAATTATTTCTTCATGCTCTTTGTAGCATTTGGATGTGGTTTATATATTAGTTAAATAATATATCATCAGTTTCTTTCTCCAAAAACTAAAAAAAAAAAAAAATGAACAAAAGAACAAAACATTGAGCTGGGAAAAAGTCCAAATGTCAGACTCAAGTGATTTCTATTGCAGTTTTTTGGATTTTAAAAATTAGAAAATATCCTCAACATTTAAAAGCGCAGTACTTCAGTTTGGAAGTGAAGAGTTCAGATCATTCAAGTTACTAAGATATGCTACTTCAAAAGACCACATGAAATCATAATGGTCTTTACTAGCATTAAATTTATATTTTATTTCAACAGCTCATATAATCGTGTCTCCTCACTAACATTCTTAATTTTGATGTGATCCAACACACCATTGTGTTGTATCCATTACTCATTTCTTCTTTATCCATATTTAAAATACACATTATACACTGACTACAATATGAATATATTCATACTTTTCACTATTTCAAATCCAATTTAAAATCAGAAAGCATACTGTTGATTATCAACTGTTTTCTATAAACAAAACAGAGTACAGATTGCTATTCAGGTGTCTTTTATTCATATAACACTCTTCCTTGCTGCCAATATAGTTGGTGCTTTCCATTGCTGATTCCAATGCAAGTTTTCAGGTCCACATGTGTCATAAAATTAAATCACAGAAATACCACTTCTCCCTTTGCTTCAGTATTCAAAGATAAATATAACTGAAACTCAAATCCTTCCCCAAATATGTGTGTAACACAAATAAGCAAGGGTTAATTAATATTCCGCAAATCAGTGGTTTGACACAAGTATGAAACAAAATATCTATCCAACATGCTGGCAGGGCTGCATTTTTTTCTGGAAACTCTAAAGAGAGAATTTGTTTACTTGCTTTTCCAGTTTTTAGAGGTTGGTTTATGGACCTGTACTACTCCAATCTCTGCCTCTGTCATCACATTGCCTTCTATGACTCTCCTGCATCCTTTTTTTTATTTTTTTTTAAATTCATAAGAGACACACAGAGAGAGGCAGAGACATAGGCAGAGAGGAAGCAGGCTCCCTACAGAGAGGCTGATGTGGGACTCGATCCCAGGACCACAGGATCATGACCTGAGCCAAAAGCAGACACTCAACCACTGAGCCACTCAGGTGCTCCTCTCCTACATCCTTCTTATAAGGACCATTATAATCACATCTGGACTATCTAGATAATTCGGATAAGCTCCTCATCTGAAAATACTTAACAATTATATCTGCAAAGATCTTTTACCATGTAAGTTAATATATTCACAGGTCCTGGGGATTAGGCATCCTTGGGGAATTTGTGTCTACTACATACACAAAGCTCACCATCTTGGGCCTCTTTTCTTCCTCAATTATATCTTGCTCAGTAAATGTTTACTGCCTTGTTAACACTTCAATATATTCAAGCAGATTTTTTTAAATTCACTTTTCTAGTTGTCTTTAACTACAGGTTTCGTCTGATTATCTAGTTTTAAGAGTGTTTTCTTAGTAAGGTGTATTTTCAGAGCCATGTACAAATAGTGTAATACTTCAAGATTAAAAACATTTTACTGATTTAGCTTTTAAATGTTATCATAAATTGTAATTTTATTGTAATGTAAAATTAATTTAGTTTGTGCTTCTAAAGTTTAATTCTAGGGTATTATGATCTTTGTATATTTTCATTTCATTTCCTTCTCAATCATTATGACTTAAAGCTTATTATACTCCATATTACAAATGAGAAACCTAAGCATTAAATATGTTGAATAACTTGCCCCTGCTGACAGAGCTAATAAGAAGCGGGGGGGAAGTATTCAGTTTTTCAAAGACATTAATAAAGTTATTTTGTTACAAGATATTTTGAATCTTATAAATTCCTTATTTCCTTTTGGAGAATAGATGTTCCAGTATTTAATTTCCATTCATTCTTATTTTCTCTCCTTGTTTTGAGTTTAATTTGCTCTTTTTCCTATTTTCTAAAAATAGAAGCTAATTTCATTGGTTTTATACATTTCCTATTTTCTGATATAAACATTAATTCTATATATTACACACTAAGTACTGTGTTAGTTAGCTCCATCTTACAAATATTGATAAGCTGTGTTTTCACTTTCAGTCAGCTCAAAATGATTTCTTCTTTTACTCAAGATTTATTTAAAAGTGGGGATCCCTAGGTGGCTCAGTGGTTGAGTGCCTGCCTTCGGCCCAGGGTGTTATCCTAGGGTGCCGGGATCGAGTCCCACATCGGGCTCCCTGCATGGAGCCTGCTTCTCCCTCTGCCTGTGTCTCTGCTCTCTCTATGTCTCTCATGAATAAATAAATAAAATCTTTAAAAAAAAGATTTAGAAGTATGTTACTAATTTCCAAATATATATGAATTTTCCATGTATCTTTATGTGACTCATTTTTGGTTAAACCTGTTACAATCAAAGAGTACACTTTCTATGATTTCAATTATTTTAAATATAGTGAAACTTGTTTTATAGCTCAGAATATGGTCTATGTTGGTGAATGCCCTATGTGCACTTGAAAATATTGTATTTCTACTGTTTTTTAGGTGGTGTCTAAGAGGTCAAGACAGCTGATAGTGTTATTCAAGTCTTCTATAAACTCAATGTTTTGTTCCCTTATACTATCAATTATTGAGACCAGAGTGGTGAAATTCCTAGCTTTAGCTGTGAGTTAGACTATTTCTCCATTCTATTCTGTCAGTGTTTGCTTCATGTATTCTGAATCTCTGTTTATACATGCATATACATTTAGCATACTGTGTCACGTTGGTGATCTTTCTTTTTTATTATGAAATGTCCCTCTTTATCTCTGATAATATTCCTTGTTCTCAAATCTACTTTGTCTGATACAACCATTTTCCGTTGGTGTTTGCATGGTTTGTCATTTTCCATTCTTTGACTTTTAACCAATGTGTATCTATATATTCCAAGTGTGTTTCTTAGAGATAGTGAAGTTGTCTCTTGCTTTTAAAACCCATATGACAATCTCTGCATTTTAATTAAAGTGTTTAGACAATTTGGATTTAAAATAATTATTGAAATACGTTGATATATTATTGGTAGACGCATAGCTTTTCTATATTCTCCATTTGCACCATCTGTCCTTCGATATTTTTTTCTCATTTCTTGCCTTCTTTGAATTAGTTGAGTATTTTTTAATGATTCTATTTCATCTCCACTACTATCTTACTAGCAATTTCCCTTTAATATATTTTTAGTGGCTCTTGTAGATGTCTTTAACATCATCATCTAGCTTCATATAATTGTATGCTACCACATGTATAGTGTAAAAATTGTCCATCAATATTCTTCAATTTTCTTCTTTCCTTAAAGTTGTTATCTTACATTTTGCTTCTATGTCATAAACCCACACACATTATTATTAGTTATGCTTTTGACAACCAATTACTTTTTAAAGAGAATTTTAGAACATCATTCATATTGATATGTATTTACCACTTCTGCTCCAATAGGAGTCAATGTCAAAGGAGCTCGGGCACTTGTATTACTTGTGTCTTCTGGACATGCCTGAGTCTGGTCTTTTATGCCATTTCCACTTCATTATACATTATTTCTGTACACTCCCAACCTTATGGCCAGTGAGTTAGAAAACACCCAGTTCATTTTTTTTAAGATTTTTTTATGTATTTATTTATGACAGACACACAGAGAGAGAGAGAGGCAGAGACACAGGCAGAGGGAGAAGCAGGCTCCATGCAGGGAGCCCGACGCAGGACTCGATCCCCGATCTCCAGGATCACACCCTAGGCTAAAGGCAGCGCCAAACCACTGGGCCACCGGGGCTGCCTGAAAACACTCAGTTCATGATGGCAAGTTAAGGCTAATGGTCATCTGATGTACCATGATTAGATATTCAGTTTCTATTAAGGCCCAGTAGCAAACCAGAGCTATTTTTAATAAAGAAAATAGTTATCCACAGAAGAGGACAGAGAAGTGCTGCAAAATCCTAAAGGTATATACTCTTATTTTCATATTAGTACTTGCCAGAAGTTTTCTCAGCATTCCAATTTGCAACAGATACTTCAAGTATGATCAAATGAATCATAAGGCCCAAGTGAAAAGAATGGCTTGCAATGCAGCCTGTACTTGCGATAGAACCCTCTCTAGTTCTGGTTAAAACTGGCAAACTTATCCATATCTCAGTGGATGGACCAAAGTAACACACTCAAACGCGATATACATTTCCCCCCTAAAAATTATAAAGGTGTGCCAAGAGTTGTGCTTCTTTTTCATGGTAAGGATATGGAAGGAATAGCAACTTGCCTTTCACCTTGGAGGGGATTTCTTGACATAATCCAAACCACTAGACCACCCAGAAACTTCAATGAGAAAGGAGGCCCTTGAAATTTTATAAGGTTTATCTCCTACTGTCTGGTTTGCAAATGTCTTCCTAAGGCATGTCAAGGTTTTGCTAATTCCTGGTCATCAAATCTAGTCAGGCTAATTCTATCAATATAGTGGGCCATGTTGTCTTACTCCACTACAGATACTATATCTGGGGCAGCAGCTGCAATCTACATTACAACCTGATTAAGTTTATGATGATACATAATCATTCCCTAAAATTCATCTGACTTCTCCAGAAATCAAATAGGATAGTTAATAGAACTGTAATAGATATCACCACTACTCAATCTTTCAAGTCCTTTGATGGTGGCCCTAATGCCTGTAATTCCCTAGGAATTCAATTGCATTGGGCTTAATACCTCAGAAGGGAATAGAATTTTCAAGGGCTTCCACTTATCTCTTTCTACTGTAATGGCCCACATCTCATATGTCAGAGAGCCACTATGGGGATATTGCTAGTTTCTAAGTATATTTATTCCAATTATACTTTCAGGAACTGGAGTTATAAACACAAAATAAATCTATGGACAAACTATGCACTCTATGAGTCTAACTTCAGTTAAGACGTCATCTATCTGGAATCCCTGGGTGGCTCAGCAGTTGAGTGTCTGCCCTCAGGTTATGATCCCAGGGTCCTGGGATTGAGTCCCGCATCAGGCTTACTGCAGGGACCCTGCTTCTCCCTTTGCCTATGTCTCTGTCTCTCTATGTCTCTCATGAACAAATGAATAAAATCATTAAAAAAAAAAGACTTCATCTATCAACTAACCACCATAACCCTCACTATGACTATTGGACCACAGTGACATTTTAAGCCCCCAAGAATTAACAACAACTCAACCTAGCAACTAGTCTTCCCCACAATCTCCTTTTCCCTAGAATATTTAAGTAATTGGACCCAGGTCCCATTGCAGAAGCTTAAGAAGGATTTATAGAATATACATGTGGCAGTATTGCTAGGTCCTCAAAGGGAGCTCTGCACTGCATCATAAACCTCCACAAATGATAGCTCAATTAATTGTGATGCCACTTTATGCCATGAATTAATAGTATACCATTGCTCATTTCAAGGAAATCAACATTGTGCTCAAGCCTCACAGTATGGCCAGAGCAATCCCAAAATCTCATCTTTGATGGTACATCTTTTGGGACCTCTCTCCTGATATCAGTTCTGGATTGGTCAGAGGCCAGTTGAGAGACAGAAGCCTAGTTAGTAATTTGAACATGGAATATTTAGTATAATGAATTATTTACATGTAAAAGGTAGTTATCCACTGAATGTAGTAAAAGAACACTCTAAGAAATACAGTAACTGCTAATGGAAGAAGCATTTACCACCTTTAGGAGGACAAATATGAAAGATACTAAGAATTTGTAAGAAGGCAACTCCCACAAACTAAGGCTGAGATTCTGACCTAACTGGAGAGCGTGTAGCCACAGCAAAGTGCAGCGGGTAGGAGAAGTATACTGCTGTGCCAAAGGGCTTGAGTAGTTCATAAGAAGTTACTAACTGGGGCATTGGTGAGCCAGCACTGGTCCTTCAGAAAGCACTCCCCAGGACATGGTAGGCTAACGGTGGTCCACGGAAACTGTCTTCTGGGACAGTAAAATGCTGAGGCTGGCTCTCAGCTTGCTGGATGCCTGAGAAGCTAGTTGAAATTGAGCACTAGTCCTGAATAGTGCTGGCAATCAGGCCATAGAAGGACGAAAATGCATACCAGAACCAGGAAGACAAACCCGTTCCTCTGCTACTCCTAGCTCTGTCCCTCCAGTTAGATTTTATTGACAAAATCTAACATTATACTAGCTGGCAATGGGGAAACATTTACATGTCCAACTCCAGCATCACAATGTGGGGCAGAGAAAGATAAATTTGGAGCTGTGGAATAATAAATCATTGGCACATGGAGACAAAATGGGGAGCCTGACGGATATCGTTTATTTTGGAGCTAAACCACTGGGATACAAAGACAAACCATAACACAGCAGAATATTTTGATTCACCACGCTCCTTTCAAGAGAGATGAAACACCCGATGTCAGAACCTCTGGTACACAGCTAAGCCAAACTAGAAGAAACTGCATAGACTTTAAAAACTGGATAATTATAGATGCAAAGTAGAATTATGCAAAATAGGACTTGTGATCATCCTAGAAATAGAACAAAAGCCAAGATAATTTAACATATGATAAAAGTAGCATCTAAAATTGTGAAAAATAGGGATCCCTGGGTGGCGCAGTGGTTTAGCGCCTGCCTTTGGCCCAGGGCGCGATCCTGGAGAGCCAGGATCGAATCCCACGTCGGGCTCCTGGTGCATGGAGCCTGCTTCTCCCTCTGCCTATGTCTCTGCCTCTGCCTCTCTCTCTCTCTCTCTGTGACTTTCATAAATAATAAAATAAAAAAAATTTAAAAAAAAAAAATAAAATAAAATAAAATTGTGAAAAATAGGTTAATGAATGTCTGTTGTTGGGGGGCATCTGGGTGGTTCAGTCAGGTAAGTCATCTGACTTCGGCTCAGGTCATGATCTCAGGACTAAAGACTAGAAGATATTTGTAGCACATCTAAAAGACATTGGGAATGGTGTCCAGAATATACAACAACTGCCTACAAAAAAACTATGGGGAGCATCACAATGCCAGATTTCAGGTTGTACTACAAAGCTGTGGTCATCAAGACAGTGTGTTACTGGCACAAAAACAGACACACAGATCAATGGAACAGAATAGAGAATCCAGAAGGGGACCCTCAACTTTATGGTCAACTAATATTCGACAAAGGAGGAAAGACTATCAACTGGAAGAAAGACAGTCTCTTCAATAAATGGTGCTGGGAAAATTGGACATCCACATGCAGAAGAATGAAACTAGACCACTCTCTTGCACCAGACACAAAGATAAACTCAAAATGGATGAAAGATCTAAATGTGAGACAAGATTCCATCAAAATCCTAGAGGAGAACACAGGCAACACCCTTTCTGAACTCGGCCACAGCAACTTCTTGCAAGATACATCCACGAAGGCAAATGAAACAAAAGCAAAAATGAACTATTGGGACTTCATGAAGATAAGAAGCTTCTGCACAGCAAAGGATACAGTCAACAAAACTAAAAGACAACCTACAGAATGGGAGAAGATATTTGCAAATGACGCATCAGATAAAGGGCTAGTTTCCAAGATCTATAAAGAACTTATTAAATTCAACAGCAAAGAAACAAACTATCCAATCATGAAATGGGCAAAAGACATGAACAGAAATCTCATAGAGGAAGACGTAGACATGGCCAAGATGCACATGAGAAAATGCTCTGCATCACTTGCCATCAGGGAAATACAAATCAAAACCACAATGAGATACCACCTCACACCAGTGAGAATGGGGAAAATTAACAAGGCAGGAAACCACAAATGTTGGAGAGGATGCGGAGAAAGGGGAACCCTCTTACACTGTTGGTGGGAATGTGAACTGGTGCAGCCACTCTGGAAAACTGTGTGGAGGTTCCTCAAAGAGTTAAAAGTAGATCTGCCCTACGACCCAGCAATTGCACTGCTGGCGGTTTACCCCAAAGATACAGATGCAATGAAACACCGGGACACCTGCACCCCGATGTTTCTAGCAGCAATGTCCACAATAGCCAAACTGTGGAAGGAGCCTTGGTGTCCATCAAAAGATGAATGGATAAAGAAGATGTGGTCTATGTATACAATGGAATATTCCTCAGCCATTGGAAATGACAAATACCCACCATTTGCTTCAACGTGGATGGAACTGGAGGGTATTACGCTGAGTGAAATAAGTCAATTGGAGAAGGACAAACATTATATGGTATCATTCATTTGGGGAATATAAAAAATAGTGAAAGGGAATAGAGGGGAAGGGAGAAGAAATGGGTAGGAAATATCAGAAAGGGAGACAGAACACGGAAGACTCCTAACTCTGGGAAACGAACTAGGGGTGGTGGAAGGTGAGGAGGGTAAGGGGAGGGGGTGATGGGGTGACGGGCACTGAGGGGGGCACTTGACGGGATGAGCATTGGGTGTTATTCTGTATGTTGGCAAATTGAACTCTAATAAAAAATAAATTTATTATTAAAAAAACTATGAATAGTAAATTCATAGAAGCATAAACAGGAACAAATAAACATAGGAAAATATGTCCACTTATTTGTTTTTTAAGATTTTATTTATTCATGAGAGACACAGAGAGGGAAGGCAGAGACACAGGCAGAGGGAGAAACACTGCTCGCAGGGAACCTGATGCAGGATTCGATCCATGACCCGGGGATTATGCCCTGAGCAAAAGGTAGACGCTCAACCGCTGAGCTACCCAGGCATCCCAATGTCTGCTTAAATAGAACTAAAAAGATTCACGTACCCACCACACTTAAGTCAGAAAATACTAAGTATCTGAAGATATGGTGAAAGAGGAACATTTAACCCAAAGTTAAAAGGGAATATCAAGGGGCACCTGGGTGGCTCAGTTGGTCATGCGCCAACTCTTAATTTTGGCTCTGGTCATGATCTCAGGGTTGTGAGATGGAGCCCTGCCTCAGGCTCCATGCTCAGCAGGGAGTCTCCTAGAGATTCTCCCTCTCTCTCTCAAATAAAGAAATATTTTTTTAAAAAAAGGGGGGGCGCAAATAATCATTTGGAAAAGAAATTTGGTAACGTCCAATAAGGTTGAAAATACCTTTATAAAAAAAAAAAAAAGAAAATACCTTTATAAATCAAAAATTGTTATTTGGTTATATACCCATGTGTTCCAAGACACATCAGAAAACACATTTAGTGCAACATTACTTGTAATACCAAAAAATTAAAATCAAACTAAATGTATCAATAAGTATATTGGTAAATAAACTATGCTAGTCACACGACGGAATACTAGAGTAGAATGAATTAAATCTACTTGTATAAATGTGAGTAAATCCTCTAAGACTTGGATGAAAAATGTGTAAAGTATGATAGCATTTATGTAGCTTTCTAAATAGATCACTTATGGATAAATATCTATCAAAAAATGTAAAAAATATACTAGAAGATATATATTAAATTCCTGTTAAGAGCTGCTTTTGTGATTAAACTCAAAATGGATGAAAGATCTAAATGTGAGACAAGATTCCATCAAAATCCTAGAGAAGAACACAGGCAACACCCTTTCTGAACTTGGCCACAGCAACTTCTTGCAAGATACATCCATGAAGGCAAAAGAAACAAAAGCAAAAATGAATTATTGGGACTTCATCAAGATAAAAAGCTTCTGCACAGCAAAAGAAACAGTCAACAAAACTAAAAGACAACCTACAGAATGGGAGAAGATATTTGCAAATGATGCATCAGATAAAGGGATGGAACGTGGATGGAACTGTAGGGCATTATGCTGAGTGAAATAAGTCAATCAGAGAAGGACAAACATTATATGGTCTCATTCATTTGGGGAATATAAAAATTAATGAAAGGGAATAAAGGGAAAGGAGAGAAAATGAGTGAAAATATCAGTGAGGGTGACAAAACATGAGAGACACCTAACTCGGATTCGAACAAGGGGTAGTGGAAAGGGAGGTGGGCGGGGATTGGGGTGACTAGGTGATAGGCACTGAGGGGGGCACTTGGCAGGATGAGCACTGAGTGTTATGCTATATGTAGGCATATTGAACTCCAATAAAAAAAAAAGAGCTGCATTTGTGAAAGAAAGAAAAAAAGTGGCACAAAATGAAAAACAATGGAGACTTCAGCTTTATGTCCTATTTTTCTAAACTGATTTCTTTAAAATTCAATTAACATATAGTGTATCATTAGCTTCTAATGCAGATTTCAGTTATTTATCTGTTGCATGTAACATCCAGGGCTCATTACATCACGTATCCCCCTTAATGTCCATCATCCAGTTACCCCATCCCCTCATCTCCCTCCCCTCCAGCAACCTTCAATTTGTTTCCTATGGTTAAGAGTTTCTTATGGTTTATTTCCCCCTCTAATTTCATCTTATTTTATTTTTTCCTACCTTCTTCTATGACTCTCCTTTTGGTTTCTTAAATTCTACATATGAGTGAAACTATATAATTGTCTTTCTCTGATTGACTTATTTTTTAAAAAATAACCAAAGTCAAATTCTATATTTTAAATACATAAATATTTGTTACATTATTGTTTATATTTTATTCATCACAAACTTGTCAAAGATATATTCTGAGACTTTAAAATGTTAATGAAGTGCAAATTAAGCCTGAACTTAAGGTAAGTGTATATATGATACATAAATATGGCTGATAATGTTTTTCCTGACAAGAAGGAAATTCTCAGAGATTATGGAGCCCCTCAAACAGCAGTACTCCATTAAATGCAGTATCAGAATCATCAGAAAAATTCTCCAAAAATACACAAGTGAGGCCCTCTATTAATCGTATTAACTCAGAAGCTGCAGATAAAGAGTTTTGGTGAGGTTTGGGTTTTTTTTTTTTTTTCTTAATGCAGGATTCTAAAGAACAATCCACATTAAGAACTTCATTGGGAAATGTACAGAGCAAGCAGGCAGAAGAAGCAACTCTCAAGATTGGAAAGGATGAAGCAATATATTATAGTCTGGCCTGGTTTCTCTTGGTTTCTTTCCTCTTTTAACTCACAAGATAAAAGAAGATAAAATAGGTACAAGGTTGTACTGAGAAACTCTAGATTCTTGAAAATAATAAGACTCTATCTTGGATAGGAGTTCATATAATTAGAGATAGCAGTAAAGCAATTAATCCTGGCTAAAGAACAAATTTTCTCTTAAACTTGAAAAGAGCAAAGATACATGTAGGTTTTTTGATATACAAAGCACAGAAAAGAACACAAAAAGTTTTGAGTTCTTTTTTCTCTTAAAGCAGAATTTCTGGAAACTTAAATTGGTAAAACAATACTAAACAATAATTGAGTTATGGAATATAAGAAGAATCTCCAATAGGTACTGGATTTAAAATTTCAGGATAGTGATGCCTGGGTGGCTCAGCAGTTGAGCATCTGCCCTTCGGCTCAGGGTGTGATCTCAGGGTTCTGGGATGGAGTCCCACATCAGGCTTCCTGTGGGGAGCCTGCTATGTCTCTGCCTCTCTGTGTCTCTCATGAATAAATAAATAAAATCTTTAAAATAAATAAAGTTTTAGAATAAAATGGTTCTTTGTCAGAATAACAGAGCCTTCATTTACTAGCTGTAAAACTCTGGCCAAACTTCAGTTTCTCCGGCTTTAAAATAAGGATAACACTAAAAGGAACCAGAACTCCATTAGGAAATGACTGAATACATATCTTATAAAGATGAGCTAGTAACATTTTATTACACTAGAAAACAATAAAGGGATCAAAACCTGCCAGGTTTGAATAAAAAGAAGTCAGGAGCTAACACATATTAGGCCCCCAACTGCTGAAAATGGAAGATGTAGGACAGTAATAAGAATATGGACTGAAACACAAATAATAGGTTTAACTCCATGAATTCATAATTATATTTTTAAAAGATCATTGGCCACTACTGGAGAATGCTAAGCAACAATGCATTATTTTGAAATGCAGTAAATAAAAGGAATGAATCAAGCATTTATCTTGACTTGTCTCTACGAGCTGTACCATAGTGTAACTAAACAGTTGTATGTATTTTGACTAAAAATGAGGTGGAAAATTATAGAATATCATCATTTTGCAGCCCCTAATAAATAACTAGTTCTAGATTACCATCATCATGGCCACTAAGATCACAAAAGGACAGAGTACAGACATCATTTACCTCCTGGTGGAAGTACACAATCCCACCTAAAAAGTAGTCTTATTAAAGAGATGTAACATTAATCTGATTAACACTGTAGATCTAAATACTAATTTGCAAAAAGCAAAAGAGACAAAGGAACATATTAAAGGACATTGGGAGGTACTCAGCAAAGCCAGGCTGTGGGAAATTTAAGAGAAAAGTAACCTGTTAATATCAATAAACATAATATATAAAGAGATAGAAAGCCTATATTAAAAGAAAGCTAAGAGCCATATCAACCAATTACAAATATATGACTCTTATTTGGATTCTTATTGAAACAAAATTTTTAAAAAACATGAGACAACTGGGAAAATTTGAACATCAAGTGGCAGGTTGAGGACACTAAATTATTTTCATTTTGTAAGTATAATGCTTGTGTTTTAGATAAACATATTGAAATGTTTACAGATTAAAATATGTAGAACCTAGGATTTGCAACAAAATAGTTCAAGAGGGAGAATAAAGAGATAAATATGATTGTGAGCTGAAAATTATTGAAGCTGCGTGATGAGTACATGGTAACTCATTATAAGAGTCTCTCCACTTTTGAGTATGTTTTAAATTGTTCATATTAAATCTTTTTTTTTAAGATTTTATTTATTTATCTATGAGAGACACAGGCAGAGGGAGAAGCAGGCTCCATTCAGGGAGCCTAACGTGGGACTCAATCCTGGGACTCCAGGATTGCGCCCTGGGCCGAAGCAGGTGCTAAACCGCTGAGCCACCCAGGGATTCCCCTAAATCTTTTTAGGTTAAAAATAGACTTATGCCTCTTCCCTCCCTGGCAAGCCTTATTCACACTGGCCAGGCTGCTTGCCAGTAGGGAAGTATACCTCCGCTGAGCTCAATGTAGCCTCTAGAACCTTCAGAGGAGTTAAAGGACAGTGAGTCCAAGGCAGAGCCTGTGTTCCTGCAGAAGCTTGTTTATAAGCTTTCCATCTTGGGCCAAATCTGCTAAAAGAAAATCACCAAAAAAGTGATGCTAATGAAACAGAAATCCATACCAACATTTTTAAAAATGGGTGAGAGATACTTTTAAGCCTTGGAGACTAGTACTGTACTATGCAAAAACTGCAAAGGCAATAGTTTCTGGTGAGATGAATCTGACAGATGCTCATGTGGTTGAATCCAACACCATGTAAAAAGCTCATCTTATGTACTAATAACAGAAAAAAAGAAATGGGAGACTAGAATGAAAGATCAAAAAAAAACATTGAAAATGGGGAATAGTTTGAGCCTACACAGTACCATGTACCATTTCTCAGTGATATATAATTGGTAATCTTGTTCACATACCAGTCCAATGTATTGTGATTTGTGTCAAGAGGTTTAACCCAGGATCACATCACATGGAGCAGTAATTGGCAAAGTTTTTCTGTAAAGGGCCAGAGGGATTATTTTAGACCTTGTGGACCATATATGGTCTCTGTTGCATATTCTTTGTTTTATTTTACAACCCTATGAAAAAAAAGTGAAGCCCATTGTTAGGGCAAGGGCCCATACAAAAAGAACAACCATCCTATAGGCCATGGTTAGTTCCACAGAACATAATTTGCCAACCCTTACAGACTGTCTTGTGAAGTATGTAAGTTTAAAGCCCATAGTTCAAGCAAGCAATAACACACATAATGGACCACACAAGCACTGATTGGGAAGAAGTGCATTAAGGATGAAGATAGGATAGCCATGCCTCACTAGTGGCTGGAACAAACTTCCTTGTGAGTGCTGAGTGTACAATTAGCTATACTGCATCGTAAAGAATCAGGTAGGGGATCCCAGGTGGCTCAGTCAGTTAAGCATCCCACTCTTGGTTTTGGCTCAAGTCATGATCTCAGGGTTGTGAGATCAAGCCCCACGTCAGGCCCTATGCTCAGTGGAAAGTTGGCCTCCTATCTCACTTTCTCCCCCTAATTGCACACACACACACACACACTCTAAAATAAATAAAATTAAAAATCCTTTAAAAAAAAAAAGAAAGAGAAAGAAAGAAAGAAAGAAAGAAAGAAGAAAGAAAGAAAGAAAGAAAGAAAGAAAGAAAGAAAGAAAGAAAGAAAGAAAGAAAAAGAATCCTGTAAAGAGTCACTACTGACCAAGTATCTCTTGGTCTGTGTAAAGTGTTGGCCTCATGTCCTCCTTTTTGCAAGCAAGCCCAATGCAGGTCTTTATCAATTCAAAAAGGACAATAAAGGTTTGCAGTACCTAGAAGATTGAAACAACTGGTAAATCTTTTTCAGGTCTCTGCCTAATCAACAAAATATCCCACCAAAGGTACCTGGCTAGACACATGGAGGAAGTTTCCTAAACTGCCAAATTTGAAGTTGATTGTATCAAAACCAGGACACCTGTTGGTGCTACCTTATCATTCTTTGGAAAAAAAAAAAAATTCTGGTACAGAAGAAAACCACCTCTAGATAAAAGGTCTTGAGAGTTATGCAGAGTATCAAGGAAAAGAAGATAGAAAGGATAGGAGACTTGATAGTATCATAGAGGTAAAGAAATTAAAGCTGTTACATATAAATGGGAAACAAATTCACATTTAACTAGCCAAATGATCTATAAAATTATTCTTTCCCAAAATTCTATAAATAGGAAAGGAGGATCTGATAGAGATTGAAATCCTCCATCTTTCCAGCAGTTCTTCTTTTTGGATAGACATGTAATTTATTGTCTGATGTATTTTTTAAATAGAACCTTCTCAGTGTTCCTATTTCTTAATCTCTTGATGGAAAAGGAGTTTCTTGAACCTGTTAAGTCAAAGATAGTTCTACTGGCCTTAGTCTTTTGTGCTTGTTTGTTGTTGTTGTTGTTGTTGTTTTTTAAATATTATGTATCCATGAATTCTCACACTTCCTTCTTTCTAGCCCCAATGAGAACTAACCACTGTTAACATTTTGGTAATCATTCTTTAGGATCTCAAGCATACACTATTTATAATAAAATTTTAAATTAAATGAGTTTTGCTGTTTTGCTAATGCATTTTAAACATCAATAACATGTTCTTGATATCAGACATTCCACTTTAATAAATATAGATCTATATACATAGTGCAATAAAATAAAATAGGCCAATAATATATACTTATATAGTTATTAGGAGAATTCATAGAGACAAATATTTGGTAACTAGAAAAAACTAAATAAAAACCACATATTTAAAATATATACCATAGTCACTATCACTTATCAGACATTGAACTGATGGGCACATTATGGAGAAGAATCTTTATATTGATACGCTAATAAATAGACATCATCTGTTAAGAGACAGGTAGTAAATTTACTGACTAAATCAAATCTTTTCCCTCTCTAACCTCAGCAAGGAAGGGAACATAATCTTATTCTCAGAAAAAGATTACAACATATACCTAACCTTTTAAGAACTAGTGAAACGTAAGTTCTCAAAAGTTAGTAGGTTGCTGAGTTTGCCTGACAAAGGATAAAGCCCACTTATACCATACATTCTCAATTTCTCATAACAAACTTACAACAAAGAATTGAGCAAAAATAATTAAAGTAGTATGAAAATCAAGGTACATTAGTAGAATTAAAGGACAAATTCCTGTTAACTTAAGATATATCATCAGCATTGCTGCCAAAAATGTCTATCATTTTGACAAGAAACAAATGAGAACATGCAACTGGAGATCAGCTCTTAACCCTTCATGAGAATTCATCTCCATAATCACACTTCACGTATCCTCTGCTTAGAGTACAGAACACAGTATCCTATATCCTTTGTATTCTGGTTTCCATAGACCCTTCTACCAGGGACTTGACTCTGCATGAGCCATTAACTAAAGCTATACAATACCTCTAAAAGGGCAGCCCAGGAGGCTCAGCAGTTTAGCGCCACCTTTAGCCCAGGACGTGATCCAGGAGACCCAGGATCAAGTCCCAAGTCAGGCTCCCTGCATGGAGCCTGCTTCTCCCTCTGCCTGTATCTCTGCTTCTCTGTGTGTGTGTGTGTGTGTGGTCATTCATAAATAAATAAAATCTAAAAAAAAATAAAAATAAAACTTCTAACAATCAATCCCTAAAACATGTACAAAAGCAAATACTACAAAATCTAAATTGGAATAAAACAAGTCCTCAGTGACTTATGACTTTTTTTTTAATAATAAATTTATTTTTTATTGGAGTTCAATTTGCCAACATACAGAATAACACCCAATGCTCATCCCGTCCAGGGCCCCCCTCAGTGCCCGTCACCCATTCACCCCAACCCCCCCGCCCTCCTCCCCTTCCACCACCCCTAGATTCTGTCCCAGAGTTAGGAGTCTTCATGTTCTGTCTCCTCTTCTGATATTTCCTACCCATTTCTTCTCCCTTCCCTTCTATTCCCTTTCACTCTTATTTATATTCCCCAAAAGAATGATACCATATAATGCTTGTCCTTCTCCAACTGACTTATTTCACTCAGCATAATACCCTCCAGTTCCATCCACATTGAAGCAAATGGTGGGTATTTGTCATTTCTAATGGCTGAGGAATATTCCATTGTATACATAAACCACATCTTCTTTATCCATTCATCATTTGATGGACACCGAGGCTCCTTCCACAGTTTGGCTATTGTGAACATTGCTGCTAGAAACATTGGGGTGCAGATGTCCCGGTGTTTCATTGCATCTGTATCTTTAGGGTAAATCCCCAGCAGTACAATTGCTGGGTCGTAGGGCAGATCTACTTTTAACTCTTTGAGGAACCTCCACACAGTTTTCCAGAGTGGCTGCACCAGTTCACATTCCCACCAACAGTGTAAGAGGGTTCCCTTTTCTCCACATCCTCTCCAACATTTGTGGTTTCCTGCCTTGTTAATTTTCCCCATTCTCACTGGTATGACGTGGTATCTCATTGTGGTTTTGATTTGTATTTCCCTGATGGCAAGTGATGTGGAGCATTTTCTCATGTGCATGTTAGCCATGTCTATGTCTTCCTCTGTGAGATTTCTCTTCATGTCTTTTGCCCATTTCATGATTGCATTGTTTGTATCTTTGGTGTTGAGTTTGAGAAGTTCTTTATAGATCTTGGAAACTAGCCCTTTATCTGATAAGTCATTTACAAATATCTTCTCCCATTCTGTAGGTTGTCTTTTAGTTTTGTTGACTGTATCCTTTGCTGTGCAGAAGCTTCTTATCTTCATGAAGTCCCAATAGTTCATTTTTGCTTTTGTTTCATTTGCCTTCGTGGATGTATCTTGCAAGAAGTTGCTGTGGCCAAGGTCAAAAGGGTGTTACCTGTGTTCTCCTCTAGGATTTTGATGGAATCTTGTCTCACATTTAGATCTTTCATCCATTTTGAGTTTATCTTTGTGTATGATGAAAGAGAGTGGTCTAGTTTCATTCTTCTGCATGTGGATGTCCAATTTTCCCAGCACCATTTATTGAAGAGACTGTCTTTCTTCCAATGGATAGTCTTTCCTCCTTTATCAAATATTAGTTGACCATAAAGTTGAGGGTCCACTTCTGGGTTCTCTATCCTGTTCCATTGATCTGTGTGTCTGTTTTTGTGCCAGTACCACACTGTCTTGATGACCACAGCTTTGTAGTACAACCTGAAATCTGGCATTGTGATGCCCCCAGATATGGTTTTCTTTTTTAAAATTACCCTGGCTATTCAGGGTCTTTTCTGATTCCACACAAATCTTAAAATAATTTGTTCTAACTCTCTGAAGAAAGTCCATGGTATTTTGATAGGGATTGCATTAAACGTGTACATTGCCCTGGGTAACATTGACATTTTCACAATATTAATTCTGCCAATCCATGAGCATGGAATATTTTTCCATCTCTTTGTGTCTTCCTCAATTTCTTTCAGAAGTGTTCTATAGTTTTTAGGGTATAGATCCTTCACCTCTTTGGTTAGGTTTATTCCTGGGTATCTTATGCTTTTGGGTGCAATTGTAAATGGGATTGACTCCTTAGTTTCACTTTCTTCAGTCTCATTGTTAGTGTATAGAAATGCCACTGACTTCTGGGCATTGATGTTGTATCCTGCCACGCTGCCAAATTGCTGTATGAGTTCTAGTAATCGTGGGGTGGAGGCTTTTGGCTTTTCTATGTAGAGTATCATGTCATCGGCGAAGAGGGAGAGTTTGACTTCTTCTTTGCCAATTTGAATGCCTTTAATGTCTTTTTGTTGTCTGATTGCTGAGGCGAGGACTTTCAATACTATGTTGAATAGCAGTGGTGAGAGTGGACATCCCTGTCTTGTTCCTGATCTTAGGGGAAAGGCTCCCAGTGCTTCCCCATTGAGAATGATATTTGCTGTGGGCTTTTCGTAGATGGCTTTTAAGATGTCGAGGAAAGTTCCCTCTATCCCAACGCTCTGAAGGGTTTTGATCAGGAATGGATGCTGTATTTTGTCAAATGCTTTCTCTGCATCTAATGAGAGGATCATACGGTTCTTGGTTTTTCTCTTGCTGATATGATGAATCACATTGATTGTTTCACGAGTGTTGAACCAGCCTTGTGTCCCGGGGATAAATCCTACTTGGTCATGGTGAATAATCTTCTTAATGTACTGTTGGATCCTATTGGCTAGTATCTTGTTAAGAATTTTTGCATCCATGTTCATCAGGGATATTGGTCTATAATTCTCCTTTTTTGGTGGGGTCTTTGTCTGGTTTTGGAATTAAGGTGATGCTGGCCTCATAGAATGAATTTGGAAGTACTGCATCTCTTTCTATCTTTCCAAACAACTATCGTAGAATAGGTATGATTTCTTCTTTAAACGTTTGATACAATTCTCCAGGGAAGCCATCTGGCCCTGTACTCTTGTGTCTTGGGGGGTTTTTGATGACTGATTCAATTTCCTCCCTGGTTATTGGCCTGTTCAGGTTTTCTGTTTCTTCCTGTTCCAGTTTTGGTAGTTTGTGGCTTTCCAGGAATGCATCCATTTTCTAGATTGCCTAATTTATTGGCATATAGCTGTTCATAATATGTTTTTAAAATCGTTTGTATTTCCTTGGTGTTGCTAGTGATCTCTCCTTTATCATTCATGATTTTATTAATTTGAGTCTTCTCTCTCTTCTTTTTAATAAGGCTGGCTAATGGTTTATCTATTTTATTAATTCTTTCAAAGAACCAACTACTGGTTCTGTTGATCTGCTCCACAGTTCTTCTGGTCTCGATTTCATTGAGTTCTGCTCAAATCTTAATTAACTCTCTTCTTCTGCTGGGTGTAGGATCTATCTGCTGTTTTTTCTCTAGCTCCTTTAGGTGTAAGGTTAGCTTTTGTATTTGAGTTCTTTCCAGTTTTTGGATGGCTGCTTGTATTGCAATGTATTTCCCCCTCAGGACTGCTTTTGCTGCACCCCAAAGATTTTGAATGGTTGTATCTTCATTCTCATTAGTTTCCATGAATCTTTTTAATTCTTCCTTAATTTCCTGGTTGACTTTCATCTTTTATCAAGATGGTCCTTAACCTCCACGTGTTTGAAGTCCTTCCAAACTTCTTGTTGTGAATTCGTTCTAATTTCAAGGCATTATGGTCTGAGAATATGCAGGGGACAATCCTAATCTTTTGGTATCGGTTCAGACCCAGTTTGTGACCCAGTATGTGGTCTATTCTGGAGAAAGTTCCATGTGCACTTGAGAAGAATGTGTATTCAGTTGAGTTTGGATGTAAAGTTCTGTAGATATCTGTGAGATCCATCTGGTCCAGTGTATCCTTTAAAGCTCTCGTTTCTTTGGATATGTTGTGCTTAGAAGACCTATCTAGTATAGAAAGAGCTAGATTGAAATCACCAAGTATAAGTGTATTATTATCAAAGTATTTCTTGAGTTTGGTTATTAATTGGTTTAAATATTTGGCAGCTCCCACATTTGGGGCATATATATTGAGAATTGTTAAGTCTTCTTGTTGGATAGATCCTTTGAGTATGAGATAGTGTCCCTCTTCATCTCTCACTATAGTCTTCAGGGTAAATTTTAATTTATCTGATATAAGGATGGATACCCCTGCTTTCTTTTGAGGACCATTTGAATGGTAAATGGTTCTCCAACCTTTTATTCTCAGGCTGTAGGTGTCCTTCTGTCTAAAATGAGTCTCTTGGAGACAGCAAATAAATGGGTCCTGCTTTTTTATCCATTCTGACACCCTGCACCTTTTGATGGGGTCAGTAAGCCCATTCACATTCAGAGTTACTATTGAAAGATATGAGTTTAGGGTCATCATGATATCTATTCAGTCCCTGTTTTTGTGGATTGTCCCACTGAACTTCTTCTTAAAGGGGAATTTTAAGAGTCCCCCTTAAAATTTCTTGCAGAGCTGGTATGAGGTAACATATTCTTTCAGTTCCTGCCTGTCTTGGAAGCTCTTTATCTCTCCTTCCATTTTGAATGAGAGCCTTGCTGGATAAAGTATTCTTGGTTGCATGTTTTTCTCATTTAGGACCCTGAATATATCCTGCCAGCCCTTTCTGGAGAGGTCTGCTGTTACCCTAATACTTCTCCCCATAAAAGTCAGGGATTTCTTGTCTCTTGCTGCTTTAAGGATCTTCTCTTTATCTTTGGAATTTGCAAGCTTAACTATTAAATGTTGAAGTGTTGAATGGTTTTTATTGATTAGGGGGGATCTCTTTATTTCCTGGATATGAATGCCTGTTTTCCTTCCCAGATTAGGAAAGTTTTCAGCTAGGATTTGTTCAAATACATATTCTGGCCCCCTGTCCCTTTCGGCGCCCTTGGGAACCCCAATTAAACATAGGTTTTTCTTCCTCAGGCTGTCGTTTATTTCCCTTAATCTATCCTCATGGTCTTTTAATTGTTTGTCTCTTTTTTCCTCAGGTTCCTCTTTGCCATCAACTTGTCTTCTATGTCACTCACTTGTTCTTCAACCTCGTTAACCCTCGTCGTTAGGACTTCTAGTTTGAATTGTATCTCATTCAATTGATTTTTAATTTCTGCCTGATTAGATCCAAATTCTGCAGTCATGAAGTCTCTTGAGTCCTTTATGCTTTTTTCTAGAGCCACCAGTAGCTTTATAATAGTACTTCTGAATTGGCTTTCTGACAAAGAATTGTAATCCAGATTTTGTAACTCTGTGAGAGAGAGGACTGTTTCTGATTCTTTCTTTTGAGGTGAGGTTTTCCTTCTAGTCATTTTGCTCAGTGTAGAGTGGCCAAAAACAAGTTGTATTGGGAAAAGGAGAAAAAGAGAGGAGAGAAAGAAGGAAAGAAAAGAGAAAAAGAAAAAAAGGAAGAAAAAAAGAGAAGAAAAAGAGAAAGAAAAAGAAAGAAAGGGGGGAAAAAAGGGTGGGAGAAGCAAACAGAAATCAAAAAGCAAAAAAAAAAAAAAAATACCACCCTGGGGAGTATCCTCTGATTCTGTATACTGTAAGCCCCTTGACTTCCCCTGAACTTTCCAGTGCTGCTTGGTCAATAGTTTTTCCCCTGTCCGTCTAGCTGGTCTTCTGGGGAAGGGGCCTGTTGTGCTGATTTTCAGGTGTCAGCACTTGGGGGAGCTGCTCTTTCCCCTGCCTGGTGTAGGGCTCAGTGAGTAATGTTTATCCTGGTTATCTGGTGAGGCCACTGTGAAGCTCAGTGGGGGTTGTTTACCCTGTGAGGCCCCAGGAGGAACAACCACAGTGGCAGCGGCCAGCTCTGGAGCCCTGGAGTCAGCCCCCGCAGTAACTCCGGAGCTCTCCGTCTGCAGAGGCCTGGATGCTCCAGGGGCGGGGCCGCTGATCTGCTCAGCTTGGGGCAAGAGTGTCCTTGCTGTCCTGTGCCCTCCTGGCCTCTGCCTATGGGGGCGGGAGGGTTGCATCCTGGGCTGTGTCCCCGGCGCCCTGTGCTCCCGGGCCTGTGCTGTTGGATTCGAGCTCCGGGCCGCACAGCCCCCTCTCTGCCTGGAGCCCACGCCCAGGCTCCTCCGTGTCGCTCCCAGGTCCAGCCGTACACATGCTGCAGCCCTTTAGGGAGCTCAGCTGCAGGGTGTGGCGCACTCTTTCCAGCGCAGTTCCTATGTTACAGTCCCAGGGAGCCCGAGGGCATCCCCACCCTCCTGGGGTCCTGCTCCAACTCCCTGTGAGCGCCTTTCTGCCCAGGAAGATTGGTGCAGCTCCTGCTTCTCCGGACGGGGCTCTCCTGTCCTGGGGACACTCGCACCGGCCTTAGCCCGGCTCCTTGCGGGGCCCCTCCCCCTTGGATGCCTTTTGTTTCTTTATTTCTTTTTTTCCCTGTCTTCCTACCTTGATAGAAGCGAGAACTCTTCTCACTGTAGCATTCCAGCTGTTCTCTCTTTAAATCTCAGGCCGAATTCGTAGATTTTCAGGATGATTTGAAGGTTATCTAGGTAATTTGGTGGGGACAGGTGACTTGGGGACTCAACTCTTCTGCCATCTTGCCCCTCCTCCGACTTTTGACTTTTATTAGATACCTGTGGCATTATATACTCTCTCTTCTCATTTCCTTCTACACATCAGTTTAGACAACCAATAATTTTATCTTTGTCCTTCATATGAATTGTATGGATTGTCTTAAGATATAATCATAGAAGTATTGATTGGTTTCTTTTGGCAATATTTTGTGATAAATACATTGTTCATTCCCATGAAAGTAAAGATATATAAATCTTAGGTATATATCTTATTTTACAAAGTGAGCAAGGATAGTGATATATCTGATTTTTCATATTCTTCAATCCGAAAATTCATTTGTTGAATGATATGTTTTCAATATATAAACTACTCTATCAGTCCTAAATTTCGTAGTTCTATTTTGAACTTGGATCATGATTTTGCACATTCATTTTTGTGATTTACAATTTCACTCATTATTTAGATTGTTAATTTCAGATAAAATGTGTTACCCACTTAGTTTATCCTGAACCCTTTAACTTGTACTAAATACCTTCTCTGATTTCTTTGAAATATGTTTCTCATAAATAAATGTATTCCTTATTAAAAAACTAAAGATCATAGTTCCAGAACATATGTTTTTTAAGCTGAAAATAGCTTAGGTTATGCTATTTTAATCTCTCACCATTCCTTCATGATCATTATGTTTTCATAAATTTCATGTGAAACACCCAATATTTAGCAGGAAATCAAATCAAAATGCCCATTCGATAGGGTATAAAAAGCATAGGCAGGGGCACTGGTAGTTCAGTTAGGCAGCTCACTCTTGATTTTAGCTCAGGTCATGATCTCAGGGTCATGAGATCCAACCCCATGTCTGACTGTGCACTCAGCACAGAGTCTGCTTGAAATTCTCTCTCCTCTCCCTCTGCCCCTTTCCCTACACACTCATGTGCTCTGTCTCCCAATCCCTCTCTAAAAAAATTAATAAATAATATTTACTTAAAAAGCACAGGTATTACTCATAAAATATTTAATTCTGTACTTCACATTTGTATACAATTTACTCTAAAGGACCAAAATACAAATGAGAAAAGTCGTTCTTCAAAAGGAACACCATGAATAACTATGAATATGAAAAAAATAACCTTTGCATTACTTCATTTTGGATAATTACAAACAAAATTAATCACCATAAGGGTTTATGTTATTAAAGATCAATAAATATGATCTCTTTAGATGCTTAGAGCTCAAAATTCTTTGGTATATCATCTATTTTCTCTGTTAAAAGTCTTAGCACAATAATTTTACTAAAACTTTTCACTAATCTTAATGAATCTTACATTACTATAAGATGAAATTCTTAAAACTAAGATCCATTTTGGAGCCTATCCAGATGCTATTATTGAAAATATTACCAAAACCATTAACTCTGGAAATAATTAAAATAATGACACTTTCGTGCATACTACTAGGTGATTCTATTGCAATTTTCCTTTGGTGGCATTTTCACAATGCTTCAATGTTATAAATTTAGTCATAAGGAATTAATGACAGTAACTGACAAACAGTAAGTATTTAACAAATATATTCTATAATAACTACACACAAAGTTTCTTACAGTAAAAAAATATCCTGCCATCTAGGGCTAGGACAAAGCTAAATAGAGAGTTGTTCCTGGGAGCTATATCAGGGTGGAGGAAGCTGGGACTGGTCTGGGTCACAAAGGGCCTGGATCATGGAAACCTGCAACAGCCAATGGGAGAACTCTAGAGCCAAGATCATAATCTGAAAGTAGTCACCAGTTCAGAGTTCATTACATGCACAAGTTAGGTTAATTAGTATAAGACTAAGTCTATGAAGGACAAGAAAGTGCTGAGAAGGACATGTGAGAGCTGAAGGCCTGCTTTTATGTGATAACGGTAATGCAGCAAAGGGTCATCTGCTATGGCTTTGCCTTTAGAATATCCAATACAATCCAAGCATGTTCCTCTGGGTTATAAATTTACATGAATGCCATTATAACCATACTCCTATCACCAGATTATTCAGTAAAATTAGTCTCTATAGCATAAAGAATCCAGGGCATCTTGCAGTATTGTCTCAACTCCCTATCCTTGATCATTCTTTAAAACTTTTAACAAATGTTTCCTGAGTATCTATTATATGCCAGGCACCTTCCTAAGTGCTGCAGATAAACATAATAAAATAAAATGTCTTCCTTCGTGGAGTTTAAAATTTAACCAAATAAATCAATAAATAAAATTTAACTATATAAATATATAATGCAAAATATCATATACAATGCTGCAAAAATGAAAACTGCTACATGGGAATGAGTGATTAGATTGAGTAGTCAAGAGAAGGCCTCATTGAAGAGGTGACATTGAAGCAAAATGTGAATGAAATGAGGGGAAAAGCCTTCAAAAGCAAAAGCATTCTAGGCAAAAGAAATAATAAATGCAAAATAGTTGAAAACAGGAAATAGTTTTGGCATGTTCTAAGAGACTGAAAAAGAATAGTGGAATATATAAGAGTAAGTAAGGAAAAAAGTGGCAGAAAATAAAATTGAAGCAGTAGGCTGGGTCTCTATCATTAAAGACCTTATACATTATGATTAAATGTACTAATTTTATTCTTAAAGTGGTGGAAATCAATGGAAGGTTTTGAACAAGGGAAGTACCTAATCTGATTTTATTTTTAGAAAGACATTTCTGAATGATATGTATAGAATAGATTATAGGTAGATTATGAAGAGAGATTAAAAGTCTTAAGTTTTTTAGAAAAAGAAATTGGTATTATTTAGTGACTGGCTAGCTGAATGGGAAAGACAAGTGGGGAAAATCAAAAGTCCTGTTTTACACATGGGTGATTTGAGATGCCTATCAACTATCCAAGTAGAGATGTTGAATATGCAGTTAAATAAAAACATCTACAGTATAAGTGAGGGGCTTGACATAGCAATTTGCAAATAATCAGCATATTAAAAAAGCCATGAAACCAAATGAGATCCTTGCTAAGAAATGTAAAAATATAGAAGAAAGGCACAATCTAAGCAAGCTAAGCATAGAAGGGAACAGTAGCTAGGGATGGATAAAAGAGTTGAAAGAAATGGTGATATGATACACAGTCATTACTGTGATTCAGAATGAGCCAGGAAAATCCTCTTTAAAGTATATTTTTAAGTCACAAGGATGTAAAGTACAACATAGGAAATAAAGTTAATAATACTATAATGACTTTGAATGGTGACAAATAGTAACTAGACATTGTAGTGATCATTTTGAAATGTCAAGTCACTGTGTTATACCTGAAACTAATTAATATTTTATGTCAACTATATTTCAATAAAAATTGTTTTAAATAAGTGAAATTTATCCTAATTCTATACCAAAAAGAAGTACTTACTTTATGACTGGTAGTGTAACAGGTTCTGGAATATAAGAATAAGTGAACTATATATACCATAGGAATGTTGGTGGGTGCAAATATGGCAGAAGCCAATCTCTATTGCCCTGGTAACATGGTGAGGGTAGATCAACTACCCTCAGGCCACATTCCTTAGGTTAAAAAAGACACCTTATTGCACCTTATGTATATTGTATCAGGAATGAGAGAACTATAAATACCTAATGGTCATACCATTGCTTCAGGCTTCCCCAGAATATGATGACTCTTGTAACTGGTATATTTTTTGGGAAGACTCTAAAAGCCATGGCTATGAAGTTGTTACAAGAGCTATTAGCTTCAATGGGGAGACATGAGGCTTTTAAGCCAGGGAGGATCCTACACCCACACGATGTAAATCTTCTCTTGCACCTGAGCTAGACTGTTAGGAGACTGCCACAACTTCTTCAAAAGAGAAATGACTGATGCTACTCTGCTGCTAAGCTAAGGTTTCTGTCTTATATTCCTCTGAGTAGACTCATTTAAAGCATGACAGTACGGGCTAGACTTTCAGACCTTTCACCCAAGTGTTTAAGGAACTATGAGAGAAAAAGGATTGGGAGGTAGAAGAGATTTTAAAAAAGGGAAAAAAAATGGAGGAGGAGATGCTAATGAGATATCGATGCAGACGTCTGGATAGGGGATCTTATTTACCTTTAGTCTTACAGCAAAGTTCTAAAACATATAATAGATGTCTTCTTCTTGTGGGAGCAAATAAATTTCAGAGTGAATCCAGGTTTGTGCTAAGAGAAAAAATTGCTCACTCCCATAGCAGTCTATGAAATGGACTAGTCAGAAACCCAGCCACCGTTGGGCAGGAAATAATGAGGGGTACTAACCAAATTAACTCTGGCTAGGCAAACTGTGGAAGGAGCCTCGGTGTCCATCGAAAGATGAATGGATAAAGAAGATGTGGTTTATGTATACAATGGAATATTACTCAGCCATTAGAAATGACAAATACCCACCATTTGCTTCGATGTGGATGGAACTGGAGGGTATTATGCTGAGTGAAATAAGGCAATTGGAGAAGGACAAACATTATATGGTCTCATTCATTTGGGGAATATAAATAATAGTGAAAGGGAATAGAGGGGAAGGGAGAAGAAATGGGTAGGAAATATCAGAGAGGGAGACAGAGCATGGAAGACTCCTAACTCTGGGAAATGAACTAGGGGTGGTGGAAGGGAAGGTGGGCGGGGGGTGGGGGTGACTTGGTGGCAGGCACTGAGGGGGGCACTTGACAGGATGAGCACTGGGTGTTATTCTGTATGTTGGCAAATTGAACACCAATAAAAAATAAATTTATTATTACAAAAAAAAAAAAACCTCTGGCTAGGGAGTTAAGGTAGGCATACAAACCTGCCAAACCCATATTTCTGATCACTCTGTTGAACAGGTGGAGTCACACTCAAGAAATGTCTGTGTGTGTGTTAGCCAGCAAAAACAAATAGGACTATAGGGGGTCAATACTTGACCAGCATCTGCTATCCTGTTATGATTACCAATAAAAATAAACTCCATAAAAACAACTTCTACAATAACAGTATTTTAAAAGTCCGAGACCAGGGGCACCTGGGTGGCTCAGTCAGTTAAGCATCTGCCTTTGGCTCAGGTCATGATCCTAGGGTCCTGGGATCAAGCCCCAAGTCCAGCTCCCTGCTCAGCAGGGTGTCTGCTTCTTCCTCTCCTCTGCCCCTCCCTCAATTTTGCATGGCATTCTCTCTGTCAAATACATAAATACAATCTTAGAACAAATTTTTTAATAAAAAATAAAAAAATAAAAGCCCAAGGCCAGAGACTAAAATCTGGACTATGATTTCAGACTGCACAGATCCCCAGATTTACCAATGGTATTTTTTGAACCATACCATTCAAAACGAAAAAGACATATTTGATAAAACAGATATTTTAAAAAATCATTGCACTGTTTGGTTTACTAAACACTGTCATATTTTTTCCTTATAAATTTACCTGTGATTTACAGTGTTAAAAGATATGGTGGACCCTATAAAACTAATTGGCCAAAATTCTATTCCAATCAACTAGGGTAGAAAGTAAACAGTAATGCCCTATTCATTGAATAATGCAAATACTGTGGTCATAAAATGTGCTGATTGTCTTTTTCTATATGTGAATGCAGTTAACCAAAGGAAAGGACAGGGAGTAGACGTGGGTAAAGGAATAGTAAAAGTATTTTGCCTTTGCTAGCAGTGTTCCCCTGACAACCTGAAAAGAGAATATGTCTACTGGGTTGCTAGGCAACATTACTTAAAGTAAAATGCCCCCTGATTGGTAAGATATATCTGTACCTCAAGAACTATAAATACCTGATGAGCCACCATAGCTTTGTTTATCATTTGTAGCTGGCATGTCCCTTGTGAGGATCCTGGAAGTATGGCTATGAAGTAGCTACCACAGATACTGGTTCCTGTGGGGTATGAGACTTTTACTCCTGGGAAAATATAATGCTTTCCTGTCACATATCAAATCTCCTTGCATATGAGCTATAATTCTATTTAATTACTAAAAGGACTCTTAAAGAAAAAAATCCTGACACTTTTGGTCGGGAAGCTATGGTTCCTATCTTACATTCCTCTAAAAGGATTGTTCTAAATATGGCTTATGATAGTTCTGGGAGTCCGAATGTTTAGTTGAACCAAGAAGTTAAATCAAAGCCCAAGATACTACCCTGAATGGTCCTCAATCTTCAAGAGGTATACAAATGACAGATTTCTACTAGAAGAATCTAAAAGAAAATGCTCCAAAACTAGGATACAACATAAAAGCCTTTGAACTAATACAGTATGTTTGGAGAGGCTATGGAAGGAAATAATATGGCAGTAATGACTAAGGCTAGAGTTGCCTGAGAAAGAGTAGTAAGTAAATAATCTTTATTAGGTCAATACTAATGAACAAGAATAAAACCATAACTCTGATGGAAAAGAAATCTAAGAAAATTCTAATTCTGTAACTTCTAAGTCTGTTTTATTGCTAACACATCCTATATATTTCAGGACATGGCAGAGATACAGACGTACTAAATGTCTCAGCTTATCACAAGAAGTATTTCAAGGGGTTCAGATGATCCACTTTGACAGTACCATGGTATAGGTGAATAGACACTGGCTCTGATTTCACCTGCTAAGGACCAAAAGTGGCTATGTTAAACAATCTATGCCACCACCATCAGTCTCACTCGACCTTCACCTCTTTGTTTGCTAAAGAAATATAATAGACTGTGGGGCCACAAAGTTCTCCATAGAGAAAAAAGCCCAAATGGAAATGGCTTCAGAGGACATACAATAAAGATCCTTAACTCACCAGATATAGATGACTAAAATGTATACAATACTCAAATGATGGAAAAACCAAACTGTTTTATATAATACAGGCTTACTTTCTATCACAATTGCTCCAAGGTATATTCTTCAGAGTCATCTTCAGACTTCAAGTGATACTTTCACAACACATAGCCTAAATCTCATATGGAATATTCCATTTAGTAGGGAACTGTTGATTGAAAATTTTATATACGGAAAACTAGCATTCAGCAATCCTGTATGAAAAACTCTCCCCTAAAAGAAAAGGTTAAATATATATGTTTCTGTTTTGAGTGAATGAAATAAAACTAATGGGCAGAGATGAAAGGGTCTTTTTTCATGTCTTGAGTAACCAGAATTAAGGTACAACCTTGCTCGTTCCATTAAAAACTGAATTAGTCTTTATAAAAGTATCCACAACCATTTAATTTTGATAAACAGAGACTTTATAGGGGAAAAACATTGTATCTGTCTACTAGTACTAACAAAGTTACCAATAACATCACAATAATATACTTCTGAAGTCACATTTTAAAAAAAAAAGGGAAAACAAAATCATCATCAGGAAGTAGGATTCATATAAGATAGGTAACTATTAAAATCTTAAAGGAGAACACAGGCAGTAACCGCTTTGTCATCAGTCATGGCAACTTCTTTTTTAAAGTATTTATTCATTCATTCATTCATTCATTCATTTATGATAGACAGAGAGAGAGAGAGGCAGAGACACACAGGAGGAGGGAGAAGCAGGCTCCATGTCGGGAGCCCGACATGGAACTCGATCCTGGGACTCCAGGATCGCGCCCTGGGCCAAAGGCAGGCACCAAACCACTGAGCCACCCAGCGATCCCCAGTCATAGCAACTTCTTACTAGATATGTCTCCTGAGGCTAGGGATACAAAAGCAAAAATAAACTATTGGGACTTCATCAAAATAAAAAGCTTCTGTACAGCAAAGGAAAAATTCAACAAAACTAAAAGGCAATCTACAGAATGGGAGATGATATTTACAAATAACAAACTGAAAAAGGGGTTAGTATCCTAAATATATTAAGAACTTATGAAACTCAACACCCAAAAAACAACCCAATTAAAAAATGGACAGAAGACATGAATAGGCACTTTTCCAAAGAGATACAAGTGGCCAATAGACACATGAAAAGATGCTCAACATCACTCATCATCAGGGAAATACAAATCAAAATTACAATGAAATCATCATCTCACAACTGTCAGAATGGCTAAAATTAACAACACAGAAAACAGGTATTGGTGAGGATGGGGAGAAAGAGAAATTATCTTAAACTGTTGGTGGGAATGCAAACTGGTATAGCCACTGTGAAAAACAGTATAGAGATTCCTCAAAAAGTTAAAAATAGAACCACTCTCTATGATTTAGCAATTGCACTACTAGGTAAAAATACAAAGAAACTAATTTAAAGGGATACATCCACCCAGATGTTTATAGCATCATTATATACAGTAGCCAAATTATGGAAACAGTACAAATATCCATTAACTGTTGAATGGATAAAGAAGACATGGTGTGTGTATGTGTGTTTGCCATAAAAAGAATAAAAAGAATGAAATCTTGCTATTTGCAAGATCTGGATGGAGCTAGAGTGTATTATACTAAGTGAAATATATCAGTCAAAGACAAATACCATATGATTTTACTCTTATATGCAATTTAAGAAACGAAACAAATGATCATGAGGGGAAAAAAGGGAGAGGCGAACCAAGAAACGGACTCTTAACTATCCAAGAACTCATGAGTGAAGGTGGGTGGAAGGATGTGTAAAAGGTGATGAGGATTAAGGAGTGCACTTGTGATGAGCACCAGGTGTATCGAAGTGTTGAATCATTATATTGTACACGTACAATTAATATTACACTGTATGTTAACTAACCGGAATTTAAATCAAATCTTTTTTAAAAGTGGGATTCAGAGAAAATATATAATTAGAATCTATAAAGATTTCCACATGCTGCAATACAAAGATGCAGCTCAAGCCTGAAACAAGTAAGAGAATAACTTCAATACTTCTCTATTTTTTCCCTTGGAAAAAAATCATGAGCCAAAAGTATGGGTCACAATCCTACAAATCTGCTACTTTTTGAGGAACCTAGAGCAATACTCCATCTCATCTGTCTCCACTCAATTACACATATCTTTCCCTGTGCACTGAGAAGACAAATCAAAAAATGTAAGTTATAGGCATAGAGAATGTTATATACTGAGATGTAAAGGTCCCTCAAGTAAAGATGTTTTAAAAGCTCTCTCAAATATAGATGCTAGAAATTGCCATTTGACAAGTACTCCATACATTTAGTTTGTCAGTAAAACTCTAAATCTTCTTCACTCATGGGTAGAAAAAAAGATGCTATTTTACAACTTAAATTTGATAATCAGAGAAATGATTCCAAAATTTATTTAAAACCTGTAAGAAATTATTAATAGAATTAAAAATAACAAATATATATATTTGTCTGAAAAAAAAAGCTCATTCTTTCTCTTCATGTATAGGATACACCTAATTGAATCTTTCAAACTTTCCACCAACTTAACTGATTATAAGCCAAATACCAAAAGGAGATATGTTTTAATATGGGGGGGATGGAATCCTGCTATTACAGAGAGATAGTTCTATCTTCTCCTGCAAATATAATCTCAAATCTCTGTAATGGGTAGCACTCCCTACAATTGATTCAGCCACAGAGAGAAAGGTGTCTGCTTCAATACCACCCTGAATACTTCTGTCTTGAGTTTTACTTGGAAAATGAATCTGGAAACTCACATTGTATTTTCTACTTCCATTTGCCTGACATATCCTTCTTCATCCTTTCACTTTTAATCATTATATTTATTTAGTTAGTTAGTTATTTGTGTGCTTCTTACAAATAGAATTTTATTTTTTCATTATAATCCAAAGTCTTTTTGCCTTTCATATGGGGGTTTAAACCATATAAATGTATTTCCATAATAGAATAAATTGATTGTTATCTATTTCTCATTTGAAATCAATTCAAACTTGCACCATAGCCAAAAAAAAAAAAAGGCTTTTTCCTCACTTTGAATGTGGCTGAAGTTTCCATCCAATGATAGGCTTCAAATTTTTATTCTCTGCAGAAATTATAAAAATTAAATTCCCTATATATTGGAATCATCCGGTCAGGATCTAACCAGCACCTATTAAATATGACTCCGGTTATATTCCAAATCAGACAAAACATCAAAAAGAGCCAGAGGATCATTATGGCTTCGGTAGGGAAACCATCCAAAATCACTTGCTTTAATCCTCAAGTGTAAAACTGTTACAAATTAATATTGTACCCTTTCTTGTGACATCCACTGAAATAAAAGTTTAACTCCATTTTTGACATTTGACAGCTGACAGCTTTTAAAACCTCACCCCTAAAAATCAATCAATCAATCAATCCTCACCCCTCCCTCTTCTCTTCTGCCCACATCTGGCAAACTGATAAGAAACCCTCCTTTAGGACCATCAGGAGTTTCAAACGATATCTGCATGTGGGAACCAGTCTCACCCACTAACCACAATAGAAACCCCAAGCCTACTGATCCAAAATTAAGTAGAAAAAATCTGATTAAACAAAAAGAACAATTATAGAAGTTTAATTATAAAAATTAACAATTAAAAATGATCTAGACTAGAAAATTTTGCTACCAAGATCTTTAAAATGTCAAGATTAAATCATCCAATTTATTTTATGAAAGAAATGATTCTTATATCACAACCTGAGGTATCTGTTGTCACAACTACAGAGTAACCTCACAGGTGCAAAACCCCAATAAAACACAGGCATCAACTATATAATATCACTTCTTCCTAAAAATAAAATATTCTGTCCTAGAATAACAATTACAATGCATTATACATAAACCTAAAACCTCTAACCATTTTTTATGTAGTAACTAAAACCCTATAAAATGGTTACATACGTAAAACATGATGTTTAAGATGTAAAATGTTAAAACATAGCTTCCTGATAAACAATTCAAGTAGCTATTAACAAACAGTTGTCTTGCACATTTGAATACTATGATGCCTTTCTCAGCTCAGCAACATTGGAGATGTATATGCCTTCACTGATAATTCAGTACACTTACAAACATCTACAGATTAAGTTCATATTCTTCCAAGATTGTATTGCTAGTGTGCCTAGAGACTTTTCCTAAACATCTTTTTTTTTTATTTTTGAATGGGTTTAAAGGATATGCATTCTATGACATTACCATATACATAAACAAGAGACAGTCTCTACTGGGAAAAACATTAACCAGGAAGATACTCTGTGAGATAGTTGTATACTTGCAAAATTGATTCAACTATATATTAAGGGAATTGTCTACTCAAAATTTAAGAGTGGCTTAATGTAAGAATCTCTCAACAGATTTATCATGTCAGTAGGTTTAGGGAGAACCACCACACCTCACTAGATCACATAAACAGCTCTAAACACATTTTCCACACTGAAAAATATTACAAAACCAGGAACAAAGATATTTTTTAAATGGTAAAAAAATATTCATTTTAAACTAGAAGCTAGTGCCATGCAAAAAGAGAAAACTAAAGGCATTCCCACTGAAAGCAGAATAGAGGCACCCTTGCATATCTCTCTCTCTCTCTCTCTCTCTGACTTGGGTTTGACCTACAGCCACGCAGAAAAGATGGCCACCCCAGTGGTGCCCGGGCTGTCCCAGCAGGTGCAATGTTTTGGTATGTCTTGGTCAGGCAGTTTTCCAAGCTCATGAGACCACCTGTTCAGATATATGGTATCAAAGGTCACTATGCCACTGCTCTTTATTCTGCTGCATCTAAACAGAATAAACTGGAACAAGTAGAAAAGGAATTGAGAGTAGCACAAATCTGGAAGGAACCTAAAATGGCTACTTCCACTATGAACTCCTACGTAAAGTGTTCCATGAAAGTGAAAAGCCTAAATGACATAACAGCAAAAGCGAAGTTCTCTCCTGTCATATCCAAACTGATCAGTTTGCTTGTTGAGAACTGTCACTTAAACAATACGCCTGGAGTCATTTTTGCCTTTTCCACCATGATGAGTGTCCACCATGGAGAAGTACTGTGCTCAGTGACCACCTTTAGATGGTCCAAAGTCTCCTTTGGATGAAGTCACTTTTACTCAACTAAAAACAATCCTGAAGAGCTTCCTAAGCAAAGGCCAAGTTTTGAAATTGGAAGTCAAGGTTGATCCGTCACATAATGATTATCCGTATTGGAGAGAAATATGCTGATATGTCTGTGAAAACTAAGATTCAGGAGCTGAGCAGGGCCATGCAAGAGGTTTTCTGAAAGTGTTGATTTTCTGTCAGGGAAAATTCCTAAAATTTGGACCAACAATAAAATGCTTCCTGAACAGAAAAAAAAGAAAACAGAATAGGATGCCAGATACCATCCTTATCATTTAATGTCACCCTATAATTTCTTTCCAAAATAGCAAACCAAAAATAAGGATGACAAAGGTGGGAGCCAAGTTACCATCTGATAACAAGTCTATATATATATATATATAAAATAAAATATAATTATGCACACATATATATACGTGTGTGTTTATACAAACACATAAATATATATATATTCATACCTGCTAAGAGAATTATTTAAAAATCTCTTAGAATTAAGGGGGGGGAAATGGCAAGGAATTCAGTTACTGGATCACATTTTATTTTTTTATTTTAAGTAGACTCTATGCCCAGCGTGGAGTCCAATGTGGGGCTTGAACTCACCACCCTGAGACCAAGACCTGAGCTAAGATCAAGAGTCACATACTTAACCAAAGAAGCCACCTAGATGCCCCTGTATCACTATTTTAAATAAAATCTTTTGTCTATATACCAGTTATAGTCAGTTCTTAAAAAAAAATAGAACCAAAACTGTTTTATTTGTACCAAGAAGGTATAACTTATAAACATTATTACACGTGCTTATAAACAATTCCCTCATAACATTACAAAAGAGCTATCATATCCATTCTCTGATTCAACTCTCTTCTCAAAGAAGCCCTAATAACAGAAAAAATATTTATTCCACAATATGCCTGCCCTATATTACCTTCATGAACAATCTAAATAGCTCAGAAGCTGATCATAAATGTATATAAGAATTTAATAAATGATAAATAAACATTGCAAACCAACAGATTATTCAAGATGGACTTTTGTTTGAATTATCCAGGAGCACAGATAATCTTTTCTCTCTATACTTGAACAAGAGACTGTGAAGCTATTTAGTGCAATAGCTATCTTGCCATCATTAGTAAAAGTTTTATCTGTGAACAAAACAAGTACAGAGGAAGTTCTCAGAAGTGAAAGAGAGAAACTAGGTCCGGGAGCCTAAAACAGTATCTGAGACAGACTTGCTCTAAAATGTACCAATAAATTCCCTTGCTGTTTAAATTAAGACAGATGGAGTTCACTGTCACCTGATATGCCTACCAAAAGAGTATGTACCTATAAGGAGTATGCAAAGTAAACAAATATATATTTGAATAATTCCATCCAACAATATAGATAAGACTGAGACTTCCTCATCACCAATCTTTCATCTTGACGACCCTGAGTTACTTTGCCTAAATAATTGCCCCCGATATCTAGGCTATTTCTGCTACTGAATCACAGCAAGGCAAAGGAATTTAAATACAGATGCACTCAAATAAATACATACATACATACATACATACAGATGCACTCAGAAAAAAAAGTTAGTTATGACATTGACTTATACTACCATACAGTTTAAGTTGTACATTTTTATAGCTGTAACTTTATCAGTATGAGTGAATTTACAAATACATGTAACAATGCTTTCATTTGAATATCTATCTGCAATTTACTGTACTATACAGTAAATGTACTATAGTACATTTTGTGAGTAAAGAGAAGTTGATATGTCTTTCATTTTATTTCATGTTACTACTGGATTATGCTACAACTAAAACATAACTCAACAATTTGATGACTCAGAATCTCCAGCTACTTAGAAGTAAAACAATATGGATTTGAATATATCTATCAGGGGATCCCTGCGTGGCTCAGTGGTTTGGTGCCTGCCTAGAGCTCAGGGCATGATCCTGGAGTCCTGGGATTGAGTCCCATGTCAGGCTCCTTGCATGGAACCTGCTTCTGCTTCTGCCTATGTCTCTGTCTCTGTCTCTCTCTCTCTCTCTCTCTCTCTGTGTGTGTCTCTCATGAATAAATAAACTCTTTTTAAAAAAATGAATGTATCTATCAAAATAAAGTTTGCTTTATGTATCAAAAATATATTGTCAGACGCCTGGGTAACTCAGTGGTTAAGCATCTGCTTTTAGCTCAAGTCGTGGTCCTGGGGTCCTGGGATCGAGTCCCACATCAAGTTCCCTGCACGGAGCATGCTTCTCCCTCTGCCTATGTCTCTGCCTCTTTCTCTGTGTCTTTCATGAACAAATAAAATCTTTTATATATATATATAAAATCAAACATCACCTATGTAAATATTTAAATGATTTAGTGGCTAACAATTTTTCAAAATTACACAATTTGGTGAAAAATGTAATCCAACTAGATTCTCACAAAAGGTAAATTGAGTATGGATATATAATGTCTTAATACAGAAGTTATTTGTCAAAATTTAAAGAGAGAACCACACTTTAATATTTACCCCATTTGAAAAAAGAGCTTATGTCACATTCCTTCACTCATATCTAAATAGGAAATAGATCTTCATCTGTAGGAACATCGATATAACACAACAGAAATGGCAGTAAATAAATCCCCTTTCTTCTAGACCAACTATTAATGTTACCATTCATGAGTCAGGAAGATGTAATATCCATAAATCACTTTCACTATCAAGTGAATAACAAGTACCCAAATTGCCTAATTCATTCTCTCTACCTATAACTGTACAAGTGAGTGTTTTATTTATTCAGAAGTTTATTATTTCTGACAATCAATATCAGTTATATCAGTTCTTTTTATTAAATGTATAATATGTATTCAGAAACATGAAGAAATCACATTATTCTTTTATCAGTTTAGCATTTACAGATGTCAGAAGGCTCAAGATTCAAATATGGCCTCATCAATAACAGCAACACATCGAAGAAATGTTTCCTTCTCACCTCTTTCCATTGTAGGAATCTAAGCAATCAATCTAGTTCATGGAGTTAAACATTCTCCTCATATAAAAACCTATATAATAGATTGAAATTATTTGGTTATCATACAAAATGGGGTGAGGATTTTTTTTTTCAGAAGGCAACTCGACACTATATTTCAACAAATGCTTCATAAAGCCTGAATTCCACAATGAAAACCCTGAAGAAATTACTTTGGTCTGCAGTAAACTTATAGCAGAATTACTGGGATAGCTCCTATGATATTCAATTTTAAAGAAATTTTTAGGGATGCCTGGGTGGCTCAGCAGTTGAGCATCTGCCTTCAGCTCAGGGCGTAATCCCAACTCTGGGATCGAGTACCACATTGGGCTCTTGGTGTGGAGCCTGTTTCTCCATCTGCATGTCTCTGCCTCTCTCTCTCTGTCATGAATTAATAAATAAAATCTTTTTAAAAAAAGAAAAAAAGAAAAAATTTTAATCCACTGAGTAGCTGGATTAAATACAGTAATTTAGCTATTAAACTTTGAATAGTGTTGTTTATTATTACACATCTAAAACCAGAAAGCCTATTCTTTGGATATTAAAGTAAGTTAATATCTTAAATTGTCTTTCAGCCAATAATATCAAAGAGATTCAGCTCCTTCATAAAGATTTTGGAGCAAGAAAAGAGGATTACTTTTTAAAGGAGGACATTACCAATATATATAATAAAATACATTCAACAACTTGTTTTATATCTTGAAAGCACTGCAGATAATGTATTATTTGTATATACTATTTTGGCACAAAGCTAGAAGTAAATATTTTGTAAATATAGAGACATCCCCCTTCCCTAGAGACAAAGTAGTAAAGACAAAAATGCCTACCTCCCCTTTCTGGGGTAAAATTACTACACTCCAGGTAAGTGAAGATAATCTCTTTCTCTGAAAGTGAGAATGGAGCAGGTTTGCCTTGCTGGCAGCTCTCATATAAGATCAGAGTCTACCAATGTCAGGGTTTCTCTCCTGACATTTGGAGGATAATGCATCCCCATGTGTGTACAGTAAGTACTTAGCCCTACTAGCTTCACTCTATGGAGATAGGAGATTAGGGAGCAGAGCCAGGATGACACCTTTGCTGTATTAAACTGTCTAAATCCATTTACTTATTGTCTCCTTAGAGGCCGAATCTATGAAGCTGTAGCAAGGCAACCTACAGCTGCCACCACACCTCTGCTGAGAAACTGCTTGACTACTTGACACTAGTTCCACCACTTAGTAATACTGATGCTGGACAAGCTACTTAATCTCTCTTTATCTCATGTGATCTCAAAGTGTATATAATAACAATTTCTGCAAAAGACCGTTATAAAGTGAATGCTATATGAAAAGCAGGTAGTTACCACACCTGAAAAAAATATGATGGTTACTATTGATATTATTATTAACATTATTTATTTGTTCACTCATTCACTTATTTGAATCGTATAAACAACTTTTTATACTTACTCCCAGATTTATTACTATGTTCCACAGTTAATACAATCAGTACAAGTAGTATTAGAATTTTTTCCACTTGTTCCTTCTTATACATTAAAAATAGAACACATATTTAAAAATTATTTCTCCTACCTCTCTCTAGTTCACTCAGAGAATCTAATATGCTGATTCTAATTCAACTAATATATACCGGTTATACATACACAATAATCACTATCCTAGAATTTTCATATTTTATAGTATCGATGTTTATTTAGTACTCACAAAATACCCTAGCAATGTTCCTAACACTGTAGGTTCAGAAAATACCTTGGATGATGTAAAAATAACATTGAAATTAATAATAAAATACAAAACAAACTTGACAATGCATAGCTTAAAGCATTCTTTTCTTTGTTATAGGTATACTGCAAATAAATTTCAAATAAAATTTGGAGACAGACCACATAAATCAGTGCCTAAAACAAAGAATATCAACTTCTAGAATAAAGGCAAAGAAGAGGAATATCAGAATCGATGACAAAGCTCCTTCAAACAATATAAATCTCTCTCCTTAGGTATATGCTCCTCTACAGAATTTTGATTTTTATTTTGCAGGTGATGGATGTTGTGTATGTGTATTCTGATATGCTGTTTTCTCCTACCTCTCACTGAAAAACACTGCCCCAAAAGATAATCCATTCATTGATATTGCTTTGCCTGTTATAACTTTTTAGATTATTTTATTAAAATATAATTAATGATAGGGATGCCTGGGTGGCATAGTCAGTTAAGCATCTAACTCTTGATTTCAGCTCAGGTCATGATCTCAGGGTTGTAAGGCTAAGCTCTGCATCAGGCTCTGAGCTGAGTGTGGAGACTGCTTAATATTCTCTCTTTCCCTCTGTCCCTCCCCCCACTCCCGATATATTCTCTCTATATATATATTTAGATATATATATATATAGAGAGAGAGAGAGAGAGAGAGAGAGAGATAATTGATGATGAAAATATCTTCACTTCACCTTCATTTTTTTTAAAGATTTTATTTATTTGAGAGAGAATGCAGAGTGAGAGCAGGAGCTGAGGGGAGAAGGAGAGGGAGAGAGAGAAGCGTATTCCCCACTGAGTAGGGAGCCCAACCCAGGGCTGGATTCCAGGTCCCTGGGATCATGACTTGAGCCAAACACAGACACTTAACTGACTGAGCCACCAAGGCACTCCTTTCACCTTCATTTTTTGAAGGATATTTCCTGTGGTTATAAAATGCTAAGTTGGCAGCTATTTTCTTCTGTAATTTTAAAAATACTATTCCATTGTCTCTAACTTCCCATCATTTCTGTAATAATCATCTGCAGATTATTTTTATTCCTTTGAAAGTACTGTCTTTTTCTCTGACCATTTTTAATTCCTTGTTTGTATCTAGTTTTCAGCAATTTTAACACTATGTTAAAATATGTGTAAAATATATGTAAAATCATATCACTATGTTGATGTGATTTACTTTGTGTTTATTCTTCCCGAAGTTTGTAGAGATTCTTTAATCTGTAGGTTGATGTCTTTTGTCACTTTTGGTAAATGCTCATCCAATAGCTTTTCATATACTGTATCAACCCATTCTCTTTTTTCTTTCCTGGGATTCCAATTACACATATGTTTCATATACCTCTTGTACTCTTTTCTGTACCTTCCATCCTCTTATTGTTTTTCAGTCTGAATATTTTCTACTGAACTAGCCCCCAAGTTTACTAATCCTCTCTTCTGCTCTAGGTTTAGTAAAATGACAGAGTCCTCTTAGTTCTAATCTTCTATTAAACCTATCAATTGAGATCTTAATTTCATGCATTGTATGTTTAGTGCTAAAATCTCCATTTGATTTTTTTTAATAAACCTGGTTTTCTTTTAAATCTCCAGCACATTCCTTCTCTTGAACATATTAATTATAATTATTTTGAAGGCTGAAAAGTCAAATATCTTGATCAACTAAAAGGTCTGAGATCCTCTTGGATTGTAATTGAATGCTAAACATTATTTGTAGGAAAACATATAAACTGAATGATGTTATCTTCCACTAGAAAGGATTTATCATTCTTGGGTCTTGCAGTTAAATAGACACAGATCAGGGATCCCTGGGTGGCTCAGCAGTTTAGTGCCTGCCTTCGGCCCAGGGTGTGATCCTGGAGTCCTGGGATCAAGTCCACGTCAGACTCCCTGCCTGGAGCCTGCTTCTCCCTCTGCCTGTGTCTCTGTCTCTCTCTCTCTCTCTCTCTCTCTGAGTCTCTCATGAATAAATAAATAAAATCTTAAAAAAAAAAAAAAAGACAGATCATCTTGGGCCAATCAGGGAATGAGAGATTTTGATGCTGAGTTTAAATTTGGGGGGAAGCTAATCTATTTCCTATTTGCCCTTATTCTTGAAAATCTGTTTTCCAGGGCCCTCTTACTACTCCTTCTGAGTATATTTCATCACTATTTTCTGTCCCCCTACCACATGAGAATGCCAAATCTAGGCTATGGTTTTTAGATGCCTCTTCCTATGTGGATGCTTGGCTTCCTACTTGCACATCTTAGAAACCAACAAATGCCTCAGAGAGAAAAGCACCACAGAATGCCAGGATTGCTTATCTGCAGTTTCCTTTACTCAGTAATCTTTTCAAGCCTTGACTACCTTGGTATTCCTAAATTTCAATTTTTCATTTCCCTAACCTTTGAGACTGATGAACGATTTGTACCAGCCATTTCTGCATAATATCTCAGCCTTTCTTCCTATGCCACTTACAAATCAAAAGATGTCTTGATGGAAAAAGTTCCAGAAAATGTCAGGTTAACCTCAATGCATTTCTCTTTCTCTCTGAAATCTCTATCCCTTAAGTCCCATCTTCTTTGGTTATTCTCCGCTGCCTTCAGCTATTTGGCAACCATATAATTCATCTATTCTATAATTGTTCTCAGCAGGACATTTGGGCTGATAACAAGCTACTCCAATATAGCCAGAAACAGAAGTGTTCACTGTGCCTTTTAAGACTGAAGTATATGCCTCAATTGTATTAAATGAGAAGAAAAAATGAGTCATTTAATAATAAAACCCAACATCAATAATAGGAATGTATTCTGTAGATTATGAAAAGAAGCCCCTCTATCTTTTAGAACATCACTTAAAGTTTTATATTTTTCTTGAGAGTTTAATTATAAAGTTTGAAACGTTTGGGAGCACCTGTAAAATCTTCAAGCAAGAAAGACTATACAATTTTAAAAGGTATTAAAGAAACAAATGAATGGTAAAGCATCCAAATAATCTAACATGAGAAAACTGAAAGTAAAGACAAAAAACTCAGAAAGAGAATTTAATCTATAAGACAGAAGTCTTTTAAGTTTTTCTTCAAATCTATACAACCTTAATCTCATAAATAGTGACTGTTTCTGGCTCGTGTCTTTAATCACAATTGAAAATGTCAATGTTTGTTTCCATATGAGCATTTGATGCAAATTCAAGTGAGAAGATGCTTCTTAAATGTAATTTTAAAAATTTGTAGAGATCTCAGAACCACTGAAACAAATGTTGACATTGACTATGTGTGATTTTTGACATTAAAAGTAGTTATGGGTATTTCAAAGTTTATATCTTTGCCTAAAACTGCCATTTCAAACTAGTCAATCCTCATGTTCACTGCTGACAGTATAATGTTGAAAGACATTTGATATAAGAGTTGCAAATGCCAGTATTATCTAAAAAAGGTCACTATAATTTTAAAGGGCATAGTTAAAAAATCTATTCTCATTCCCAATTACAGGGTCACTGTGTGTTTAAAGAAAGGATACAACTGTACCTTATTAACTAAAAATATTTCTATTAAAATCTATATATATATTAAAACATACAACTTTGTGATATGTATGGTCATAGAATTTTTGCTACTAACCATTTGCTAACATGTTAAAGATTCTCTGATCTAGGTATTTAATCAACAAACAAAATAATGTTATTAATAACATCAAAGACCCTACACACAGTCAAGGTTCTCAGCTTGTTCACATGACCCCTGGGGAGTCCATTACATCCTTTCAGTGAATCTTCATCAAATCATTTTCATAGTACTACTATCTTAGTCTGTTTAGGTTAGTATCACAAATTACCATAAACTGAGGGAAGTTTAAACAACAGAAGTGTATTTGCCACAGCTATGGAGACTATGAAGTCCAAGATTTGGTGTATGACAAAGATCCACTTCCTAGTTCATAGACAACCATTTTCTCACTGTGTCTACACTTAGTGGAAGGGATAAAGGAGCTGACTGTGGTCTCTTTCATAAGGGTTAAAAATCCCATTCATGAGAGCTCTATCCTCATATCCTTATCACCTTCCAAAGGCCTCACCTCCCAATGGCATCATATTGGATATTAGGTATCAACATGAATTTGGGGGAGATACATTCACTCTAAAAATACTAAGATAAATTCTATTTGCCTATTGACTCTCACTCTCCCATGAATATATGACTATATATGAATATATGCTAATATTTTAAATAATCCTCAAGTTTAATTTTTAATATAACAAGTATCAATAAATATAACCCACCTAAATAAAAATTCTTTGGCAAGTAATCCTAAAATTTGTATGGAACTACAAAAAAACAAAAGCAATCCTGAAAAAGTAGGACAAGGCGGGAGATATTACAATTCCTGATTTCAAGATACCCAACAAAGCTATAGTAATCAAAAGATTATGGTACTAACATAAAAATAGATGCGTAGATCAATGGCATAGAGAGCCCAGAAGTAAAACCACACTTATAGAATAAATTTATCTACAACAAAAAAGGCAAAAATATCAATAGGGAAAAGACACTCTGCTCAACAAACGATGCTGGGAAAACTGAACAGCCACATGCAAAAGAATGAAACTGGATCACTTTCTTGGACCATACACAAACTCAAAATGGATTAAAGACTATATGTGAGACCTAAAAGTAGTAGGCTCCCTAAAAGAAAACCTAGGCAGTAATTTCTTGTACCTCAGCCATGGCAACTTCTTTCTGATGTATATCCTCAGGCAAGGGAAACAAAAGCAAAAAAAAAAAAAAAACCTACTAGGACTACACAAAACTAGAAAGCTTTTGCATAGCAAAGGAAACCATCAACAAAATGAAAAGGCAACGTAGTGAATGAGAGAAAATATTTGTAAATGATATCGAATAAGGTAATATCCAAAATATATAAAGAACTCATACAACTCAAAACCAAATAAAACCCCCAAATAACCTAATTTAAAAATAGGCAGAGTATTTTAATAAACATTTTTCTAAAGAAGACATACAGATAGCCAACACAAACATAAAAAGATGCTCAACATCACTAATTATCAGAGAAACACAAATTAAAACCACAATGAAGGATCACCTCATACCAATCAGAATGGCTACTATCAAAAAGACAAGTAATAACAACTGTTGATAAAGATGTAGGGAAAAAGGAATGTACGTTTGCTGAGCATGCATATTGGTGTAGCCCCTGTGAAAAACTGTATGCAGAAGGTCTTTGAAAAAATAAAAACAGAAATACCATACAATGTAGTAATTGTACTACTGGATATTTACCCCCCAAAAATATTAAAATACCAATTCAAAAAGATATATGCGTCCCTATGTTTATTGTAGCATTATTTGCAATAGCCAAGATATGGAAGCAACCCAAGTATCCATCAATAGATAAACGGATAAAGAAGATGTACACACACACACACACACACACACACACACACAATGGCATATTACTCAACCATAAAAAAGAATGAAACCTTGCCATTTGCAACAACATGGATAGACCTAAAAGATATGCTAAGTGAAACAAGTCAGAGAAAGATAGTTACTAAATGATTTCACTTATATGTGGAATCTAAAAAACAAACAAGCAAACAAACATACACATACATACCCACACACAAACAAAAACTTTCACATAAATACAGAGAACAAACTGGTGGTTGTCAGAGGGGAGGAGAGTAGGGGGATAAACAAAATAGGTAAAGGAGATTAAAAGATACAAACTTCCAGTTATAAAATGAGTCACAGGGATGAAAAGTGCAGCACAGGGAATATAGTCAACAATAATTTTGTAATAACTTTGTGTGGTGACAAATGGCTAACAACACTTACCATGGTGAGCACTGTATAATATATAGAATTGTCAAATTACTATGTTGTATACCTAAAACTAATATAATATTGTATGTCAACTTTACTTCAACATAAATATATAAAATATAAGATATTTAATATCTTTGATATAAAATATAAGATATTTAATATATATAAAACAAAAAGGTTCTTTAGATTTCACAATCATTTAACACTATAAAGAGGTCCAAGAAATTTGAGAGCCACTGCTTCACAATCTAAGTGATAAACAAAGAGAAAAAATAAACAAAAAAAAGTGTTGCTGTATCTACAGAACTATTTTTTAAAATATCACACAAGATAAAAATAGTAAAAAAAAGTTATATTTTATTGATAAATCCTCAATATCAAGGAGTACCAATAAAATAAAATAAAACTTAAATCAAAAATATTAAATGTTAATATTAATATATTAATATTAAATATTCCTCTCAGAGGAAGTTATGGAATGAACTAACTACATCATCCCAAATCTCATTTATGGAAACCTTAACACCAGTATGACTATTTTTGGAGACAGGGCCTTTAAAGAGGTAATTAAGGCCATAAGAATAGGGCCCTGATCCAATAGGACTGGTGTCCTTATTAGCAGAGGAAGAGATATCAGGGATGCACAAGTACAAAGAAAAGATTCTTTAAGGACACAGCAATAAGATGAACATCGATAAGCCAAGGATAGACCTCTCAGAAGACAACAAATCTGCTAACCCTTGTTTTTGGACTTTTAGCCTCCAAAACTATGAGAAAATAAATTTCTGTTATTTTAGCCATCCATTCTACTTTTTTCTTATGGCTGCTCTAGCAAACTAATACACAGGACTAAAACTTTCCATATTATTCTAATGACCTTCTGTAACTTTTAGTTATTTCAGTGAGAATCATAATGGCAGAAGAAAGACATTGTCTGAGTGCCCCATAGCATACTCCTAATTCTTTTATTCCCTTTGCTCCCTTCAAAAATTAAAACTTAATACAACAGTTTCCTTGAAATAAATTTTATCTCAGATTTAGAGCTTAAAGATCATTTCAAACATGACCCTTAAAAATCTTTGTTTCTCTTCTCAATTGTAAAGCAAGTTAATCGCTGTGAAGAAAAAAAAAAAAAAACTCATGAAGAAAACATATAATTCTTAGCAAAAAGTAGGCCACTGTGTTTCTAAGTATATCCTCGTCTGAATCACTGGGCAAAGAATATCTTCTAAGAATGCCCTTATAAAGGAAAAACTAGTCCACAATTATTATCACTATTAGTATCATTCAGAAGCCCTCATAATATATTTCTCTTAGAGACTTCGTAAAAGAAACCCAATTCATCACTACCTAGCTGTTCAAATTCAGGGAAAAAAATAATTCCTAGAATAACTAAGTATTCCAAATCTCCAGCTTCCAGACTTCTAAATAAAGAACACTATATTTAAAAACTGCTTCAGGGATCCCTGGGTGGCTCAGCAGTTTAGTGCCTGCCTTTGGCCCAGGGCATGATCCTGGGGTCCCAGGATCAAGTCCCACATCAGGCTCCCAGTAGGGAGCCTGCTTCTCCCTCTGCCTGTGTCTCTGACTCTCTCTCTCTCTGTCTCTGTCTCTCATGAATAAGTAAAATCTTTAAAAATAAAAAAATAAAATAAAATAAATAAAATAAAATAAAATAAAATAAAATAAATACTGCTTCATAGGATTCTATGAAGAGTAACCATTTCATAAAAGTTTTCCTGATTCAATGTTCTGAGTATGTAGGTAGCCTACATTTGCAGTGACTCTGAACATTCATGAACAAAGGCACCTCAGTAGATAAAAAGGGAAGCAGGAGTACAGAAACAAATGTGCACAGTCAGTATCTCCCCATCACTTACACCCAGGATATTACAACAGATGTAATTAATCTGCCCTTACAAAAGTGCTTGCTGCCACTGAAGAAAACACTCTCTTTAAAGATACATTAAATGCTAAATTTACACATTTTAAGATCAAACATTATCTTCCTGTTCTTTAAATCAAGTAGACAAATTATATATACAAACTTCTTCTTTTAATATCTTAAATTTGGAATTTAGTATCACATGTTACCAAGTACAATCTTATTTGAACTTAATCTGGGTAAATGGAAGGAAATCTTTATGATAAAAAAGTATCAATAATAACTATATCTATTACATATTAGTTTCCACTAAAGGCTTTCAATATACTCTTAGAGTCAAATAATCTGAATGAAAATTTGTCAAGTTATGCCTAATTTACAACTCAATCATATCCTCGTTTTCACAGATATTAATAAGTTACATTTAAATGATTTCCCTCTCCTCCAAAATAATGGTTTTGCATAAACTGTTTACAAATATGAGTCAATATTCGTAAGGGCAGCTTTTTGGTTCAAAGTATCTTAATATATCATCATTACTCAAAACATTTTGTTCACACCTATTACGTAAATGTGGATATGTATCCTGTATAGAATGACTTTGCATGTCCTCCAGGTAGGCCCAGAGGGCAATGTTGGCAATAATGACCCATCTGTTCACTACTGGCAACTAAAAAACTTCTAATGAAGACAAATGTGGGTCACCCTGTACAAGCAGGCTGCAGGGTGTTAATGAATCCACCTAATGGTCACTACCTGCCACTCTTCACTGATTGATGACCCAAAAGGTTTAGTTTGAAAAGCAAAGATGAGTATTTCACATCCTCATTAGTCTTACCAGGACATTGCTTTCACTTTCTCTTACATACTCACTCTTTACTACTTTCCTTCATCAATTCTTAGAAAATATTACTATTATTTATTAGACTCCACTTTTTAAAATAACCTTGCTAGCACTTTTGAGAAGTTAATTCCTCCTAAATTCCTTGACTGATTAAATCACAAGATATCACTTTCATATTGTGATGTGGCAATGCTATTATACATGAAACAAAAATGTTAATATTTTCCTAAAGCATAAAAATCTTTAGGTAAATTTATATATAACTTACTTATCAATGTTAATCTCTCTAAAATGTTACTTTAAAAAATATTACTGTCATTATCTGCTCTGAAATATAATTATTTTACCTCAGATTGCAAAAAGAATGTTCGCTTATAGAGATGAATCCTGAAATATTTATATACCCATTAAAAAAATTCATAGAGATGGCATTTCACTTTCTGAAAGATAGATGACATTCAAAAAATCATAATTTATTCAATTATTTTTCACAATAAAATTTGTATTATGTTATACCTAAACTCAAATAAAATTTAATACAACCATTCTATGAGGCCAGTATTACCCTGATACCGAGATCAGATAAAGACACCCCCAAAAAAGAACTATGGCTAGTATCTCTGATGAATAAAAATGCAAAAATCTTCAACAAAATACTAACCAACTGAATCCAACAATACATTACAAAAATCATTCACCACAAACAAGTGGAATTTATTCCTGGGATGCAAGAGTGGTTCAATAGTCACAAATCAAGCAACAGGATACCTCACATCAGTAAGAGGATGATAAATTCCACAGATCCAGAAGAATCATTTGACAAAGTACAACATCCATTCATGATAAAAACCCTCAACAAAGTAGGTCTAGAGGTAACATATTTCAACATAATAAAGGCCTTATATGAAAAATTCACAACTAACATCATACTCAATGGGGAAAATTGAGAGGTCTTCCTCTTCAGTCAAGAACAAGACAAGGATGTCCACTCTCACCACTTTTATTCAACATAGTACTAGAAGTCCTAGCCACAGAAATTAGACAACAGAATGAAATAAAAGGCATCCAAATCAGTAAGGAAGCAAAACTTTCATGATTTACAGGTGATCCAATACTCTATATAGAAAATCCTAAAAACTCCACCAAAAAACTACTGGAACTGAGTAACGAATTTAGGAAAATCACAGGATATAAAATCAATGTACAGAAATTTGTTGCTTTTCTATATGCTAATAATGAAGCAACAAAGAAATTAAGACAGTCCCATTTACAACTACACCAAAAAATAAGATACCTAGGAATAAATTTACCAAAGAGGTAAAAGATCTGTACTCTGAAAACTATACTGATAAAAGCAATTGAAGGTGACACAAAGAAAGGGAAAGACATTCCATGCTCATGGATAGGAAGAACAAATACTGTTAAAATATCTATACTAAAAATAAAAAAAAAAATCTATACTACCCAAAGCAACCTACAGATTTAAAGCAATCCCAATCAAAATACAAACAGCATTTTTCAAAGAACTGGAATGAATTCCCTTAAAATTTGTAAGAAAAAGACCATAAAGACCCCAAATAGCCAAAGCAATCTAGGAAAAAAGACAAAAACAAAACTGGAGGTATGACAACCCAAGACTTCAAATTGTATTAAAAAACTGTAGTAATCAAAACAATACGGTACAGGCACAAAACAGACACAAAGATCAACAGAAAACCCAGAAATAAACCCAAAATTACATGGTCAATTAATCTTTGACAAAGCAGAATAGGATATACAATGGGAAAAAGTCTCTTCAATAAATGGTGCTGGATGGGGACCCCTGGATGGCTCAGCAGTTTAGCACCTGCCTTCGGCCCAAGGTGTGATCCTGGAGTCCCAGGGTTGAGTCCCACATCAGGCTCCCAGCACGGAGCCTGCTTCTCCCTCGGCCTGTGTCTCTGCCTCTCTGTATGTGTGTCTCTCATGAATAAATAAATAAAAATCTTTTTTAAAAATTAAAAAATAAAATAAATGGTATTGGAAAAACTGGACAGCTATCTTCAAAAAAAAATGAAACTGGACTATTTTCTTATACTATACACAAAAACAATCCCAAAGTGGATGAAAGATCTAAACGTGAGACCTGAAACCATAAAAATCCTAGAAGAGAACACAACCATAGCAACATTTTTCAGGTTATGTCTCTTGAGGCAAAGGAAACAAAAACAAAAATTAATGAATTAATGACTGGGACTAGATCAAAATAAAAATATTTTGCACAGCAAAACAATCAACAAAACTAAAATGCAACCTATTGAATGGGAGAAGATATTTGTAAATGGTTATCTGATAAGGGGTTATTAGTATCCTAAGTATGTAAAAAAAACTAATACTCAATACTCAAAAAACAAATAATCCAATAAAATGAGAAGAAGATATGAACAGACATTTCTGAAAAGAAGAAATATAGATAGCCAAAAGACACAAGAAAAGATGCTCAACATCACATCAGCAGGAAAATGTAAATCAAAGCTGCAATGAGATACCACCTCCCACCTATCAGAATGGCTAAAATCAACAATACAAGAAACAACAGGTATTGGCGAAGACGTGGAGAAAAAAGAACCATCATGCACTGTTGGTGGGAACACAAACTGGTATAGCCATCCTGGAAACTAATATGGAGATGGAGGTTCCTTAAAAAGTTAAAAATAGAACCACTCTGTGATCCTGTAATTTCACTATTGGGTATTTATCCAAAAAATACAAAAACACTAATTCAAAGGGATACATACACCTCTATGTTTATTGAAGCATTATTTACAACAGCCAAATTATGGAAACAGCCCAAATTTCCATCAACAGATGAGTAGACATCAGGGAAATACAAATCAAAACCACAGTGAGATACCACCTCACACCAGTGAGAATGGTGAGAAAATTAACAAGACAGGAAACAACAAATGTTGGAGATGATGTGGAGAAAGGGGAATACTCTTCTTGTACTGTTGGTGGGAATGTGAACTGGTACAGCCACTCTGGAAAACTGTGGAGGTTCCTCAAAGAGTTAAAAATAGAGCTACCCTACGACCCAGCAAATGCACTACTGGGGATTTACCCCAAAGATACAGATGCAGTGAAACATCTGGATACCTGCACCTCAATGTTTATAGCAGCAATGTCCACAATAGCCAAACTGTGGAAGGAGCCTCAGTGTCCACCAAAAGATGAATGGATAAAGAAGATGTGGTTTATGTATACAATGCAATATTATTCAGCCATTAGAAACAACAAATACCATTTGCTTCAACGTGGATGGAACTGGATTGTATTATGCTGAGTGAAGTAAGTCAATCGGAGAAGGACAATCATTATATGGTCTCATTCACTTGGGGAATATAAAAAATAGTGAAAGGGAATAAAGAGGAAAGGAGAGGAAATGAGTGGGAAATATCAGAGAGGGTGACAGAACATGAGAGACTCCTAACTCTGGGATATGAACAAGGGGTAGTAGAAAGGAAGGTGGGCGGGGGGTTGGGGTAACTGGGTGACAGGCACTGAGGGGGGCACTTGGCAGGATGAGGACTGGGTGATATGCTATATGTTGGCAAATTGAACTCCAATAAAAAAAATTATTTGCAACTTACAAAAAAAATAGATGAGTAGACAAAGAAGATGTGGTGTGTGTGTGTGTGTGTGTGTGTGTGTGTGTGTGTGTGTGTGTGTATATCCATACACACACATACATATAATGGAATATTACTCAGCCATAAAAAAGAATGAAATCTTGTCATTTGCAATGACTTGGATGGAGCTAGACAGTATACTAAACAAAATCAGTCAGAGAAAGACAAATATCACTTGATTTCACTCCTATGTGGAATTTAAGAAATGAAACAAATGAATAAAGGATAAAAAGAGAGACACAAACCAAGAAACAGACTCTTAACTGTAGAGAACAAGCTGATGGTTACTAGAGGGGAGGTGGGTAGAGGGATGGGTAAAATAGGTAAAGGAGATTAAGAATACACTTATTATGATGAGCACTGAGAAATGTACAGAATTGCTGAATCCCTATATTGTACACCTGAAATTAACATAACTCTGTATGTTAACTATACTGGAATTAAAATAAAATATTTAATTTTAAAAAGAATAAAAGAAAATAATTGTTAAAGATGATCCTCCGATACAAATCCTGAAAATGGACTTACAGAAAGGATCAAAAGTGCGTGTTCTGAAAACACCATAGGAATATGAGATGTTAACAAGGGAAACTGGGTGAGGGGGAAACTACTATCCTTGCAACTCTACTCTAAATCTAATTCTATTCTAAAATAAAGAATTAATTATTTAAAAATCTAATACATCTATAACTTGTTTCTTAGGAAAATTTTTACATATAAAAAGTAAATATACAACTGAAAAATGAAAGTACACAACTTTTAAAAATTTACATTTTCATATAAATAAAACTATTAGAAATACTATTTAATATAAAGTAATTGTTTAAGTTTTAAGGAGTTTCTACACTTTATAAACAATATCATTATTGTTTCACTTTCTGTATAGATGTTTAAAACAATCTATTGTTGCTTAAGTCACAAATAGACTATTTACTCTTACAGCAAATGAGTTCACTAGAGTCAGAAGATTGACCTTCACTGAAATTACCTGGCAATGCTTAACAGATAATGTAAATGGGAATATGCTGCACACAACATATACATACACTACCCCAACAGCTACTCTTAGAGTGAAAAGGTGTTCCTTTTAGGCTGACAAATCTAAAATATTCAGTAAAAAATTCAATGTGAATTTTTTTTTAAGAAAAAGAATAGGACCATTCAAATAATTTAAAATTAGGCGAAGTCAAAGTATAATTCTAAATACAGCAACAACATAATCACATTTTGAAATACAGCAGTTCTGTTCATATAAAGGTAGTGATGTAGCTATCACAATTTCTATCCTCAAAAACAGTATACAAAGATGAAGTACATGTCAGGCTGTTTCCTTCACTCAAATAATCTTAGAATGTTACATTAGAAAAGTAAATATGGATTTCTTCAAAAAGAAACAATTAATATATGTAACATCTTAAATGCAGTAAGATAATGTTTTCACATGCGTTATCTCATTTCTTATACAATTCTGTGAAGGAAGAATTTTCATAACTCTCATTTTATAAATCAAAAAGCTCAGAGAAATTAAGTTACTGTTTAACATCCACATCTAATACTAACAGAGCATAATTTCACATTCATATTTTCTAATTCATAATCCTCATGGTCTTTCTTTTTCCATACTTCAGAGATGAAAGCAAGGTCTACTTGGTTTACACTCTAACACATATCTTGTTTTACAGTAACACATCATTTACCAAGGGGTCATGTATTCAACTAGAATGGATATATGAAACAAAGCCTAAACATCAGACAAAAGCAAAAGGTATCTATGAGTAAGTATAAGAAATAGCTCAGAGGCAAAAAATTAAGATTGTGGGTTTTTTCATAGTCAAATATTTGAGATCTTCATTTACCTACTGTTTGTTTATATTTTATTTCCTAACCTAACAAAGTTTTAGTGATCTAAACCACACATAATCCTTCCAAAAAAAGAAAACCAGGAAACTTCAGGCTCTCTACTAAAAATCACAAGTTTAAAGGCAGGTTTAGTGTGTGATCAAATTGACAGGGTTGAGAGTGTTGTAGATGGAGAAAGTGTAGACAGGGCAGGATATCAAAACAGTCAAGGTAGAGTGCCTAGGTGGCTCAGTTGGTTAAGCATCTGCCTTTGGCTCAGGACGTGATCGGAGGGATCCAGTGCTGTATCAGGTTCCCTTCTCAGCAGAGCCTGCTTCTCCCTCTCTTCCTCTGACCCTCCTCCCTGCTTGTGTGTGCATGCTCTCTCTGTCTCAAATAAATAAAATTTTAAAACAGAAAAGAAACAGCCAAGGCAGTTGACTTTGTCCTGGTCAAAGAACAAAGGAACATATCTAAGAGCAATCTACTCTTGCCAAAAATCTTTTCCTGGTCTAAAATGGCTTTGAATGGCCCACTTAGACTTGCCTTTGCTGTTGCTCTGCAATACTTGCAAGGTGCCTCCTAATACCAGACACTACAGCCCTCTGTAACACCAACCTCTGCCCTCTTCTCTAACTAGGGTAAGACATGAGATTTAGTGACGGAATGTACAATGTCAAGAGTGCACCAGGAATGAAGGTCCGTCCTGATATATGTGGGATTCCAGTTTAGTTACAGTCAGATATTCTGGTATATTTCTGTTCTAATGGATTTATGGTAACAGACTATCTGATGGATTTACAGACCAAGGAAGTACACTTTCTTAGAGCTGACACTAATGACAGAAAGCCATTAATGACTGAGAAGAATTGCAGAAATTTTCATTTTGTTTCTATAATGTCAGAACAAAATCGAAACCTTTGTTTTCCTAGGATAACCTTCTAATGATGCACAGAAATCTCAAGTCATTATAAACTACATTATTTCTAGATAAACCACTGAATCTGTACAATTATGCAATCCCAAAAGACCCAAGGAATCTTAAATATCTTCCAATTACTAACTAAAGAGGGTGAGATGTATCATGGCTCAGAGATTTTATGCACAAGAGTATATACACAGATAAAAATGCACGTATAGCAAGCTATCAACAAAGGAGGCCCATTCCAAATAATAAAACAGGTCTTGGAAACATTGCAAAAGACATTTGTGTGTTTGTGCTTTTCAAAAAAGGAGGCGAAGTGCAAATTCAGTAAAATGATACACAGTCTGACTTGAAAGACAATGCTACATAGTCAGGCCCCTCTTTAAAACATGCAGCCCTTAGTGCATAAAAATGGGCCCCAACTTGTTCACTCTATTATGATTTCTGTTCTGACTCTGCCTCAACTGCCTCTTACTATGTTTACCAACCTAATATTGATCTTCCTAGATTCTGTACTGTTTCCTCTCTTTCCTACTTATAACCTAACCTCACTCTTCATATCTGATAATCAGCTAGCTTTGAACCTTCCCTGCCCTCCTTATTTGCATTTCAGATGCTGCCTTGGCCACCTTTATGCCTTTACCCTGGTTGTCAAGGCAGCAGCTCAGCTCCAAGAAAAGGACCACATTTGTGGTTGCAAAGTTCTTAGAGCAGATAATGTATGGAAGTGAATGGTGTTCTGTGATGATGCTCAGGTATTCTGGCTGCTGAGATAAGATGTCAACATGGAGGTAAGGGTTCCAAATTAAAAACTAAAGGCATTAAATTAAAAAAACAAAGAGGGACTACCATACTGATCAAATTCTAAGTCTCTTGGTGATACTTTAATCTGTGGGGTCAGTTTTGAATATCAGTATATACTGAACCTTTCTCTAATAGTGATCCCCAAATTACAACATCTTCAAAGCCAGAAGATATAGCCTTTTTTGTAATATAAGATAGCTATCGTCCACTGAGATTCCTTTCCTTGAGATATGCATGAGGCAAGGGAAAGTGACAGATACAAGGTAATAAGTTCTCTTGTGAAAACTTGATCTTTCTTCAAAAACAAAAATCTAAAGAAGGCTGTCATTTATTAAAATCCGAGAATAATAAAGCACTGGAAATAACCATGAGAATTTTTGGAGAGTCTTGACTTAACTTCATAGGATCTATTATTCTGACAAGGTATCACATTTTATTAAAAGCTCAAGCTAAAGATGTGGCTAAACACTTAATTTTGTATAGGGGTATGACTTGTGGTCATGGGACATGATTTCTGTTCCCTACATCCTTTCCAGGAGAACCAGATTCTTTGGAAGTCAACGTTTTCAAATCTTAAAAACATTTCAATCTTGAGGATGGCTAGAAAGCAAAAAGCTCCTCTAATGCATAACATAAAATAAGGGAAGCAGAATAGGAATCAAAACTTAGGATCTATACAAAATCAGAGAATAAACTGGTGATTGTCAGAGGGGATGGGAAAAATGGGTGAATGGAAGGAATAAGCCACAGGACTAAAAGGCACAGCATAAGGAAATGTAGTCATTGATACTATATTAGCTTTGTATGAGGACAGATGGTAGCTACACTTGGGGTAAGTACAGAACAATGTATAAACTTACGGAATCACTATATCACACATCTGAAATTAATGTACATTGTATGTCAACTACACTCAAATTTAAAAAAAATATGTATGACTTGGTTTTTATTGACTTAAGACAGGAAGCAAACTTTAGAATTAACTATTACAGAATATTTAAAGACATCAGAATTGCTCCTTTCCAAATCTCTGATATAAATATTACATTGATAAAAAATTTCCCTTTACTGTAAACAGGACAAGCTGATATTTAGTGAAGTTTAACCCTTTTATTCATAGGAATTCTTAGAAAATATGAAATAATAATCTGTTCTAAGAAAAATATCCAACATTGACAGGTAGAAAAAGATAGTGGGAAAATAAGACTGAAAAGCAAATGTTTGTAGTGTATTTAATTTAAATATCAGATTTTTTTTAATCATTCATCAAATATACAGTGTTACCAAGGACTGTTCCAAGAAGTGGAGATACCATAGTGAACAATAAAAACAAAAATCTTTGCCCTCCCACAACTTATATTCCAGTAAGCTATATATTATACAATTTACATATACTATAATGTAATTTACAAACAATATACCCATTTTAAATGTATATTTCAATGAGTTTTAACAAATCGTTAATTCTATAACCATTAAACCATAAAGCCATAATCAAGATATAGAATGTTTCTATCACACCCCAAAATTACCGTGTACTACACTTCCCAAATCTCTTTCCATCCCAGGCCATAGATAACAGCTGACTTCTTTCCTATTATAGATTGGATTTGTCCTTTCTAGAGTTTTATATAAATGGAAGCATACAATGTTTTTTAAAATATCTGGATTCTTGTACTCAGAAGAATGTTTTTGAGCCTTACTATGAGGTTTTGTGAGTCAGTCATTCTCTGAGTAGTCCCTTCTATTGCTGAGTAGCATTACATTGCATGAATATCCACTTTTTTTTGTTCACCTTTTGATGAACATTTGAGTTGTTTCCAGTTTAGGAAATTTCATAATAATGAATAAATCTGCTATGAAAATAGGTGTATAAATATCTGAACATATGTGTTCAATAAGCAGATATCTAGACATGGAGTTGCTAAATTTTTTATTTTTTATGTGCTAGGATATTGAAATGCAATTTATTTTTGTACATTGACCCAGTATTAAGTGAGCTACACTCACTTGCCAGTTCTAGTAGCTTTGTTGTAGCCACTCATAATATTTTATTTCATTAAAGAAAAAAAGGGAAAACAAGAGAACAATTCTGTACTTAGGTTGATTATGGGTGTTAAAACTATCAAAACAACACATATGATCAAACATAATCAATGGTTATCACACTTCTCATGTTCCTTTTAAATATATTTTGTTTCAGTATAAAAGCAAAATAATTTGAAAAAAAAAGACAAAATAATTTGGGGGCAAGGGTAAGCAATAATGAAGTTAAATGAACACAGAAACAAACTAAAAAACTGTTAGAAGTATATCAATTTGACTGAGTTAAGTTGAATGTTTACTAGTCAGATACAATCCAAAAGAAAAATTTTACATGTACTTTGACTTTAAACTTATTATATTCTTATTATGGAAAATAATAAATTGAGTATCATGTATTTATCACTATAAGAAACACCATTGTAAGCATATCTCCTACACTGTTGAAATCAATTCTCACAACAAACTATGAGATACTCCTCATTTTAACGACGAGCATTGAAACAAATAATTTAAGGGCCTACAAACCGGTAAATGTTGGAGCAGAACTCAAACCCAAGTCTGACTTCCATAAAGTCCATGCTATAGTTTTTCAGTGTTTGCCACTTTAAACCAAAAAGAGGCAGAAAAGGCATGTTTTAAAAAATATAGTATCAAGGAAAAACTACTTTTTTATATAATATTAAGAAGAATTTAACAAATCAAAAAACCTGTAAGTCCAAAAAAAAAAAAAAAAAAAAAAAAACCTGTAAGTCCACAATAAAAGTAATATATTTCATTTTTAAAAGAACATAATTAAAGACAGATATGCACCACCATCCAAGCTCTCACTACTTGAAACCAAATATTTAAATAATGACTTCCCAAACACTTTACCCAAAATTCAATACTTAGATAGAAACTTGCCATAATCAATCTTCAAGTGCATACAAGCAAAAAATATGCCTTGCACAAATTGGGCAGAGGATTTAGCATGGACCACAGTCTTATCTCAGCTGTTGTGCTGATGGTTTTGTTTAAAGTGCAGTGCATTCCTGCAATGACCTTATCTTCCCACCTCCTCTCAGGCCTCCCTTGCTCTCCAGGCTCACTACTTCACCCATCCTAGATTTTGCTTCTAGCAGATGGCTGAGGATATAATCAACCCAGACAATTTAGATACTTCTGGTATCTATAACACACTATTTCACTGTTTATTGACATTATAGGACACGTTTTTTGTAAAATAAAAAGTTACACGTGATATAGAGCAGAACCATTATTGACTACACACAAACTTACTAATGAGCTCAATATATATTTTTTTATTAAGTAATTGATGTTTTTAATGCCTCACAGAAATCCGTGTGTGATTGGAATATAGATGTTTAAGTGTGTTTTATTTGGGAAACTGAAGTAGGATATTGCATGAACCGGATGCATTATTTTTGGTCCTTAAAATAACAGAATACAGGTTCCTGCTACCTAAAATTTTCTATCCAATATGTTTTCAAGAATGGATTAGACTGATTGATTGGTTTTATAACTTCAGGTGGTTTTTGGTTTTTGGGTGGTTTTTGTGATTTTTTTTAAGTTTTTTATTTAAATTCTAGTTAGCTAACATAACAGGGTAATATTAGTTTCAGGAGAATTTAGTGATTGATCACTTACATATAACACCCAGTGCTCATCACAACTGCACTTCTTAATACCCATCACCCACTCACCTCCCCTCCAGCAACTCTATTTGTTCTCTATGGTCAAGAGTCTCTTATGGTTTGCCTCCCTTTCTTTTTTTTCCTGTTCCCGTATGTTCATCTGTTTTGTTTCTCAAATTCCACATAAGTGAAATCATATGGTATTTGTCTTTCTTTGACTTCTTGCACTTAGCATAATGCACTCTAGGTCCATCCACGTCATCGCAAATAGTAAGATTTCATTCTCTCTGATGGCTGAGTAATATTCTGTTGTATATATACCACATTTTCTTTATCCATACATCAATTAATGTCATTTAGCAGTAGATTCGACTTAAAAAAAGGGGGGGGGGGTCTGTAAAATAAACTATCAAAAAAAACAACTTGAAAATTTTTTCTACATTTTTCTTCTTAAAAATGACTACTACAGTTTATATGGAATCTGGACATTTCCAGCTTACATTAAAATCCCTCCATTCTTTCCATCTTCAAGGTTCTCTCGGTACTCATTAAAACAATCTCACTGGCCAGCTAGATTACTCTGACAGCTACTCAAAAGTTATGTTTTCTACTTCAACTCAAAATGTCCTCATTTGCTACCGGCCATCAATCCATTGCCCAGTATTTCCTTTAAGAGCTAGCTCAGGGCAGCCCGGGTGACTCAGTGGTTTAGCGCTGCCTTTGGCCCAGGATGTGATCCTGGAGACCCGGGATTGAGTCCCACGTCAGGCTCCCTGCATGGAACCTGTTTCTCCCTCTGCCTGTGTCTCTGCCTCTCTCTCTGTGTCTCTCATGAATAAATAAATAAAATCTTAAAAAAAAAAAAAAAAAAAGGCTAGCTCAATGTGATTTTATTCCTTCATTCAATAATTCTTTTAATCTATCATGTGCTAGGGATTTAAAATCAATAAGACATAATCCCTGACCTCAAGAGTGACATGGTCTGATGGTAGAAACAGATAATGATAATACAGCATAAATGTCATGATTGAGATAAATGTAAAGTATTAGGAGTTGATTATCAAAAAATGAGTGGAAGTCAGCCACATGAAGGAAAAAGGGGGTATTCCAGGGGAAAGACTACCTTATGCAGAGGGAGAAAGGTGGGGAATGAGCAGAAAAAATTGTAACTCAAGAAACTGAGGATAGCTCAATATGACTAAAACATTATGTACATAGAGAAGAATTGTGAAATGTGCATTTGGAGAAGTAGTTTAGAGTCAGATTATAATGGCTTTGTATGTCATAATTAGTATTAAAACCCATTTCATTCAGTATATCCCTCTATTTCACATATACTGTCTTTTTCAACCCTCATAGATTTACGTCATTCATTCATTCATTCATTCATTCAGCAAATGTTACAGAAAATACCATGTATTTTCTCTAAATGTTTCATATATGTGATTTGTGTCTCCAATTAGAAGGCAAAAAAGTTTTTTAAATATCTGAAGTCCCAAGCAACTAGTGTAATGCTAACCATACATTACTTACTTTAATAAATGCTTCTTTAATTGAAATCTTAATAACTTAATTATTAGGTTATTTAAAATAATTAACCTAGCTTTATTTTGGCAATAATCCAAAATTAGCAAAAGGTAAATAACACAAGCAGAGAATTATAGTGGCAAGAACTATAAAATCTCAACTTTAGAAAAAAAAAATACTCTAGCTATTCAAAAAGAGCTTTTCCTTCTGCCTTCTATTTTAGGCAAGCTTCTTAAGACTGAGCAGTCTATATTCACAAGATCCTCTTCTTTGTCATCCATCCATTCTTAAAACCACTGTAGTCTATTGTCTGCAACCTGGTCCATCAGAGTGTTTTGCTAAAATAATCATTGATTTCAAAATTCTGCAAGGTTCAGTGGATCCTTTTCAGATCTTATCTTTATTTACATTCAAAGTATGTAACACAAGTGGCAACTACTTTCTTGATATTCAATCCTCCTCTGGTTCCTAGGAGATCACTCCTTCCCCATTCTACTCATACTGCTTTTTTTATTATTGATTTTTTTCTTTTATTTAAATTCAATTAGCCAAGGTATAGTACATCATTTGCTTCAGAGGTAGAGTTCAGTAATTTATCAGTTGTGTATAACACCCAGTGCTCATCACATCATGTAACCTCCCTAATGCCCAACACTCTGTTACCCCATCCCCCCAAATCCTCCCCTCTAGGAACTCTGTTTGTTTTCCTATAATTAAGAGTCTCTCATAATTTTTCTCCCTCTCTGATGACCTACTCATACTGTTTTTAATCCTCCTTCTCTGTTCCTTAGATTTTTCTTCCTCCACTTATTCATTACATGTTGTCAATCTCCAGGTTCAATCCTCACTCCTTATGGATTATATAACTTAACCCAAAGACTAATTGCTAAATCCCCAGTTCAGATTTTTCTCAATTTTTAGCCATCTCAGGACACTTCCACTATATAACAAATAGATGCTTAAAATAATCTGGTTTCCCAGTACTACACATCACTCCCATACACACACTGTACACACACACACACAGTGGCATGCTTTCTGTGTTCTCTCCAACTCTCTACTATTCATATAGTACTCTAAGTAAGAAATCTAGCAGTCATCCTCAACACTTCCTTCCCACTCATCCTCCCACATCAAATTAATCCTTAGATAAAATCAATGTTAACATACAAATATATGCCACTTTCCCCTCATTTCACTATCTTAATACAAGTATTCACTTGTACAACCTCATGACTTCTCCTTCTCTCCCTTTCCCCAAATCCTATACCTTTGACTCATAGTTAACTATCCTATTTTTCTAAAATCACAAAGCTGTTTCCTGCTCAAAATATTTACTGATTCATCATCACCTACAGATAAAAATAAAAACTGCTTCTTTTCTCAGATTTTCATGGCTTTACACATTCTCTTTGCCTATAATGATCTATTCCATCCAAATAACTACCAATCCTTCAAAACACAACTCAAACATATTTTGAAACCCTTTCTGACTTCTGCAATCTTCCAAGAAGAAATGAATTTCTCTTTTGAAGTCCACTGTACCTGATTTTAATATCATCATATAATTTTTTACATATCTGTATCTTCCATTAAAGTGAACTCCTTGATTTAAGAACTTCTGTACTAATCATCTTTCTATCCACAGCATGGAGTAGGTATTCAATAAATATCCATTAAATGAGTAATAGTAATATTACTGAGTGTTAACAAATGACACTGTGTTAAGCTATATGTGTGTGTATAAATGGTTACACCTCTTTAGAGACTCACAATAACCTTTTTTTGTAAATATTATTCAGATTTTAGAAATCTAGAAGGAGAAACATTAAGCTTAAGTGGCAAAATAACTTCCCAAGGTCACGCAACTAGTATATGATGTAGCAGAAAACTGCAATATGATTCTAAAGCCTGAACTCTTCACCACTAAATCATTAATAAACCTACGAATGCTTTATTTATATTCTATAGTTCATTTTACCACAAAGGAGTATGACTTCAGTGTATTAAAGTCAATAATAACAGTACAAACCAATTTACAATTAGACTTGAAAATATCAGATGCTCTTCCAAAGATAATCACTGAGCAATAAATGTTTCCGAAGTTGTTCCTCACTCCTTTTTTCACACATAATTTTGTCCATTAGTCTTTTAATAATTCAATCCTTTCCTCCCATTCTGACACCTTTTCTTCCCTCTTTGAAATCCACTATTGAAAAATTGGAAAAGTTATCTTAGAAAATTTAAACGGTGAGCATTCCAACATTTAGGTACAGTAGCCATTACACAAACAATCAATTTGTGTTCAGGGAGAAAAACACATTTAATTGTGTGCAACTCTGCCTAAGTCTTTGTTTATCCTCAAATTCAAATTCTTTGAGGCTACCACTACATATTACTAACTGCAGTCAATTGTCAAGTACCGGTTATAATGCCAACCATTCAGGTAATTTATTAAATACTAAAGATTAGGAATGATAAGTGAAAAGGTAATATTTTTGCATCATACATAAGGGAACAATCCACCCATGAGAGAAAGCCATTTGTAATAATAGAATGTCAAGCTTCCCAAAAATGTCACAAAAAGCTACATATTATTTCTCCCTCTATGTTCTTCTTATTAATGCTTCTAAGCATATTTTTATTTACTTGGAACTATACTTTTTTACTCAAGAGCTAGATCTACTTACTATTTATTTATGATTAATAAATTACTTTTAGGTAATCGACTAAGCCAGAGAAAAACCTAGTTTATAAATTATACCTTTAAAATGTAACTTTTAAAATACTAAGAGTTTTCACAAATTTATATCCATAAATGAAGAGAAATGACAGCTCTATAATTTATTTTGCAACCAGAGTTTAAATAATATTTTAATATATTTACTGCTGGGGCACCTGGGTGGCTCAGGGGTTGAGCGTCTGCCTTTGGCTCAGGTTGTGATCTCGGGGTCCTGGGATAGAGTTCCTGCAGGGAGCCTGCTTCTCCTTCTCCCTATGTCTCTACCTCTCTCTCTGTGTCTCTCATGAATAAAAAAGACATATATTTTTTAAAATATATATATATATGTATATATACCTACTGCTAAGTTATTTCCATTGGCAGAACTTACAAAGAATTAAAATTTCCAACTTAGGTTTGCCCAGGAGAAAACAAGACAAATTTTCAGGACCCTGGATGGCTCAGCGGTTGAGCATCTGCCTTTGGCTCAGGTCGTGATCCTGGGGTCCTGGGATCAAGTCCTACACTGTGCTTCCTGCATGGAGCCTGCTTCTCCCTCTGCCTGTGTCTCTGCCTCTCTCTCTCTCTCTCTTTGTCATGAATAAATAAATAAAATCTTTTCTTAAAAGGACAAATTTTCATATCTTATAACTTTTAAATATTTGTTTTAAAGAATATGGGAAATGAATTAGTAGTTTATGTCCATAAAACTTCAAAATATTAGCGCCACCTAGTGAAATTTTACTGTTTTTTAACTGATAAGAAGCTATTATAGCAACTTCATAAATTTTGCATTACCAAATCAAAAACTTCAATAGAAAACCCTGCTAGGGATCCCTGGGTGGCACAGCGGTTCGGCGCCTGCCTTTGGCCCAGGGCGCGATCCTGGAGACCCGGGATCGAACCCCACATCGGGCTCCCAGTGCATGGAGCCTGCTTCTCCCTCTGCCTGTGTCTCTGCCTCTCTCTCTCTCTCTCTCTGTGACTATCATAAATAAATAATAGTAAAAAATTTAAAAAAAAAAAAGAAAAGAAAACACTGCTAAATGTCTTCGTATATTAAGGATTTCACTAGTGTAAGGAAGATATTAAAATGGATTTTCATTGTCAAAAGCAAGAAAAATTCTTATGGAAAATATTCAGGTTGAATAAAAGTTAATTTTGTGGGGTTTTTTTTTTAAGATTTTATTTATTTATTTGAGAGAGAGAGAGAACACAAGCAAGGAGTAGGACCAGAGGGAGAGGGAGAAGTAGGCTCCCCACTGAGCATGGAGCCCGATGCAGGATCATGACCTGAGCCAAAGGCAGACATTTAACCAACTGAGTCACCCAGGTGCCCCTAATTTTGTGTTTTTTAACAGATCTCATTACAGTAGAGCACCATAATATATTCCAAAGATGTACTGAAACATCACTCATGTACAAGAGAATTAGATATATCTGAACACTATGATAAATTTTTTAAAACTTAGTCATTCACTAAATTATATTCATAGTATATTTTGTTGTTTCATCAGAAAATGCTTAAATCCAAGGACACTAGAGTCCTTACTTATTTTACTGCCTTTTTTTTAAGATTTTATTTATTAATGAGAGACACACAGAGAGAGGCTGAGACATACACAGAGGTGGAAGCAGGCTCCCTACAGAGAGTCTGACCGGGACTGGATCCTAGGACCCAGGGATCACGACCTGAGCCAAAGGCAGATGCTCAACCACTGAGTCACCCAACCGCCCCTATTTTACTGCTTTAAAACTCATTCTTCTAAGACAGTAAGATAAATGGGAGCAAAAAGAAAAAAAAAAGAATTATTTCTTTAAATTCAAATTTTAAAATAACTGCTCATTTTTCAGATCTGTAATTAATTTATCAAAAAACATTAATAAACATTATTCTCACTCTACTAACTATAGGTATATCAAAAAAACAAGCAGGATGAAAGATCCCTATCCCCTGGAAACAATGGTTTAATTGGGTACATTAAATTAACATTTTTTTATAAGATTCCATATAGGGCAGTCCTGGTGGCTCAGTGGTTTAGCGCTGCCTTCAGCCCAGGGCATGATCCTGGAGAGCCGGGATTGAGTCCCTCGTCAGGCTCCCTGTAAGGAGCTTGCTTCTCTCTCTGCCTGTGTCTGTCTGTCTGTCTCTCTCTCTCTCTGTGTCTCTCATGAATAAATAAATAAAATCTTTTAAAAAAAGATTCCATACGTAAGAAATAACATTATTTAAATTAATAATAAATAATGTTATTCATAAATTTTATTCAAATTAATCATAAATAATAAACATAAATTTTCTAATCACAGAAAAATCAAATTTGCAGAACTCTTACAAGTCAAAAATAAAAAAGATAATCTATTTTAAAATAGGCAAAGACTCTAACTAGATATTTCCCTGAAGAAGAGATACAAATGGCCAATAAGTATATGAAAAGATACTCAACATCAGTTTTTAGAGAAATGCAAGTCAAAACCACAATGATACACCATTTCATACCAATTAAGATGGCGACAATCAGAAAGATAAACAACAGCAAGTGTTGCAAAGATGTGGAGAAATTGAAACCTTCAATTTTATACTAATGTAAAATAGTACAGCTGCTTGTAAAACAGTTCCACAAAAATTTAAAACATAAACATAAGAATTATGATATTACCCAATAATTCCACTCTCAGGTATATATCCCAGAGAAATGAAAACATATACCCAAAGACTTACATATTTATGTTCATAGCAGAATTATTTTTATGCTCATTCTTATGCTTTTGTTTACTATAGTATTATACTTATTATTTTTATTCTTAACCAAAAAATATAATCAACCCAAATGTCCATCAACTGATAAAATGGATAAACAAAATGTGAAATATCCATGTAATGGACTATTGAGCTATAAAAAAAATGCAATGTTGATACATGCTACAACATGAAAAATATTATGCCAAGTAAAGAAGCAAGTCACAAAAAGACAAATATTGCATAATTCCATTTATATTAAATGCCCAGATAGGCAAATCCACAGAGACAGAAGTAGATTAATGATTGCCTACAGCTGGGAGGACTGTAATAAAATGGGAGTGAATATAGTTGGGGGGAGTTAAATACACTAAAATTGATTGTGGTGATGGTTGCATAACTCTGTGAATACACTAAACCATTCAATTATGTACTTTTAATGGATTATATTCTATTATATAAATAGAATAGAAAATAGAATTCACAATTATGATATGTAAATTATATCTCAAAGAGCTGTTTTTAAAAAGTAAAGCAAACTTCTAAATTTAAAAAGAAGTTCATTTTGAAATAAACTCTAAATGACATAGGAAAAAAAAAAAAGATGAACACGTTAAGAAATAAATCTGACAAGACTACACTCTCTCTTCTAGTATATGTTAATTTCCCCTTATACAGAAGTAAAGGGAAGGGAATGCCCTGGATTATCAAGACCTAGAGAGTTCAGAGAAAGAACTTTGTAAAGATGTAAAAACATAAAAACCATAAGGAGAAGCCAAACTCTAATAAGTCAAAAAGAGGAGTCTGAATGTGTAAATTACAAGCCAGAAATCTGAGTGAGATCCAGGGAAATAAGAGAAAGAGCAATGCGCTCCATACAAGTAAAGAGCATTCCAAGACAGTTTTAAAGAATCACTACCTATAAATAATTTTTATATCTATTGAAGGAGTCGATACATCAACTGAATTTAAAGAAACAAAAAATGGAATGAAGCTAGTCAGCTTACCCCACACCAAATTTATCAACTTTTCCAAATCATACTTCCTACAATTGCTCTTAATGTGTAGGAGAGGCACTCCAAAATGTTTTTTTCCTGACACCTTTAAAGCTAGTCACTCCCGTTTCTTTCCCATCCCAGCCCCCAAGATTAAGATATTTCTCCACTCTATTGAAAATTCTGCAGTCTTCACCACTGAAATCCCTCTCCATATTCTCATTTCTATTCATCTGCATTTGGGAGGTTAAGACTATAAAGGATATACAACAAAATAAGACTCATTTTTTGTGGCAATATCTAAAGTTAAGGAGCAAGTGTTAAGAGGAAAAAGAAAATAGGGAGGCCATTTCCTCCATGTATTTTCTCTTCTTGCCTAAGAGTAAGATCTCATGAGTAAGGGAATGGAAAGAAAACAAAAGATTGTGGATATGTGTGTTTGAGCATGGGCCCTAAGCCCTACACTCCCTACCCTAAATGCTAAATTAAAGGATAGGAAGGACTGATCTATCCCAGATAGGTTTGCGTCTCAAAGAAAACCTATACATAATTTCCTAGGGGGAAGCTAGAGAAGTGGCAAACCATAGGGTTCATTCAACCTTCAGTCACATGCTGAGAGTTTAGCTCAACTACTCCCTATTGCTACCTCAGCATCCATTTTGTGTAGCCAGGCAGCCTACAGGTGTCTTGAACTGACACCAGCCTCTTCCTTGAGGGCATGCCCTAGATAAAAGACTATAAAGTCACAAGTAAATCTAAATTCCTGATATGACTCCCACTCCCCCAGCAGCCCCTGTGATAAGCACTTACCCCTGCTTCCCAGGGCCTTCCCCTTGTGCACCTCTTAGATAAGATTCCTTTAAAGCTTATCAAAACTCTACTTTTTTATGTTTAAATTGACCAATCCAAACTTAGCCCAGGAACCACAAAGCACTCCATTGATAGGCCCTAATAAAGGCATATGCCCCAAAAGTTGTACCATGCTCTCTGGTTGCACCTGCTTTGACCTGCCCAAATGATCCCTGAAGCATGCCCTGTACCTTTTTCATGACCTGTGAGTAATAAACCTCTATTTCAGTTTCCTTGCAGTCTTTTGCTGAACCATGGCTCACCATCCCCAGGGCTCTACTTAACAAATGGTAACTTGACAAGATCACAACAGTGCAACAGACTCAAGGTTATATCTGTAGAAGCATTTTCTTCCCCATGAAACTGAACTCTTCTATCCTCAGTGGCCATAAGCAAATATCCTTTTCTTCTACTCCCTCTATCCTACCTACCTCCTGTTGACTCTCATTTTTATCTTTCAGTTCTCAACTTTGCCCTATTCTTACAGTCCATCAAACCCTTTCTGATTTCTTTTATCCGCTCCCTGCCCGTCCCCACTGCCCAACATAGCTTTGATTCATAGTTAGCCATTCTGGCCTTGAAAATCCTGATTCTTTCATATTCTCTCCATTTCTCATATTTATAGCTCCAGTATCCAACAATGAATAGCCATACAATACAAATCCCCACTCCTACCTCCATATTAACAACAGGCTTTTGCTGATCACTATCAAAAGGGACCTTCTTCTGTTAACCTGGTACTATTTTATTTACCTCAGTTTAACTCCTTGTCACATTTGTCATAGTGTATATTCAATCTTCTCAAGTGCTGAACTCTCAAGTGCTACCTCCCTTCATCCTCTAGAGAGAGATGTTTTGCATATGTCACCAAAATGATATATGCTATGCAAATAAAATTAGTAAATCTATATCCCATGCACCTCAATATCTTTCTTTCAGAGGTCAACAAACTGTGGTCTATGAGCCAAATCCAGTCTAATAATCATTGAGAAATTACCATTTAGCATTATATAAGCCAAAAAAAATAGATTTTAAAAAAATGGAAAAGACTCCATCTTCCCTTATCTCAAAGTGTAAATTAGAAATTTCTACATCTTTGCTATGACAAAAAAGCACTGAGAAGTGCTAAGTACAATTAAGTTCCTATTTTCAACTAGTTCATTCAACTTAATTCCTTATTCCTTTTACTATTTATAGGGTAAAGAAATGAGCAGTTAATTTTTATTATTATGCAGGTTGGAATACTCCATGGAAAAAGTTGTGGGGAAAAAAATCATTTTGAACAGTATTAGTTTCATATTATACTAAATATGAAGAAAATATCAGTATGTTGTTATTATCTACTTTCACAATAACTGTTCTTTGATACCTCAATATTCTTATTTTATCAAAATTGTTTTCAGAGTTGATTTTTAAAGGAAAAAGAGGCAAACTACATACAGTTAGAACAGAGAAGCCCTTAAGTAAACATATCTTGTTTAAAATTTGTTTTTAAAAGTGCATGTATAATTAGAATGAAATTACCCTTAAATACGGTCAAATTTAAACTATACATTAGATTTCACTAGAAAAGGACACACCAAGTAGCAGTCAAATCTTCAGCTCTTTAGAGCATTCACATCTTCTACCATCTACTCCCCTAAAATACCAAGACTTGTACTATAACCATTACTTATCTTTTACAATTTTTCCATGTATAACAAATAACAGTGATATACAATAGGATAATATTGATATAGTATTTGTGCATATAATTCACAATAATTATAAGTGAAAAATACAAGATAAAAGTAAAATGATAGCGGTATATATTTAAAGTGTACCATTTGATCATTTTATATACAAATATAGTGGAATAATCACCACACACAAGCTAATTAATATATCCATCACCTGAGAGATTTACCATTTTCATTTTCTTTTTTCTGTTGATGGTAGATCCTTCCATACTTCTTTTTGTATAGAGTTTCAATCATGAATGGGTGCTGAACTTTATCAAACATTTTTTCTGCATCTATTGAAATGACCACATGGGGTTTAAAGTGTTGTATCATGTTGTGTATGTTGAACCATCCTTGCATCCCTGAGATAAATCACACTTGGCCATGGTAATATGATCCTTTAAATACACTCTTAATTTTTTATTTAACAGCTAATATTTTATTAAGGATTTTTACAACTATAATTCCTCAGGGATGTTGGGATGCTAGACTCATAAAATGAGTTTGGAAGCATTCCCTCTTCTATTTTCTGGAAGAACTTAAGGATTGGTATTAATTATTCTTTGAATGTTTGGGAAAACTCACCCATGAAGATATTAGGTCCTGGACTTTTCTTTGTTGGGAGATTTTTTTATTACTGAGTCAGGTTCTTTGTTATTGGTCTGTTCAGGCTTTCTATTTCTTCCTGATTCAGTTTTGCTAGGTTGTATGTTTCCAGGAATTTATTTCTCATTAAGTAGTCCAGTGTGTTGGTATATAGTTGTTCATAATGGTACCCTTACAGTCCTTTTCTTTTTATTCTGAGGCATCCATTGAAATGTTTATTTTCATCTGATTTTTCTGAGTCTTTTCTCTTTTTCATAGTCTAACAGTTTGTCTATTTTATCTTTTAAAACACTAATTCAAATGTTCTATTTTCTTATTCTCCTTCATTTGACTTACTCTGCTCTATTTTTTTTAAGATTTTATTTATTTATTCACGAGAGATACAGAGAGAATGGCAGAGAAGCAGGCTCCATGCAGGGAGCCCAGTGTGGGAAATACTTTCACATTAGAGTTAAAGTAATTTACACACCATCTTTACTATTATATTAACCTATGTATGTTTATATGTTCACCTTTACCTATAAGATTTCATGCTGCTGTTTAGCATGTTTTCTTTTCAATTTGAAGAAATCTGTTAAGTATATCTTGTAAGGCAGGTCTAAGAGTGACAAATTCTCAGTTATTGTTTATCTGGGAAAGACATTTTGTCTCCATTTTTAACGAATAATATTCCTGGGTATAGTATTCTTATTTGGCTGTGTTTTGTTTTGTTTTGTTTTTCAGTTCTTTGAATACATATTCTCACCCTATATCAAAGTTTCTACTGAGAAATCAACTTACATCCTTGGGGAACAGTTTTTAGAGGAGTCTTATACATGATAAATCACTTTTCTCTTATTGCATTAAAAATTCTCTGTCATTGACTTTTCACAATTTAACTATAATGCATCTCCATGTAATCTTTGGGTTGATTCTATTTCAGGACCTTTGAGCTTCATGAATTCCCTCCAAAGACTTGGGAAGTCTTCAGCCATTATTTCTTTCAGCTCCTTTCTCTCTCTTCTCCTTTTGAGACTTCCAAAGTGCATATATTGATTCTCTCATGATGTGCTATAAATACTGTAAGAATCCCTCATTCTCTTTCATTCTTTTATCTCCTTTTATCTCCTTTTTTTCTCCTTTTATCTTTTTTCTCCTCTGACTGAAAAATTTCAAATGATCTTTCTTTGGGTTGACAAGATTCTTTCTTCCATTTGAATGAGTCTACTATTGAAGCTCTCTATTGCATTTTTCATTTCATTCATTTTATTCTTCAGCTCCAGGATTTGTTTAGTTCTTTTTTTGTTATTTCTATCTCTGTTAAACTTCACATTTTATTCAACTATTATTATTTTTATTTCATTAAGTTGTTTAACTTTGTTCTCTTAAACGTCACTGAACTTCTTTAAAATAATAATTTTGAATTTATTGACAGAGCTTTTGTTTGGAGTCACTTACTGAACAATTATATTGTTTTGGTGGTGTCATGTTTCCTTGATTTTTTTTATGTCTTATGCCTTGCATTAATGTCTGTACATTTGGGGAAGCAGTCATCTCTTCCAGACTTTATGGATTACCTTCCAAGGGGAAAGAACTGTGGGTAGTTGTCAGGGCACTAGCTGAGGAGAAGAATGGCTCTAGCCCCTGAGGGAGGGGGAGCCACAGAGAAGGTTCCGGCTTCAGAGAAGGGGCAGCAGTATACACTCATAAAGCTCAGATACCTGAGGTCAACATCGCCAAAAACTACAGGGTTCTGTGGCAGCCAACGTTGCAGGTTTCTGCAGCAGCAACAAGAGCTATCGACTCCTCAGTGTCAAAAGCTGTTGCAGTTCCCCCATTTTCCTTTACCCCACAGGAGGAAGTCATGGCTAACAGGATCCTCTTGGAGCTGGGTCCAGTACAGGAGTATACCTGCTACAGTGTTGCAAGTGTTGGTGCTGGTGTCCAAGATGGGTACACATATAGCTGCCACAGAGCCAGGGTCTTGGGTGTGTACATGGTTATAAGACATGAGTAGCAAGCAGCTCCAGCCCTGGAAAAATGGAAGAACTGTAATGCCACCTTCTCCAGGGGGAGGCACAGTGCAAGAACTCCAGGCAGATCCATTGGCTGGATTAAGCAACAGTGAAAACTGCAAGGATCGTCAGTAGCAAAAGTTTTAGATGTCCACAGTGGTGACAGGGCTGCTAGTGTCTTCCTGCTCTCCTTTCACACATGGTGGGAAATCACACCACTGGGATCTTTCTTGGCATCAAACCATGATTGACTGAGGGATGGTGTGGAGCAGGTAAAATGCCTCTTACACTTTTCTATGTGGCTCTCCTGAGTTTTGAGCTCGTAAGGGTTTCTGTAGCTTCTTCATTGTACTCTAAGCTCTCCCAGAGCTATTTTCATCAATATGCAATTGTTTATTATTTGTTATTGTTTTTTTATGGAGGGAAATAAGTTTTGGGACACCTAACTCACCATCTTGTTGATGTGACTTCCAGAAAATAGTTTACATTTAAAATATTTGTTTCTACTCTTTAGTCTTAACCACAGAAATAAGATAACAAAGGGGACATCATCATTTGGAAAGTATCACAATAAGAAATACACGTTGTGCCACTACTCTGGCTCTCAGACCTACCATATCTTCAGAAGTTGACCTGTGGCAAATGTGGCTACCCTGCCAAGCAAAAGAGAGAGAATACCTGGAGTGTCAAGGCTAAAATAAGAAATACCACTAGGACTAGTCAAATGAGGCCCCAAAAAATTGTATATCACAAACTGAGTCATGGATTTTGTGAAGAAACAACACCTAAGCCCAAGAAGGCAGCTGTTGCACCATCCAGTTCATCTTAAGGATTTTAATGATTAGTCACACAATAAATGTTCTGGTTTAAAAAAACAAAAACACACCTAATTTCCTAAATTCCAGTCTCCAAGTATACACATAAGGAATTTGGATATTGCCACTCCTCCCTAACAACAAGTAGAAATCCAAACAGAATGTAAAACCCAACTCTTTTTAGATCCATAAGAGATCAAAAAAAAACACAAAACAAACCATGCCTACAAGATTGGAGAGACAGACATGTGAATATAGGGCATCACAGCTTACCACAGCAGAGATTTAAAAGTAAAAAACACTGTGGAAACCAGTGCCAGTGTAGGAATACCTAAACTGTAACTGGAGAACTGCTGGAGGCTCAGTGCAAACAAGTCTGAGAGTTAAAAACTCCATGGGCCCCATCATAGGGGAGGAACCCACAATTCTGATTTACTTCCAGGAGCTTAACTAGGCTCTCACAGTAAATACTGGAGAAAAACCCTTTCATGCATCTGGCAAGTAAAGAGGGAAAGGAAGTATTTTGAGATATACCAGAGCATTGTGTCCTTAATAAGACAAGCTCTAGTAAAAATCAAACCAATCAGAGCCCTACTTACTAGACCACTATCAGCACCTAGTAGATCTAGGGAAGGAAAATGTCCAATTCACCTCTGGCTTCTCATATAAGATAATACCTAACTCCAGCCCACACTAGCCATTCTAACCCAGTTAAAAGAGAGTTACACTTATGAAGTGTAACTTATAAGAAACACTTATGAAGTTCATAGCAGTTCAGAGGCAGAGGCCCACTAAAAGACTGAGAGCTAATAATAGAACTATATAGAACTCTTCCCCTTCCTGGGACACTTGGCGGCTCAGTCAATTAAAGCATCTGCCTTCGGACTGAGCCCCACATGGGGCTCCCTGCTCAGTAAAGAGCCTGCTTCTCTCTCTCCTTCTGCTGCTCTCCCTGCTTGTGCACTCTCTCCCTGCCAGATAAATAAATAAAATCTTAAGAGAAAAACAAAAAAACAAAAAAAAAACTCTTTCCCTTCCCCATACCTTACTACCATATTACTAAAGGCATATTTACAACAGTTCCTTTACCTAATACATGATATCAAGTTATATAAATTGAATGTGTATATCCCCCCACCCCCAAAATTCATGTTAAGCCTGTTCTCCTAATGTGATGATATTTGGAGGTAGCACCTTTGGGAAGTGATTAACTCATGGGCGCAGAGCTCTGATGAATAGGATTAGTGTCTTTAAAAAAAACAAGGGGGGGCATCCAAGACAGCTCCCTTGCCTCTTCCACCATGTAAAGACACAGCAAAAAGACAACCATGGACCAGGAAGTGAATCCTCAAAAGAACTGAATCTGCTGGTACCTTCTTTTTGGATTTCCTAGATTTCCAGAGTTATAAAGAATAATTTTTTTCTTATTTATAAGCCATTCAGTCTATGCTATTCTGTTATAGCAACCCAAACAGACTAAGATATTCAGTTATTAAGAGAAAATTAAAACCCATATTAAAAAGGAAAAATCAGAAGAAACAGGGCAAGTATCAGAGCCAGACATCGCAGAAAAGTGCCATCACCAAACGGGAACTTAAAACAAGTAGGATTAATATGCTAAGTGCTCTGATGAATAAAGAAAATAGAAGATAAGAACAGATGAGAACCACACAAAAGGCAGAAAAGGAATGCATGATAAAAATAGGAGCAAAAAACAAGGGCATCAAGTAGAAAACAGTAACAAATGTGGTAGATATTAATCCAACTATATCAATAATCCTTGAATGTCTAATGATCTAAATTTACCAATTAAAAGATGGACATTGGACACCTGGGTGACTCCATGTTTAGTGCCGCCTTTGGCCCAGGACGTGATCCTGGAGTCCTGGGATTCAGTCCCACATCAGGCTCCCTGCATGGGGCCTGCTTCTCCCTCTGCCTATGTCTCTGCCTCTCTCGCTGTGTCTCTCATGAATAAATAAATAAAATCTTAAAAAAAAAAAAAAAAGGAGATTGTCAGTGGATCAACAAATAAGACCCACTATACAAGACTTGTACAGTAGTTTTGCTGTCTATAAGAATCCCACTTTAAATATAAAAACAAATACAAGTGACACCTGGGTGGCTCGGTGGTTTAACACCTGCATTCGGCCCAGGGCATGATCCTGGAGACCCGGGATCAAGTCCCACATAGGGCTCCTTGCACTGAGCCTGCTTCTCCCTCTGCCTCTCTCTCTGTGCCTCTCATAAATAAATAAATAAAAATCTTTAAAATACACACACACACACACACACACACACACAAATAAAAAACAAATGGAGAAAAACATACTATGCTAATACTAATCAAAAGAAAGCAAGACAAGATATATTAATTTTAGACAATAAAGACTTCAAAGCAAGGAAGATTATCAGGGCTAAAGATCACTACAAAAAGACATAACAATTCTTAATGTACATGTGCCTAACAACAAAGCAGCAAACTATATGAGGCAAAACTGATAGGGCTGCAGTAAAAATAAATGAATCCACTATTGCAGTTGAAGACTTCAACACCCCTTTCTCAGAAATAGGCAGACTAGCAGGCAGAAAATCAGTACAGACATAGTTGAAATCAATAATACCATCAATCAACTAGATATAATTGACATCATTTGTAGCAATGAAAGCACATATGAAAGTCTAAGTTTCCACCTTAGGAAAATAAAAAAAGAAGTTCAAATTAAACTGAAAGTAGGCAATAGAAAAGAAATAAGTAGAATTAGAGCAAAACTCAATTAAATTGAAAATAAGAAATGAATAGAGAAAAATCAATGAAACCAAAAGCCAGGACTTTGAAAAGCTCAATCAAATATATAAGTCTCTAGCCAGGTAAACTAAGAAAAAAGAAGGATATAATTACTTGTATCAGAAATGAAGGAGAAGACATCACTACAGATCCCATAAACATTAAAAGAATAATAAAGGAATACTATGAACTATATGCCTATACATTTGATAAGCCAGATAAATTGGACCAATTCCTTGAAAGACTCAATCTTCCCAAACTCACACAAGAAAAGATATGATCCAAATAGGCTATATCTTTTTTTTTAATTGATCAGTAATTAATAACCTTCCAAAAAAAAGAAAGCACCAAGCCCAGGTGGGTTCACCAATAAATTTTACCAAACATTTAAGGAACAGATTATACCAATTCTCTACAAACTCTTTCAGAGGATAGAAGCAGAGGGAATACTTCCTAACTCATTCTATGAAACCAGTATAACCTTAATATGTAAACAAAACAAAGACATTATAAGTACAGAAAACTAGACCATTATCTCTCATGATTCTAAATTAACACTTTGCATACTGTTTGAGATTAATTATTATAATTCTATAAAATCAATTATATTATTCTGTTAACGTGTCTTTTTATTTCTAGAAACAATATTTCGCATTGCAGATTGATATTCAGAGGAAGACCAAGGAAATCAAATGCAAAGAAAATTCTTATTGAAACAGTTACTGATTTTCCAGCTGAGAATCATTTATCCTTATTCTAAACAACCCATTTTAAAATTTGTATTCTATTATCTTCAAGGTTTTTTATGTACTTGAAATATAGTTGATACATGACATTATATTAGTTTCAAATATATGCATAGTGATTCAACTTCTCTATACATTATGCTATGCTCTCCAGAAGTATAGCTACCATCTGCCACTATACAACACTATTACAATATCATAAACTATACTCCCCGTGCTGTCCCTTTATTCTCATGATTTATTCATTCCATAACTGTACGCCTGTATTTTCCACTCTTCTTCATCAATTTTTCCTAACTCCCCAAACTCCTTCCCTCTGGTAACCATCAGTTTATTCTATGTATTTATAGGTCTAATTCTGCTTTTTTGCTTGTCTTTTTTAGATTTCACATAGGAGTAAAATCATATAGTATTTATCTTTCTTTGATTTAATTCACTTAGCATACTACCCTGAGTCCATCCATGTTATTGCAAATAAGATCTTATCCTTTTTTATAACTGTGTAATATTCTATTTTCAAGTTTTTATGTTTAAATATAATAATATACTGAAGGAGGAAAAAAGCTCTTCAGTTTTATTTGCCTAACAAGTTGTAAAAGAGTAACCTGAAACATAGCTACAAAAAAATTTAGTGGTATCCGAAGTTTTATATTAATAAATATTATCCAGAAGAAGAAAGATGAAAATCCTACTATGCACAAATCACACTACACCAAGAATATTACACTTAGTTCTAGTATCATATTAAAAAGAGAAAGAAAAAAAATAAAAATAAAAAAATAAAAAGAGAGAGAAAGGAAAAGAGGGAAATTCATAAACTAGGAAAGATCCCTAGATAACTTTAAAGGAAAATAAATTACCATGAATTTAAATAAGAATAGCGAAGTGAGGAATATTTTTCTTACTAGAAAAAGACTGAAAAGGAGATTGAAAGGAAATCACAAGAAAAAGGAGAAAAAGTAGGCAGCAGGCAGGCAAATTTAGATCAGAAGGAAATTGTACGAAACAGAGTTGTCCACTACTGAAACAATAAACCTTAGGGCTAGTGAGTTCTTTATCACAAGAGATATTCAAGTAGAGATGGTGATCACTTGCTGGACATTTTTAGTCCCTTCAATAATATTCACTGAGGGGATCCCTGGGTGGCGCAGCGGTTTGGCGCCTGCCTTTGGCCCAGGGCGCGATCCTGGAGACCCGGGATCGAATCCCACATCAGGCTCCCGGCGCATGGAGCCTGCTTCTCCCTCTGCCTGTGTCTCTGCCTCTCTCTTTCTCTCTGTATGACTATCATAAATAAATAAAATTTAAAAAAAAAATGAAAAAAAAATAATAATAATATTCACTGAGTAACAACTAGCTACTAGACACAGTAGATATAAGAGTACTCTCACCTTGTAATTACAATCTTAAATACATAGAAAGAAGATAAGATAGTTACATTTCAACTTACCTTTTTTTCCTCCTGCAACATTATTACTTCATAAAATCGTGGGAGATTTAAGCAATAATTTAGTTGTTGATCTTTCTTGATGTTAATATTTTCATAATGAGGGGTCTTCGTCCTTTAGCAAAGTCAGAAAAATTGAGGAGCTTTCAGCTTCAAATATATATTTGTTTATATAAACAAATAGAATATTTTACATGAACATTACCTGCTTCAAAAGTATGCAATAATAAAATCATCTGGGTAAGTTAGGCCAATATATTCTAAATTTTGTAAAATGTATTCATTTATGTTGGCTAGTTGTGCATTTTCCAATTCAGAGCATAATAAACCTACACAAATAATGACTCCAAAAAAAATTAGATGTGGGATTTATATCAGGAGTTTAAATAAAAAGTTACCCAAAAAAGTCTATGTGTTCCATTTAATATAAAACATCTTTAAAATTTCAAATCCCTTGGTACTTCAACTATTCCTATCATAAAACAATCCAAAAAAGGGACATAAAGTTCTTTGAAAAATAAAAGAGAAAATTATTTTCACTGAAATTTACACAACCTCAATAAGAAGAAACTAAAAGTCATCAACAGCCCAAGTTTTAGAGTCAGACAGACTGATATGAATCCTAATACTGTTACCTGTGTGTTAGCTGTGTGGCCTTACACAAATCACCTTACTTCTCTAAACTCTAATTCTTCACCTGATTGGAAATAGTAACAACCAATTCTTAAGATTGTAATGATTAAAGTAGATAATATAGGTGAAATATTTAATGCCATACATGGCCCATAAGTACACATAACTGAGCTATTATTACTACAAGAATTTTTTTAAAGATCTATTTATTTATTTTAGAGAGAATGAGAGCACAAGCAGGAGGGGCAGAGGGAGAGAAAATCTCAAGCAAACTCTGCACTAAGCACAGAGCCTGAAGAAGGGCTCAATCTCACAACTCTGAGATCACGACCTGCTCTGAAACCAAGAGCCGGACACTTAACTGTGCCACCCAGGTGTCCCTACAAAAGTTATTTTTAAATAGACTATATTGACTATACTATTTTTTTCCATTTATTAAACAGAATTTCCAAAAAAACCCTCATATATTTCCAATGAACTATATTGAACATAAGCATTTTTAAAAACAGATAAAGAAAAACATAAAAACAAATGCCTAAGTTATATAATTGTAAATATTTTCTTTGACATTGCTATGATTTAAATACTCATTTAACATCTCAGTTGACTGGTTAATGCTGACTTTGCTGATTTTTTTCCACACAAATTTCAACAAGTGAACTTGTTTTCAAAATCTCAAATAGTCCTGTGGATAATAAATTTATATTTGGGAGATCAGAAGGGTCACATATCATTTAGGTCTGTGTCTTTCCTAAAAAGAGACCTAGAAGTTCATTTGTCATTTACAATGACCAAGTATCTTCACTTTTATACTATGTCAAATATCCCAGAATAATTCTGACTTGATCAGTAAAGTAAAAGGTTAAAAAAAAAAAAAAAAAGGTACAAAATGTCAACTACCAGATGGAACCAAGACAACTCCAAATAAAAGGTATGGTGAGGCAGCAAAACCAAAGAGCAGACAAATTATGGAAATGGTGACATAACTGAAGCAGTCTGGAATGCAATTTATATGGATACATTCTTACAAGCAAAAGTGAAAATGTAAATAGAAGAAACACAGGAAATAAAAAAGCTCAAAGAGAAAGTAACATTTAAAAACCAGGAATTAAAAAAATAAATAAATAAATAAATAAATAAATAAATAAATAAATAAAATAAATAAATAAAATAAAAAAAAATAAAAACCAGGAATTAGAATGAGAGTGGGACAGAGTTGGAGAAACAAAAGAGACTCTTAGGAAAAAACTGCCTAGCAAAATCAGAACAAGGTTAGACTCTCAGTTATGCCTGCAGTATTTGGTCAGAAGTGTAGTGGAATGAAAGGAATGCAATCACCAGAGAACTACATACCTTAAAAAAAGGTTACTTTTGCCTTATGTTAATTAAACCTCAATAAAATTAATGGGCAGGAGGCAGGCAGACAGACAGACAGACAGATAAGTAAACCAGCCAAACTGAAAGAAAAAAAGGATAAAATTAGAACACTGAATAACAAAAGCACATGTAAGAGGATGAACAGAATGAATTAGAACATCTCGTAGACTTTGTTTCATTTGGGACAATGACAAAAATATTGTTAGACCCCATTAAGCTAAACATGCATATTAAAGTTCTAGTGTACTACTAAAAGAATAAAAATACAAGGTGTACCTCCCTGTTTAGGAGAGTGAAAAAAATGAAAAGAGAAGAGGGGATAAATTCCCAAAAACAAGAACCATGTTTTATCCCTTTTATTCTGCTACCATGTGTAGTACTAACACACAGAATTCAAACAATGTTTGTTCAGTAAATGAACATTAGTAAGGCAGTCTAAGAAGAGTCTAAGCCATTACCACCACTGGTATACAGATGTGTTTGAATCTGCCTAGGAAACTACATAGATAGGTAATCACTGCAGGACTTCTTATAAGAAAATTCATTCTATTAGAGAAAAAGAATCAGGCAGATAAAATGGATCTTCTTTAAAATTTTTAATGAAAACAGGTGATAGATTCTGAGAACAACATGGTATTTGCTACTCAACTTAGTCTCCCATGGACCCATGGCTGAGGTCTTAACCGTAGGAGACAGAGAAAGTAAGGCAGAGTTTTTTTTACCAGAAATGTACTTCCTAGTTAAACTTCATAAATATAAGCTCCAACCTGATGCTATGGCTCTGAACCCCACAATAAGAATGGCTTCTACATCTACCATTTAGTCAGAAGAATGGACACTGGAGCCAGGCACAAATGAATCCTGGGTTATCTTCTTTTATATTTTCTCTGATCTTCTGTGTATATTTTAGTATTCAGACACACGGGTTGTACAGTCACAAACAGGCCTTGGTTAAAGTCTAGCTTTGCCACTTAAAAGCCAAATGATCGAATGCTATTTACTCTTTTTGACCCTTGCACTTTTCACCAATAAAATATGGATAACAATAGTAATTACACAGAGACTTGGGAAGGTTAAATGAGGTAATACATGTGAAGCAGATAGCACAGAATCTGGCTTATAAAAAAAAGCAATAGTTTTCATATAGGTTACTCAAAAATATTTCTTGGAGTTTTTCATACTGATCTGTCCTTACATAACAGCATGTCCTGGTCTAAATTATTAGAATACTTTCTAGTCAAGAACTATATTAAATGTGTGTGTGTGTGTGTGTGTGTGTGTGTGTATATATATGTATATATATATATATATATATATATTTTTTTTTTTTTTTTTTTTTTTTTTTTTTTTTACTTACTGGCCTATATCATACTGTCCAGGACCAGGTCCTGACTTTATAGGTAACTCAAGTCTTCCCAAAGAGTTGCCAAAATGTATCCCCTTGTATTTCAAAGTTGCATTGGAAAAATCCTTTAAAGGAAAAAAAAAAAAGTGAAGATGAAGATGAGACATAGTTTAAATAAGCCATGAAACAAAGTTTAACTTCATTCAATTCTAAATCCAAAGCAAGGACAGCCTTAGCCAAAGGGGTTCCACTAACAAATACTCAAGTCTTCTCTCAACCTTAATGAATACTGCCATGCCCATCCCACTCCTGAGTCAGCCAGGATTCCTAGAGAAGTATCTCTAGTTTTAGCATATCTTCAATCAATATGAACAGCTTTGCTCTTGGCAATACATACACTCAACAATCTAACATCTTAAGGGCAATAAAGAGGAGCTCCTCATTGTTTAAAAAAGGGAGGGTTGGGCAGAATTGTATGAGTTAGGTAATAGAAAGTCTATTAAAAGTGGTCTTAATTAAATAGAAATAAAATCAATTTCCAGAAAAAAATTCAAATTCAATTAACACCAACAGATATTAAGTAATTTCTAATTACTTGGTATTAAAACCATAACATACTCATGTAAAGTTTTCAAATAGCAATAAATATATAACAAACAAATTAAATGCTACCCCCAGTTCATTTTCTTGTTTGAGGTCCAGATTAGTTCTTTATTGCCAAAGAAATTATTCGCAACATGAGAAATCAACAGTATTTCCTTTGCATCTATTATAATAAATGTCAAAATTAGGCATGACCCTGAAAAATTCACTACAGAGAAGTTAAAGGATTTGGTTTCATTAGAAATTAATAAAACAATAAAATATAAGAACAGTAACTTCTCTTATTATAGAAATTCTCTTTTGTTGACCTAATAGATTCTAAATTGAGCAATCATTCAAGAATTTCTTTAAAAATCATTTTTAACTGATAAATGTAAACTCTGATCTACTTACCTTATTCTTTAATTCACATTTATAAAAATATTGTTTTAAAATAAACTTGGATTAATAATTCACTTTATATACATGTAAAAAATTAAATCCCCATAACATAAACTTGTAATTTAATTGCATAAAACAGTGTCACTTGTGCTTAAGTATTACTCTTCTAGAACAGTGGAACCAACTTCTCTCAATTATCATTATAAATAATTATTAATGAAATAAATAGCAATATTAGTAACATAAAGTATAATTCCAGTTCAAAATGGTGAATCAAACCCACATCTGCCCAACTCCTAAAAATTTCAAAAATAGTGTATAAAATAAACATAAGTTATCAGTACTAAAAACTAAGAGAAGGTATCATTCACATTCCAAAACTTCAAAGAATTTCTGGAAAATATAGCACAGCAGAGAGACATAATCAGAAAAAGAACTCACCACACATGAAAAGAACCTCCTCTGAAGCCTATTGATGACCCCAATGAGACAGAAACAAGAGATAAGGATGGACTCTCAGGTGGTAAGTAGGGAGCAATTCTCAAAATTACTAATACCCTTGGAGATTTGTGCCAGGGCCATTACTTGATGTTAACATCCACTCTATTCTTGACATGCACAGTTGGAAATAAATTAGAAGCACTGCCATTGGCCCCTAATGAGGACAAACTTTCTATTTAGAGAGACACCACTCCAGAAAGTTTTGGGATGCCAAACAAAATCCAAAAAGATCTAGTAGAGCACTAAAGTTCCTTACCATGTGAAATGTCTTTTACTTCCTAGAATTTACCATTAACAACTAGCCCTCAGATGTTACATAATACAAAAACAATAAAACTAAACTTTCCCTTCTTATATCCACCTCATCTAAAGAATTAAGGGGCCAACACAATCTCTGACAGAACACTGATGTCTCCATGAAGTAAAATGGGATCTTTGTTGATTACTTTTATAGATGTAATCCCATAGAGAAACTGGACTGCAGTTTCTCTATAGGTTTCCCCTGTATTGATTGATAAACAAGGGATTGTTTATTCCCTGCTTGGGGGTGGCAGAGGATATTGGAGCCAAGGGTAAAGAAACAGAGTTATTAATTATGTTTAAGTAATATTCTGTCATGCTTTTAAATGTGTAGTGAACTAATAGGGCAAACCAATCAGAAGGTGAATGTTAAAACTAATCCTATGGGAAGCAGCTAATCATAACGACACTCATCCAGAAAGAAAATCTTATTGTCCAAAAAGTGGTAATGCTAAATACTGAAATTTTCAGTGGACTGAATTTGCCCCCTAAGAGTACCCACTGGATTTATGCCTGTGTCCTGCAGGGTACAAAGAGGCTATATAAAAATCTAAAAAGACCTCTTTCATTGAACAGAGGCAAAACTCAGTGCTACTTTTAGATCCTTCTATTACAATGTAATACAAAGAGAGAAATACATTATTCCCTCAACCTCACTTCAGCTCATCAAGCAACTTTAGCTGTGATCAGGTACATTGATAGAAATGTCCAGCAGGGAGCACCATCTGGTAAGAGACTAAAGCGCCTGGTGGAACAGCAGCTGTCTCACTGGAAATAGACTTGTTTAGGAACATGGTCAAGACAGCCCCTAAGGACTCCCAGAAACACCTGGGAAGAAGTTTGCAGAAGACAAGAAGACCTCTATATCAATAGCAGGAAACAACATACTTATATTTCAGTTATTAACAAAATTGTGACTCTCCCTAATACCCACAATCCAATGAAGCCTGAGAAAATTTGTTATATAAATTTGTTATATAAATAAGCAAAATTAAGCCTTATTTACACTAGGAATATTTCCAGCACTATAAGTGAGACCACTTATATTATATATCAATATATATATATATATAATCAATATATATATAATCAATATATATATAATATATAATTATATATAATATATAATATACATAATATATAATCAATATGTATATATTGATTATAAGTACATAATCAATGTACTTATATTATTAGTATGTAGATCCCTTTTAATGAATTACAACACAAAGAGCAAACAGATATTTTCCTATATTCACTATAGATATTCAGCTTTAACATACTACGAAGCTATAACTCTATAAAGCACAAATCAAAGTAAGGTGATATTATCATAAGTAGGTTATCTAATTGATACAGGATTCTCAAGCCCAGATCTTTCTTAGTAGTAGAAGGAACAGATCTATGAATAAAAATTGAAAGAGCTATCCCATCAATCTCTATAACACATAGAATATACACTCCTTTGGCACTCCTGAGTATAACACAAAAGGAAATAAGGTAGTTAGATCACCCAAAGGCTTTATATCTGGGGTGCAAGGGCAAATGTCATAACACCTAGCAGAACAGTACAGAAAAACGGGACAGCCTGACTGTCCAGCAGAGCTGCAGACGGTAGTAAACAAATACTGGAAGAAACCATAGCATCCACTAGAGTCGCTGAAAAGCACCCTGTTCCTTTGGGTCAGTGGCAACTCCAAAGACTGCTATACCTTACAAAGCTTTTGGAAAAGAAAGAATGCCAGTCCACACAACACTTTGCTAAAATAAGTGTTCTAGACCATCTTTCAAATGGAATTACCTAATATAGCCACAGTCATATGAATAAATTCATAGCCATGAATTTCAAAGTACATATACAGTTTTGTGGAAAGAGCAAAATTTCTTCATTTCTGCTGTATCTTATTTTTATTTAGAAATTAAGTGGAATTTCATAATTGTGCAGATTTTAGGCATAATAAGTACAACACACAAATGTAGAACTCTGTTCTATTATAATATAACCATGTTAAATATATTACATAAGTTATATTTCAGGCAGGGGTATATCTACTAGGTTTATTTACTATAGCATACAGTTTTTTTAAAAAAATCAGTATTTTAAGACAGTATTTTGATAGAACATCTCTTACATCTCATTTTTATAGCCTAAAAAATATATGTTAAAGTTTTATATTAATTCTTTTAACACAGCATTTCAAGACCTCAAGCAGAACTATCTAGGAAGCTTTCTTCAGGTTAATTTACACTGTTGTGATTTTGTGGTTCACTGTTTTACAATTCTTAAGATAAACAGTAGAAGGAAAGATTATGCATAAAGATATATACACACACCATTCAAGACATTAGCAAAATCCTTTTCCTGTATAGACACTGAAATTATTTTTCACCTAAACCATGTGAATTGACTACTTCTTATTCACTAACCTCTGACTGCAGAGGTTACTCAGGTAAATGTTCAATCTGAAATTTAATTTAAAAGCCTCTTAAAATTGCAGGACAGAAAATGAAAAATAAATTGATGCACTCTCAACTCTAAATCATACTCTCTTTATGTCAAGAAGTGTTGATAATACCAACTTCAAGGTCATTGTCAACTTGGAAAATCATTAGCAAATAAAATATGACTTAATTGAAGCAAACTCAGCATGGAGCTGCATTATTTTAAGTGAATGTTGTAATATAACTTGAAGAATTACTAACTGCCAGTCCCATTGACAATAAAATGTATGAAGAAGGGACTATGCAACTTTTCTACCATGTCTTTTCCCTAATTAAGCATGGAAATAGAATTTGTGAAGAATTAAAAGTCCCAAAGTGCATCAATTCAAACACTAATGGACTGCTCTCCAGCATGGCAGCACACAGGTAATTCCCAGCATGTTATCATTAGCAAATGTCAGTGTCATAATTCCAACCACTAACTTTGCTTGTGAAATCCACCTCTGAAAAGCAGGTTTCTAATGGTTACTTGTGTTCTTCTTAAAAAGAGAGAAAGAGACACTAAATTTTATAATTCAAATGTTATACAAAGTAACTTATATAGAGAAATTTTCCTTACAAATTAAATATGGCTAAACTTATCATTTATTGGCTAGGGCTTATCTATTTAAACTAGGTAAAAAATCTCCAGCATACATTATTCATCAGTTCAGGAAAGAACAACAATTACACATCTTTTGGATTATTTTCCTAATCCTCTATTAATATTCCATCTAAAAACTGAGCCAATATATAAGATTATCTCAAAAAGCAACTAAAGATACATATAGAATTATTAGAAATTAGGTAAGATCCAAATGAACATTTACTACAGTATCAATTTCATAGTAACCTATAGGAATCTGTATTTTTCTTTCTGAAGGAAAAATAAGAAAATAAATTTTATATGTCAATGTTTATTCATATATGAAAAATGTTTTATATATCTAGGTAAGCTTGGAGGCATGGTTCTAGATTTCAAATAGATGATATATTATTCCCCAAAATAGTATATATGAAAAATATAATTTTAAAGACAAAATAAGCACTTTGAGACTTAAGAGCAATCAGAGAATTGATTAAGTCAAAGATCTAGGACTACTGTGAAAAAGAGCTTAAATAACCTGGCCAAGGACAAATGACTATAAGTGATGAAGCTAAGAAAAAAAACCCAGGTGGTATACTCCACTACAGTACATCTCATAACTTTTTTTTTAAGATTTTATTTATTTATTCATGAGAGACACAGAGAGAGAGGCAGAGACACAGGCAGAGGGAGAAGCAGGCTCCATGCAGGGAGCCCAACGTGGGACTCGATCCGGGACTCCAGGATCATGCTGTGGACTGAAGACAGGCACCAAACTGCTGAGCCACCCAGGGATCCCCATCTCGTAACTTTTATTTACCTTGGATAGAATATACTGATATTAGACCATAGGACTTCCATTAATTTCACTGAAACTTTTACATAATTTATCTCCACTCTTCTTCTAAGCATCTTCCTCAAATATCTAAGATATTGGTACTGTCTGTTGAATTTGACTAATTATTTTGACATTATTACCAGGATGATGGGATAGTCAAGGCCTGGAAAACCAGGTATGGCATGGACAGAGCAAAATACTCAAGGGACTAAAGACCCAGAAAGAAACGGGAATTCTCCAAGAAAAGAGACCTATCTGTAACCTACAATGTCCTTCCTCTCCATATTTCCAGAGATAACCTGGTTCTTCGTAAGTATTAAGGTATGAAGCAGTTCATCAGGTCTTAAAAAGAAACTGTACTTGAACATAACACTGTGTTCCGCAATCAAGAGGAAACAAAAACAAGAGTTACAAGCTAAAAATAATACTGGCTTGTGTATTTACCATTATCATTGTTCTTTAATTCTTCATATAGATTTGAGTTACTATCTAATGACCTTTCATTTCAGCCTGAAGGACTGCCTCTAGTATTTCTTTTAAGGGAAGTACAAGAGATAAATCCTATCAGTTTCTGTTTACCTGGGAATGTCTTAATTTCACCTCTATTTTCAAAGAAGAGAATTCCTGATCAGCAATCTTTTATTTCAGCACTTTAAAAATATCATCTCATTTGCTTCTGGCCTCCACAGCTCCTGGTAAGCCAACCGTTAATCTTATTGGGGAATTCCTTGTCACTTCTGCTCCTTTTCACATTCCTCTTTGGCTTTGGCTTTCAACAGTTTGACTGTAATGTATCTAGGTATCCATCTCTTTACATTTATCCTGCTCTGAATTCATTAAACTTCTTGTATGTGTAGATCAATGTTTTTCAACAAATTTTAGATGTTTTTAGCTGTTATTTCTTCAAACATTCTTTTTTATCCTTTTTCTTCTCTTCTTCTGGTATTTCCTTTATGCATATGTTGGTATGCTTGAAGATATCCCAAAAGTCTCTAAAGCTATGTTTATTTTTCTTCATTCTTTTTTCTTTCATCAAACTGCATAGTATCAATTGAGTTGTTCCTCAGGTTTCCTTAATCTTTCTTCTGTCAGTTCAAACCCATTGCTGAATCCCTCTAGTAAATTTTCATTTCCATAACTGTACTTTTCAATCCCAGAATTTCTACTTGATTTCTTTCTACAATTTGTAACTTTTTATTGATATATTCTGTTTGGTGAGACACTGTTCTTATATTTTCCTTTAGTTCTTTAGACAAACTTCCCTTACTTCTTTGAATATATTTTAAATAGCTGATTTAACAATTTTGTCTAATAGGTCCAACATGCTGGATTCCTCAAGAACAGTTTCTATTGATTCTTTTCCTACATATGGGCCATATTTTTTTGTTCTTTGGATTTCTCATTTTTTTGTTGAAAATTATACATTTTAGATAATACAATGTGGTAATTCTGAAAATCAGAATCCCCACCACAACCTAAGGGTTTGTTGGTATTTGTATGGTTAGTGATTTTTCTGGACTATCTCCAGATTCTGTATTCTCTGTCATAGGTGTCTACTGAAGTCTCAGTCTCGTTAGCTGAGTGGTCAGGTAATGGTCAGACAAAGGTTGGACTAGGCATTTCCTTAAATGTCTTGAACCAATAAGTCTCCAACCTTTGCAGAGGTACTCTGTGCATGTGTTAGGGCACACCTTCAATGTTCAAGCAGACAGTTTACAAGTCTATCTTAGCCTTCACTTCCTGTCTGCATAGAACCTCAAGGTCATCTATAGTAAGAGCTTTGTACTTTGTCAAGACTTTTTTTTTTTTTTTTTTTCAGTGATGGGTTAGCAGTGAAATTCTTTCAGTGTTTTACAGGAGCAAGCAAGTAAATATATTGAAAATAACAGAATAATAAGTTTCTCATAGAAAAGGAAGGACTAGAATAAGCCTGTGGTACTGGATTAGAATTTCCTAAGAACAAAATACTCTCTTTTACAACAACATAATTGTCAAAGTCAGGAGTCAGGAGAAACTCAAAAGTTTTTAGTAGATAGATAAGAAATAAGTATGGATTTCTAACTCTGTCCATTGATAACCTGAAGCAATGACATCCCAGTAGCAATGCATGTACACAGTATACTGATCTTGTTTTGAAATACCATTCTTTATTAAAAGGAAGTAGGGCTCCTTAAGGAAATGTCTGATTCTAGGATGGGTCAGGGAAAAAGAATTTGGTGAACGTGGAACATTCTGTGGAACGTGGAACATTCTGTGCCAGAAGATAAAGAAATGCTTAAAGAATGATGAGGACATGTCAAAAAGACACTAGAAGCAGCTTAAAAGGACCCCCAAAGATCAAATCTGAGGTAATTTAAGCCTTAAAATAAATAATGAGAATAATAAATTATAACTTTTTGAGTAAAAGGGGAATTCATGAATCCATGCTGTTAGAAATGGGAAAGATAAAGAAAGCTCTTTATTTGACACAAATAAATATTAAAGATGGAATCATAAAACCACCACTTAATAAACATCACAGTAAAATTTAATCAAGCATCATGAAAGGATACTGAACTAGTGAGGTTGATGAAGAAAAAGATATCTACTTATTCTTAAATTAACCACCACAAAATATTTATAATTTTTTTTAAATAGTAACTTTATAGTAGATAAAACTGGAAAATACCACCTCAAGCTAACATCACTTATCATGAGACAGGCAGATATACTGTGCTTTTTTATGTGATACACTGAGAAGGATACATCATTTCTGGAGTATTTCTGCCAAAATATCTAAACATACTATAGTCATGATAAAATATACACAAACCCAAAATTAAGAACTACTCTACAAACCCAAAATTAAGAAATACTCTACAAAGTAACTAGGATATACTCTACAAAAAGCCAAGGTTACAAAAGACAAGGACTAAACTGTTCCAAAATCAAGGAATCCAAAGAGACATGACAACTAAATGCAAAATATAATACCAGATTCACTCCAGAACAAAAATATTTAAAAAAAAAAAAAAGATATCCTGGAGATCATTAGCACTTTCTTTAAAATATCTGTAGATTAGGGACACCTGGGTGGCTCAGTCGGTTAAGCATCTGCCTTTGGCTCAGGTCATAATCCAGGGATCCTGGGAGGGTGCCTCAAGTTAGGCTCCCTGCCAGTCTGTTTCTCCCTCTTCCTCTGCCCCTTCCCCTGCTTGTGCTTGTTCTTGCTCTTTTCTCAAATAAATAAATAAAAATCTTTAAAAAAATCTGTAGATTAGATATTAGTATTATATCAGTGAAAATTTCCTGATTTTGATAACTGCATTATGATTATAAAAGAGAATATGATGTACTCTAGGAAATTTATATTTAAGTATTTAAGGGTAAAAGTGACATGATGTCTGAAATATGCTCTCAAATTACTTAATAAAAACTATAAAGTATATAGGGAGATAAAATGATAAAGCTAATGTGATAAAACGCTAACTGCAGAATCTGAGTTATAGGAAAAGTTTATTATTCTTGCATCTTTTCTATCAGTCTGAAACTATTTCAAAATTTAAAATTATTTTTTTTAAAAGTAGTAACCAGGAATAATTAATGAATTAGATCTAATATATCTACATGGTCAAATCTAGAAAATAAAACATTAAGTGAAATAGCAAGCAATCTATATACCAAATGATAGAATTTACTTAAAATTTTAAAATCATACTACAATATATATTGTTATTCGTGTACCTAATAAAGATTTAATGTTTACTATGGCAAAAGGAAAAGAATGGAGGGAGAGAAATTGGGTAAGGTAACAGTTGTTAAAATACAGTGAATTCAAGTGTGACAAATTTTTACCATGTTATATGTGATGGTGGGTCCATGGATATCAGTTATTTTTTTTTAATGCCAGTATAGTTAATATACAGCATATAGTTTCAGGTGTACAATACAGTGATTCAACAATTCCATACATCACCCAGTGCTCATCATGACAAATTCACTCCTTAATTCCCATTGCCTATTTCACCCATTCCACTACTGACCTCCCCTCTGGTAACCACTAGTTTGTTCTCTATAGTCAAAAGTGTGTTTCTTGGGTTATCTTTCCCTCTTTTTTTCCCTTTACTCATTTCTTGTTTGTTTCTTAAATTCCACATATTAATGAAAGCATATGATATTTGTTTTTCTCTGGCTGACTTATTTAACTTAGCATTATACTCTCTAGATCCATCCATGTTGTTACACTAAGCAAGATTTCATTCTTTTTTATAGCTGAGTAATATTCTATTGCATATATATATACACACTACATCTTCATTATTCACTCTTCTTTCAATGGACCTTTGAGCTGCTTCCATATCTTGACTATTGTAAATAGTGCTGCTATAAAAGTAGGGGTACATATATCCCTTTTAATTAGTGTTTTTATAGCTTTTGGGTAAATACCCAGTAGTGCAATTATTGGATTACAGTGGTTCTATTTTATCTTTTTGAGGAACCTCCATACTTTTCTCCATAGTGGCTGTACCAGTTTGCATTTGTGGTTATCTGTTATTATATTTGTACTAGTCTATGTACTAATCTATGTATAATTATATAAATTACAAAAAATATTTTTTAACTTTAAACAATTCAAAGGATCTAAGACCCCAAAATGCCCCAAGACAGCCATAAACCAAATGGTTTCTAAAGATATTTGAACCTAAGCCCAATGATGGAGACCTATACAAATGAAAACTTATAGAGTACTGAGAGTGAAGGTCAACCCAAATCTGAAAATATCTATTCCTTACCCAAGCCGTGTCTCTCTTCAGTTTCTCCTTCAGTCTATGCTTAATTTTGGCCATTTTCCTCATGAGGATTCCTCTTCTAGATCTCATAAAAGTATAAAAATACAGCACTATGTACTTCAGTCTTGTAATTAAATAAAACCAGACATATTATCCATATTCATGGATAATTCATACATTTCAATTGGGTAAATGAAATTTTGTCTCAGCTTTAACCAGGTTTGAATCTGAAAACCTGCACGACATGGATCTGCCATAATATGCTTGATATTTTAATTAAAGAGATGCTCCTTGGGCAGCCCGGGTGGCTCAGCGGTTTAGCGCCGACTTCAGCCCAGGGTGTGATCCTGAAGACCCAGCATTGAGTCCCACCTCATGCTTCCTGCATGGAGCCTGCTTCTCCCTCGGCCTGTGCCTCTGCCTCTTTCTCTCTCGCTCTGTGTCTCTCATGAATAAATAAATAAAATCTTTAAAAAAGGAAAGAAAATGTTTTCAAAAAAAAAAAGTGATGCTCCTTAACTTTTTAAATAAACATTTATGAAATAAATAATGCTTACACTATCAGATTCAAATTTCTTTATTAAAAAATGCTTTTTCCCTTTCAAATTCAGGAAAAGAATATCTATGTATTGCATAGGATTATACATTGTAACAGAGACTTCTAGTAAGTAAAACCTGTTTCCTCTTCTTCCTAGATGTAGTTAGACTACATTTCCCAGCCTCCTTGGCACTTAAATATATCTATGTGACTGAGCTTTAACACCCAGATTTGGCCACAAAAACTTCCCACTAGCAGTCCTCCATCTTTCCCCTTCTGCTGGCTGGATATTTATGAACTGAAGCCCTTCAATGATGATAGTAACATGAATGGAATAAGTGTTCCTGGATCCGTACCTAGAGGAAAGTCTCTTATCAACAAGGAGTATCCATATGAATGGGGAAAGAAAGAACACTACCTGTATTAAGCCACAGAGATTTGGGAGTCTATTTATTATTGCAATTAATGTTAGTTACATTAATTAAAACATGCATAATCGTAAACAATCTTCCAATTGTCAATAAGAAATGTGTTATACTTACCAGTTGAGGTTTATAGTATGCTGGACCTAGTGTACTGTCACTAGCAGGTGGAAAATGTTTTATAATACCGCCATCCTCATTAATATCATAACCATATGACTGTCCACAAGAAGGAATTGAAGGAACATCAACACTTCTGGAAACTGGAGGTGGTGCCCTTGAAATTTTCTGTAAGAAAACATTTTACATTATTTACTTGGAGACAAGAAAAGGAATAAAGAACCAAATATTAAAATTTACTAAAAGGCAATTGTTAAATATTGAATTAATGCATTTCATAATATAAACCAAAAATGTTTATTTTATAAAATAAATTTAAAGAAGTAAATTCAAGTCTCACTTAATCATATAAATTAAGATAATATACAATATTACTATTAAAGCCATCTTAAGAGTAAAGGAGTCTCTCTAACCTGGCTCAGTTATTTACCTTGTTTAATAAATAAATACTACTGATGCTAACAGCAGGCAGTCACTCCTACAGCCACATCATCAATCACCAGTTCAGTGGTTACTTATACTATACTACCATAATATCTGCCACAGAAAAATAAACTTTATATTTTTCTATAACACTTCCTGGCCTCATTCCTTCTTAGCTCCTGATTTATCTCCATATTACTAATGCCCTATAAAAATATCCTAATTATGCTGACAAGGTAGCAAGAAAAACGTCTATGACATAATGCTAAATGGAAATAGAAAATAGAAATTATGACTATAGGTATGTGATATATATGAAAGTATATATACGTATATATAGTAATATATACACAATTTTATGATAAACTAAAAAAAGCTATGCAAAAATTAACAGAATGAACAGAGTCAGAAGTTCAAGGTGATTATCACTTTTCCAAAATTTCCTTTAGCATCAAATATTTTATAATTTAAATAAAAACAAGTAACAGTAGAAATACTAGTATAAAATTTAGCAAATGAAACACTGGCATTTAAATAATTTAGTTATCTGGAAAACTACTTCAGAATATATTGATCCTCTGTTGTTTCTGAATAAATAAATAAATGTTACAGTTTAATGCATGCATGCCCAGTAGACATGTTATAAACATAATATCACTGACAGAATTTTCCTTTTTTTAATCATTAGAGACCACTATTAAGTAGTTTCAGTGATACTTATTAGACTTATTTCCAAGTTAAATGGAAGTATTGAATGACTTCTCCTATTACTTTAGAAAATTATTTGCATGATATCAAGACTTTTCAAAATATATCCCTATCTCCTTCTCCATCTTCTATTCCTACTACCCTCCCTTATATTCTACACTCCAAATATACTAAAAAACTCTATTCTTTTCCAAACATGCCATTAAATACTTCAATGTGTTTATTCACATGGTTTTCTCTGCCTGGACTAGTTTTTCCCATTCTTTTTAACTACTTAGCAAATCCTTCTTCAATATCCAGTTTGATTGTGATATCATTACTTTGGGCTACTAGTAGACATTTTATTATGACATATGTTTAATTAAAATAGCATTGTATCAACTGTTTGTATTAAATTATGGTCATTATTTCCCTATTAAAATTATGATCCTGAGGAGCAATGATTTGTCTTCTATGTGTTATCAGTGCCTAGAATTAGGTCTATTATACAAAGTCTCTAGCAAATGTCTGATCCTAGTTTCAAATGCACAACATAATAATTGGACAATTCTATACATTACATATTGCTCACCACAATAAGTGCAATTGCCATCTGTCAACATATAAAGTTATACTATGTTTTTTGTTTGTTTGTTTTAAAGATTTATTTATTCATTCATGAGAGACACAGAGACAGAGAGGCAGAGACCTAGGCAGAGGGAGAAGCAGGTTCCTAGCAGGGAGCCCACTGTGGGACTCGATCCCCGATCCTGGGATCATGCCCTGAGCCAAAGGCAGACACTCCACTGCTGAGCCACCCAGGTGTCCCAAAGTTATACAATGTTACTGACTCTATTCGTTATGCTATACTTTTCATCTTGATGATTTATTTATAAAAGGAAGGAAGGAAGGAAGGAAGGAAGGAAGGAAGGAAGGAAGTTAGTTAGTTAGTTAGTTAGTTAGTTAGTTAGTTAAGAAGGAAGAAAGGAAGGCAGGCAAGAAAGCAAGCAGGCAGAAAAATTCCTAATGTGTCCATTAAAAACATTCACACATCTTAAACAATAACTTACTCCTTTTCAGCAGAAAATATCATACAGTGTCACTAATATAAAAGATTAATGTCTAATAAAGCAAATGTGTCCTTCTTAAAAAAAGTCTGATAAGCCCTTGCATAAGTAAATGAACATTTACTTTGTCCCCACACACAAAACAGCTGATACTTAAATATGCTTACTAACCTTAACTTCATTGTCATTGACCTGACATTCATCTGAGTACTGAGCCCTAAAATATGTCCCCTAAACAAAGCTGATTAAAATGTAATTAATATAAGCTATGTGAAAAGCTTGATATGGAAAAGCTAGATATGGAAAGAGAAAAGAGAACCACTCTAAATAAACTGCAATCAAAATCTTCCAGATTTGTATTTTGAAGGGGTAGGCCTTTGGTATAATAATTATTCATTACATAACACCAGCATACCTTTCCAAACCTATCATTTGCTAGTTTCCTACACATTTTTTTTTTTTTACTTTGGGTCAATATAATCTTATTGTCTTCCATGGACTCTACTTCTCTGTTCACTCATGTAGTTCTCCATGCCTGAAATGCATATTCCAACATTATTCTTCAAGGCTAACCTCCTCTATATATCCTCTACAAAGTATATTTTGCCATGATATACTAGTCTTGGGGTGCCTAGATAACTCAGTTGGTTAAGCATCTGACTCCTGATTTTGGCTATAAAGTTACAATCTCAAGGTCGTGAGATTGAGCCCTGCCTCGAGCTCCAAGCTGGGCATGAAGCCCACTTGAGGTTCTCCCTCTCCCTCTGCCCACCACCCCCATGCTCTCTCTCTCCCTTAAAAATAATAATTTTAAAATTCCTATGGTATTTAATTACATAGTTATTCATTTAGCATCTATCATATTTCATCTTGCATTAGTAGCAATTTATAGATCTCTCTCCCATCTAAATTTTAAGTTTTTTTATTTCAGGAAACATGTTTTAAATTTCACTGTTTTATTAATAATACTTATCACAGAGTTTCCTCTCTATACATAGGTAGACTACTCAGATGGTTTTTAAAAACTCCTTTCCTTTCTGTTCACCATAGACACTGGAAGTGACTATAGGTTTATCAAAAGCAAAAATGAACTCAGTTGTTAATAAATAAAAAATTCGTTTATACACATTGAATATTCATTTAATTATGAAATATGGATACCAATAAACCTACTAATTTTTAAAGTTTTTTAATGTATTTACCACATAAAACATAAAACCTTTTCTATTCTAACTAAAAGAAATGTCAGAAGTACAACTTAACATAGCGACACACTGACTGAAAATGCTCTTTAACCTGTGGTGCTTTTCTTTTCACGGTATCTAATGTTCCAGGATAAAACTGATCATAGCTTGCTGGTCCTGGACTCTCTGAACCAAACTTCTTAAAACGCTTCTCCCGGTTTTGTAGACTATGACCTCCTTTTATATTATACTAAATTAGAGAGAAAAAAACATGAAATAATTAAAAGAAGCACTTTATAATTAATACCTAGTTAACAAGCATTATATATCAATATGAACAAAGAGTTTTAAAACCCAACCTGTGAAAGTTAAGGTATCTTGACTGAAGGTATCATTCTAGTATAAGGGAATAATTAAGAGGATGACTATTACAGTTGTCAGTTTTAACTCTGAACTCAAACCAAAATTTACTGTACTCAAGGTGCTCAAAGAAAATGTAAAACTCGGTTTTAAAACAGGAATCAAAATAAGGAAATCCCCAAAGTTCTAGAGCAAGAATAAAGAGTATACACTAACAGGCCTATAGCGAATATGCACCTCTGAAATGAGGTACAAATAGTGGTACTCACACTGCAGGGAAAATATAAGCCTTCCAAGCTTGCTTAGGATTAATTATTTTCATGAACTATTTTTTGGTCATTTCCAAGGATGCCTATGTAGGCTTACTGGCAACAGCATGGGTTTTTGGTTGGTTGGTTGGTTGGTTGGTTGGTTGGTTTTTTCTTCAATTTTTTAACAGCTTGGTTTTATGCTCAGATTAATTTTAAACATTGTTTAATGCAGAGAAGGGACTGGGAGAAATCTCCCACAGCTCTCTATGCCACATGTCTGGATTCTCTGAAATGAGAAAATTATCAACTGCCTAATAGCCAGTGAATTCAGATAAAATTCCATCTTATTAGTTTCAATTAACACTCATAGTGTAATCATTTCAAAAATAATTCATAGTAATAATGGTTGGCATTGATTGCTCAGATAAGATTTAAGTTCCTGATTTGTCAACAGACCTTTTCTCATGGTATATACGTTAGATGTTCATAATCGCTCTTAACTGAGCCTATCTCTACTTTGTCTCTTATTCGGCTACTTTCATCTTTCCAAAAATACACAAAAGAGATATTCTTTTTAAAAAATGAATCAAAATTATATTCTTAGGTAGCCAACCCACTACTTGATAACTTTTAATCAGACCATAATCCCTGTGTTTAAAGAGTTTGAATCTATAACAAAATTTAATGATTTTGCAAAAACATTAACATTGCAAGTTACATAAAAAGTAAACTCATGTGAAAAGAGAACATCTCAAATCTTAATTCTTTGAAAGCCATTACTCTAGTCTTTATGATCTTATATTTCACACTGCAATCTGAATTTATATTGAACTTCAACAGAAGGCAGTAAAATTAATCTGATTTTTTTAACTGGTTGAAATTAACCAGGACTTTTTTTTCCAGTAATTCATATTTAATAATTATCAATTCATATTTCATAATAACAAGAGATTATAAAAGGAACTACTATGTGTCAGATAAATACCCAAAAATTATAATATGAGGTAATGAAGTATATGATGTAATGAAGTATATGAAAACTTGTGAGAAACACCCTTCCTACTTCTTGAGTCATGGCTATACGCTGTGGCTATTTGATGAATTACTACATTGCCAGCAACTTCCCAACAATACAGGATGCAGAGTCTCATCTGAAGGGTGAAGCCATGCACTGTTATCACGTACGATATTATCCTATTATTCAGCTCTAGTGAAATGTATCAGATCAAAAATCAAACCTAATTTGGACATCTATTACTAGGGCTAGACTGTGGAAAAATGAAAAAACTATTTATCTGTATCCAAGGAAGAGATCTCCACATCTAAAATCAATCTTATATAGCAAGGAACAAAACGGTATCCACCATGCAGACAGGTCACAAACTAGAAGAGAATTAGAACCAGAAAACACAAATGAAATTTGAACTGACCCTTTGGAGTGAAATTCATTCTAGGAAAAAATACAAACAGAATAAGGTATGTGACCTAATAAGCTAATTATCTATCAGAGGATCAGAAACTTGCACTTCGTAAACTCCATTCTTTTCTTTCTTTTATTTTCTTAAATTCTCTTATGTTGTTTTCTAAGAAAATTTCCTTTTGAAAAAAAATAGCATGCTTCAGATATGCTAGAGGAGAAAAAGGAAAAAATGAATTTGCCTGTAACTGGGCAAGAGCTGGAAAGGAAAATGAATACTCCCATCATCACTTTCAACTTTGCAAGAGTAGTGACAACCATAATCAAAGTGAAACAACCATAACAAAAACAGAGAAATAGAGAAGACTAAATTGGGGCACACAGTTTCAGCTCCCAACTGTTCTGTTTTTATAAGAGCTTCAACAATTATACACCGTGGAGGCAGGCCCTCACAACTACAACTACCCTATCTTTCCAAATTTCATCTGAAGTCTCCAAATAACATTTTCTATGTAATTGCTAACAGAAAGGAATATTTCAATCTATGCTTCCAAAAAAAAGTATAAAAATAAATTGTTAAATACTTCAAATAAGATTATTTCCAATAAAATTATTTCTTTATTTTCCAGTATATTATTTATAGAACTAGTATGCTAACTATGTCACATTTCAAACACATTTCCTAATTCAGCCATTTAAAATAATAATGGACAAAAAAAAAAAAAACAGCAATAGAATAAATAAGTCACAGTCATTTTTTAAACCAAGGAAACCAATCTTCTCCTGGCATTTTATATTTTTAAGAAGAAAAACAGAGAATACTAGAACTCTTTCTTAGATCGTCCATTGCATTTAAAAAGTACATTTCCTAATTTCTTATTCTTGAAATTCAAGAAATGTACCCAATTTGGGATAAAATATAATCAGATCTAAATTGTACTTTATTTTACATATGGAATTGACTAAAATCAATATTAATATTCCAACATCCTGATATCTATCATATTAAAGAAGTTTGAAAACTACCTATTGTGTATTTTATTGCATTCTCCTCTTGGAATAGTGTTACAGTCTTAAAAGAACTACTGGTAAAACTAGCAAGCCCATATACCCATAATATGCCGGCCGTGAGCCATGGAATGGAAGCCGGAGTGACACTTCTAATGATGACATCTATTGACCTGTTACTATTTTTTGCTTTTTGCCCTCTAGGCACTAGTATGCTGGAAGTTTCAAGAACCCAGGGAAGAGCCATAAATGTTCTGCTGAATTGGAAGTTGAGACCATCAAATGGCCATTCCAGGCTCTGTTGCTAGAGAGCAAAATAAGGAGAGTATTGGCTAAGGTGATTAACACTGACCAAGACTGAAAAACAGTACTAATGACAGCCACAGGCACCGCAATGGGATGGAACACAAAGACACCATGCAGAGCCTCTCTGAACTATAATGTCCAGTGAAAATGCTAAGAGCAAGTTTATTTAAACGTTTGAAAAGGAAGCCTGTGAATCAAGAGCTCACACTCCTTAGAACTAAAGATTCTGGTCAACTACATCAAGCTGAAAACTCCATCAGATAAAGTTCCTTTAAAGAGATGGGAAACAGAACGAGTAACGGAAAAAATTAAGCCACCTACAGCTTCATAATCAGTTACAGAAACTAACAGGTCCCCTTGCATTTCCTTGCTTCCTACAACACCTTGCTTTCATCTTCCCTCCTTCTTTCTCTTTTCTATTGTAAAATGGCAACACTAATAATAGATAAAAAGTTATTGGATGCTACCTATAATCAAGCACTATTCTAAATTGCTTGCTAATATATTTAATTCTTAGAAAAAGCCTACAAACTCAGTACCCCTTTTTTACAGATGAGGAAACTAAAGCCCAAAGAGATTAAGTAGTTAAAATTAAATCTACCTACATTTGAAATCTCTCTGAGCTAATAAGTGACAGAGACAGATTTCAAATGTAGTCTAGTTCCAGAGCCCACACTACTAACCACTTCTTCAAAATATCTTATGTCATATTTAGTTACCATTTAATCTATAGGTTGCAGAATAATGGAAGAGGAATGTGAAAAAAACAAAAGTAGAAAAGGTCTTAATCTAAAGACCTAACTCGTAGTGACACTGTAATATCATTTCTGAATGCAGCAGCTCCTTCAGAGGAATTTGGCTCTGTCAGGGAAGTTATACTTGAAAATTATACATAATTAATTGTGTTTTTTAAATTATAAATGTGGGAAGAAGAATTATGTGTATATGTAATGCACATGAAAGAGAAGACAACTGGAAGTCAAGGGGGAAAATGTAATAGAAATCTATTCTTTTTGTTATCTGTCCAGCATCCTATTATCTGTCCAGCATTATTATCTGCCCATTATAATCTATAAAACAATGTTTATGTCTTATAGAATTCATAGAATAATGAAGAACATTCAACCAGGCAATCAACATTAAACACTTCTATTTTCTCACACTCTAATAACAAAATATAGATTAAAAGAATGATAATATGAAGGGAAAATAAAATTTGATAAATGTCATATTAGCCTATTGGAGGGAGAAAGTATAATTTTTATCAACACCAACAATTATATATAATAACTTTTATAAATTTACCTGTGCTTCTGAAACATTATAGTGCCCTGGCCCTGGAACAGCTTTCTCAGTGTTAGAGGCAACAGTAAATGTACTTTCTCTGGTAGCCAAAGAAAGGAATGGTGCGTAGCCACCTATAAAAGTAAAAATCGTATCACTGGAAGATACAACACAGTCCCAGTGATTTCAGAGAAAAAGCATTCAAAATATATAAAATCATTTAGTAATCTCAATTGTGGATACTGTATTATCAGAACTATTGGTGAGCCACAGAATTTGCTGCATCTTTTAAAACCTGACTTAAGAACAGAATGTTTTATATTAAAGAACCTACAAAACTGGAATTCCTAAACAACTGAAAAAATAATTAAAGAAATAGAAAACAAAGCCTTTCTTCTTCTAAGAATATTTGGTTGAGATAAAAATAAGTTACATTTAGCTAAAAATATACTTTCTCAAAAGACCAGTGTTTTACATTTTGGAACAACATCTATCATTTGTAGAGAATAGCATATATAGGGTTGTAGAGACAAGTTAGATTGAAATAATTTAAAGTGAGTTTACAGCAAGTAATTAATAATATCTCTTTGCTTTTCTTCATAGTTGGTGCTCAGTAAATATTTCTTGATTGCCGTCTACAAATCTAAGATACAAAAGTCTACAAATCTAAGTTGTACAAATCTAAGATACAAAGGTCTACAAAGCTAAGATACAAATTTCATTGGAACAAATAATCATAAAATTTGACAGACTTAATAAACTTAGTAGACAGACTTAGTCTTCTGAAAGACTGATAAAAAATTTCAAGAAATGTATCAAGAAAATGAGTATAGTTTAAGCAACACAGATATCACAGAAGATTTGGAAGATAACAGCTATCATCAATGGGTAATAAAAGAATGAAAGTGAGGACTCAAAATTTGTGAGAATCTTATACACTAAAGGAGAATATATGGTAATAATTAGTACAGTTTAAAATCTTGCTAATAATCTGGACTAATAATAAAAGTCTTTTTAAAACAAGAAATTATGTATTTCTTTCAAAGTCCACGTTTTTTTATTTTTATTTAAATTCAATTAGCCAACATATAGTACAAAGTTTCAGATGTACAGCTCAGTAATTTATCAATTACATGTAACACCCAGTGCTCATCACATGACATGCCCTCCTTAATGCCCATCATCCAGTTACCCCATCCCCCCACCCACCTCCCCTCCAGCAACCCTCAGTTAGTTTCCTATAGTTAAGAAGCTCTTATGGCTTCTCTCCCTCTCTGATTTCTTCCCATTCATTTTCCCTTCCTTCCCCTATGATCCTCTGTGCTATTTCTCATATTCTAAATATGAGTGCAACCAAATGATAATTATCTTTCTCTGACTGACTTATTTCATTCAGCGTAATATCCTGCCCCCTAGTTCTATCCACATCAATTGAAATGGTAAGATTTCATCCTTTTTGATGGCTGAGTAGTATTCCATTATGTGTATGTATGTTTGTATGTGTATATATATACATATGTATGTGTGGATGTGTATATATATTTTATTCATATATATTACATATATTATACATATATATACATATATATGTGTATGTATATATATATATATATGTATATATATACACACATACACACACCATATCTTCTTTATTCATTCCTCTGTAGGTGACAAATGACATCTGGGCTCTTCCCAGAGTTTGGCTATTGTGGCACTGCTGCTATAAACACTGGGGCCCAGGTGCCCCTGAAGATAACTACATTTGTATCTTTGGGGTAAATACCTAGTAGTGCAATTGTTGGGTCATAGGGTAGCTCTATTTTTACTTTCTTGAGGAACCTCCACAGTGTCTTCTAGAGTGGCTGTTTGCAGGTAAAATGATATTTTATGTGAAAAACCCAAAAGACTCCACCCCAAAATTACTAGAGCTCATACAGGAATTCAGCAATGAGGCAGAATATAAAATCAATGCACAGAAGTCAGTTGCATTTCTGTACGCTAAAAATGAGATAGAAGAAAGAGAAATTAAGGAATTGATCCCATTTATAATCGTACCAAAAACCATACGATACCTAGAAATAAACCTGCTACCCAGAACAATGTACACATTCAGTGCAATCCCTATCAAAATAGCACTGACATTTTTTAGAAAGCTGGAACAAATAATCCTAAAATCTGTATGGAACCAGAGAAGACCCCAAATACTTAGAGGAATTTTGAAAATGAAAACCAAAGTTGGTGACATCACAATTCCAGATTTCAAGCTATATTACAAAGCTGTAATCATCAAGACAATATGGTACTAGCACAGAAACAGACACATAGATCAATGGAACAGAATAAAGAATCCAGAAATGGACCCTCAACTCTATGGTCAACTAATCTTCAACAAAGCAAGAAAGAATATCCAATGGAAAAAAGACAGTCTCTTCAACAAATTATGTTGGAAAAATTGGACAGCCACATATAGAAGAATGACACTGGACCATTTTCTTACACTGTAGACAAACTAAAAATGGATGACAGACCTAAATGTGAGACAAGAATGCATCAAAATGCTAGAGGAGAATACAGGCAGTAACTTCTCTGGCAGTTGTCTTTGCAACTTTTTTCCAAATATGACCCCTGAGACAAGGGAAACAAAAGCAAAAATAAACTATTGGGATTATATCAAAATAAAAAGCTTCTGCACAGTGAAGAAAACAATCAACAAAACTAAAAGGCAACCTATGGAATACAAGAAGACATTTGCAAAAGACATATCTGAAGGGCTTAATAGCCACAATACATAAAGAACCTATAAAACTCGACACATAAAAAATAATTTAATTTTAAAATGGGTAGAAGACATGTAGAGACATTTCTCCAGAAAAGACATACATATGGCCAACAGAGACATGAAAAAATGCTTATTATCGCTTTATCATCAGGGAAATGCAAATCAAAACTGCAATGAGATATCACCTCCCACCAGTCAGAATGGCTAAAATCAACACCACAGGAAGCAAGAGGTATTGGTGAGGATCTGGAGAGAAGGTAATCTTACACTGTTGCTGGGGTTAAACTTGTGAAGTCACTATAGAAAACAGTATGAAGGTTCCTCAAAAAGTTAAAAATTGAACTACTCTACAATCCAGCAATCACATTACTAGGTATTTACCCAAAAACACAAGAACACTAATCCAAAGGGATAAATGCACCACTACAGTTATAGCAGCATTATTTATAATAGCCAAGATATGGAAGCAACTCAAGGTCTATTGATTGATGAATGGATAAAAAATATGTGATATGTAGATATATAGAGATAGATAGATAGATGATAGATAGATAGATAGATAGATAGATAGATAGATAGAAATACTATTCAGCCATAAAAAATAAAACCTTGCCATTTGCAACAACATGGATGGAGGTAGGGAATATAATTCAAAGTAAAATAAGTCAATCAGAGAAAGACAAATATGATATGATTCCACTCATATGTGGAATTTAAGAAATGAAACAAACAAGCAAAGGAAAAAAAAGAGAAACCAAAAATTAAACTATTAAGTGTATAGAACAAACTGATGGTTACCAGAAGGGAGAAGGTGGGAGGATTGGTTAAATAGCAGTAGAGATCAAGGGGTGCACTGGTTGTGATGCGCACTGGGTGTTGTACAAAAATGTCAAATCACTAATTTTATTCTGAATCACTGAAACTACTATGACACTATATTAACTAACTGGAATTAAAATAAAACCTTTAATGAAACAGGCGTAGAGGTTAAGGACATAGAATTGGTCATATCATAAGCAAATGTGTCAAGAGCAAAGGCAATCTGAGCCCTGAAGAGCAGTAATGATATTGTAAATGTTATTATGGAATTAAAAGCTTTTTAAAATAAAAGAAATAATTATTTGGTTAGGTATTGCGGCATTTAAAAGTGAGTAAAAATGGGAAAAGATATTTGCAAATGACATATCAGATAAAGGGCTAGTTTCCAAAATCTATAAAGAACTTATTAAACTCAACACCAAAGAAACAAACAATCCAATCATGAAATAGGCAAAAGACATGAAGAGAAATCTCACAGAGGAAGACACGGACATGGCTAACATGCACATGAGAAAATGCTCTGCATCACTTGCCATCAGGGAAATACAAATCAAAACCACAATGAGATACCACCTCACACCAGTGAGAATGGGGAAAATTAATAAGGCAGGAAACAACAAATGTTGGAGAGGGGATGCGGAGAAAAGGGAACTCTCTTCCACTGTTGGTGGGAATGTGAACTGGTGCAGCCACTCTGGAAAACTGGGTGGAGGTTCCTCAAAGAGTTAAAAGTAGACCTGCCCTATGACCCAGCAATTGCACTCTTGGGGATTTACCCCAAAGATTCAGATGCAATGAAACGCCGGGACACCTGCACCCCAATGTTTCTAGCAGCAATGTCCACAATAGCCAAACTGTGGAAGGAGCCTTGGTGTCCATCGAAAGATGAATGGATAAAGAAGATGTGGTCTATGTATACAAAGGAATATTCCTCAGCCATTAGAAACAACAAATACCCACCATTTGCTTCAACGTGGATGGAACTGGAGGGTATTATGCTGAGTGAAATAAGTCAATCGGAGAAGGACAAACAGTGTATGTTCTCATTCATTTGGGGAATATAAATAATAGTGAAAGGGAATATAAAGGAAGGGAGAAGAAATGTGTGGGAAATATCAGAAAGGGAGACAGAACATAAAGACTCCTAACTCTGGGAAATGAACTAGGGGTGGTGGAAGGGGAGGAAGGCGGGGGGTGGGGGTGAATGGGTGACGGGCACTTGACGGGATGAGCACTGGGTGTTATTCGATATGTTGGTAAATTGAACACCAATAAAAATTAATTTATTAAATAAATAAATAAATAAATAAATAAATAAATAAATAAATAAAAGTGAGTAAAATATAGACCTTATCTTTAAAAACCAACAATCTACTGAAGCAGGACTTTAACTTTAAATGACTTTAAACAAGGAAAAATATCTCAAGTTCTAAAATGCTTGGAAGGTGAAAAAGGAAAAAGTCCTCAATCACACAGAGGTGATGAGTAAAAGTTTCCTGAATGATACTAAAACTCTAGGTGTTAATTTAGCAACTGATAGTTCATACCAACTGTCCAAAGGTAAGAAAAAAAAAAGTACTTTTTGATAGTAACAAAGACTACAAGGACAGAAATCCTTAAGAGGAAGCCAAGGTCCATTTTGAAAAGTAAGGGTCATCCAGTAGAGCTGAAAAACCAGGATACCAGTGAATTATTCCAAATCAGGGTAAACAATCAGAGAACAAGACACAGATTTCCTTCAAAACACACACAAACCAAACTAAAGGTTATAAAAATACGAATAGTGCAAACACCAGGAAATGGTCTTCCAAGAGGCAGAAAAATATGTCCTATAAACAGGAGAAAAGTCAGTGAAAGAAAGATATATATTTGAGAAGATGGAATTAACACACAAGAACATCAAAATTATCTATTATAAATAATCTCCATCTGTTTAACAAGGTAGAAGAAAGATGAATGTGATGAAGAGATAAAGGGAAGACATAAAAATGCCCAGATCAAAGTTCTGAAATGAAAAGTACACTGATACGGGGCACCTGGCTGGCTCAGTCAGAAGGGTGTGCAACTCTTGATCTCAGGGTTGTGAGTTCAAGCCCCACGCTGGATATAGAGATTACTTAAGTAAATAAAGTTTTTAAAAAGTACATTGATGGAGGGAAACTGAGTGGGGAAAAATTAGAGAGGAAGACAAACCATTTTCAAATTATTGTGACATTATGACATATATAGAAGTAGAATATATGACCACAATGGCACAAAAGATGAGATGCGAGAAATGAAAGCACACCATATTAAGGTTCACATACTATATGAGAAGTGACACAATATTATTTGAAGGTAGACTGTGGTAAGTTAGGGATGTATATTGTAAACCAAACAACTAAACTCATTCAACAAAGGTAGGGAAAAAATAAAGAGAATGAAGAGATATATTCTGAAAACAAATATCAAGAGAGTAAATTTAAACACAACAATATTGATAGTTAAATTAAATAGAAAAATTCTGGGGCACTTCGGTGGTTAAGTGTCTACCTTTAGCTCAGGTCATGATTTCAGGGATCGAGCCCCAATGTTGGACTCCCTTCTCAACATGGAGTCTGCTTCTCTCTCTCCTTCGGCCTGCTGCTCTCCCTGCTTGTACACTCCCTCCTTCCCTCTCTCGTTCTGTCATATAAATAAAATCTTTTAAAAACAGAAAAGTTCTAAATACCCCAATATAAAAGGCAGAGATTCTCAACTGGATAACAAAGTAAGACTTAACTTTATGCTGTCTACAGAAAACCCTCATAACACATAAAGACATAGAAGTGTTAAAAATAAAAGAATGGAAAAGATATGCCATGCATCTGTAAATCAAAGGAAGATGGAGTGACTATATTAAAATCAGACAAAGTACATTTTAGAACAAGAAATACTAAAGATAAGAGAGATGTATTATGATAAAGGGGTCATTTCATCAACAAGATTTAATAATCCATAAAGAGCAGCAAGGAAATGATTGCCATAAAAATCAGAAAAGTGCTTAAGGGAGAGGAAAGTAGGTATAATTGAAAGGGAAATTGGACCAGTTATATTTCTTGAGTGTTTACCTCTTACACCATACTTTTTATGCAGTTTTCTGCCTAAATGTTTAATCTTACAAGGAAAGATTTTCTGGAGTTTTTTTAATTTAGGTTCATACAAACATGAGGTAATGTGAGATAAATATAAAAACTAAGAAAGCTAAGTTCAGACTAGTTCTGAGGCAGCTGTTCTAACACCATAGCAGAGATTCTAACTGAATCTACCTAAACAAGTGTAAAATTAATTGCATAATACTGAAATTCATAGAAAAATGGAAAAGAACAAACACAAAATAGTCCTACGTATTCAAGAAAGCCAGTACTCATAAAATCCTCATTGAAGTTTTCCATAATTAATTATATAGAATCTTTCATCAATAGGCTAGAAGTTTACATAAAACACTGACCTCAAGTAAAACCACAAGAAAATTAAAGTGTTTATACTGATTAACTCCATGAAAGAAGGGACTTGTCTGTTTTATTCATTATTGTATACCTAATGTACATTTAGAGTGGCAAACTGTCCTAGTTTGCTCAGATGTAGGACGTTAATGCTAAACCCAGGATGTTCCCACATAAATCAAGATGTTTCGCCACCCTGCCATAGTGCCCTGAACATTAATCAATAAATACAGATTTCGGGGATCCCTGGGTGGCGCAGCGGTTTAGCGCCTGTCTTTGGCCCAGGGTGCGATCCTGGAGACCCAGGATCGAATCCCATGTCGGGCTCCCAGTGCATGGAGCCTGCTTCTCCCTCTGCCTGTGTCTCTGCCTCTCTCTCTCTCTGTGTGACTATCATAAATAAATAAAAATTAAAAAATAAATAAAAAATAAATAAATAAATACAGAATTCATCAGTGATGTTCTAAATTACACCTTTCTTTAGTCATTCATTCAACAATAGTGAATGCTTTATCGTGTGCAGAGAGAGACAGTGAGGGTATAATAATGAATAAGCTAAAACTCTGGCCTCCAGTAATGGGAAAGCCAGACAAATAATATACTACAAACAATGCTGCCAATAATTAAGGTATAAAATATGGGAGAAGGTGGTTCTGGGGAATTAGGGTTAGTGGAGTGAGAGAAAATTCTGATTTGAGACATATGGATATATTGGCATGTGAAATGCCAACTATGAATGATAAATCAAACTGTCAGGTAGAAAGAAGAAATTAAGAAGAGAAGAGAAGGAAAAATTTGAAGAGAAAGAAATAAGTTCAGTTTGGGAAATACTGAGTTTGAGGCACCAACAGCAGAAGATAAATCAAACTGGCATGAAGCAATAGAAGTCCATTCTGAGAAAGAAGGTGGGCAGCATGTGATTAAAGGGCAAATTCTATAGCTACAGCAACTGCCACAAAACACAAAGGTCATTCTTCATATAAAAGCAATAACTAGATCTTTGAAACATACTCATTTTCAGGGACATCAACATATACAGCAATCACATACATATTGTTTATTTAAACTTAAAGACCGATTGCATTCCCTGAGGTGGTCTCCCTAAATTGACTGGCTAATAAAAATAAATCATTATTGGTGGCATAAGCTCATAGGCATGAGTGGAAGGGCATGGAAAGCTCGTGCTTCTGTGGCAGGTAAAGCTAACCACTCCTCCATCAAAGAAGAAATCTGGGGAAGAATATACTTAGGAGCCAATGTTACCCAGCTTAGATAACTGGTATGGAACCAGTACAGATAACTAATACACAGCTGATGTAGGGTGCCATTTATTATGTAAATCAAGTTCGAACAGCAATTAAATTCTCCTTAACACAATATGTGAGGAGAAGTCACTAAAAGAACTATGTTTTTATCATATTATATTTACCAGACTGGTTGTCTGTGGGGAAAATTCACTTTGTTGAAATAAAATACACTTGCTTCTTAGATAAATGTGAGAAAATCAGGAATAGCTCTCACTAATCTGGAACTGGAATATCCATTCTGTCTCCTATTGATGAAATCAGAGCAGCTCGGTCCTATCCTTTTTAGGCTGCAAATCCTGGGTTGAAAAGAGTCTCTCTGATTAAATGGCCAAAGCCTGAGGCAATAAAGTTTGCAGTTTGGGGTGAAAAGAATTTCCTGAGGCAAGTATGAAGATAATACACTGGAGGACTGACCAAAGAGGCTATAGTAATAGAGTGGTAGTTAGAAAAAAGAAAAGTTAGGAATAAAGACTATTTGCATCTTTCTTTTTTTTTTTAATTAATTTTTATTGGTGTTCAATTTACCAACATACAGAAAAACACCCAGTGCTCATCCCGTCAAGTGTCCACCTCAGTGCCCGTCACCCACTCCCCTCCAACACCCGCCCTCCTCCCCTTCCACCACCCCTAGTTCGTTTCCTCGAGTTAGGAGTCTTTATGTTCTGTCTCCCTTCCTGATATTTCCCAACATTTCTTTTCCCTTCCTTTATATTCCCTTTCACTATTATTCATATTCCCCAAATGAATGAGAACATACACTGTTTGTCCTTCTCCGATTGACTTATTTCACTCAGCATAATACCCTCCAGTTCCATCCACGTAGAAGCAAATGGTGGGTATTTGTCGTTTCTAATTGCTGAGTAATATTCCATTGTATACATAAACCACCATCTTCTTTATCCATTCATCTTTCGATGGACACCGAGGCTCCTTCCACAGTTTGGCTATTGTGGCCATTGCTGATAAAAACATCGGGGTGCAGGTGTCCCGACGTTTCATTGCATCTGAATCTTTGGGGTAAATCCCCAACAGTGCAATTGCTGGGTCATAGGGCAGGTCTATTTTTAACTCTTTGAGGAACCTCCACACAGTTTTCCAGAGTGGCTGCACCAGTTCACATTCCCACCAACAGTGTAAGAGGGTTCCCTTTTTTCCGCATCCTCTCCAACATTTGTTGTTTCCTGCCTTGTTAATTTTCCCCATTCTCACTGGTGTGAGGTGGTATCTCATTGTGGTTTTGATTTGTATTTCCCTGATGGCAAGTGATGCAGAGCATTTTTTCATGTGCGTGTTGGCCATGTCTATGTCTTCCTCTGTGAGATTTCTCTTCATGTCTTTTGCCCATTTCATGATTGGATTGTTTGTTTCTTTGGTGTTGAGTTTAATAAGTTCTTTATAGATTTTGGAAACTAGCCCTTTATCTGATATGTCATTTGCAAATATCTTCTCCCATTCTGTAGGTTGTCTTTTAGTTTTGTTGACTGTATCCTTTGCTGTGCAAAAGCTTCTTATCTTGATGAAGTCCCAATAGTTCATTTTTGCTTTTGTTTCTTTTGCCTTTGTGGATGTATCTTGCAAGAAGTTACTGTGGCCGAGCTCAAAAAGGGTGTTGCCTGTGTTCTCTTCTATGATTTTGATGGACTCTGGTCTCACATTTAGATCTCTCATCCATTTTGAGTTTATCTTTGTGTATGGTGAAAGAGAGTGGTCCAGTTTCATTCTTCTGCATGTGGATGTCCAATTTTCCCAGCACCATTTATTGAAGAGACTGTCTTTCTTCCAGTTGATAGTCTTTCCTCCTTTATCGAATATTAGATGACCATACATTTCAGGGTCCACTTCCGGGTTCTATATTCTGTTCCATTGATCTATGTGTCTGTTTTTGTGCCAGTACCACACTGTCTTGATGACCACAGCTTTGTAGTACAACCTGAAATCTGGCATTGTTATGCCCCCAGATATGGTTTTCTTTTTTAAAATCCCCCTGGCTATTCGGGGTCTTTTCTGATTCCACACAAATCTTAAAATAATTTGTTCTAACTCTCTGAAGAAAGTCCATGGTATTTTGATAGGGATTGCATTAAACGTGTACATTGCCCTGGGTAACATTGACATTTTCACAATATTAATTCTGCCAATCCATGAGCATGGAATATTTTTCCATCTCTTTGTGTCTTCCTCAATTTCTTTCAGAAGTGTTCTATAGTTTTTAGGGTATAGATCCTTTACCTCTTTGGTTAGGTTTATTCCTAGGTATCTTATGCTTTTGGGTGCAATCGTAAATGGGATTGACTCCTTAATTTCTCTTTCTTCAGTCTCATTGTTAGTGTATAGAAATGCCATTGATTTCTGGGCATTGATTTTGTATCCTGCCACGCTACCAAATTGCTGTATGAGTTCTAGCAATCTTGGGGTGGAGGCTTTTGGCTTTTCTATGTAGAGTATCATAACATGGTTTCTTCTATGTAATAAAATTCACACATTGACAAAGTTCCATGACATATATATTCAATTAACTCAACAATATCATTAAATAGCTTTAAAAATCTCAGATTTAAGTGATATACATATCTGGTTTAGCTTATAATATTAAACTTATATTATGAACACAAAAAGTTTATTATAAATTTATATTTAGCTTAACATATAATATATATGTATCTATGGGTATAACTGAACTCTTATAAAATATAGTATTATATATTTTGAAACTTTTTATTTGGTATTAATTTCAAATTTATGGGGATCCCTGGGTGGCTCAGTGATTTAGTGCCTGCCTTTGACCCAGGGCGTGATCCTGGAGTCCTGGGATCGAGTCCCACATCGGACTCCCTGCATAGAGCCTGCTTCTCCATCTGCCTGTGTCTCTGCCTCTCTCTTTCTCTCTGTGTCTCTCATGAATAAATAAACTCTTTAAAAAAGTAAAAATAAAAAATTTCAAATTTACAAAAAAAATTGCATGAATAAAAATAATTCATAAAATACATGTATAATGTTTACCCAGAGTCACCCATTGCTAACATATCATCTGCTTTTTTAATTTGTCCACACTGTTTCTGTCTCTTTCTTTATGTTCATTCTTTCCTCTCTATCCCCCTGAGTGTGTCTATGTGCACACATATGCACACACACAGACATGCAGCATGTATATACAACCATTTAATAGGAAGTTATATATATTATGGCCTTTTACCCTCAAATACTTTGGTGTACATTTACTAAAAGTATGGATTTTTTTTTTTACATATCTGAGGCACAGTTACCAACTTTAGTAAACATACCAATGATATATTTTTACCTAATCAACTATTCACATTCCAAATCTATCAGTTGATCTAATAACACCTTGTTGCATTTTCTCCCTTTAGTATATAATCTAGTCTAGGTTCAGATATTGCTTTTAGCCTCCTTTAATATTAGAACATTTCTTAAACCTTCCTTTGTATTCTGTAACTTTGGAAGAATATAGCACCCTACCTTTGTATACTAAAACTTTCATTAGTTGGGACTTCTCTGATGCTTCCTCATGATTACACTCACATTGTGCATTTCTGGACAGCATACTAAATAGGTGATGTAGCTTTCTCAGAGTATCATATGTGGAGATACATGATGTTCTTGAACCTCAATTGTCATTTTAATTTTATAAAATTGAATACTCCCTCTTCATTTAAGCAAGAGCCCTCTCCTCTCTCCCAATTATTCATTTCATTATATATCTACTTATGAATTAATAATCCATATGAAACTATGAATGCAGGCAGCCCAAGTGGCTCAGCAGTTTAGTGCCGACATTGGCCCAAAGTGTGATCCTGGAGACCCGGGATTGAGTCCCATGTCAGGCTCCCTGCATGGAGACTGCTTCTCCCTCTGCCTGTGTCTCTGCCTCTCTGCCTCTCTCTCTCTCTCTCTCTCTCTGTCCCTCATGAATAAATAAATAAAATCTTTAAAAAAAAAAAAGATAGAAAGAAACACTCGTAAAACAATCAATGTGATTCATCATATCAGCAAGAGAAAAAACAAGAACCATATGATACTCTCATTAGATGCAGAGAAAGCATTTGACAAAATACAGCATCCATTCCTGATCAAAACCCTTCAGAGTGTTGGGATAGAGGGAACTTTCCTCGACATCTTAAAAGCCATTTACGAAAAGCCCACAGCAAATATCATTCTCAATGGGGAAGCACTGGAAGCCTTTCCCCTAAGATCAGGAACAAGACAGGGATGTCCACTCTCACCACTGCTGTTCAACATAGTTCTGGAAGTCCTCGCCTCAGCAATCAGACAACAAAAAGACATTAAAGGCATTCAAATTGGCAAAGAAGAAGTCAAACTCTCCCTCTTCGCCGATGACATGATACTCTACATAGAAAACCCAAAAGCCTCCACCCCAACATTGCTAGAACTCATACAGCAATTTGGTAATGTGGCAGGATACAAAATCAATCCCCAGAAATCAATGGCATTTCTATACACTAACAATGAGACTGAAGAAAGAGAAATTAAGGAGTCAATCCCATTTACAATTGCACCCAAAAGCATAAGATACCTAGGAATAAACCTAACCAAAGAGGTAAAGGATCTATACCCTAAAAACTATAGAACACTTCTGAAAGAAATTGAGGAAGACACAAAGAGATGGAAAAATATTCCATGCTCATGGATTGGCAGAATTAATATTGTAAAAATGTCAACATTTGCATCTTTCTTTTGAAGATCTAAGATTCTAGGATCCTCTACCCCTCTGTGATTCAAAGTAGCAAGTTATATAAAGTCCCAACATCTACTCTTCCTACATCATATTCTATATAAATAATCTACCTGACCCTTAATTGAAATAACTGTGTATATTTCTGTATAGTCCAGGGTGTCGCTGATCTTAAAGAAGGGTAAAGCAGAATAAACCTTGGAAAGAGATAAGCCACTTTTAAATTATCCAATAAGGAAATGACACCTATACCTTCTATTATCAGCATGTTGTTGTTGAGTATTGCCAAAACAGGGCTCGACAGGATGCAGCTGCTCTGAGTTACCAAGCACAGAATTTCCTAGTTTCTTTCACAAGTCAACAAGACAAAATTCTACAAAACAGTAAAAAAAGGGCCTTGCAACACCCCACTTACTGCTCTCTAAGCAGAGTTCACATAAGTCATGTAGTGAGTTTTTTAATTCTGCTATATGTAGCTCATTAGACTTGTTTTAAAATTTTATTCCAAGAATTACTGTTTATTTTTTTTATTAAGTATTTATGTGTTATGGTATTGAGCTAAAAACTGAGAGTAACATTGTGTCAGTCAGATAAGTTAACAGATAAATTAAGATATAGTATCAAAGTGCTATGAAAGAGTCATCAAGGAGTCAGAGAAAAACTGGAAAAATAGTAGAGTCAGAGAACAATTTCACTTTACCTCAATCTAAAAGAGTATGTAGGACTCAGCCAAGTGAGAAACAAAGGAACAGCACGCAAGGCAAAATATCAGCAGCTACAAAAGCTTGGAGGTGAGTGAGCATGAACTTCTAGAAAATGCAAAGTTGAAACTGCTGATAGTATGTGGGTAAAGTGTTGGGTGTGGGTGAGAGAGGATGTGGAAGGCCAGGTAAAGGATCAGACCATGAAGAATCTTATGCACTATGTTAAGTAGTTCAGATTTTAACCTTAGTGTTAAAAGGAATTTTTTTTATACAAATAAGATAATTATATCTTAGGAAGATCATTTTAGCCATAAGAGAGAAGTTGGAAACTGAAATAGAGGAAAACCAGCAATATTTTATTGGTTTAACTTAGAATAGAAATAACGAGGCCTGAACAGTCAAGGGCAGTTACATGAAGAAGGGGAACTGATTTAAGAGACAATGAGAATATAGAACCAATAGATCTAAATGACCAATGGGCATGGTCAGTCATAAAAAGTCTAGCATAATTCCAAAATGTAAAGTTTATAATTGACTGATAGGGAATTTTTCAAAGGGGTTAGTAATGATGGGGAAAATGATGAACTCAGACACTTGGGAGTTTCAGATGTTAGAGAACACCCAGATAAAGATGTTCAAAAAAGTAAGAGCAATGAGAAGCCCTAACATCAAGAGAAAGTTCATCTTAGAGATATAAATCACCCACCTCTCTGAAGACTTTCTTTTGGGAGCCATAAGAATCTGAATAGGGATAATAAAACTATGGATTTGAACAAGAAAGTGCATGAGAAAAGAAATCACCAAAGGAAGGAAAATATACTATATAAACATTTAAAAGACATTCAGAAAAATAAAAACCTTTAAAGAAGACAACAAAGAACTGATTACTGAGGGGAAAAATGATTGCCTGATTCAACATTTAACAAACGTTTATTAGGTCCTAACCACGCATCAGGCACTGTTTCAAGATAATTGGAAAAAGAACCAGGAGAAAATGATGATGTTACAGATATCAGGGGAAAAAATATTTCTAAAGACAGTGTTCAGCTGTGTTAAATAAAATAAGGATAGAAAAGCATCACAGGCGTAAGTATTTGGGGTGGTGGTTGGTGGTTGATATATTGTTAGGGAGTTAATGTTTACAACAACTCAATTGTATTAAATATAGACAAAGGCTCCAAGACCACTGAATGTCACAAGCCAAAAAGCAGTAAAATTCAAAAATTAAAACAATGACAAATCTGCACTCCACCCAAAGAAGCCTAAATCAACATAATATCCTAATCTGATCAGTCATGTAAACATGGTAATAGCATTTGTTTAAAAATATAGTGTAACAATAGGGGAAATGCAGATTAACAAGGGAAAAACTGTAATTTGGATGGTAGTAAGCTCCATAAAATCATCAAATTAAAGAAAGCAGACAGCAAATTATAAGTATTCGTTAAATGTTTCCCTTAAGTCACTAACGGCAAACAAATGAGAGCAAATAATTATTGCAAGTAATTAATTATCCATTCCCACTCCATCTCTTCAAATATAGCTTTTTTCCCCCCAGAATGTGGGCTCTCAATAGTATGTTCAAAAAGACGATGGAGGGGATGCCTGGGTGGCTCAGTGGTTGCGCATCTGCCTCAGGCACAGGGCCCGATCCCAGGGACCTGGGATCGAGTCCCACATCGGGCTCCTTGCAGGGAGCCTGCTTTTCCCTCTGCCTATATCTCTGCTTCTTTCTCTCTCTCTGTGGGTCTCTCATGAATGAATGAATGAATGAATGAATGAATGAATGAATAAATAAACAAACTCTTAAAAAAAAAACAAAAAGAAGATGGATATGGACAGTTAGGAAGCATCTATCCAAAAATACACGGCATTATCTTTAAATCACACTGCAAAATAGAAAAGTTACATGTTCGTAAATGAAGTGTCTCTGGGTTCATGGTAGCAAAGGAATGTGAAGCAGAAGGATCACAAAGAAAATCAACAGTAAGCGGGAAGAAGTGTACAGACTTTGAAGACTCACACAGTCGTCAGAGCCAGGAAATCAAATTCCTAGATCTAACCGGTGCACCTGAAAGTATGATGGAGACAACCACTGTAGCATCAAGAGTCCTACCCATGGGCTTAGTGACCCTGTGAGACGCGACACAGGAATGATTTTACCATTTATCGTCTGTAACATAGGGAGAGTATTTTCCCTATTTCATGCTTTGTTGCACTTATGAAACGGTACCATTATGTGTAACAAGCACAGAGAAGCGGGCCTGGCCGGCAGTGAGGTGCGTGGCAGTCGGGTTGCCTTTCCCTACCTCTTACCTGTTGCCTGCTGCTTCAGAACAGGTACCTGGTAGGATCCAGGACCCACATGCTCCTCAGTGCTGCCACCTTCAGCCAATCTGAGCAAGCGGGGAGCTCGATCGTACATAAGGGCGGGAGGCAGGGGCGGGGCGGGGCGGGGCGGGGCGGGGCGGGAGGAGCCGCCCCTGAAAGGGAGCGAGCGCTGGCGACAGTCTGAGGAGGGCCGGGCAAGGCTGGAAAGAACGGACGCGCTACCGTAGAGGCCGTCGCCCACTGGGGTCAGGTTTCCCCTGGGTCCATCTCTAGTCCCGCGGCAAAGTGAAAAGCGGTGCGAACAGAGATACGATATCGCACACGACCATCGATCCGTTCACCAGCCGAGAGGCGAGGCGCCCCGCTACGAAACGAGATTAAGAAGCAGGCGCCAGCCCCTGTACTTCCGGTCTTCCCCCCGCCCCGGAAGTCTCTAGGAGGCAGGTGTTGAAGCGCCCCCCCCCCCCCCCCGCCAACCTCTCGGAGCATGCGCACTGAGCTGCGAACCTCCCGCCTCGTGCTGCCGGGCGCTCAGCGTGCGCTGCACCGGAGAACCGGGGGAACCTTGGAGCTCCTTAGAAAGCATTAGAGCTTCACTTGACCATGATCCCTTTCCGCTACAAGCCAGCTAGAACGGCAGGGAAAGACCTTAACAGAAAATGTGAAAGAAAAAAAAAAATTCTCTCCAAGCAGAGCCTGGGTTCTGCAAGCTCAGTCCCCCCCCCCCCCCCCGCGACAACTACAACTACTTTCGCACGTCCTGAGGGGAAACCCCTCTGAGTCTCCCGAACGGGTCATCTAAACTGAGGAGAATCTCAGGAAGTGGTGGTGACAAGAAACAGGGAACCCGAGAAAGGAGAGGAAAAGCTCCCTTTGTGGTCCTAATCCAGGCCACAACTCTGTGGACTCCCACTGTTTATAATGCAAAGCAAGGGCTTGAGGAAGCCCAGTCCACCCTGCCCCCCCCCCCCCCCCCCCCCCCCCCCCCCCATTGCGCCTCTGAGCCTTGGGCCGAAGGAATCCGCCTGGTGCAAAGGTCTTACGTTGCCTATTCGGGAATCCACCTTAAAGTGGTCTCTGGCTTTTTTTTTTTTTTTCCAGCAAGAATCCCTTCCAGATTCTAATCACCCTTAAGGCTTAAATAGAACTGTCTCGACCATGCCTCACCCCCAAATGAACTACATCACTTTAACTTGTACCTACTACAAATTTTTATAGTATTTATATTCTGTAGAACAGGATTTGATACTCAATTCTGTAGGTCATTTACTATGACAGTTGTCCCATATACGTTAGAATGCTCTCCATACAAGGCTATATGTTTCTCAAGGAACTATCTGTAATACCTTTTTCTTTTTCCAACTCAGTAGCTGGCTGAATATTTACTTTAAAAAAAAAAAAACACATTCACACACACACACACACAAAAAAAAACACATATTGGCATATACTATATATAGACTGTTGGCTATCCGGATACAAAGATACAACAAAGTTCAGCCTCAGGCATTCTGTATGAAATGGAAAAAGAGATGTGTATGTGTATTAGCCATAATATGAGGTGACAAGAGAGGTGTAAGAGATAAGAAAAAAATATTGCGGGGCTTTGAAAACCAAGTCTTCCTACTAAGAAACTAGATACTGACCAGTAATCCTTTCTCACTGACCTCATTTCTCCTTGCATGCTTGCAGAAACCCTCATAGTTTTCCTGGTTATTTAAATTGTATTTTCCCACGCTTCCACAGATATCCATTGAGATCTAGAATACATTTACTATTAGATTTTATGATATAGTATGAAGAAAAGAGTCACAGAAACAAAAAGAAAAATCAGTATGCTTTGGAGGATGATCCAGGGTGCTTGTAAATTAGCCTTTTGTTGGTGGACATTCCTTATGGAATTTTCCCTTGACCCAAACAGGAATATAAACCCAGAAAGCAAATTCACGTCTAGGCCATCTTTGTAGTAGACACATGCAGACAGACAACCTCCAACCTGTTCATGTCTGCAGTGGCCCTGATTACTCTTTCCTTGGATTGATTTGGGTTTGAGATTGGGAATGGAAGTGATAGAGCAGGGTTTATCTGCTTTTTGATTTGATTTTTGGCCAGTGAGCCTAACCTAGTTTAGACAGAAAGAGTTCTTCATAGGGTCTGCCCTAGTTCATTTGCAGATCAAACAGGACTTTGTGACCTTAAGATCTTTGTGCCAGCTACATACACAGTGTTTCTCTTGCCTGCCTCCTCAGTGCATGTTCTTTCCTCAAGGACCTCATAGAAGGGTAACTGATGAATGGCAGGACTATGATGTTGGCTGGTCTTATGGCCGGATCCTACCTTTGTATCTAAATAAAGATACAGCCTCTACACTCTTTATAATTTTGTAACACTTGGGTCTCTCAGAATCTCCATTCTTAACAGAGTCTTTTTTTAAAAAGTTTTTAGTGTGAAAATCTTTCCTCTATTTCCTTGACCATGTGACTATTCTCTCTACCTTTCCCAGCTATTATTTTTTCCTTATGGTTCAATAACAAGAGTGGTACACCATATTTCAGAATTGGAAAATCTTTTTAAATGAGCACAGTAAATCTTTTTTTGTTATCTCTCACTGTGGTAGATATTTTCTGAATAGTTTAGAATGAATGTGCTGGAGAAAAAAATAAATACATTAACACAGAATTATAATTACATGTAAAGACAAAATAAAGAATTTGGCTCAGCATTTCTCAGTTCCTGCAAAATAGTTTTACTACTAATTAACCACCCTATATAACTGTTTCCATGGTATTAGTAAGAATTGGAACCTTGTTTGAACTAAGATTTATTTGACTACAAAATTTGGGTTCTTTCCATTCCTGCATACTGGCTACCACTAGAATAAACTTTAAAATGAAGTTTGAATAAATCAGATTGATTCTTCATCAAATTGTTAACTGCAACAAAGAACCCTACACTCACCAATTTCTCCTTATAACATTCTGAGGATTAAGTAGATAATAGGTGATAGCTGGAGTATTGCATGAGATGTGGGAATTCTGCCTTCAATAACTTTAAATACCTTATAAATATTATAAAACTGAATTGGTTTTGAAAACTAATTTCTTCAGCCCATTATGATTTGGTTTTCCATTGTTTTGCTCTTTGTAAAGATAAAAATCAAATAATAGTTATACATCACTTGTCATGTATTATACAACTGAGTGTACTTTTTCAGTGTTATTAGAGGTCACATTGTAAAGTGATATGCATTCAAGTTAAAATGGTAAAAATAGGGATCCCTGGGTGGCGCAGCGGTTTAGCGCCTGCCTTTGGCCCAGGGCGTGATCCTGGAGACCTGGGATCGAATCCCACGTCGGGCTCCCGGTGCATGGAGCCTGCTTCTCCCTCTGCCTATGTCTCTGCCTCTCTCTCTGTGACTTCTCTGCCTCTCTCTCTGTGACTATCATAAATAAATAAAAGATTTTAAAAAATAAATAAATAAATAAATAAATAAATAAAATGGTAAAAATATATAATCATTTGAAGCTTATAAAGTATATTTTATGTTAAGTATTTTCTTTAATATAAATTTTTTCTCTAATCTGCTGACTTTATATGATTCTGAAATATCAAAATTTCATGAAATGTGTTTTAAAAATTATACCATGTTATCAGTGGTCAGTGGCCACCTGATTTTCTTCACTTATGTTCATTGAGTACCTATTATGTGTTAGTACTATGTGAAGTACCTTATATAAATAATCTAAATCAGTTCTCATAACTCATGAGGTAGGTTCTATTAATATCTTTATTAATATGCTGAAAGCCATTAAATTTCTCTCCTAGTATCACATAGTTAATGAATAATGAAGCTGGATTTCAAGCTAGTCAGTTTGACTCTAGACCTATTTTCCTCTTTTTTTTTTTTTTAAGTAGGCTCCAATGTGGGGCTCAAACTCATGACTCATGATGGAGACCTGAGCTGATATCAAGAGCCAGATGCTTAACTACCTTGAGCCGCCCAGATGGCCCTCTAGACCTGTTTTCAATAGCCATTATACGGGAAATGTTTCCAGCTATGCTCTACTTCCACACCCAATAATTTTTTTCTCAACTCTTAGTTGAGATTGGCTGTGTGTTTGTTTATTCATCTAAAATAGTAGGTCTAGAGGTAGTCTTTCGGGGGTAATATGGTGGCTCCTTGATGGCACAGAGCCAGGATGCTCTATTATGCTGCTCCATATTTTGATGTATGCCTCCCAGTCTGAGCTGAGATCATGGTCTAAAAATTATTTGCTAGAGTTCTAGCCATTAGAAGCAGCAGGAAGGGAAAATAAAAGTATATCCCTCTCCCTTTCAAGGATACTTCCCAGAAGTAACACACAGAAAATATATGTTTATGGATGTTCACAAGTATGTTTCACTGAAAAAATGTGAAACTTAAAAAGTCACAAATTTTCAGATGATGACAACTAACAACGGAGACTCTTTGTAGGAGAATGTGCACCTATTATCACACCCATAAGTGAAAACTGTGGACTCAGCCTCATAATTTGTAAAATCTATATAGGCTATTTTTTTTCTCCTTGGGTTATCTCCAGTTTAATTATTTTATGTCATGTATGTTCATTGGGACTAATATATGCTACTGATTCCTTCCTAATCTTCGATGGCTAAACTTGCTATGTGGAAAAATAAATCAAGTCACCTCAAAAAAAAAAAATATATATATATATGCTTAGATTTCATTGGCCCAATGTAGCTATATGTCAAAAGGCACATGTAGCTATAAAAGAGGCTGGGAAATATATCCTATCTCTGGGTAAAGGTTTCTATTACTAAGGAGAAGGGAGTCAATGTAAAGAGAAACACCTCTAGGTTTTTCCCACAATCACCCTTTGGGGAAACTTTCCCCTCCCTAGGTATCCAAAGTAATCTACTTTCCAGATTCTAATTATACTTTCCGTTACCAGCACCTACTGTCCCCTCTAATTTTTTCTCTCATTTTTCTTTCTTTCCCATCTTCTTCTCTCTTTCTTCCTTGATAATCATTCATTCTCAGACCATGTATCCTCTTTGAGATTCAGGCATTTCCAAGTGTCTGCTCAACCTTTAAATGTAAGTGATCCACCATCACTTCAAATTAAATGTTCTCAAACCTTAACCCTTTTTTTCCTCTGGAAAGCTTGATCATCCTCCTAATCTCCTATTTCTGTTCAGAAGAGCAATATCTTCCCATACATAAGGCTTAAAAACCTCTTAGACTACTTCTACTCTTTGAGAGAAACAGCTGCCACATCCCACATCCAAACAGCTGCCAGTTCCATTGTTTCCTCCTGTGTGATGTTTCTGAAATCCACCTCTCACCACATTCTCATTGTCATTTGTTGATGCTCTCAACCTACGGATTTGGTGTATTCTAACATCTTAATTGGAATCCCTTTTAAAATCCGTTTGTTGCAAGATCCCACACACTACAGTTAGGTTAATTTTCCTAAGTATAGTTTGGAAAATGTCACTCTCCTGCTCAGAAATCTCCTATTGCTATTGTGTGTGTTTGTCATTGGGTGTTTCAAACAAGCCAACTTACCTTTCAGTTGCTGTATCTTCTAGTACTCCCTATTCACACAAGTTACGTATTGTTCACACAAACCTTGCCCTTTTCATCTCTGCCTGGAAATGCCCTTCCTTCTTATTTATGATGTTAAACTCTAAGGAATATCATTTTTTAATTATAGCATTTAGATAGCACATTATAAAGAGAACATTTTTAATATTTGTTGAATTTTTTTAAGATTTTATTTATTTATTCATGAGAGACACAGAGAGAAAAGCAGAGACACAGGCAGAGGGAAAAGCAGAATGCAGATGCTCAACCACTAAGCCACCTAGGCATCCCTGTTTGTTGATTTTTTTAAAAAGATAATAAAATATAAAATGAAAAACCAGCAAAGCAATATTGCTTTTGATACCAGATTAGTACTTTAAATTTAATGAGAATCAAAATTTGTAAATGTTATGAAAACACAAAAGAGTACTGGCTACTCCTTGAGAAAAGAATGAACCATGCATATAGTAATTATTCATCCCCTGTAGGTTTTCACAGACATCAATATTTGCTGATAGTTTTTTGTTGCTTTTTTAAAAAGTTTTGTTCTGGAGGCACCTAGCAGGCTGTTGGTGGAGCATTCAAATCTTGATCTCAGGGTTGTGGGTTTGAGCCCCATGTTGGGTGTGGAGATTACTTAAAAATAATATCTTTTTTTTTAAGGGCAGCCCAGGTGGCTCAGCGGTTTAGCACCGTCTTCAGCCCAGGGCCTGATCCTGGAGACCCGGTATCGAGTCCCACATCGGGCTTCCTGCATGGAGCCTGCTTCTCCCTCTGCCTATGTCTCTGCCTCTCTGTGTCTCTCATAAGTAAATAAAATATTTTAAAAAAAAACAAAAAAACAAAAAAAAATGATATCTTTTTTTAAAAAAAAGTTTTGTTCTGGGGCACCTGGGTGGCTCCACGGTTAAGCATCTGTCTTGGGTTTAGGGCATAATCCCACGTCCAGGGATCAAGTCCTGCATTGGGTTCCCAGTGAGAAGCCTGCTTCTCCCTCTGCCTGTGTCTCTGCTTTTCTCTCCGTGTCTCTCATGAATATATAAATAAAATCTTTAAAAAAAAAAAGTTTTGTTCTGAGGGGCACCTGGATGGGTTAAGTGTCTGCCTTCAACTCAGGTCATGATCCCAGGGTCCTGGGATTGAGCCCCACATCTGGCTCCCTACTCAGCAGGGAGCCTGCTTCTCATTCTCCCTCTGCCACTCCCCCTGCTTATGTTTTCTTGCTCTCTCTCAAGTGAATAAATAAAGATCCTTTAAAAAAAAAAAAAGTATTCTATCAGATAGAAGGAGACCAAGAGGAAAAGTTTGGGAATTTAAGGAGCCAACTTTTCAGAGGTAGTACCAAGAATCACAGAGTTTTCTACTTGTTAGAGTGTGTTAAGCATGTCTATACTAGTAAGTACATCTATAGTACATCTATACTAACGTACCAATTATTAATATGAAGACATGTAATATGTCTAAGTGAAAACATATTAGATCAAGAGAAGTAGAAGATAAGCTATAGACTAGGAGAAAATATTTGTGAAAAACACACCTGATAAAGCACTATTATTCAAAATATGCAAAGACTCTTAAAACTCAACAATAAGAAAGCAAGTGACCCAATTAAAAAAATGGACAAGAGATCTAAATACCTCATCAAAGAAGATATAAAGGTGGCAAATAAGAATATAGCAAGATGTTCAATATCACATGTTATCAGGGAAATGTGAATTAAAACAAGATACTACTTATATTGAGTTCTCCAGAGAAATAAAACCAATGAGATATATATATGAGGAGAGTTATTACAGGAATTGGCTCATGTAGTTATGGAGGCTGAAAAGTCCCACAATCTGCCATCTGCAAATTGGAGAACCAAGACTTCTGGTGATATAATTCAGTCCAAGTCCAAAGGCTTGAGAACCAGGAAGTCAATAGTATAACACCCAATCCAAGGTCAAAGACCTAAGAATTGAGGGCCACTGGTGTAAGTCTCAGAGTCTAGGCCCAAGAATAAGGAGTTCAGATGCCTAAGGGCAAGAAAAGATGGCTAGCCCAGCTCAAGAAGAGAGAAAATTTGCCCTTCCTTTGCTTTTTTTCTTCCATTCATTCCCCCTATGAATTGGATGATGCCTGCCCACATTGATGAGGACAGATCTTCTTCACTCAGTCTACTGAATGAAGTGCTAATCTCTTCTGGAAACACACCACAGGCAAACCCAGAAATAATGTTATACTAGTTTTCTGAACATTCTCTAGGCCTGTCAAGTTGCCACATAAAATTAACCATCCCATCACTACACACCTATAAGAATGACCAAAATCCAGAGCACTGACAATACAAAATACTGATAAGGATATAGAGCAATAGGATTATTGCTTGTGAGAATACAAAATGGTACAGTCACCTTGAAAGACAATTTGGCGGTTTCTTACAAAACAGCACAGGTGTTGTATAAATGCCCAGCATCCTCTTCAAGAACGGAACCTCCAATGAGATATATGCTGCACTCCTTTGCTACTTCAGAAAGCTCTGTGTGGATTCACCAGGAATTTTCTCTGCCTATTCAGGAAAAGTTGTCATGCCAAATGAAGAATTAAAGCATTCTGGTAGAGAATATTCTGGCTCCTTCTGTTGCTGCCTCTCAGACAAGGCCACAAGCTTGAGAGAGGTTATCTTATTTATTAGAAGAAATCTGAAGTTGGATGAGGGCCAAATGGAAAGTGGCCATGGCTCTCCCAGGTAGCATCATGGATGGTACAACAGAGTAGATAGTGGAGAGCCTATATAGCAGCTTTATTCTTAATTGTCAAATCTTGAAAGCAACCAAGACATCTTTCAGTGGGTGAATGGATATATGGAGTACATCCAGACAATTGAATATTATTCAGCACAAAAAAGACATAAGCTATCAAGCCATGAAAAGTATAAAAGAAACTTAAATGCATATTACTAAGTGAAAGGAGCCATTCTGAAAAGGCTATATACTGTATAATTCTGGAAAAGGCAAAACTATAGAAACAAAAGATCAGCTGTAACCAGTTGTGGAGTAGGGAGAAGAGATGAACAGATGGAGCACAGGATTTTTAGCACAGTGAAAACACTCTGTATAATATTATAATGATGGCTATATGTCATTATACATTTGTTCAAATCCATAGTATATGCAACACCAAGAGTGAACCCTAATGTAAACTATGGACTTTAGGTAATTATAATGTGTCAATATAGATCCATCCACAGTTTAAAAAAAAAGTACAATTCTGATGAATGATATTGATAATTAGGGAAGGTATGCATGTGTGGAGGCAGGGAGCATATGGAAAACCTCTGTACGTCTATCTCAATTTTGTTGTGAAACTAAAAACACTCTTAAAGAAATAAGTCTTTTAAAGAAAAGAATATGGGGAAAATATTGGATAGAGAATCAGCTAATGATATCCATTTACTCCACTGTACTATCATTATGATTCTTGTATATTTAAAAAGATGCTCAATAAGTGTTTATTAAATTACATGGAATTTCCAGGAATTTCAGTGAAATAATGTGGTATCTTAAAAAATTGAAAGAATGAGTCTCACACAAGGAATCTAGGGATATAGTAACTTAAATATAATCTCTTTCCCCTCAACTACCAACTTTAATATATCTAAAGTCTCCTAAGTAAAACCATTTCTGATGTCTCTGAGCAGACAGTTACAGGTAAAGGCTTGGGTTCTATGAATGTCCCATTAGGGAAAATAGGATGAGGGCTTTCTTCCACATGAGATAGGCATAATCTTCACCACTTCTAAGATTTCTATCACTGAAGGTGCCAATCGGATGCCACCTGACCCCAGTAAGCTAACAAATTAAGATATAATACAACTATTTCATCTATATAATAGATATATAATAGATTTAATACATCTATGTAATCACCTAAGACAATATTCAGAGAGAGGAAGATCTTGTCAAAATAAATAGAATTCAGACCATTTTCTATAGGTACTAGCAGAGACAGATGACAGCTAGTAAAATAATAAGAGCACTTGGGAAAGTTAAGTATAGCATAGGAAAGAGATTCTGAAGCTAACCATATGATTTCCCAGCTGAACAATTACATGGATTAATTGAAAGAAAGGTTAGTCATTGTTGAGACCCCAAATGATCTTGAGGAACCAAATGGAGGCAATATGTCAAAACAGAGAATGAAAAAAATATAAAAGTACAGATATCTAGAGGACCAGATAAAAGACCTGGAAGATAGAGCCAGAAGAATGAATATGCAAATAATAAGCATTCTTTTTTTTTTTTTTTTAATAATAGGCATCTTAAAAGCAAGAAAGATAATTGAGGCATAGGAGGAAGTTAAAAAAAAAGGAAAAAATACTCAGACTAAGACTTGAGTCTTCAGATTAAAAGGACTAAGATTGAGTTGTTATTAATGAGAAATGGCATCTGGACATAGGTAAAAAATTCTTATGGAAGACAGGATAAGTCATCTATAAAGGGAAAGAATCAGAATGAAATTAGAATTCTTACATTTGAGGCACCTGGGTGGCTCAGTCGGTTAATCATCTGCTTCCCAGGGTCCTGATATTGAGCCCTGCATCAGGCTCCCTGCTCCCCACAGGGAACCTGCTTTTCCTCTGCCGGACGCTACCCCTGCTTGTGCACTCACTCTTTCTCTCTCTCTCTGTCAAATAAATAGATAAAATCTTAAGGAAAAAAAGAATTCTCATTTTCAACACTGTAACATCGTAGACAAAGGAAAAACATATGCAGACTACTAATGGAAAAAAGGTGGATGAAAACCAAAAGAGCCTATACTCAATAATAATTTTGTCCATGTGTCAGGGCATAAGTAAGTCATGTGTGACTATGTGAGATGTTGAAAGTACCATTTATTATTCACGTACAGCAAATGCAGGGACTCATGAAATGGTTCTAACCAGAAAAAGAAATCATCTATACGTTAAGTTAAATTAAAAAAAAAATCAAGCATATGATCATTGCAGTGAGTATAAAGCTTTAAACTCTCCCCTTAAAGACAGAGATTGTCAGGTTGAGTTCTTTAAAAATCTCAAATAGATGCTACTATTTACAGGAATCACTAAAACGCATTCCTAATAAAGGAATGCGAAAATGATACCAGGGAAATTCGAACAGTATGGAAGTAAGATAACCAACTATGGGAAATTTAAGGTTAAAAACAGAACTAAGACAGATACCAGCTAGTGATAAAAAACAGGTATGTATGTTGTATACTTTAATGCAGTGCTGCACGTCAGTTATATCTCAATAAAACTGGGGGGAGGGGACAAAGTTTATGGACATGATAACAATAGTAAAACCAATATGCATAAGATATTACAGCTGTTACATAAAGCAAAAGCTCTTAGAAATACAAAGAGAACTTGATCAAAATACAGTATTAGTGGACATGTTGATGGACCTCTTTCAGAAGGATAGATGGGGGCAGCCCGGGTGACTCAGCGGTTTAACACCACCTTTGGTCCAGGGCATGATCTTGGAGTCTCCGGATCAAGTCCCACATGGGGCTCCCTGCATGGAGCCTGCTTCTCCCTCTGCCTGTGTCTCTACCTCTCTCTCTCTCTCTCTCTCTCTCTGTGTGTCTCTATGAATAAATAAATAAAAGCTTGATAAAAGAAGGATGGATGGAAAATAAGTTGTGAAAAATTAAATCATGGACTTGATATACAAAATCTTCTATTTAATTACAAAGAAACCTTAACAAATTTTAAAATATGAAGTTATTACAAAATACCAAGTGTTTTATGTAGATACACCCTCCCTAAAGGAGAAAGAATATTCCTTAAATGTTGAACTTAACAAAGCAACTTCTCTCAAAGAAGAACAAAGAAAAAAAAAGAATAACTACAATGGAAAAACCTGAGAAATGCCACAACAGCCAGGTGATCAAAATTAACATCAACAGTGATAAGTTGTGTTGACAGTATATACCTTTGATATGATGTGGTAAAAACTATGATCTTCTCCCCAAAACTCTAAATCACAGTCTAATCATGAGGAAAATAGACAAATGCCAACTGAGGGAAATTCTACCAGATACTTAATCAATACTCCTCAAAACTGTCATTATCATCAAAAACAAGGCAAGTCTGAGAAACTCTCAGCCAAAAGGAGCCTAAGGGGATACAACAACTAAGTGCAATGTAGTATCCTAGATGAGATCCTGGAATAGATAAAGGACACTAGGTAAAAACTAAGCAAATCCAAATAAAGTGTGGATTGGTGCATACTAATATATCAATATTGGCTTATTATTATGGCAAATATATCATTCAAATTGAAGATGTCGGGATCCCTGGGTGGCGCAGCGGTTTGGCGCCTGCCTTTGGCCCAGGGCGCGATCCTGGAGATCCGGGATCGAATCCCACGTCGGGCTCCCGGTGTATGGAGCCTGCTTCTCCCTCTGCCTGTATGTCTCTGCCTCTCTCTCACTGTGTTCCTATCATAAATAAATAAAAATTTAAAAAAAAAAAACAAATTAAAGATGTCAATAAGGGAAATTGGTGTAGGATATAGAAAGGATATCTCTGAATTCACACTTTTTCTAGAAATCTGTAATTGTTCAGAAATAAAAATTTTACTTAAAAACAAGCATGAAGTACACCTGGGTGGCTCAGTCAGTTGAGCACCCTGCTCTTGATATTGGCTTAGGTCATGATCTCATGGTTGTAGGATCTACCCCACATAGGGCTCCTTGCTCAGTGGGGAGTCTGCTTAAGATTCTCTGTCTCCAGGGCACCTGGGTGGCTTAGTGGTTGAGCCTCTGCCTTTGGCTCAGGTCATGATCCTGGGGGCCTGGGCTGGAGTCCTGCATGGGGATCCCCACTGGGAGCCTGCTTCTCCCTCTGCCTATGTCTCTGCTTCTGTGTGTATGTCTTTCATGAATAAATAAATAAAACCAAAAAAAAAAAAAAAAAAAAAAAGATTCTCAGTCTCTTTTCTCTCTACCTCTGACCCCCCCCCCCCTCACTGGTCACAGGTGAGTGCACATGATCTTTTTCTCTCTCTCAAATAAATCTAAAAAAAAATAAAATAAAAAAGTAAAAACAGGCATGAATACCAACTGAAAATTATACCTAGGTCTTATGTAACCTAAAAAAAGATAATTCCAATATTATTTTAAATATTCCATATTATAAAGATAGAATCCCCTCATTTTATTTCATGAACCCAATATGACTTTAATACCAAAAGATGCTCAAGATTCTACCAAATTCTACTAAATACTTAATCTCTATAATAAATATATATCCAAAAACTTTAATGAAATGATAGCAAATAGAATCCAGCAATGCTTTTAAGAGATAAGACCAAATAGCAATTGTCTGAATGATTCAATTTCAGAAACATAATTCTCCATATTAAATTATTGGCAAAATTAAAATATGTTTATATCAATAGATGCAGAAAAGACATTTGACAAAAATAAAAGAACAATTCCTAAAAAAATTGTACATATACTAGAAATTGAAGTATACTATTTGAATATAATGAAGAATACTTAACAGAAATTAGGAACAAAAAGTACTATTCTCAACAGCAAAACACTAGAGCCATTTCAATTATAATAAATGCTCTGTCATAATTATTTAATAATGAATACAATAAAATAAAGTAAAATAACTAGTATTAAATTGGAAAACAAGACAGAAAATATCTCTTTTTGCTTCTGATGTAATCAGATAACAAAATAGTACAGGAAAATATATTAAAATTACTCTAGAATTAATAAGAGAAATAAGTGAAGTGACCAGGTTCAAGTTAGATATATAAAAATCAATAATATTTTTATCTATCCTAACAAGTAACTAAAACAAATTGAAAAAAAATTTCATTTACAATAATGACAAAAATTATATACATAGAATTATGTAATAGAAAAGGCATAGACTCTAAAGAAGACATAAATAAATAGAAAGACACCAAAGTTAAATGGAAAAAAATCATTAAAATATCAATTCTCCCAAAATTATTTTTTCTCTCCCAAAATTATTATGTAATCTTACACAATTTTAATTAGAATCTCAGTTAATTTTTTGATATAATAAATGTAGCTAAATAGAGAATAATAAGGAAAGGAGAATGATGAGGAATAACTCATTAAATATTAGAAGATATAGTAACTATACTACTGTAATCAAATTAGTGTGCTATTGGCCTAGAAATAGATCAAGAGAACTAATGAACAATTCAGGAAATGTTTCCCAGTATATGGAGACATTTAATATATGACAAATATACTTTAAGTGAGAAATGAACTCTTTAATAAATTGTGCTAACATAACTGACTACCCAATATATAAGAAAATAGGACTTACCCTTATAATGCACATTTAAGAAAATAATTTCCAGATGTTTTAAGATGTAAATATTAAAAAATTAAACAATAAAATTCATGTATAGAAATCTAGAAAATTATATGCATGGGCAAGGGAGAGCTTAACCCCTAAAGATAGAAACTAAGAGAAAAGATATTCATTATATGACAATATCAAAATTTCAAAGAAAGATATATCAGAGTGAAGTATCACTTATTTAGTCACCAGAATGGCAAAGATTAAAAGACCAATAAAACCTACTTTCTGGTAGGATGCAAGAAAATATAATTTCATAATGGATGGTGGAAATGTGAATTATCACTTTTTGTAAAGCTATGAATCTGTGAATATGCCATAGATATCCCATAAAAATTAAATACTCTATCATAAAATGATATAGATACTTAAATCCTTATATTTAAACAAATTTATTTTTGTGCATATGAAATGTCAACAACAAAAAAGATAAATGAAATACCTATTAGTAAGGGGAATAACTAAATCATGTCACCATGAAATACTATGCAGACATTTTAAAGATTGAGTTAAAGTGATTCCAGTTATTTGACATGATTTTCATGAGGTACTGTTGAGAAGAACAAGATTCAGAAAAACATATGAGACATGATTTTTCTAAAACCAAGGATTACCCTCTGCCCAAAAATCTCTTTATATATTAAATGTACATGTGCATATATACTTCTGTATATGATATAAGCATAGAGAAAATATGAAAGGATGCATGTTTGGGCATTAATAGATTACCTAAAATGGGGAGACAATGTGATGAAGGAGAAGAGTGAGGAAGAAATAGATAATGATCACATGTATTTGTTGTTTATAAAATGAGGAAAACACTTCAGGATTATTTAATAAATTTAATGTATAAAGCTTTGGTTGAAAGATATAAAACAGGGAATGAAAGCAGGCAGAGCTGTGAAATGTTTGTATTTTAATGCCATGAATGAGGTTAAAGAAGAACATGGTGAGAGGGAAATCAGGTAGTGTTTGTAATAAAGGTTGCAACACACGTGCATACACTGTTTGGACTCCTTTGGGAAATATGTATCATCCCACCTGATTCAAATGACACTGTGATGAGAAAAATCCAATGCCAAATGAAGTAAACAGTAATTGGAGGCAGAGCCATATACAGTCTAGTGAGGTCCATCCTGGGGGAGGATGTGGAGAGGCAGTTGGAGAGGTTTTACCATAAAAATGTAGAGTCATGAAAGAAATTAGGACATGTAAAAATGGGTTAAATGAAGTTTGCACATAGAGGAGTTTTTCAGGAAGGGACAGATAACATGTTTCTATTACTAACTTAGACCAAAATCAGTCTGCCTTATAAATCACCTGCCTGAAAGCAGTGGCAATTCTTCATTCTTCTGATACTCCTGAAGTTGGGTTTGAGATTGAGGCAGATGCTGCCACCTGATACTTAGGTTGCTCTTCCTGTCCTTAGTGGGTTACTCTGAGTTGAGTCCTTCTAGAATGGATAGTTCTCGTTAACAATTTACTGATAATATGCTTTTAATGGTGTGAAAATAAGGCAAACAATATCAGATGCAGTACTTTTGTTTAAAAAAATGTGAATGAAATGGTAAGGCATTTACCTTTTTCTTCTAAGAAAGTAAAATGAAGACTAAATGAAAAGTCTTTTTAAACTACCATGTGTGCTTTTTAAAGATTGGAAATCAGGGATGCCTGGGTAGCTCAGCAGTTTGGTGCCTGCCTCCAGCCCAGGGCCTGATCCTGGGATCCTGGGATCAAGTCCCGTATCGGAATCCCTGCAGGGAGCCTGCTTCTCCCTCTACCTGTGTCTCTGCCTCTTTCTGTGTGTATCTCTGGTGAATAAATAAATAGAATCTTTAAAAAAAAAAAAAAGTAAAGATTGGAAATAGTAAATTTGACACTTCTCATTATTTAAATTCAGTAATTAAAAATGGAAATTACATGGTATAGAAACTCCGCATCTCACATGGCTCAACTTATAAATTGTTAATAAAATATTTAAGAATATATTTACATGGCATTTTTTAAAACCCGCTGTCTTGCCTAATGGTCCCAAAGGAGCTTATTATAGTTTTAGAAGATTCTCCATTGTTAGAATTCTATCTCAGCACCTTACAATGTTTTAGAAAATATATGTAGCTATATTCTTCTGTTATATATGCAGACCATAATAAATTGATTTGCAGTTCTCATTTATTAAGTAAATCTAAAATCTCAGTACTTTAAAAATGATTACCTTTTAAGGCTGAATATTACTCAGCCTTAAAAAAGAAGTCCTGTCATGTGCTACATGTATGATACTGGAGGACATTATGTTAAGGGAAGTAAGCCAGTCACAAAAAGACAAGCACTATATAATACCATTTTTATGAGATATCTAGAGTAGTCAAATTTATAGAAACAGAAGAATTATGGCTGCCAAGGGCTGGCGGAGGAGGAAATAGGAAGTTGTTTACTGGATATAGTATACTGTTTGGAAAGATGAAAAGGTTCTGACGATCCTTTGCACAGCAACATGAATATACTTAACACTATTGAACTGTACACTTAAAAAAATAGAAAAGATGGTAAATTTTATGTGTATTTTTACATGAGTAAAAATAAAAAGTAAGGACATTACATTAGTGTTTGTGAAATCCCAAATGTGTTTGATGAAATATACTTTCTTGGGGCAGCCCCGGTGGTGCAGCGGTTTGGCGCCTCCTGCAGCCCAGGGCGTGATCCTGGAGACCCGGGATCGAGTCCCACATCAAGCTCTGTGTGGTGCCTGCTTCTCCCTCTGCCTGTGTCTCTGCCTCTCTCTGTCTCTATGAATAAATAAAATAAAATCTTTAAAAAAAAAAAGAAATATACTTTCTTCTCATGGCTGTAATATAAAGGATTTGTTGACAACATGTCTCTAGCTGGGTGAAGGAAAATTCTGCTGAAGCCTAATAAATAAGGTAACAAGTATTTATTAATTTCCCATTATGAACAAGATATTGAGAGGTATGCAACACATTTTTGTAGATACTTAGATGTAGATGTAGACACAGCTGTTGATGCAAGTCCTAAAAACATTAATTAAATGGCAATTCAAGATACAAAAAATGTCAAGAAAATAATAGAAGTCGCAAGATGGTGCATGATCTTATTTCACTTAGCATAGTATCCTCTAGTTCCATCCATGTCATTGCAAATGCCAAAATTTCATTTTTCTTAAATAATTCAACCAGAGAAAGACTCAGTCACATGATCTCACTTATGTGGGATTTAAGAAACAAAACAGGATCATAAGGGAAGAGAGGAGAAAATAAAACAAGATGAAATCAGAGAGGGAGATAAACCATTAGAGACTCTTAATCAATCATAGGAACAAACTGAGGGCTGCTGGAGGGGAGGAGGGTGGGATGATGGGGTAACTTGGTGATGAACATTAAGGAGGGCACGTGATATAGTGACCACTGGGTATTATAGAAGACTGATGAATCACTGACCTCTACCTCTGAAACCAATAATAAGTTATATGATAATTAATTGAATTTAAATATATTTTTAAAAAAACAAGATGGTGCATGATCAATAGCTAAATGAGGGCTACTCAATAAAAGAAATCTTTAGTCTAACTAAAGGCATAATAACAACACAAGTAATCTGCATATGTCCCATATATACAGGTAGGTAGTTCAAAAAATTTTTCTTAACATGTTTTTAGTTGAAAGGAATTGATATTCATTATGTCATTATATTTCTATACAACTATTTTATTATAAGGTTCCTTAATTTACCTTTCTTTGCTTCTACCCCTACCGTTTTTTGGCATATGAAAATTAAGTCTCTAAAAGTAATCAGGTAATTCCAAATTCACACAAACCGAAACCCAGATGAATGTGACTCCAAAGCTTTCTGTCAATTAATTTCAGCTACCAGAACACTAAAATATAACCTTTCATTTTTTCTACCCTCTCCCTCACATTTCCCCCTGTTTATTCTAACGCAACTCATGATACCTCTTTCCCCCTCTTATCTAAACATACACAAACACAGAAACACACACACAAACTCTACCTTCCCTCAGTTTTCAGGATAGGGCCTGAGGTGGCAATATATCAGATAGAGGAAAGGTAAAGAAGGGGAGAATAACCTTTAAGCCCCAATCTTCAAGATTATCCCTTTTACCACAACCACCAAGAACCTCATTATCTGTACTATCTCTTCTTATTCCTATTCTCCACTAATACACACACTCCATAGAGAATGTTATACTAGATATAGTAAACAAATCTGAGGAAATGCTTGGAATGACCACAATTCTAGGGATTTGCTAGAATTATTTCCTGTAATACACTTATTTCCTGGAATACACTTTTCCAGTAACATGTGTCCTAACTTCATTTTCATTTTTGTACTCATATTTCTTATCTGTAATATTTAGGGTTGGAAAAATAGATTTCTAGACTCATTGTTTATCTTTATATTTAAGATTCTGGAAACAAAAATAAATTTTAAAAAAAACAAAGCTTTTTTCAATAAAGTCACTAGATGGCACAATTTCACCAATTTATGCTAATAGTCATTCATCCTCTTATTAATTCACAAATACAATAATTTAGCTTTATAAATAGTTACATCTAAATAATTTAACAGGAAACCTATATAACAATAAAGAGAAAAGTTCCTGACAATATAATGCTTCCAATTTACCATGTTTTATGGCCTTATTTATGAGCATAGTAACCAGAATTACAGCATTGGATGAATAAGTAACCCAGAGAAAATAATCATCTCTCTATAATGAAATACATAAAAAACCTATGGATGATAAACATTAATGTCTATCAAGTGTACATTTTTATAGTATTACTAATATATAATATAGTAAAGTGGACTAATGATTCCACTGACATGGAGTACTTAAAATAAAGTGCTAGTGAATTTTTCTTACTTCACTGCTTGCCTTAAGCCAATTATATGCAGTTAGGACCCTTGTTTCCTCATGCTTAAAAATGAACAAATTCAGCAGAAACAGTATAAATTACTAAAGCCTACCTAATTTAGCAGCCAGTTGACCTTTTAATCCTAAAAGTACCATATTTACAGCAAAAGTCTCAGGCCTATCTAATGTTTCCACTATTACTTCATTTCTGAAATTATATATGTATTTCACAGTTTGTAAGCTCTTAAGCTATATCTTGACATACAAGACAGTACATCAGTCAAATAAGTAGAATGTACACTTCACTCTGACCATTTCCCAACCCTGGCTCAGGCTCTTGGAGAAGTCTTGCCTAGTCACATAGTGAATACCTCCACCAGAAGGTACAATCAACTGTGGTAAATCCTTACTTATGAGACTCTAAAGGGGAAATGTCTCTACTTACTCTTGCCTAATGAAAAGTTCTCTTCGGAGGAAAGTCATCATCATCATGGGCAAAGGAAACAGCTTCTGGAGGATCACGTATGAAAAGGGAAGTAGGGAAAATGGCATTAAAATTGTTAGCTAGACTCTCCTGGTCTACACTGTGTAGCAACAAAGTAAAAATAGCCAGATTGCCCTTACATTTCAACAAACTAGGCAGAGCAGGGTGGCGGATGGGCTGAAGGGGTGAGAAAACAAGAAGTTGGATAATTACTAGAGTGGAGCTCTTGAAGCAATACTGGAGATCCTTGAAAGTTAATGATTCTATAAATGGCTCATCAATGGTAATGCTAAGTGGACAGTGATTTCTTACAGACAGTTTTTCCCAGACATCAAAGGTTACTTACCTATAACAGCTGAACAAATATCAGCACTATATCTGCCAAATATTACTATATGTTTTACATAAAGACCTGAAAGAAATTCCAAATTAGTACCCATGATACTTGCCATCTATCAGCCCAACAAGTTAATGAGCTATCTTTTTGTAAAACAGTTTACTACAATAGGATAGGAAAGACAGACCCTGTTCTTTTTGTTCTTAAATGTTAAGCTTCATTTCCAAAACTTTTTTTCTCCTCCCCTAAAATAATGTTTAACTGATATCCTAACCAATGTATACCATGCATTATAAATAAGGAGGAAAATAGAGTACTAACAGGATATAGTGTTCTTTGTAAGAAATATATATGTATGATAAGAGAGAATGTAGAGAGAATATATAAGCCTATTTGGCACTTCTCAAGAGAAGCATTATAATGTGAGTACATAGTGGACATTGTAGTTTATTCCCCAACATATCCATTCCACCCCAGAAAACTATCCAAGCAAATTATGATAATTCATTACCCCTAGTGACGAATAGTTCAGAAAAGGGCATGTGACCCAACTGTGGCTACTATAGGCATAATTCTAAAATGGGCCCTTAAAGATGTTTTACTCTAATACTTGAAGGCTGTGAATATGGTGAGATGTCACTCTCATGCTTATGTTCTGTTATTTGGCACAGTTAGTCTCAAGATAGAGAAATTATTCCAGGTACAATTATTCCAGGGCTTAATCATTTAAGCCCTAAAAAGCAGAGAGGTTTTTTCAGCTGATGGCAAAAAAGAAAGAGATTCAACGTACAAGAAGGATTGAAGAGAACCACTTAATGAGGAATACAGGCAGCCCCCAATTGCTCAGATTAACCCCGAGCTAATAGCAAGCAAGGAAATGGGGACCTCAGTCTTATTGCCCCAGGGAACTGGATTTTGTGAACAATCTGAATGAGCTTGAAAGTGAACTTTTTCATCAAATCCTCCAGAAAGAAGCCCATCCCAGCCTACAACTGGACTTCAGCCTTGTGGTTTCAAACAGAGAGCCCAGTAGAGCCCACCCAGACTTCTGTCCTACAGAACTATGAGGTAATACATGAGTGTTGTTATAAGCTACTAAATTTATTTATAGTAATTTGTTATGACAGCAATAGAAAGCTAATCCAGTGGCCAAAGAGTTGTAAAATATAGTCTGCTAGTGATTCTGAGGAAATTGTACTTCTATGAAGGAACCATGGGACAAAATGGTGTCTCGTCGTTTTTGAATATTACTATGTCTGGACCTAACGGCTAGAACTGACCTGTGGATGTATAAAATTTCTGTGATGACATGAAAAATTTATACCTAATATCTACACATATTGTTGGAAATGTAAAGTTTGGTCCACAAAAATGATGCTTTATTTTCATGTTGTGAAATATGAAAACATTGCCAATACTCAAGAATTTGTAACTAGTTAGTTATCTAAGTATGAAAGGAAAGATCAGGATTGAGATAGAGATCTGAAAGTCAGCATATGAGAGATCATTAAAACCATGTTAATGGTTGTACAACATAAGAGACAAAAAGAGAAAAACAGTGCCTGAAGATAGAAAGAACCCTCAGAAATAACCAAGGTTAAGGACCTGTAGGCAAAAGAGAGGGATCTTGTAAAGGAAAATAATAAAATTGGCTAGGTATATGTGATTAAAACCAGAATAACTAATGTCAGGAAAGCCAAGAGCATAGAGGATAGAGCTTTTGAGAACTGTTTGTCCAAAATCAGAAGTAAAAGAGAGATTCAGTAAGATAAAAATTGAAATGGATCTGCAGAATTCGGCATTTTTAATGCATTATTTATTTCACTAAAGATAATCTCAGTCATGGGGTCAAGAAGGTGGGGGATAAGCAGAAGCTGGATTGCTGTAAATTGAGCAGTGGGAGGGATATTTCATCTCCTGAGACAGGCCGGAAGGAAATAAGGATGAATGCAGATGTTTATCACAATGGAAATATGCAAATGAAGGCACATGAAAATAATACAACAGCAGGGCACCTAAGCTCAAGTCAAATAATTACAAAGAGGAACAATACTCAAGAGATTTCCTAAACACCATCTTACACAATCAGAATATTCATTTCCAAAATATGATACCAACCTCAATGCAGCTATAAGTAAAACATGAATGTATTTTCTGCAAATGTCAGTACAGAATGCTACTGGGGGTGGTCTCTAAAGAATTTGGATATTGAGTAAGTAAGATTGTCCTCAAAGAATGAAACTATGTGTTTCCATATAATTCATTTATAGGCAAAGTCACCTGAAAGACAGAACTTTTGCCAAGTCAAGTCTGCAAGATTTGTTGTACCTTATTGAATATATTAGCATAGCTAATGAAAGAATGTATCCATAAAAAATGGGAAGAAAGTGTTGATTGGGTATGGAAGTAAAGAAAAAAGGAATCACCCAGGCAAAGCCACCCAAATACCGGGATGAATATGTTTGTCCTGCTGGCAGGGCTATTCCTGGTGGAAAAACCAATAGAGGAAATATATGCATAATAATTATTATCATTCAACCTGTAGCTAGAGTACCGTGGAAATTAAGAGGAGGGATGCCTGGGTAGCTCAGCAATTTAGCGCTTGCCTTTGGCCCATGGCATGATCCTGGAGTCCTGGGATCGAATCCCGCATCAGACTCCCTGCATGAGCCTACTTCTCCCTCTGCCTAGGTTTCTGCCCCTCTCTCTTTCTCTCTATTTCTCTCTCTCTCTCTCTCTCTGTGTGTGTGTGTGTGTGTCATGAATAAATAAATAAAATCTTTAAAAAAAAGAAATTAAGAGGAAAAGGAGATTACTTCTAATTGATCAATGAATGAGCACGGAGGCAGAGAGGAATGAAATAAATGTTGTCACGTATATGGAAGAATTTACTTGGGTTCCATGATTTTTTTGTTTCCAAGTGTTTTGTTTTCTCAACCAAGTTACAGAGTTCTTTATGATCAGGGATTCATGGTAAGATTGTAATTAAGAAACAACAACAACAAAAAAACCTCTCAACATCACTTGCTCTAGAGCAGGATTACAATTAAAACTCCAACAGGTTTACCAGCAAATAGGTAGAATAAACTCTTTCCCATGAGTTCCATGGGAATTTCTGTCAACTTGGCTCCTCATACGGAATAGTATCAAAGCTCTTACTTCTGGAGGCACCAGAAGTACCTGGCTGGCTCAGTAGGTAGAGCATGTGACTCGACTCTTGATCTCAGGTTTGTGAGTTTGAGCCCCACATTAGATGTGGAGATTACTTTAAAAAAACAAAAGAAAGGAAAATCTCTTAACTTCTAATTTCCACATCAGGCTTACAAAGTAGGCACAGCTCATGTCAGTATTGTTACTTAACGTTGAGATCTTGAGGCCATGAAAAGAAGTACCAAATGATTAGGTCAAAATTATAGGACCTGTGAAATCAAGGACCCAGCACAAAGGTAGGACAGGACAGTCTTCACTTATCAGTCAAATATTTGTTGAGGACCTCTTGAAAGCTAGGTTTTGTTCCAGGCACTAGGGAAGCAGAGACATAAGAACACACCATCCTTAGTGTCAAAGACATGCCAGTCTAGTACAGGGATAAGTGAACTACAGACCCCAGGCCATACCCAGTCTGCTGCCTGTTTTTATAAATAAAGTTTTATTGTCACAGCCACACTCATTAATTTTCATATGATTGATGAATACTTTCCAGCTACCACAGCAGAGCTGGATAGTTTCAAAACAAACCATATAGCCTTCAAAAGAATATATTTATCTTACAATTTTTCTGAACTATTTGAAAAAAGTTATAGACATCATGCCCCTTTACCTCTAAATGTTTCAGCATATATTTCATAACAAGGCAATTCACTCACATAACCACAATAAAATGATCAAAATCAGAAAATTTAGGGGAGCCTGAGTGGTACAGTCGGTTAAGGGTCTGACTCTTGGTTTTAGCTCAGGTCATGATCTCAGGGTTGTGAGATTGAGCCCTGCATTATTGCTCCATGCTCAGTGCAGAGTCTGATTAAGTTTCTCTCTCCTTCTCCCTCTACCCCTCCCATCTATGCTCTCTCTCTCTCTCTCTGTCAAATAAATAAATAAATCTTTTTTAAAACATCAGGAAATTTAACATTGAATGACATTATTTAAATTTAAATTTTACCAGTTGTCCTTATTTCACTTATAGCAAAAAAAGTAAGGGAAGGAGGAGAACGGGGTTGAGGAGGAGGAAGAAAGAGAAAAGAAAATCTGGTGCAGGATCCAGTCTGGTTTACATTTAGTGTTTATGTCCTTTTTGTCTCCTTTAATCTATGATTCATTAGTCTCTTATGATAGTGATGTTTTTTGAAGAATACAGGCCAGTTATATGTCCCTGCTTTAGATTCATCTGATGATTAGATTTTGGTTATGTGGGCAGCCAGGGTATCTCAGCAGTTTAGTGCCACCTTCAGCCCAGAGCATGATCCTGGAGATCTGGGATAGAGACCCATGTCAGGCTCCCTGCATGGATCCTGCTTCTCCCTCTGCCTGTCTCTGCCTCTCTCTTTCCCTGTGACTCTCATGAATAAGTAAAATCTTAAAAAAAAATTTGGTTATGCATTTTTGACAGGAATATTATAAATGTGATATTGTATTCTTTTCAGTATTTCATTTATTTATTTATTTTTATTATTTATGATAGTCACACACAGAGAGAGAGAGAGAGAGAGGCAGAGACACAGGCAGAGAGGGAAGCAGGCTCCATGCACCGGGAGCCCAACGTGGGATTCGATCCCGGGTTTCCAGGATCGCGCCCTGGGCCAAAAGCAGGCACTAAACCGTTGCACCACCCAGGGATCCCTCTTTTCAGTATTTCACATCACAAGGCACATGATGTTGACTTTTCCCAGTATTGGTGATGTTAACTTCGATTGCTCAGTTAAGGTGAGGTATTTGCCAAGTTTCTCCATTATAAAATTATTAATTTCCTTTTGTAATTAATTAGTAATTTGTTATTAGATACGTTGAGACAATGTCGATATTTTATTCTCTGTCAATGAGATAGTTTTAGTACCCATTGGTGATTTCTACCTGAATCAATTGTCACCTAATAATGAGTTTTTTACTTTCCACTGGTAAGGAATAAGTCAAAAAGGCAATGGGCAGAGACTCCTTAAACTCATAGCATTATCTGCCTCTGACAGGCAGGTGAGTTAAGAACTTCAGGTACCTTTCAGACCAAAAATGAGAATTAAGTTGGAGACTTTAAAGGAAACAAACATTTCAAATGTGTTAGAACCTCCTGCTTTTATAGTTATATGGCCACTAATGAGAAGAAGCCCACATACTAGTTTAGAATAATGCATTAAATAGATAAACTGTACCTGAAAGAAAAATTTACATATACATCCCTGGCTAATGAATATTTCTCAGGCAAATCAAAGAAAACAGGAAGAAATGTTAGGACCAAACATTTAACTTAAGATGCACTTTATCAAAAAGAATAAATCGAAGTGACACAGGTATAGGGCCAGCATGAAGTCAACCCAGATTAAGAAGGGGCTCTTCCATGGTTTGCACAGAAAGAAAAGGAGGATGTTTGTTGTAGGTGAGGGAAAATCTTTTCTTCTATCCATCTTAGTTTCCCCATCTGGGGTCCTATAAATTAGCCTGGGCAAAGACATATTAACAGGAGGAAAACAAACAGGAGGTTATTAACATGTGCATATACACATGGAAGTACTCTGTGATGAGTAACTCAAAGGATTGATTGGAACTTAAGTTTAAATACCAACAAAGAAAAAGGGGTTTGGGTTGTTTTGTTTTGTTTTGTTTTTTAAGATTTTTACCCTTTTTATTCATGAGAGACACAAAGAGAGAGGCAGAGACACAAGCAGAGAGAGAAGCGACCCATGGGAAGCCCGGTGCGGGACTAGATTCTGACGCCCTAGGATCATGCCCTGAGCCAAAGGCAGATGCTCTTTTTATCACTGAACCACACAGGTGTCCCAGGTTTCGGGTTTTTGAGACAAAGAATCAAGTTATGTGAAAGTAATTAAGAAAAATGTGGTAAAAAGGGATTGTTTGGTGAGATTTGTTATGTGGATTTAAGTTGATGCCTTCTAGGGACGCCTGGGTGGTTCAGTGGTTGGGCGTCTGCCTTTGGCTCAGGTCGTGATCCTGGGGTCCTGGGATGGAGTCCCACGTTGGGCTCCAACGCAGGGAGCCTGCTTCTCCCTCTGCCGGTCTCTGCCTCTCTCTGTGTCTCTCATGAATGAATAAATAAAATCTTTAAAAAATAATAAGTTGATGCCTTCTAGGCTGATCAGTTTGGCAGCAAAGAACAAACCTACAGGGTTCTTCAGGTCATACCCAGTATATTAGGCAAAGCATGGTGCTAGAAAACTCTAAAGGACTGACACAATGAAAATTGGAGAAATGTAGGGATAATTATTACTCAAAATTTTTTCAATTTGTTTTTCTTGTGGTAAAATACACATGACATAAAATTTACCATATTAATCATTTTTAAGTGTGCAGTTCAGTGTTATTGGATACATTCATAATGTTGCACAACCATCACCACCATCTATCTCTGGAACTCTTCATCTTGTAAATCTAAAATTCTATACCCATTAAAAAATAACTCTCCATTCACTCCTTCCACTAATCCCCCTGGAAATCACCATTCTACTTTTTATCTCTATGATTTTGACTACACTAAGTACCTCATGTAAGTGAAATCATGTATTACTGTCTTTTTGTGACTGGGCTATTTTATTTAGCATGATGTCCTCAGGGTTAATCTATGTTGTTGCATGTGTCAGAATTTCCTTCCTTTTTGAGTTTGAATAATATTTCATTGTATATTATATGACATTTTGCTTATCTATTCATCAGTTGATGGGCACATGGCTTGCTTTACATTTTAGCTATTGTGAATAATGCTGCTATGAACATGGATATATAAACATCTCTTCAGGGCAGCCCCGGTGGCACAGCGGTTTAGCGCCGCCTGCAGCCCGGGATGTGAGCCTGGAGACCCAGGATCGAGTCTCACATGGGGCTCCCTGCATGGGGCCTGCTTCTCCCTCTGCCTGTGTCTCTGTCTCTCTCTCTCTCTCTCTCTCTCTCTCTCTCTGTCTGTCTCTCATGAATGAATAAATAAAATCTTAAAAAAAAAAAAATAAACATCTCTTCGATATTCTGCTCCCAATTCTTTTGGGTATATTCCTAGAAGGAAAATTGTAGATTATACAGTAATTCTATTTTTAACTTTTAAGGACCATCATACTGTTTCCACAGCAGTTGTCCCATTTTAGACTTCTACTAATAATGCACCAGGGTTCTAATTGCTTCAAATCATTTTATTTGTTTGTTTAATATGCCCAGTGTGGAGCCCAATGTGAGGCTTGAACTCACAACTCTGAGATCAAGACCTGAGCTGAGATTAAGAGCCAGATACTTAACCAACTGAGCCAACCAGGCACTCCGCAATTTCTTCAAATCTTAACAGCTATCATAGTAGGTATGAAAGGGGATCACATTGTAGTCTGATTTGTGTTACCCTAATGATTGATGATGTTGAACACCTTCTGATATGCTTACTATCCATTTGTAATGTTTCTTGGAAAGATGTCTATTCAAATTCCTTGCTAATTTTTTAATTGGGTTGTTTGGTTTGTTATACTGAGTTCTAGGGGTTTTCTATGTGATCTGGATATTAATCCCTAATCAGATATATAATTTCCAAATATTTTCTCCTATTCTATGGGTTGCCTTTTTACTCTATCAATATTGCCTTTTGGGCAGCCTGGGTGGCTCGGCAGTTTAGTGCCCCCTTTGGCCCAGGGTGTGATCCTGGAGACCCGAGATCAAGTCCCATTTTGGGCTCCCTGCATGGAGCCTGCTTATCCCTCTGCCTCCCTGTGTTTCTCATGAATAAATAAATAAAATCTTTAAAAAATATATTGCCTTTTGCTGCACAATTTTAAAAAATTTTATGAAGTTCAATTTGCCTATCTCTTTTGTTTCCTGTGATTTTGTTGTCATATCCAAGAAGTCATTGCCAAATTCAAAACTGTGAAGCTTTTGCCCTATATTTTCTTCTAAGAGTTTTTTAATTTTCAACTTTACATGTAGATCTTTGATCCATTTTAAGTTAAATTTTGTGTATGATGTTAGGTAAGGATCCAACTTCATTTTTTTGTGTGTGGATATCCAGTTTTACCAGCACCATTTGTTGGAAAGATTTTCCTTCCACTAAATCATCTTGGCACCCTTATCAAGAATCATTGAACTAGGGACACCTAAGTGGCTCGTGATTGAGCATCTGCCTTTGGCTTACTACGTGATCCTGGGGTCCTGGAATCTAGTCCAGCATCAGGTTCCTGGTAGAGAGCCTGCTTTTCCCTCTGCCTATGTTTCTGCCTATCTCTGTCTCTCATGAATGAATGAATATAATATTTTTAAAAAGAATCATTGAACAATATATAAGAGGTTTTATTTCTGGGCTCTCTATTCTATTTCACCGATAATTATGTCGGTCTTTATGCCAGTACCATACTGTTTGGATTACTACTGCTTTATAATAAGTTTAAAATCAAGAAATGTGAGTCCTCCAGCTTCATTCTCCCTTTTCTTTTTTCTTCAATATTTATTTATTTATTTGAGGGAGATTGAGAGAGAGAGAGAGAGAGAGAGAGAGAATGAGTAGAAAGGGCAGAGGGAGAGGGAGAGAGAATCTTAAATAGACTCTATGCTGGAAGCCTGACATGGGGCTGGATCTCACAACCTTGAGATCACAACGTGAGCCAAAACTAAGAGTCAGATGCTTACCAACTATGCCAACCAAGTGCTCCTTTGTTCTCCTTCTTCGAGATTGTTTTGGCTACATGGGGTCCCTTGAGATTCCATATGAATTTGGGAATTTTTTTTCTATTTCTGCAAAAAAAAAAAATTTCTGGGGTTTTGGTTGGGATTCCATTCCATATGTAGATTTCTTTGGCTGGTATTAACATCTTAACAATGTAAATCATCCAATCCATGAACATGGGATGTGTTTCTATTTATTTATGTCTTTTTAATTTCTTTTAGCAGTATTTTACAGTTGTCATTGTACAAATCTTTCATATTCTTGGTTAACTTAATTCTTAAGCATTTAATCTTTTTGGTATTATTATAAATGGAATTGTTTTTCATAATTTCCTTTTCAGGTTATTCATTGTCAATGCATAGAAATGCAACTTACTTTTGCATGTTGATGTTGTATCCTGCTACCTTGTTAAATTTGTTAGTTCTGATTTTTGGGGAATCCTTAGATTTTCTACATAGCAAGTCATATCATCTGCAAACAGATAATTTTATTTCTTCCTTTTAAATTTGGATGCTTTTGTTACTTTTTCTTGCCTGATTTCTCTTGTTAAAACTTTTGATTCAAATATCATAGTTTTAAAGAAGTTTTGTAACTTCCTAAATTCTTCATTGCTTATTATAAGGCTTGTTGTTTTGTTTTGTTTTGTTTTTCAGACCTTGTAGTTAATCAAGCAACCTTAAGAGCTGGAGGCAGTGCTGGGAGTAAAAAAGTAAATTCATCGAAGTAAAGTAAATTCATCGAAGTACCTCCACTGGAGGTATTTCAGATATTGTTTATAGCCATGAATCAAAGGCCCTCACATGTGCTCAGGAAAGCTCAAATAAGCATGGGTTTCTCTGCATTGATCTTTTTGACCACACCTATAACATCAATTCATAATCCAGTATAAAGGAGAATTATGTTTCAAAACAACTTGTAGGATGAGAATTAACAGTCACAGCATATAATCTATGACTTGGTACCATATAATCTTTAAAAGAATTATGTAAGGTCTTTACTTTCAGAAGAGAAAACTAAAGTTCAAAAGATTGATGGTAAATGTGTGATTCATAAGTTACAGGGTCAAGTTAAAAGTCCAGTTCTGAATCTAGAATCCTTTTCACAATGCTACAGTACTTACATATTACTTTTATACTAGTAGGTAATCATTTGAGAACAATAGAAGAAAAGAAATTACTAAAGTCAAAATAATTTATAAAGTGATTTTTAAATGTTTTCTGTACATCTTTCAATGTAATTGAAACCAATTCTTGATTGTAAGAATTTTTGGTTTATGAAAAGAAATTGTTCCATCCACCACCGCAATAATACTATTAGCTTTAGATACTACTAACAGTTATGTCTCATTATTCCCGTAGAAAACCCGGTAGCTTCTCTAGAGTAAAGGCATTTAAAAGAGAAGAAATTCATTTGAATGAATTCCCAAACACTACAGAGGCATCGAACTCACAGTTACTACACAGACTTAAAAACTAAAGAATAAAAAATAAGACATATGCGATGGTGATGAGATTGTGTATGATTTCACTTTCTTTTAACAAATAAAAGTCATTTGTTGCTATTTTCATGTTTATTTTATAATAAACATCAGGGAGAAAATACTTTAATGGAATTTGCTTCTGAATTGCTCTTCTAGCCCCATTAAAAAATTATTTTCCTAAGCTTTGGAACTGATTGAATTCTGAGTGAACTTACTCCATTTCTTAGAATTAATTTTTGGACTCCTTTTACAATGCAAATCTTTAGTCTATGTTGAGTCAGTAAATTCTGTCTCCCAGGCAACTTTGTGTAAATCAAAGCTGAAGGTCAGACCAAAATTAATGCATTACATTAAAGTAAAATAGGATTGCTTTGCATTTCAATTGGAACTATCTGTTTTCCTATGCTTAAATGTCCCTATTACCAATGTTGTTTAATTCTAGGTAGATTGAGTCTGTCATACATTTTAGGTCTAAAACATTTCATGAAAGAAAAATTAAATTTTAAAAATTAAACAGGGCAGCCTGGGTGGCTCAACGGTTTAGTGCCACCTTCAGCTCAGGTCATGATCCCGGGGTCCTGGGATGGAGTCCCACATTGGGCTCCAACGCAGGGAGTCTGCTTCTCCCTCTGCCTGTGTCTCTGCCTCTCTCTGTCTCTCATGAATAAACAAATAAAATCTTTAAAAAAAAATAAAAATAAAAAAATAAAAATTAAACAGTAGTTAAACAAAAAAATTAATCCAGTGATAAATTTCCATCTTCATTAGTAATTAAAGACATTGAAATTCAATCAACAATAAGATAATTTTGCTCACCTATCAAATAAGCAGATTTAGAAAATAATACACAGGACCAGGAACTTTACAGAGAAATGTTTCCTATTTTGGCTCTACATCTCTACAACCTCATAATTCATGTCTTCATTATCTCCTATCCAATCTCAATAACTCTCTTCTAACTTGTCTGCTTAATCCCAATAAAACTGATTATCAAGGTTCTTACTAAAATTGGACAATGCTGAGGGAGTCACTGAAGTCCAAAAGTCAGGCTTAGTTGAAAAAGGTTTCAAAAGAGCCTGAGTAGAGTCTGGTCAAGGAAAAAAATCTTTGTCATCAGGAAAGGAGTCTGGGGGAAAAAATCTCATTTATATATTTTAATGTAGTGCTACAATCTGACCTAAAGTGCCTAGAAGAGCAGGAAAATGTTTAGAGAGGGGACACCTGGGAAGCTAGGTGGTTGAGTGTCTGCCTTTGTCTCAGGTTGTGATCCAGGGCTCCTGTGATTGAGTTCCACATCAGTCCTGCAGGGAGTCTGCTGCTCCCTCTGCCTATGTCTCTGCCTCTCTCTCTCTATCTCTCATGAATAAATGAATACAATATTTTTAAAAATTAAAAATAAAAAAAATAAAGAAATGTAGGTTTACTGTCACACCTAACAAGCACTGGGAGAGGCAGCTCCAGGCTGGTGCTATGGTTCCACAATGTCATTGGACACCTAGGCTCTTTCTACCTTCTTGGTCTACCATCCTTATCACGCTATCATTTGTGCTTTTACTTGTTGCTTCATAGTACCAAGTGGTACCAGTACTTCCAGGCCTCAAAATGGCAAAATAGACCAAAAAAAGACAGAAGTAGTGACACCAGATCGCATCTGCTTATACTTCATTGATCAGAACCAAGTCATGTGGCCACTTTAATGTCAATAGAGGCTAAGTAGTTGAATTTTTAGGTTTTACAGCTACTGTAATAGAGTCAGATAAGAAAAAGACAGGGAGGTGGGTAAAATGGGTGTTATATGAACTAATCAATCTATAACATGTGAAACACCAAGTTTCTAAAATGACAGTATTTAATATAGCCATCCCTATCAGAGGTTCACTACCCTAGACTTTCCAAATCATGAAGAGGACCTATCCTATCTCACTCCACCTTGAATCTTCCCTGGTATCTGCTTCTAGCCTCTTGTTGAACATCAGGCTGATGCTGAAGGAAGAATGAGGCCAATACAATTATCCTCACTCTCCAGTTGAAATCTGACCCTTGTTGCAGTTCAGATTTTTAACATAATCTCATTTATGGCTATTGTGGGTCTTTCTTTTAAATACCCATCCCTTTTCTTCAGAAGAATGAAAATAACACCAAATCTGTCTTGTGTCATAGCTTATGTAATATATGGGTCAAAATTCCTTTGATGCTATTAATAATTAATAAAGAATATGTGGTACACATATTCACACACACACACACACAATGGAATATTACTCAGCCATCAAAAAGTGAAATCTTAACCATTTGCAATGACATGGATGGTATGACATGGAACTAGAGGGTATTATGCTAAGTAAAAGAAAGACAAATATCATATGATTTTACTCATATGTAGAATTTAAGAAACAAAACAGGATCATAAGGGAAAGGAGGGAAAAATAAAACAAGACGAAATCAGAGAGGAAGACAAACCATGAGAGACTCTTAACTATAGGTAACAAACTGAGAGTTGCTGGAGGGAAGGTGTGGGGGGTATGATAACCGGGCACTAAGGAGAGCACATGAATAATGAACACTGAGTGTTATATGCAACTGATGAATCACTAAACTACCTCTGAAACTAATAATACACTATACGTTAATTAATTGAATTTAAATTTAAAAATGCTATTAATATGAATAGCAAAAGCAGAAGGAGGAGTGGGGCTTGGTCAGAAACCTAGTCAAGTGAAAAAATATCAAGACTAGAGAGAGGGCTAGTGTGAAAATATAAGATGAAAGGAACTGATCAAGAATGCAGCTATTTGGTAACAAAATAAAGAGGCACTCAACTTTAATAGAACTATGAGGACTGCATTATGTTCTAAACTACATTATGCCCTAACCTGGTCTCCTTTAAAGGCTTCTGCTCCTGCCCCCAAGAATATGCCACAACACTCTGAACCCACCATGTGACAGAGTAATTCATCGAAGTACCTCCACTGGAATTTCTCCTAAATTTCTATTTCCTTCCTTGGCATTTCACTTTATTTGTCTTACATTTCTAACTACTCATAGACAACCTTACTCAGATGTCTATAATGTGCACAAGAACATTATAATGATATCTAAAGCAAAATGGAAAAAAAAGTCACCTGCGCTATTATCCATCCCTATTGGTTAAATTCCAATTTGAAGGGCATAAGCTCTGAAAAGCTCCTTGGACAGATTGCCAGAAAGAAGAAAGGCACAGGACAACCTGAGCTAGAACTCTGATGGAATCTTGACACTTTGGTTTAGAAGACTAGGAGCTGAAATAAATTGCCATTTCAAAGTTGCCAATAGTTTTTTTGTTTCACAAAAACATGATAACATATTTGGGATAAGCAACCCCTGTGTTCTGATTAAACCTCTTGATTTTTTTATTATGTAAATATACAGCAAAGACTATTGTTTAAAAAAAGAAGAAGGGTTTTGTTTAATTACGTAAAAGATTGTTCACTTGGAGGACAAGAGTTGAATTTCCAGATTTGGTTCCCTTGAGTGAATAGATGAGATTAAGATTCCTTTATACCTGAAAAGGATTGCTTTCCTTGGGAGATGTGAGTGGAGGACATTACTGGTAGAAGATGAGGACCTGGGGGCCAAAGGTTGAAGGAATTGTTTATATAAGACACATTCTGAGCCCTGGGCAGGAACAACACTGCTTTCAGCTCCAGATGGTGAAATGTGATACAGAGTTGAGGCAGCCTCCTCTGCCCAGAATCTTTCATCAGCTAACACCCTGAGGAATGTCAGCTTTTAGAACCTCAGACCTGGAAACAATCATTCAGTACCTCCTGGTCTCTCTCTATCTCTCACTCTCTTTCTGTCTCTGTCTCTGTCTCTCTCTGCATCTCTAACTCTGCTATCTCTCCAGTGGTTTCATTATCTTTTACCGCAAACAGGCATTCTCTGCAAAACAAGGAATAAAACTACTGGCATATATTTTCACAAATTTCTAATTCTAGTAGTCAAAAGCAAGGCCTTCTGTGCTATCTCCACCTAGAACAATCCTGGTGTAATATTGTGACTTAGATCATATGACTTACCTCACCAGAGGGAGAAGTATTCTGACTGACCTGGTTTTAGCCATATGCCTAGAGATAGAAGCTTTGCCACTAGAAGAAGGTATGATGGGAATTGGCCAATAATCTGACTGGTGTACTTGGCAGCTAAAAACAGTAGCTAGCTCTTGCATTATTTGAAAAGCTGAGTAAGAATTATTTCCCAACTCTGGGCATTTATCCACTGCTTCAGAGCCCCATCTGTGCTGCCTTGTACTCTCAGGCAAGCCCTTAAGGAAAAAGAGAACAGACATATTGTCCAAAGGCTGGAACACTAGCACAAAGAATGGGACCCAAATATTTGTGAATGAAGGAATGAATGAAAATCCTAAATGCATTATTTCTCAGACCTTTCCTATCGTGCACTTTGTTCACCTTGCTTCTTTTCTTCTTGTAATCAGATCAGGGGATATTGGTAAGAGGAGTGGTCTTGTCTGCCCTGAGTCTTGACTGGATATTAGAGGAAGAGGTTTGAGGGAATACAATTCATCCTTAACAACATGAACTTGAGCCATTTAAAACCCATAAGTCTGTGAAATAGGAATCCAAGTTCTTGGATTTTTAAATGTGTAAGGCATCAGTGTGAGTGTGATAAAATTTAAACTGCTATAGGATCAGAATAGATTTTAACATTTATCATTTTTATTTTAAAAATCAAGAAAATTAATTTTTGAAAAGGGAAAACAGTTTAGCTCTGTAACAATAATATAACTGTACTCATTAAAAGAATTGTTTATGGTAGATTCCTAATTATTATTCAAGACAATAACAATTATGCATTATCATTTATTATGTATCAAATTTACCTTGCAAATTTTTTCCCAGTTTTATTGAAATACAATTGACACATAATATTGTATACATCTAAGATGTATAATATAGTGATTTGATATATGTATATACAGTTGACCCTTGAACAACATGGATTTGAACTACAGGAGTCTACTTAAACACAGATTTTTTTCAGCAAATGACAGTACAGTACCATAAATGTATTTTCTCTTTCTTATGATCTTAGTGACAGTTTCCTTTTTTCTAGCTTACTACATTATAAGAATATAATGTATTCTTATAACAGTATACAATGCTTATACAAAATATGTGTTAACCAACTATTTATCTTATCAATAAAGCTTCCAGTCAACAGTAGGCTATTGCAAGTTAAGTTTGAGGGGAGTCAAAAGTTATATGGAAATTTTCAACTATACAAGGTTGGGACACCACATTGTTCAAGGCACAACAGTATTGCAAAATGATCACAACAGTTTAGTTACCTTTTATCACCACACAGAGTTATAAATCTTTTTTTAAACTTTTAACTACACATTACAATATTGTTAACTATAGTCACTATGCTGCACATTACTTCCCCAGGATTTGTTATATTCATCTTATAACTGGAAGTTTTGTACGTTTTGACCATCTTCATTCACTTTCCCCACCATCCAAGGAAGATATTGGCCTGTAATTTTCCTTTCTTGTGGTATCTTTGTCTGTTTTTTGAATCGAGATAATGCTGGTCTCATAAAATGAGCTAGAAGTGTTTCTGCCTCGTCTGTTTTTTGGAAGAGTTTGTGAAAGACTGATGTTAATTCTTCTTTCAGTGTTTGGTAGAAGTCATCAGTGACTCCTGGACTTTTCTTTTTTGGAAGGTGTTTGATTACTGATTCAGTCTCCTTACTAATAATTGGTTCATTCAGATTTCCTATTTCTTCACCATTCAGTCTTGGTAGGTTGCCTGTTCCTAGGAATTTATCCATTCCTTTAGGTTGTCCAATTTGTTGGCATGCAATTGTTCATAGTAGTCTCATGTCTCTTTCATTAAGAACTGTTTCTGGAGTTTTACCTTGTTCTTTTGTTTGGAACATATTCCTTTTTTTCTTCATTTACCTTGACTCTCTGCATTGACTTCTATGGATTACAAAAAAACAGCCACTTCTCCCAGTCTTCATGGAGTATTCTCATATAAATGATGAACGTTATATGTTCAGCTTGGCCTGAACTCTTGGTTATCTCTCAAGCTGTTATGATTGTACAAGTCATTTTTGTTCTTAATGGCTCCTGGTAGCTAAGATGTGCCAAGGTCTGTTGGTTTCCCAAAAGGGAGGATCTCAGTCAGCACCTGGACACTGGTTATCTGGAAGCCAAAGCCTCAGGCAGCATCTTTTAAAGTATCCAAATAGGCTTCTTTCTGAGAAAAAGCGGGAGATGGCTATTTTTGTCTACTCTGTCTGCGCTGAGTCTTGGGAGGATAGTGAGTTAAGAACCTTTTCTTTGATTGTTACAGTCCTGTGGAAACCCACTAATGTAAGTCCCACCAGCCACCAGAGCCAGGTGATCAGGTATATGACCCCTGAGTGGCATCTACAAAAGCCAGGGTGCCACATGTGTGCACAAATTTCTTCCAGGTAGACATCAATCATGTATAATAGACCAGAAAGAAAATGTAGTGATAGTACTCTGAGGCCTCCCTGGTTTCAAGAAAAAATCACAGTCACCCCTAAATGTGTGCTAAGTTAGAAGCCTGACCCTCACAAAACAGCTTTTAAAATATACAAATATGCCTCTTTCAGGGACAGGGAAATACTGGGAGGTAGATATTTCTGTATGCATCTCTGCACTGAACTCAAGGGTGGATAGCCACAGAGAGTTCTTGTGAGAACAAAAACTGTTTCTTTGTCTGCTCTAGTCCCATGGGTCTCATGGATGCCAGCCCCACTGGCTTTCAGAGTGAGGTATTTTGGGGGATGATAACCCAGATGAAAGTTTTAAAAGTTAGGGCACTAGATGTTGGGTCCAAGCCTTCAATCCTCAGGGAGAAGTTGGGAGTTGGGAGTTCCCTCCTGATGGTATGTTGTTATTCCAGGAGTGAGGTTAATAGCAAGAGTATGTCTCAGCTTTCCTATCGATTTCCATGGGTATTATCTTCTTCATTATTGTATAGAAGTCACTCAGCCAATTTCCAGATTTCTTCCAGAGGGAATTGCTCTGTGTGGAGCTATAGATTCAGTATGTCTGTGAGACGAGATGTCACCATCTTGGACTGGACCCTTTTGCAAATTCTATATGCAATTCTATATAGTTCTGAAGTCTTGGTTGTCAACATTTGTTGTTCATACTGCATGGTCATCTGTCCATGTACTTAAAACAAAACCAAAGAAAGCAGTGGTCAGTATCTCGTTACCAGTGCTTGACTGTTCTCTAATGTTGCATGTATTTCTTTTACTTCCCCAAATAGACTGGAAATTTCTTAAGAAGTCTTACATCTGTGATAAGGTAATCCTAGGTTGAAAACTGAACTATGACTATTGAGAACTCTTGAAGGAGACAACATTCCTTCCAGTTTTATGTCTATCAGACTCAACATCCTCTCTTTATTAATTTTTAAAAAATATTTTATTTATTTATTCATGCGAGACACAGAGAAAGAGGCAGAGACCTAGGCAGAGGGAGAAGCAGGCTCCCTGCAGGGAGCCTGATGTGGGACTTGATCCCTGGACCCAGGATCATACCCTGAGCCAAAGGCAAATGCTCAACCACTGAGCCACCCAGGCATCCCTCAACACCCTCTCTTTAAAACAAATACTTTCGGGATCCCTGGGTGGCGCAGTGGTTTGGCGCTTGCCTTTGGCCCAGGGCGCGATCCTGGAGACCCGGGATCGAATCCCACATTGGGCTCCCGGTGCATGGAGCCTGCTTCTCCCTCTGCCTATGTCTCTGCCTCTCTCTCTCTCTCTCTCTGTGACTATCATAAATAAATAAAAATTAAAAAAAAAATAAAATAAAACAAATACTTTGAAATGACCACTATACCATCTCAAATGTAATTATTTGGTGGTGTAAGCAACAAACAAATAATTTTGGTCAAAAAAAGCTCTAGTGTCCTCTCTATGATACAGAAGAGAAATAAAATGAATTTTATTTAAAACAAAATTACAACATATATTGTTATTATAAACATATGAACACCACAAACAAAAAGTAGTGCTTTGGGGACACGTGGATGGCTCAGTGGTATATATATATATATATATATATATATATATATATATATATATATATCCATTCATATATCTTGACTATTGTAAATAATGTTGCAATAAACATTGGGGTGCATATATCCCTTCAAATTATTGTTTTTCTCTTCTTTGGGTAAATACCCAGTATTTAGTGATTACTGGATCATATGCTAGTTCTATTTTTAACTTTTTGAGGAACCTCTATATTGTTTTCCACAGTGGCTGCACCAGTTTTCATTCCTGCAATCAGTGTATGAGGGTTCCTTTTTCTCCATATCCTCACCAACACTTGTTTCTTAAGTTTTTTATTTTAGCCATTTTGACAAGTATGAGGTGATATCTCGCTGTGCTTTTGATTCGCATTTCCCTGATCATGAGTGATGTTGAGCATCTTTTCGGGTGCCTATTGGCTATCTTATCTGTATGTCTATGGAAAAATGTGTGTTTGTATCTTCTGCCCAGTTTTTAATTGGATTGTTTTTTGGTGTTGAGTTGTGTAAATCTTTATGTATTTTGGATATTAAGCCCTTATCATATATATCATTTGCAAATATCATCTCCCATTCAGTAGGTTGTCTTTTAGTTTTGTTGTCTTCTTTGCTGTGCAGAAGTTCTTATTTTGATATAGTCACAATAGTTTATTTTTGCTTTCACTTCCTTTGCCTCAGGAGACATATCTACAAAAATGTTCTGTGATTGATATCAGAGAAATGCATCATGTGGTTTTCTAGGATTCGTATAGTTTCAGATCATATATTTAGGTCTTTAATCAATTTTGAGTTTACTTTGGTGTGTGGTGAAAGTGGTCTAGTTTCATTATTTTACATGTAGATGTCCAGTTTTGCCAACACCATTTGTTGAAGAGACTCTTTCCCATTGGATATTGTTGCCACTTTTGTCAAAGAATAATTGACCACATAATTGTGGATTCATTCCTGTGCTTTGTATTCTACTTCTTTGATCTGTGTCTTTTTTTTTTCCAGTACCATATTCTTTGATTACTATAGCTTTGTAATAAAACTTGAAGTCTAGAATTGTCATTCCTCCAGTTCTGTTTTCCTTTTCCTTTTTAGATTTATTTATTTAAGATAGAGAGCAAGTAAGTAAAGGGGCAGAGGGAGAGAATATTTGAGCAGACTCCATGCTGAATGCAGACCTCAACTTGGGGCTTGATCTCATGACACTGAGATCATGTATGACCTGAGCTGAAACCAAGAGTTGGACACTTAACCGACAGAGCCACCCAGGTGTCACTGTTTTTCTTTTACAATATTGCTTTGTCTATTTGGGGTCTTTTGTGCTTCCCTGTAAATTCTGGGGTTGTTTGTTCTAGCTCTGTGAAAAATGCAATTGGTATTTTGATAGGCATTACATTAAGTGAGTATGTTGCTTTGAGTAGTATAGACATTTTAATAATATTAGTTCTTCCAACTCATGAGCATGGGATATCTTTGTATTCATTTGTGTTGTCTTCAATTTCTTTCATCAATGTTTTATAACAGGTCTTTCACTTCTTTGGTTAAGTATATATATATATGTCATGTCATCTGCAAATTAATGTTACCTTTTAAAATTTAATTGAATTGAATAGGAAAACGTTTCCAGAATGATAGTGTATCACTTAATGTTGCATTTAGCTGAATGTAACAGAAACAAGATTGAAATGGATTACCAAAAAGGTTTTTTTTTCTTTTTTAAAGATTGATTGATTGATTGATTGATTGATTAGAAAGAAAGAGAGAGAATGAGTGGGAGGGACAGAGGGAGAGGGAGAGTAAATCCCAAGGAGACTCCTCACTGAGCCCCTGATGCAGAACTTGATCTCATGACCCTGAGATCACAATGGAGCCAAAACCAAGAGTCAGAAGTCTAACCAACTGCCCCACCCAGTTCCCATGCAGGTGCCCCCATTTTATTTTTTTCTTATAACAAGAACTCCCCAAATAGGTAGTCTCAAAAACTGATAAAATGGCTTTAAAATGTCACCAAGGACTCAAGCTTCATTCTGCCATGCAGCATGCAACTTTCTTTCTTTGGACCATGGAATGTGTGTTGTATTCCTAGCATGTTTGCACCCCATTTAGGGAAAAGAGAGAAAAGGGGAAAGATAAAAAATTATTACCAGGCAAGTAGGCCACCTTTCAAACAGTATCTACCAAGTGATTTCTGCTTGCATCTTCTTGGCTGGACTGTTTCACAAGCCCACCACTGTCATTTAAACCTCAGAATAATGCAGGTACTGTTATTACTGCATTTTACAGATGAAAAAAACTACAGTTTGGGGAACTTAAGGAAATTGTCCAAGATTTTATAGCTAGGATATGACAAAGCTTAAATTTTGATCTAGGCAGTTAGACCCAAAGTTTTCATCCTTGAATAGTCTACTAAAACATAAATCTAAAATGTCTCAATTTTAAAATTATGAAAACAGGGGATCCCTGGGTGGCGCAGCGGTTTGGCGCCTGCCTTTGGCCCAGGGCGCGATCCTGGAGACCCGGGATCGAATCCCACATCGGGCTCCCGGTACATGGAGCCTGCTTCTCCCTCTGCCTGTGTCTCTGCCTCTCTCTCTATCTCTCTGTGACTATCATAAATAAATAAAAATTAAAAATAAAATAAAATAAAATTATGAAAACATCATTAGTCTGGTTTTAAATCAATTCATGTAAGATATTAGTCTGATTATTTTAATTTCTGAATCTAGCAAAAAGAAGCATAGAATCACCTGAATACATTTTTGAATAGCATTCAAAAATTACAAACTTGTCATTGTAATTTTTCCTCATGATATCTTTCTGATTGATAGCACTGCATTGAATAATTTCTGAAAATTCCAGTCTAAATTCTCAGAAAAGTGTGGATTCATACTTTTCATAAATATATAAAATGCAAAATTTTCAAGTTAATTCATGTACTGATTATAATTTGGCTAGATCAGTCTAGAAGACTAACACTATGAAAAAGAATCAAGCAATCTGTAACAAAAGAGGTATTGATTTTGGGGGGGGGGGGGGAAATCTCTCTATTTCCTGGATCTGAATGCCTGTTTCCCTTCCCAGATTAGGAAAGTTTTCAGCTGTGATTTGTTCAAATACATATTCTGGCCCTCTGGCCCTTTCGGCGGCCTCGGGAACCCCAATTAAACGTAGATTTTTCTTCCTCAGGCTGTCGTTTATTTCCCTTAATCTATCCTCATGGTCTTTTAATTGTTTGTCTCTTTTTTCCTCAGTTTCCCTCTTTGCCATCAACTTGTCTTCTATGTCACTCACTCATTCTTCCACCTGTTAACCCTCATCGTTAGGACTTCGAGTTTGGATTGCATCTCATTCAATTGATTTTTAATTTCTGCCTGATTAGATCTAAATTCTGCAGTCATGAATTCTCTTGAGTCCTTTATGCTTTTTTCTAGAGCCACCAGGAGCTGTATAATAGTGCTTCTGAATTGGCTTTCTGACATTGAATTGTAATCCAGATTTTGTAACTCTGTGGGAGAGAGGACTGTTTCTGATTCTTTCTTTTGAGGTGAGGTTTTCCTTCTACTCGTTTTGCCAGTGTAGAGTGGCCAAAAACAAGCTGTATTGGGAAAAGGAGAAAAAGAGAGAAGAGAAAGAAGGAAAGAAAAAAGAAAAAAGAAAAAAGGAAGAAAAAAAGAAAAAAGAAGAAAAAGAGAAAGAAAAAGAAAGGGAAAAAAAGGTGGGGGAAGCAAACAGAAATCAAAAAGAAAAAATAAAACACGGGGGAGTATCTTCTGATTCTGTATACTTTAAGTCCCTTGACTTCCCCTGGACCTTGTCCTCCTCGCTGGTCTTCTGGGGGAGGGGCCTGTTGTGCTGATTTTTAGGTGTTAGCACTTGGGGGAGCTGCTCTGCCCCCTGCCTGGTGCAGGGCTCAGTGGGGGTTGTTTCCCCTGTGAGGCCCCAGGAGGAACCACCGCAGTGGCAGGGCCAGCTCTGCAGCCCCGGGGTCAGCCCCCGCAGTAACTCCGGGGCTCTCCGTCTGCAGGGCCTGGAGGCTCCGGGGCGGGGCCGCTGATCTGCTCAGCTCGGGGCAGGAGCGTCCTTGCTGTCCTGGGCCCGCCCGGCCTCTGCCTGTCCCGGGGGGAGGCCGGATCCTGGGCTGTGTCCCGGCGCCCTGTGCTCCGGAGCCTGCGCTGTTGCATTCGCGCTCCCGCCCCGCAGCCCCCTCCGCGGAGCCGCCCCCGAGCCCCTCCGAGCTGCTCCGGGTCCCGCCGTGCGCGCTGCAGCCCTTAGGGAGCTCGGCGCACTCTCCCGGGGCGCAGGTGCCTGTTAGTGTCCCAGGGAGCCCGAGGGCATCCCCGCCTTTCTGGGGATCCTGCTCCAATTCCCCGGGAGGCCTTTCCGCCCGTGAAGGTCGGTGCAGCTCCTGCTCCTCCGGGACGGGGCTCTCCTGTCCTGGGGACACTCGCCCCGGCCTCAGCCCGGCTCCTCGCGGGGCCCCTCCCCCTTGGAGGCCTTTTGTTTCTTTATTTCTTTTTCCCCGTCTTCCTACCTTCATAGAAGCGCGAACTCTTCTCACTGTAGCATTCCAGCCGTTCTCTCTTTAAATCTCAGGCCGAATTTGTAGATTTTCAGGATGATTTGAAGGTTATCTAGGTAATTGGGTGGGGACAGGTGATTTGGGGACCCTACTCTTCTGCCATCTTGCCCCTCCCCCATCCCAAAGATTTTGTACTGTTTTGTTTTCATATTTCTCCACATGATTTTTTTAAAAAGATTTATTTATTTATTCATGAGAGACAGGGCAAGAGAGAGGCAGAGACATAGGCAGAGAGAGAGAAGCAGGCCCCATCCAGGGAACTCGACGTGGGACTCGATCCCAAAACTCTGGGTTCACGCCCTGAGCCAAAGGCAGATGCTCAACCGCTGAGCCACCCAGGCGTCCCTCCACATGATTTTATATTTATTTTTTGATTTTGTGGCTGACCCACTCATTGTTTAGTAGCATGTTATTTAACCTCCATGAATTAATTTGTGGCCTTTCCAGATTTTTTTCTTGTGATTGATTTCTAGTTTATATCATTGTGCTAAAAAAGATGCATGCTGTGATTTCAATCTTTTAAAATTTATTGAGATTGGTTTTGTGCTCTAATATGTGATCTATTCTGGAGAATGTTTCATATGCACTTCAAAGAGCAGTGTATTCTGCTCTTTTAGGATGGCATGCTCTGAATTTATGTGCTAGATCTATATGGTATAGTGTGCTATTCAAAACTACTGCTTCCGTGTTGATTTTCTGTTTGGGTGATCTGTCCATTGATGTAAGTGGGTGTTAAAGTCCCCATTATTGTATTACTACCAATTCATTTTTCTTTAAGTTTGTCATTAACTAGTTTATGTATTTGGGTGCTCCCATGTTGGGTGCATAAATATTTACAAGTGTTATATCTTCTTGTTGGATTGTCCCCTTTATTTTATATAGTATCATTCTTTGTTTCTTGTTAGTCTTTGTCTTAGTCTATTTTAACTAATATAAGTACTGCTACCCTAGCTTTCTCTTGAGTACATTTGCATGATAAATATTCCTCCATCCTCTCACTTTCAGTCGGAGGGTGTTTTTAGATCTTCCAAAGAGTCTCTTATAGGCAGCATATAGATGAGTATTGTTTTTTTATCCATTCTGTCACCCTATGTCTTTGATTGAAGTGTTTAGTCCATTTACATTCAAAGTAATTATTGGTAAGTATGTATATATTGTTATTTTGTTCTTTGTTTTGTGGTTGTTTTTGTAGTTCTTCCATGATCGTTTCTTTTCTTGCTTTCTTCTCTCATGATTTGCTGGCTTTCTTTAATGATATACTCGGATTCCTTTCTCTTTATTTTTTGCATATCTCTTACTAGCTTTTTATTTGTTGTTACAATCAAGTTTATATATAACATCTTCTGTGTATAGCAGTGTATATTAAGTCGATGGTCACTTAAGTTTGAGTCCATTCTTTACTCCACTCCCCCACATGCTTTAGATATATGTTGTCATGCTTTACATCCTTTTATTTTGTGAGTCCCTTGACTGATTTTTATAGATATACCGATTTTTCCTGATTTTGTACTTTCTATTTTTCTTACTCTTACTTATGATTTTTCTCTTTCCATTCAGAGTTCCCTTTAAAATTTCTTATAGGGCTGGTTTCATGGTCATAAATTCTATCTGGATGGTCTGAGAAACTCCTTAACTCTCTTTCTATTCTGAATGATAGCCTTGCTGGATAGAATATTTTGGCTACAGATTTTTTTTTTCCTTTCAGCATTTTGAATATATCATGCCACTTTCTTCTGGACTGCCAAGTTTCTGCTGAAAATCTACTGATGGCCTTAGAGGGCTTCCTCCATATGCAACTGTCTTCTTTTCTCTTGCTGCTTTTAAAATTCTCTCTTAATTACTACTTTTTGCCGTTTTATTACTATATGCCTTGGTGTAGACCTTCTTGGTTGATTTTGGAAGGCAGGGAATCTCTGTGCCGCCTCAATCTGGATATCTGTTTCCTTCCCCAGAATTGGGAACTTTTCAGTTATTATGTTTTTAAATATGTTTTCTGTCCCCTTTTCTCTTTCTTCTTCTTGGATCCCTTTAATGAGAATGTTATTACATTTGATGGAGTGATTGAGTTTCCTCAGTCTATTCTCATTTTGCACAATTTTTTTTCTCTTACCTACTCAGCTTATTTTCCATTATTCTGGTCTCCAAGTCACTATATCATTCTTCTGCTTCCTCTAGCCTGTATTTATTCTTCTAGTTATTTTAAATTTCATTTATTGTGTTTTTCATCTCTGGTTTGTTCTTTTTTATGTTTTCTATCTCTTTGTAAGGGATGTCCTGATGTCCTCCACTGTTTTCTCAAGACCAGTGAGTGTCTTTATGATCATATTTTATTTTTTTTAAAGATTTATTTATTTATTTATGATAGACATAGAGAGAGAGAGAGAGAGAGAGAGAGAGGCAGAGACACAGGAGAAGGGAGAAGCAGGCTCCATGTCAGGAGCCCGATGCGGGACTCGATCCCGGGACTCCAGAATCGCGCCCTGGGCCAAAGGCAGGCGCCAAACCGCTGAGCCACCCAGGGATGCCCTATGATCATTACTTTAAATTGTCTATCAGACATATTATTTATATCTGTTTCACTTAGGTTCTTGCTGTGTTTTTGGCCTATTCTTTCATTTGGGGCATATTCCTCTGTTTCCTTGCTTTGTCTGCCTCTGTGTCTATTTCTCTGTGTTAGGGAGGTTAGCTACATCTCCTGCTATTATAGGTAATCACCGTATGAAGAAAAGTTCCTGGGGTGCCCTGCAGTGCACTGTCCCTTGTTCACCAGTATCTGGCACTTCAGTGATATTTCCTATATGTGTTGTGTGTGCCCAACTGTTGTGTCCTGGACACATTTTCCTTTAGTCCCTTTGTCCACGGAGGCCCTGTCTGCTTACTTTTGGGGAGTGCTTGGTCCCTGGTCAGAGTGAGGCACACAGTTATAACAAGGTATGAACTGATGTGTTGGTGAAATGAGACCTGACACCATCCACTGAGACTGAGGCTTCACAACACATGCTGGCCAGGAAAAGGGAAACGTGGTCTTGGGAAGATTTTTGCCAGTCTTCTGGAGGTGGGGATCCACAGACCCCACTGAGGCAGATGTGACTGGGAAGAGTGGATCCACCAAAGCACAGGAAGGTGGGGTTTTGTGGAAACAAATTTGGTAGTGAATGTATGCTGGTTCCCACTGGTGACCAGGTGTTTATGCTGGATTCTGGAGGGCAGAGGAGAGAGATGGCACCTACCAGCTCCTTTGTTTCTGAAGAAGTCTTTCTGGGAAACTTGCCCCTTCTGGGATACACTCTGATATGCATAAATAATTCTTCCATGTGCCCTATGTATTTTTCAAGCTGTCGCTTCTATGCTGTAACTCTGTGGGCTGTTTATGTGCTGTCTCTTTAAGGACAGGGACTTGGCTTTCTGTCATACTCCAGATTCTCTCAGAACTTAGTCCTCTGATTTTTAAAATTCCAAACTTTAAGTCTCAGTGTTTGTAAGAACTCATGAAATTCAGCCCCTATAGTTTTGAAAGCCAAGTGTTCTGAGGATTTGTCTTCTCCATGCAGATTCCCTGGTATGGTAGTCTATTTCTTACCCTTCTCCATGCCCATAGCCCCCTCCCTCCTTCCCCTCCACAGATGGCCATGGTTTCACTCCCTACTACATCTCCAAACTTCCTATCCTCTTCAATGTGGTATCTTCTCTACCTTTGGTTGTGGAGTTTGTTCTGCCAGACTTCAGGCCATTTTCTGGATTATTTCACTAATGTGAATGTTATCCAGTTTTATTTGTGGGATGAAGTGAGCTCAGGGTCCTCTTATTCTGCCTTTTTATTACTTTAGAATACTTTCACACTATTATTAATTGCTCCTTCTCTCCTTTTGTGTTATTGCTGTCAAGTATTTTAATTCTAGGTATTATAAATGTCATTGACATTACAATTGTTCTATACAGTTAATATTAACCCATATTTGACAATTTGTGTTGCTATTTACTGCTCCCTGAATTTCCATACTTCTCTCTGAGATCATTTCTTTCTGACCGAAGCCCTCCCTTTTCTATTTCTTTTAATGTATACCTACTATTGATTAATTTTTACAATTTTTGTTTTTCTGAAAATGTCTTTCATTTCAGGTAAGTGAATTTTTTATATATGTATGCACTCATGTAACCACACCCTAGATCTAACATTCTAGAAGTATTTCCACCACTCTAGGAGGTTCCATATGCCTCTCCTAATCAATATTTCCCCACAGATAATACTATCCTGACCTCTATAACCATAAACTAGTTTTGCTACTTTTGATCTTCATATAAATGGACTTATACAATATGTGTTGTTTTGTGCCTGATTTCTTTTATAAAAGATTATGTTTGTGAGATTCATCCATTTTGTTGCATGTAGCAATGTTATGAATAATATGCCATTGCATGACTATACCATAGTTGATTTATCCATTATTACATTGATGTAGATATGGGTTGTTTACAGATAATTGAGATTATGAATAAAGCTGCTATAACCACTATGTACATGTATTTGGTGAACATAAGTACTTACAATACTAGGAATGAAATTGCTGCATTATATGGAAGATTGTTTAATAGATACTGTCAAACAGATTTCCAGAGTGACTGTACCAGTTGACACTCCCATCAGCAATTAACACTATGAGAGTTCATTTCTCCACATCTTCACTAAACCTTTAATATAAATTCATCTTTTTATTCTTAGCTTTTCTAGTGGATAACAGTCTTTGAGTGTATAGAAGTCTCATGAATATATTCTGATCTTTGGCTTCCCTTTTAACTTCTCAATAGGGTCTCTTGATAAACGTAAGTTTTTACTTTTAGTAAAGTCTGATTTTGTTCTCTATCATGGTTATAATGATTGATTTTAAGAATAATTGCTTACCCCAAGACCATGAAGACAGTTTCTTAGTATTTAGTCTAGCAGTTATGTCATTTAACTTTCACACTTAGTTCTATCCATCTTAAATTTTAACTTTTAAGGATTTTTTTGTTATTATAAGGTATTTGCTTTCTTTTGATTACAGAAACTATTCTATTGTTTGTTATCTCCATAATTTCTGTTGAGAAGTCTCATTGTTACCTCTTTAAAGAGAAGTTTTTTCTTTCTGGCTGCTAAAAAGATATTTTCTTTGCAATCACTTTTAGAATTTGACTAACAATGTGCCTACATGTGGCTTTATTTTAATTATCCTGCTTGGAGTTCAAAATCCTTCCAGATTCTGTGACTTGATATCTTTCATAAATTCTAAAAATATATGTTATCATCTCTTCAAATATTACTTCTGCTTATTCTGTTTCCTCTCCTTCCAGAGCTTAAATTACATGTACTTTAGAATATGTCATCATCATGCCCCCAAATTCTCTTATTCTCTTATTGTATTTCCTATCTCTTTTCATCAATCAGTCTGGATAATATTTTCTAATCTTTTTTCTAGTTCATCAATTCTTTCTTCAATCATGTGTAATCTGCTCTCAAGCTCATTAAGTTTTTATTTGAGTTGTCCTAATTTTCAGTTCTATAATTTTCAAAAATATCAAAATTTCTGCTGAAATTTCTTATCTTTTCATCTTTTTCCTTGAACATATTGACAGTTATTTTAAATTTTATGTGCAGTAAATACAATATATGGATCTCTATGGGTTTCTTGCTTTCATCTGTTTTTTTTTTTTTCTCTTATGTTGTGACCACCTCCTGGAATATCTATAATCTTCCACAAAATACTGGACCTTGTGAATGAAAATTTGTAGTGAAAATTTGGAGCTCTGAATGATATACTCTTTTTTTTTTCAGAGATAGTTAGAATGGTCTCAACAGAATGTCTGAAGTGTTTACCAGGTCCTCTTTCCTTTAATGGTCTCTGAACTCAAAATTTTATCTCTCCAGCATCATAAGACTGATAAAATCCCTGTGCAGTTAATCAATCTCTTGGGCACTGCTTGTTTCTTTCTCTCTTTCTTTCTTTCTTTCTTTCTTTCTTTCTTTCTTTCTTTCTTTTTTTCTTTTTAAAAATATTTTATTTATTTATTTTAGAGAGCAAGAACAAGTGATGGGGTGGGGGAGAGAGAGAGTGAGAAGCAGACTCTTAGCTGAGAAAGAAGCCTGACATGGGGCTCCATCCCAGGACCCAGAGATCATGACCTGAGCTGAAAGCAGACCCTTAACCAACTAAGCCACCCAGATGCCCTTGGCCACTGTGTTCTATTTGATTTCTAATCCCCTCATTTTACACCATTCACAATTAGCACATGCCTAAAGGGGATAAGCGGCATAGACTGTTGGGATCATCTCAACCTACATACCCTTTCTCCAAAATCTTGGTTCAAGGTTTCTATTTCCTATTTGCTTCAAAACCATTTTTAAATTCTATTCAGCTCTGTTAAGGCTGTTGTTGGCAGGAGGTAGGTGATACAAGCTGGCCCATCTAGATAGAAGTAAAAATCCTTTAGATCTGTCTCTGGAGTATGTCTGTGAAGTAGAAAAAAACAGAGAAGAAAGACTTGTAGGAAGATAATAACAATCTGAAGTACTGAACTTTCTCCTATTTGAGATAAAGACAAAGAGACAAACAAAACGCATATTGAAAAGGTAAAATTACTACAACTTAGTGATCAGATATGTATAAAAAGATACAAAAGAAACAAGAAAGGAATCAAGGATGCTTAGATGATGGATAGTGGTGCCACTAACTGAACAGGCCACGCAAAATAAAATTGGATTAAGGCAGTCACAATGGAAAGGGATGTGGTCAAGAGGAAGAGATAATAAATTCTGCTTTGGTTGTGTTTAGATGTTTTTGGAGCTGTTAAACAGAGATAACCACTAAGCAATTGCATATGGAAAAAGAGGTTTGGGATACTGATATAAATATGTTATCTGAATATAAGTGGTGGTTAAAATTATGAGGTCAAATGCAATTATGCAGGTAGAGTTCTATATGCAGAATAAGTGAACAAGGCTTAAGACATAACCCTGGAAAACCCAGATATTTAAGATAAAGGAGGTAAATAAATAACCATTTAGAATCAGTATCAGTTAATTATGTACAAAAATAGTTCAGTAGTCCAAGGAAAGAACCATAAATCCTTTTTTTTAATTACTCTGTGAAAAAATCTAATCTTTCTGATGTTAGCTCCTATATAATCTTTCTTTGTGTAGTTCTAAATTAACGGAGCTAGCATTTTAATAGGTCCATAGGAAAACTGTTATCATGTATTTCTATATAGATTTATGAATCTGGAACAAGTTACAAATACCAGAAGGATATAAATGAAATAAAGGTAGCATGTGTAAATTCAAGCTGGAGTTGATCTGATATTGCTGGTTTAGAGAATAGGCTCTGAAGTAAGAACACAGGTTGTAAAATCTGATGGCCAAATTTGCATCCTAATTTTACCACTTACTAGCTGTGTGACATTGGGAAAGATGCTCAATTTCTCAAGGCCTCAATTTTCTTATTGATAAAGTGAAAATAATAGCTGTATCTCTTCCATTAGGTTGCTATGACAATGAAATGAAATAATGTGTATAAAGTGCTTAGCACTGTGTCAGGTATATAATAAACTATACCAAAATGTGGAAAGATATATAACTTCAGACCAATGAAATTACACAAAGGTAAAATTGGTATGAACATCCAAACGACAGTTCGATTCAAGCTTGAAACACTTTTTATCCATATCTAAATGCGAAGGGAATCATGTTGCAATATTTTTCACCCCTTTGATGACCAAAACTAATTCACTTTAAATATTTCCTTTTTCCTTATGTCACTCCCTCAGATGACAATAAAGATGGATTGCCCACAGAGAATTACCATCTTTTTGTTGAAGCGCATGAATGGCCATGTTCCTTGTTTTAGCTGCCTTTGAACATGTAATGGAAGTAATGGTAATATATGCATTCCAAACTAGAGGAAAGTCTTATTGACTCATGTAAAAGTGTATCCTATATTTATCAGATGTTGGGCCTCAATTAATCATACTGCCAAAAGAACTGCAAATACTGTTTCTATTTAAATTTCACATGACCAGGGGCACCCGGGTAGCTCAGTGGTTGAGTGTCTGCCTTTGGCTTGGGTCATGATCCTGGGGTCCTGGGATTGAGTCCTGCATTGGGTTCCCTGCGGGGAACTTGCTTCTCCCTCTGCCTATGTCTCTGCCTCTCTCTGTGTGTCTCTCATGAATAAATAAATAAAATCTAAAAAAAAAAAAATTCACATGACCAGAATACTTCTGGGGAATTTATTTTGCTAAATAAACCAAGAACAAAATTTGTATCTGGTCAGATGACAGCTTCACTCTTTAAATCAACAATTTTTAATGACTGAAAAGCTAAATGCTTGCTATTTATCCAAAGATAATAAGCAAATTTATAATCAGCATTGAATAACTGAAACATTAATTTTACTTTCTTTTGCCTTCAGAGATTTTTTTGAACTTTTTTTTTTTTTTTGCCTCCAATGCTGTTTCCACCTGAATATACTTAGTTAATGTGTACTAATGCATTCAGAAAACATTATTCTTTCTTCAAGATATCCACCTGGGTGCATGAAAGAGAAGACAATTATTTACACTCTCATTTTCCTTATAATATACAAACAAACTAAAAATTTTTTAAATGAGGCAACTTCATTGTATTCTTAGGACTCTTTCAGTTTTAGGAAGCAGAAACACAGTACAAATTATCTGGTACTCTAAACAAATGTGTAGGCCAAATAGCTGCAATGCACAGGGATAGTGCTGGCTTAGATACAAACAAATCAAGGGTTTCAAACTGTGTCATCACAACCTTTATCATTATCATTTTCATTGATCTCTGTGTGTCTCTTCCTCTATTTCTGTCTCTCTGGGAAAATATGTGAACTGGTTTTCTTGTTGCTGCTTTAACAAATGTCCACAACCTTAATGGTTTAAAACAACACAAATTTATTCTCTTACATTTCTGAAGATCTGATGTCCAAAATAACTCTTGTAGGGCTAAAATCAAGGTGTGTGCAGGAATCTTTCTCTCCAGAAATTCCAGGAAAGAATCCATTCATTGCTGTAATGGTTAATTTTTTTAAAGATTATTAAAAACATTTTATTTATTTATTCATGAGAGACATGGAGAGAGAGGCAGAGACACAGGCAGAGGGAGAAGCAGGCTCCCTTCAGAGAGCCTGATGTGGAACTTGATCCTAGGACCTGGGATCACAATCTGAGCCAAAGGCAGACACTCAGCCATTGAGCCACCCAGGTGCCCCTTTTTTAATATTTTATTTATTTATTTGAGAGAAAGAAAGAGAGAGCATGAGACAAGGGAAGGTCAGAGGGAGAAGCATATTCCCCACTGAATGGGGAACCTGACTCAGGGCTCAGTCCTAGGACTCCAGGATCATGACCTGAGCTGACTAAGCCACCCAGGCACCCCACTGCTATGGTTAATGTTATGTGTCAATTTGGCTGGGCCACATGGTGTCCAGATAATAGGTTTAAATATTATTCTGAGTGTGTCTATGAGGGTGTTTTGGGGTGAAACTAACATTTGAATCTGTAGGCTGAGTAAAGCAGATTATGGATGGGCCTCATCTAATCCACTGAAGATCCGGATAGAACAAGAAAGTCAAAGTAAGGAAGAATTTGCTCTCTCTGCTTGTCTTGGAGATGAGACATCAGTCAGCTGCCCTCAGACTCAAACTCAAACTGGAACTTCACCATCTGCTCTCCTAGGTCTCTCTAGTTTGCTGACTAAAGATCTTGGGACTTCTCAGCCTCTATGTAAGCCAATTCCCTATAATAAATCTCTTTATGCTTTTTTTCTGTTTCTCTGAAGAGCTCATAAATGCACTTGCCTCCTCCAGCTTTTAGAGGCTGCCAGCATTCCTTGTTTGTGGCCACATCAATCTACTTTCTGCCTCCATGGTCATTTTGCTTTCCATTCACTCTGTTCTCCTGCTTCCCTCTTATAAGGACTCTTGTGATTACATCAGGCCCACCCAAATGAACTATCCAGGTAATCTAAAATAATCTGCTCTTCTCAAAATATTAACTTTATCATCTCTTCAAAATCTCTTTTACCATCCATGTAACATAAACACAGGTTCTAGAGGTTTAAATGTCAACATCTTTGGAGCACCATTATTCAGCCAACCATAGAAAGTGTCTTGCTTACCAATTCTAGCAGAAGAGTCCTAGCAAGAACTCTTATTGGCCCAGATTAGGCAACATGTCCATCCCTAAGGCAAGCATCTTGGCCAAAGAAATGTCAAGGATTGATCAGCCTAATTTGATGCCTATTCCTCCTGAGGGATAGAATGGAATGAAAATGAAAATCCATGGTCCTATTAGGAATTTGGAGAGGGATGGCTCCTCAAAAGAAATGTTTCTATGACCAGAAGATGAGAGGAGGGATGGTGGTTAGGCAAACATGAAAAAACAAAACACAACAGACATCCACTACATATTTCACTCCTTGGTAACAACAAGAGAACTGTTCTTATTTTAAAAATCGGTGTATGAGACAGTACAGTTATCTATATGCTTTGGGTTTAGACCAAAGGGGGGAAAAAAAGGCAGAGAATAAAGGCACGGGATTTAGAGAAAACTCAATTTATAGGTTGATTCTAGCCTCTCTGGCAATATAACAATTGACATATTATTGAAGCTTCCTGATTTTCAGTTTCTTCACAAGTAAAATAAAGCTTCTACTATATTGCACCTATCTGCCTATCTGATATCTGTCATGTCCCCAACCTAGCACATTTGAAAATATCTTTATCATAGTGGAGTATTCTTAGTCTTAAGAGTCCTGCTTCCACAAAGTAGAATTCAGAAAATCAAATTCCCTGCCTCTCCAGCAGCTAGACCTGGGGCTATGATGGTGGCTCAGCTGCCCCAGTCAGATGAACACACACCAGAATTTGACCAGTAAGTGAACAACAAGAAGGAGTTTCCAGTCTGAATCGATTTTTGCTGCTTCTTTTGATGGTAGCAGCAACTGTGTGTACAGCATCTCCGTGGTTTGAAGGTTATTGTCCTGGAACAGACATGGCATTTACTTGCAGCAGAAGTTGAGAATTAGCAGCACCTATCCTAACATCCTGCAGGACATCAAAAGAAGCAATGGTTTCCTCTTTGGGCCAACTATAACATATAGTTTTGGAATCGTTTCTAGGAGTTTAAATTCAAGTTCAATTCTCTACACCTTCCAATAAGTCTGTAAACCAACAAATATCCTTTTAATAAACTCCTTCCTCTACTTCATTAGCTAAAGGGAATTAGCTTCAGTTGCTTGAAATTAAGAGTGATGAGTGATATACCTACTTCAGAGGGTTGTTGTTATAATTAAACAAAACAATACACTGTCACAAAATTTGGCTTCCTTAATTTGCCTGCCATTTAGGATTATCTCCCCAAAACACTATCTGCACCCAAGCTATTGTTTCAGGGTCAGCTTTTGACGGAATCCAAGGAAGACAGGCAACATTAATGGAAACCTAAACCTAAGAAAACAATACATGTTGACTTTGAATATTGCAGATTTTTTTAAAAAGGCATTTGAAATTCCAAAGGGAGCACCTCAACCATTATTTTCTTCAAATCAAAGTGCTAAAACATAGAATTTTATTTTTTAAATTATGGGATGATTCCCTTGACTTTCTATGCCATAAATGTATCTGGCATAGATTATTTTCCACAGAAATGTTGGCAAAATTCTCAAAAGGAAATAGTCTTTTTAATATATCAAGTCATCTTTGTGTTTATCCCAGAAGTAAAAGGCTTAATATATGTTTGTACTGAAAATAGTGCTGAAATTTGAGAATGTACTTAAAACTAGATTAATATTCAGTAATATTCTACTGGTTGGAATGCATTTTACAAGAAATCTAATTACTTTTACAAAGTAGTTGAAAACCTTAGACCTAGAATATGTGAATGATTTTCATTTGAACAAATTAAGAAAATTGATTCATCTTTGTTGCAAAGCGATCCAGTTACATTTAGTCAGGGAACATTCACAATGTGGGCTCAATGTTTCTGAAAACCTAAAAAGAAAACTAGAGCACATTTTCCCTGCAGGCTCTAACTTGAAAATTCAATTAAGATTTATTGATAAAAGACTGCATCAGCTAAAATATATTATCCTAATTTAGGAGTCAATAAGCATTTCTGTGATTTCTATGCACTATAAATTATATACTTTAATTTATACCTATCTGATGTCCAAATGTGTTGGCAAATGAGATGCCTAAAGCAATGTGTGGGGATAGAATGGAATTCTGTTAATGTTGAAAAGATGTGGCATTTGTATTCTAATCATAACAGAGCTTATGTGGACTGTTTTAACAACTTGCATACTAGACTCATTACATTTATATAGTGTCCCTTCTGTCTCTAGTCTTTTACACCTGGCTGATCCTCCCACACACCATAAAGACAAACGGAAAGCACCTAAAGTTTTAGGCAGTTGCCTCCACACTTTTCCATTTCTCTCTCAAAAGCATGTATTTCCTTTTGGCCTGCTTTGGCTTTTGATAGCCTGCATGCGTAACAGGGTTCCAGGTGGGGCTGAATTTAGAACATTGATTGACAAACTGGCAGCATTTCTTGATTTAGGTACCTGTAGCCAGTCCCCCTGGAGATCAGTTTTGATCTTAGTTACATAAGATGGTCAGGCACCTGTTCTCTTGGGGGCAAGTCTCATAACTGGTTTTCCTCATAACTTCTTGGTATACAGGGCTTCTTAAAGTGTAAGAAATAGGGAAATTTGCATGCTAATGAAGAAGCCATTTGGGAAAAAAAATGAATCAAGATCTGAACAACTTCCTTTTTGAGGTTTAACATTGTTAGAAATTTTCTGACAGATTGAGGTGGTTCAGTCCAAGATTTTTCATTGGAAAATAGCATCAAAGACTTTGAAGTAGAACTTTTTGTCAGTGACTTGTGCTTAAGACCCAGCCAACTCAAGACCTAGATATCTAAAATAAGCACATATGGGATGCATGAAAATACTCCAGTAGCTTCCAGTAACGGCCTAGCAATTGTTACCAGCTTTGGGGATCAACAGCTGAATGTGTGCAAGTATAAATTTGAAAACTATGCTGTAACTGTCCAAAACCAAAAGCTCTGGCTAAGGAAGGATATCACTGTAGCAGTGGATAGGTCGTTCTGGAGACCATGCAGAATAGGTACTCAGTAGAGATACCAACTACAAAAGCAAAATACCTCTGATATTGGGCAGCCTGGGTGGCCCAGCGGTTTAGCGCCGCCTTCAGCCCAGGGCCTGATCCTGGAGACCCGGGACTGAGTCCCGCATCAGGCTCCAGATGGAGCCTGCTTCTCCCTCTGCCTGTGTCTCTGCCTCTCTCTGTCTCTCTCTGTCTCTCATGAATAAATAAATAAATAAATCTTTTTTAAAAAAAACCTCTGGTATTAAAGGACTTGATAGGGGCCTGTTTGGGTGGCTCAGTCAGTTAAGTGTCTGCCTTTGGCTTGGGTTGTGATCCCAGGTTTCTAAAATTGAGTCCCGTGTGGGGCTCCCTGCTCATAGGCAAGTCTGCTTCTCCAGGTCTCTCTGCCCCTCCCCACCTCACTCATGCTCTCCCTCAAATGAATGGATAAAGTCTTAAAAAACAAAAAGGACTTGATAGACTTTTTGGTTCTCTCTTCTCCTTTCTCAAAGCTGAACTGACCATTGTGAATGATTTATGAGGAGAAGACCACAAGGAGGCAGACATTGATATTTCTGCACATATGAGAATGAGATATGTCAAGCTGATAAATTCAGTTGTGGTTTCCAGCTCTATTTACTTTTCGAGGGTTTTTTTTTTAATTTTATTTATTTATTTATTCATGAGAAACACACACAGAGAGGCAGAGACACAGGCAGAGGGAGAAACAGTTTCCTCACAGGGAGTCCGATGTGGGGCTGGATCCCTGGACCCTGAGATCACGACCTGAGCCAAAGGCAGATGCTCAACTGCTGAGCCACCCAGGTGTCCCTACTTTTGGAGTTTTGAAGCCTCTTTCTATTTCTGTGTCTTAGGGTATAAGGTACAAATATTGTGAAACTTAGCTCAGAGTTCTATTTATTCTATGGGAACATAACAGCCAAGCAGGAATATATAGTTGATAAAATTTACTTTTTAAATATCAACATGACTCAAGGGTCACCTGAGTGGCTCAGTCAGTTAAGTATCTGCCTTCGGTTCAAGTCATGATCTCTCTCAGGTTCCTGGGATCGAGCCCCGCATCAGGCTCCCTGCTCAGTTTCTCCCTCTCCCCTCTGCTCATATTCTCTCTCACTATCACTCACTCTCTCTCTCAAATAAATAAATAAATAAATAAATAAATAAAATCTTTAAAAAAATCAACATGACTCAAAATATTAAGAAAATTCTTAAAAACAAGAAAATAATATATAGACTTATAGCCTGGTTTTACAAATTTCAAAGTGTTTAAGTGAATAGTAGGGAGCTGCCTGAGAAAGATACTGAGATACAGGACTGATTGAATGAGAGATGGCCATTCTGTTTTAGAATGGATAGTGGCAAGTAGAAGACCTAGACAAAAACAAGAGCAAACATAGCCAAGAAATTGAAGTTGTTTGTCTTAGTTCTGTATTTTAAAACTGAGTCACTCTTCAATTCCTTATATAGCTAGAACCCAATAAAGAAACAAACCTTTGGATAAAAGTACATTAGAAAACAAAATGAGGGACGCCTGGGTTGCTCAGTGGTTGAGCATCTACCTTCAGCTCACAGCCTGATCCCAGAGACCCAGGATTAAGTCTTGCATCGGGCTCCCCTCGAGGAGTCTGCTTCTCCCTCTGCCTATGTCTCTGCCTCTCTGTGTCTCTCATGAATAAATAAATAAAATGTTTTGTTTTTTTTTAAAAAAAGAGTCTTAATTCTGGTAGGCAGGGCTGATTATCTAACAGTAAACCTTTGTATTGCCACACCAGTTGCTATTATGAATTTTACCCATCCTGATTGGTTAGTGCCCATACCCTTTCCAGTTGTTAAATATTTTAAGTATTATCCCTGCTAGTAGAGGATTAGCAGACAATAAACTAATAAAAATACATACCAGAGTTTCTCAACCTCTGCACTATTGATATTTTGAATTGAATAGTTTTTTATGTTGGGGGCCATTCTGTATATTGCAGGATTTTTTTTTTAGGATTTCATTTATTTATTCATGAGAGACACAGAGAGAAAGAGGCAGAGACATAGGCAGAGGGAGAAGCAGACTTCCTGCGGGGAGATTGATGTGGGACTTGATCCTAGGATCACGACCTGAGCCGAAGGCAGACACTCAAACACTGAGCCACCAGGGTGCCCCACATTGCAGGATATTTAACAATATCTCTGGTCTCTACCCACCAGATGCCAGTACTAGCAGCTACTTGGGCCAATCAAAATTGTTTCTAGACATTGACACATGCCCTTCTCCCTGTTGACAGCCACTAATACATATAATGTGCCACGGTGACTGTTAAAAAATGCTAAAAAGGAAAATAAAGGTGGGGGTGAGGTTTGTGCTACTTTCAATAGAGTGGTAAGATACACACTGAAAAGATGACATTTGAGCAGTAACCTGGAGTGAGCCATCCTGTTAGAGAGGGAAGAGAATTCCAAGCAGAAGGAACAACAAAAGCAAAGACTCTAAAACATGAGTATGTATGGCATGGGTGAGGAAGTGAGAAAGCCATAGTAGCTGGAACAGAGTGAGAGAGAGAGAGGGATTGATAGAGAAGGTCAGAGAGGAAGCCAAGAGCCAGATCTCTTAGGGTAGTACAGGCCCTGGAAAGAACTTCAAATTTTACTTTGGATAAAATGGAAAACCACAGGAGAGTTTTGAAAGAAGATTGATATGATCTATTTTATGTTAACAGAAAAAAAGTAAAAATAGCAAAGAATCTTATGAAAAAATAATCAACTTCAGTTGTAATTAATTCAAAAAACTAAAAAATTAATATACCATTTTTTCACCTAGGATATAAGTGAAGATTAAAAAGTTGAAAAATCCAATGATGCTGAATCTTCACAGAAATAGGCACATTTCTTTTGCTTTTAATGCATGTAAATTGGTACATCTTCTTTGGAGGGCAATTTGTCAATACCTATTAAAATTTAAAAATTGGTGCAGTAACTGCATTTAAAAGGAACTTAACATAGAGATGTACGATGTACTTCACAAATGTGCAAAAACATACAAAATTATTTTGTGCATCATTGTTTGAAATACTAAGTATTCAGCATTTCGCTCAATGTTCACTAACATTGGACTGGTTATATAAATTACAGCAAATCCATATAATAGAAGCTGTGCAGCAATCAAAAAGTTTAAGGTAAATCTATATAGGCTGATATGGAAAGATCTTCAAAATATATTGTTAAAAAATAAAGCTAAATACAAAAGCAGCTTATGGTATAATTCCATTGTTACAAAAGAATTAAAAAGGCATATGTGTTTTGCTTTAAGGATGTTCATTTTTTTTTATATCTGGTTCCAATTAACTGATTTTTTCCCTATACTTTTCATTGAACATAATAAAAGATGATTATTAATGAATGGTTCCTTTTGCTTGCATGCTTGATTTTTAGAACTTTGTTTATTTTGTAGATTTATATTGAGGGACTCTGCTTTTTTAAGGTAATACAGTCCTTAAATTTATATTTTAATATAATTTCATAATAAAACTTCTAAAAGTAGAAATCTGATGAACTAGTATATGGATAGAAAATTCTCGGAGAGGGCCCCCCAGGTGGTTTAGCGGTTGAGCGTCTGCCTTTGGCTTAGGGCATGATCCCAGGTCCAGGGATCTGGCCCCGCATTGGGCTCCCTGCAGGGGCCTGCTTCTCCCTCGGTCTGTGTCTCTCATGAATAAATAAATAAAATCTTAAAAAAAAAATTCTTGGGTAGATACATAGAAAAATGTTAACAATGATTATCTTCAAGAGGTGGAACCAGAAGTGAGTGGAATTGGAAATTTTATATTTCATATTATACCTGCAAGTACTCATTTAAGTTTCTTATGTTCATATTTTCTATATTATCAATAATAACTTAAATTTAAACAAAAGAATAAAATCTTCTAGAATACTCATGCTATTCCAGGAGTAGTCTCTGTTTCGGTGGCTTTGAACTCCTGTCTTAAGGGCCTGTCTTCCATTCCTGGTCTAGATTAGTTCTTGGAAATAACAAATTTGGTTTTCCTGGTTTTTATGCTCAATTCTTAGCCTCCATTTGTATTTGGTCTGGCTTCCATTCCTCTTAGCACTCCACTTCATGTGATTTAACCTGTGACTCATCTGCTTGCTTAACTGGCATCAACTGGTCTTCCATGAAAGTGGGTCAGACCAAAAGATTAATAAACTTCCAAGTACAAGCAATGTATCACTTAGGAAAAGCCATTGCAAAAAAGTGATACTAAATAGAAAAATTTTTCATTAAGATGCTTAATAACTATATTGTATCCAAATTAAAGAATAAAACCAGGTTGCTGCTGTCATGCTTTTAGTATAAAATCATAGCTCATAATGAATTTTATATGGTTTAGGGCTATGTGAGGAGATGCTTACCTCGTTCAGATGTACTCATACCATGTGCAAGCATACCCATTACAAAATAGTAGAAGAAAATGGGTAATTGTTTTCTTACTGGCTTTCAATGGGTCCATTTTTGCTGCCACACAGGCCAGAAAATATACAGGAATATTGTTTCAGATTTGCCTTGCAAACTAGGTGTAGTTTGCAAGGGAGAACTTTTTTTTTTTTTTTTAAGATTTTATTTATTTATTCATGAGACACAGAGAGAGAGAGAGAGCCAGAGACATAGGCAGAGGGAGAAGCAGGCTCCATGCAGGGAGCCCGATGTGGGACTTGATCCCAGGTCTCCAGGATCGTGCCCTGGACTGAAGGCGGCACTAAACCGCTGAGCCACCCGGGCTGCCCCGGAGAACTTGTCAGTCTGTTACCCACCTTCACCCCATGGTTGGTTTCCTCTCACAATTCTTAACCAGCATTTTCTGGCCATTACTTCGATCTGTCACATATAGGTTGAGTTCTTTTCATTTCTGCTACTATGACAGGTTACCCTGAATTGTTAACATGTAGCCAACAATAAATGATGGCATTCCTGACATTTTCACAAGGAATAAAACAATGAAACAAGGTGTACATGTCAATTGTTTGATGTCCAAAGTTATTTCATGCTTTTTCCAACCTTTACTTTTTGCCTTGTATCTAACATCTATTTCTGAGCAGAGTTTTCTAGATAAAAACTTCCTGACTTGTTGACATCTTCTGGCAAAATAATTGTCAGATTCCCACTGGCGTTTATACATTCTTCAGCTCCAAGTGGATAAACACTAAAGGGGGAAAATGCAGATATTAAGAACCAGTGTAAATAGCATATGAAATAGCATATGCTTTCTTTTCTACTCCGCCAATGCCAGTAGTAGTATTGCAGTCCTGCTTCATAAATGTGACTTGCTGAAGCCAAAAACAGTTATTTTTCCAATAACTATATTAAGACAGTATTAAAATGATTATTCAGGTACCCTACTCTTTAAGGACAGCTGAAATTATATAAAACTATCTAAAAGCTAATTTGATGAAATCCCATTTGATATTTTAATTACAGTGTTGGGGATATTACCATGGAAAACAAATTCTCCAATTGCCCAAGTGAAAAGCTTTCAGGAAATAAGAGATTGCTATGGTGATCATTATTGTGGTTTGCCGAGCACTGTCAGAAAATAGCACTCCGGATTATCATTGCACCTAGTGATCAGCTATTTTTGCCTTCAGGTTTTGGACATCTGGACACATCTTAGCAGTGCTTTCCCTCCTTTGTCATCTATCCTCTCATTATTTCTTTCCATTACAAAACCTTAGGAATTTCTGTTTTACCAGAGTATGTCCATATTATACATAAAATTCTCTCATTTCCTATGCTTTTAACAGGTGCTTCTTTATGAGCCTACACAGATAGGTACTGAACACATGGTATACTCCTTGGGAAAATTTTTTAACTTCAAATAACATACTAGTTCCCTATTTTATCAATTTTGTAAGTTTGAAGTTTTACATATAGATTAATGAATGATAACTGCTATGAATAATATTTCATATATAATGAAGCCCACTATTAATGTAGGAAGTGCGAGATATAATCAACAGTACTTTAGTTTATATTCAATCAACTTCAAAAGGACAGCTACCCCTTTTTTTTAAGATTTTATTTATTCACTCATGAGAGACACACACACAGAGAGAGGCAGAGACATAGGCATTGGGAGGAGCAGGCTCCATGCAGGGAGCCCGATGTGGGACTCAATCCCAGGTCTCCAGGATCACGCCCTGGGCTGAAGGCAGCACTAAACTGCTGAGCCACCCAGGCTGCCCCCCTACTACCACTTTTTATGTGAATATCTGTTTCACCTGAGATGTAAAAGGAAAAAACTGAAATTTTACTTGCTGTCAATAATAATTACTGGGAAGTGACAATAATGTTGTATAAGTCTTTCAAAAATATGATTATATGAGAAATTAAACTGTTTTTAGTGTTTTAAAAATAGGCTCTTAAAGATATACACATTGCAATATGGATGGAAATTTTCTTGAAATCTGAATTACCTGCTTTGTAACCCATATATTTTGGGATCATATATAATAACTGATGATAACTAATAAACAAGTAATTCACCAATTTTTACTTATTTAATAGTTATATTATCAGCTCTGACAAAGAATAATTACAATTATTGTATTACATTTATTTTTTTTCAAGTACCTTTATAAAACGGAGTCTCTAAAAGTCAAAACAAAAGCAAAAACATAATTTTGACCCAGATTTTTTTCTCTATATGCCTCTTGTATATTTTCCTTCTAGAACTTCCTTTGAAGTGGTGACAGGCCAAAAGATGGAAGAGGGAAGCAATAAAGAGAAATCAAAAATTCACTGCAGATATTTAATCCTATTGTAAAGTCAATTCACCAACTTGAAAACAACAGAAATAGGAAGTGGTGAGAAAAGAGATTGGATAGAGTAAGTAAACAGAGGGAGGTTTGGATGAAATGCTGAGAAACTTGGATTTCATTCTTACAAGCCTGAAACCTGAAATCTCCTGGTTGGGGTATTGACATAATAAAAATTATCTTTGCAAAGAATGATCTTCAACAAATTAACAGGAGTCAAATTAGATAGGGAAAACATGATATAGGAATCTGTTCTCAGGGCACCTGGGTGGCTTAGTTAGTTAAGCGTCTGCCTTCAGCTCAGGTCATGGTCTCAGGGTCCTGGGATTGAGCCCTGCATCAGGCTCTCTGCTCAGTGGGATACCTGCTTCTCCCTCTTCCCCTCTCCACTGCTCATTCTCTCTCTCTCTCTCTGAAATAAATAAATAAATTCTTAAGAAAAAAAAAAAAAGGAATCTGTCTGGTCAGGGGTCCTGACCACCTGAGGTCAAGTAGTTCTTCTGCAGAGGCAGATAGTATTTAAGAACTACTGTGAAGAAGAAGTGAGTAGAGCTTTGGGACTAACTGGTATAGGGAACAAATGAAAGGGAAACATAAAAGTGACCCTTAGGGTTAGGCTTATTAATGCAGCAAAGTTAAATACTTTTTATGTAAGAACATGTGAAGAAAGCCATAGGCACTTACAGGTACTAGTTATAATTTTTACAAATCCAATGATGGGGTGCCTGGCAGGCTCAGCCCGTAGAGCATGCAACTCTTGATCTTAGGGTTGTTAGTTTGAGCTCCATGTTGGGTATAGAGATTACTTAAAAACAAAATCTTTAAAATAAATAAATAGGTAATAAATCCAGTGACAGAGAGAAACATAATAACAAACAAGTGCCATTAACTCTCATAATGCTTTGAGATGAAATTATATTTTATGAATCACAATAGCCATATGTGTGTTCACATTGTACACTGTTGGACTCTTTGGCACATTGACACTGAGATAAATACTATCCTGGGGGGTTGTGCAGGGTACAAGCTACCCTAGCAAAGGCTGTGACTTTAGCATCTACAATCTTTGGAAGCAGTTGAACATAACTTGAAGAAACTTATTTATTCAGTTCTCAGATACTATCTAGTTCTGAATGACTTCAGGGCTGCTTTGCAAGCACTCCTTAATTCCTGTGGGAACAGTCATCCATAGATTGGCTCCCAATTGGATGAAGAGAAATAGGAGGATTACATTGTTGCCAGCAATAGCAATGGGAAAATTCACAGAAGGAAGGACTCTTCTCCCCACCAAATCCTGGTCTCCCTGCTTTCTTAGATAATGTGGGGACTAAGAATTATCTACTATACAATATTAGTTTTCTAGGGCTGCTGTTAAATACTACCACAAACTTGTTGGCTTAAAGCAACAGAAATTTTTTTCTTTCATCATTTCGGAGGTCAGAAGACCAAAATCAAGGTGTCGGTAGGGTCATGCTCCCTCTGAAGGCTCTAGGGGAAAATCCTTGCTTTCCTTTTCCTTCTTCTGGTGACCTCTGGCCATCTGTGGTGTTCCTTGGCTTGTAGTCCTGCTTCACTCCAATCTCTGTCTTCACTCCATCTTTGCACTGCTTTTTCCATGTATCTGTGTGTCTTCACTTCTTATAAGGACACTTATTATTGGATTTAGGACCTACTCCACTTTAATATCACTTTATCTTAAGAGCTTTAACTGATTATACCTGCAAAGACCCTATTTCTGAATAAGGTTACATTCTGAGGTTCTGGGTGGCAGGAATTTTGGGGAAACACCGTTTAACTCACTACAAATATCTAAGTAAAAGCCTAAACATGTCCCAGGCTCCCACATTGCTTAAACAAAATGTTGCATTTTTACAGTTGCTGAATTATGCAAAGGCAAAAAAGCATTCTTTTCTGATTCTAAAGATCAAATAAGAAGAAAATAGCCACAAGGCCACATTGGAAATGGGTTAAAGCAAAAATGTTTTGATTGAACACAACAACACAGGGCATTAAAGAAGAGGCACTGTCTCCAAACTCTAGCTTTAAACTCTTGAGAACATAGCCTTCCCTTGAGTACTGGCTTTTACACACACCTTTCCCTACTTGTGACAGATACCTTCTGCTTTTATTCACTATGAAAGATGAAAATGAAGGAAGGAAGATAGAACATAATTCCACAGGCTTCTTATCTGACTTTCTTTTCATGCAACAAAAACCTTTTATTTTGTCAATTGATGTTTAAATTGTACAGTTACTATCTTGATCTTTCTTTCTTTAGTTCAGCTTATTCATCCACTGAAGCCCAATTGGAATATTTTATTTTTTCTAAAATATTCTGATTGTTTATTAATGTAGAATAGAATGTGTGGGATCTTTTCAAATGTCAGTTTGCAATTCTTTATGAAGTTTGTATAAAATTTTAGGGTTTTTTTTTAATTTTAGGTTTTTAAAAATTCATCATAGTTTTTTCTGAACATGAATTCTTTATCATTTGCATAAAAATAGGAAAGAGGTAATATGAGAAAGGATATTAAATTTATAAAACTATCTTCTTTCTTACTCATTGTTGCTTTCACATTCTTATGTAGCAAATTAAACTAAGAATTACATCATTGTAGGAATTCAGTAAACTTTTCCTATATAAGACTAAATTTGTCCTCCTGTCTGAATTAAATAAAAACAGAAGAAATACGTTTAGTCAGAATTATAGGGGCTGATGATAAAAAGATGAGTAAAACTGTGTTCCTGCTATTGAAATGCTAAACAAACTAGTGGTAAAGAGATAATTATAATAAAGATGCATGCTACAGTGATGATATTTACATATTGCTATGACATTATTGGAGATAAGTTGGTCAGAAAAGGCTTCCCTAGGAGATGGCATTTGAGCTAAATCTGGAAGGATAAGAAAGACTTCGCCAGGCAGAGAATAAGTTGGAGAAGGATGCTCTAGGCAAAATAAACAGCTATGCCAATTCATGAATTAAATTGTGTTCAGAAAATGTTAAGACAATTATTGTGTCTAAAGAATAGGGTTTGTGCACCAAACATAGCAGGAAACAAGGATAAGACGATAAAGCAGATTGAGATCAACTTATGATGTGTTTTGTCCATGTAGTAGGAATAATATTTTACAAATACTAAATCAATGCATTTTAAAGTCTCCATTAAAGCATATTACTTTTCATGCTTGCACTTCCAAAGTCAGGCCATAAAGCTTATCATACCATAGTATGGGATATACCATAAGATAAAGTGGCCTTTGAATAGCTTTAAGTCTCAAAGCAGACTTTATTTTCTTTCTTTAGGAAGGCAGTAATTGAAAGAGTAGGTTTCATAAGAGAGGAAAGAGGATATACTAAATTCCTGTATCTCTCTCCCTAATATTTCAAAAGCTAGCCCTTATAGTTTGTGAAAGGGAAAAGTAATCCAGTCAGGAAGGTTAAGTGGGAAGAGTCTGTCTCTTTCAGTCTGGAGCATTATATACAGAAAGGCCAGACAGGAAGAATGAAACCAGGAGCATGTTTCCTATCCCCTCTGAGTTCCTGCTTTGAGACAGGAGAGTGATGGCACGTGGAGGGAGAAGCATGAAAAGGAAAATCATTTAGAAACATTGAAACAGAAATTATCCAAGGGCATTGAATCTAGAGACACTCCTTAGGAGTAGTGTTGGGAAGGCTACAGGCCTAGACAAACCCACCCTTCACTCAGTGCAATGTCCAACACAGTGTAGGAACCCATGATGTAGAAGTGGAGATGGATGATAGCCACATAAGATCCTGAGGCATATCTTCTAGCAGCTGCTCCTGGCTTATGCATGTCCTACAGGAACCTCAAAAGTTCCTGAATGCTGACAGGGAACCTGGAAGTGCTGAGAGTGCCAGTAAACTGGCATAGCCTGGGACCACAGAAAGCATACTTTCTGAGAGAACTTCAAGGCCCAGAGCAAATGACCAGGTTTCAGTAGTGGGTGCCTATCCCATCCACCCAAAAGTTATACCTCAATGCTTACCAGTTCAAAGAGAATACTCATCGAACCTTTTCACTGTAGAGGTTAGCCCATCAGCCAAGTAACATACTTGAGTAGCTAGATCGTTTGATGTGGGAATACAGAGATGAACAAAACAGGCAGAACTTTCTGAAGAAGTGATATTTGACTTGAGCCCCGAATGGTGAGGAAGAGGTAGCACCTGCAGATCTGGGGGAGGATCTAAAGTAAGCTAGAGCACTGTGAATGAGGACAATGGCAGAAGATGAAGTCTGAGAGGGAGGCAGAGGAGAAGATACAGAATCTTGCAGTCCATGGTAGAGAGTTTGGATTTTATTCTGATTACAATGAGGGAATCATTGGAGGGTGGCATGAAAAAGAGGGATATGATCTCATTTATCTATTAGAAAGATCATTCTGGGTGTGGTATGAAGGGTAGACTCTAAGAGACAAAAGTGAAAATAGGGAGGCTGGTCGGGAAGCAATTTTAGTATTTCAAGTGAGAGATGACAAAGCTTAGTTATCACAGGAGTGATAGTAAACATTGTTGGATTTGGCATATATGTTGGGAGTAGAGCCAATAAGTTTTGCTGATAAATCTGACGGGATGTGAGGCAAAGAGAGGAAGAGGCTATTGGGTTGAGCAACTGGGGTACAGTGGCCATTACTGATATGGAAAGATTTGATGGGAGATGAGTGAATTTGAGGAGAGGTGGAATCAAGAGTCTTGTCTTGGCAATGTTAAATTTAAGTTGCCAGTGAGACATCCAAGTGGAGATATGAAGTTGGGAGATGGATATACAAGTTCAACACAGGACAATATAGAGTTGGAGATGAGAGGTCAGTCTACAAATTATCTGTAGCATATAGATAGTATTAAAAGCCAATGGGCAGGAGGAGGTCATCTAGATAGGGAGCAAGGAAAGCCCCTCACAACCACAAGGTCTGAGGCCCTTTCTTCCCAGGCCTGATACTCTTAAAGAGAAATAGTAGATGGAGAAGAAATCTGAGACTAAGCATCCTATAAAACACTATACATTTCATACAAAGCAATGTTTAAAAGTATTTTGCTGAAATACATTTACATGTTTAGATTAAAATTTAGATTTTCTTTTACCCATTACACAGTAAGTGAAGCTTATCATATCAGCGCTAAAGAAAACAAATTTCATTTTCTTTGATCACCTGAGCATAGTGTGAATAAATCTGAGATCTTGCTTCATATATAATTTTAAGCCAAATAATTCTTATTATAAACAAATATTTGCTCCTGTTACTCTCCTGAAATTCATGGATAATAAAATTGACCTATACATGGTTCCAAAAAAATCAATATAATATTTTAATGTCATATATAAGAGAAATAAAAGGAAAGTAATTTACAATAAAATAATATGTATTTCAGTATGTCAATGCTCAGGCACAACTGCACTAGAAAACATGAAGTAGTCAGATGCTAGTATCTATCTATAGACTCACCATAAATGTGACAGCCAGAAATGTGGATGTGTTTTTGGCAACTCAAATACCCAAACAGCATCCGCTATCAATAACATGATTCTCCAAAATGAAAAACAACTTTTGTAAAGTTCTGAACAAAACTAAGTACATACTTTCCTCAATTTACACAATACTTTCATCCCTGTAAAACTGCTGTTTAGATGCTTAAATGCTCATCCACTTACATGAATATCTCTGGAGACATTTAAAAGTTGTGCAAGATATGAAATAATTTTTCATTAAGCAAGACTGTCCATGCATTGTAGGACAATTAGCTTTCTGGCTCCTGCCTAATAAAGGTCAATAGTACTCCCAAATCGTGCAACAACCAAAAATGTACCCATGAATTTACAAATATTCTTAGGGAGCAGTATCACTCTCTTTGTGGACCTCTCTTTAAGTGACATAAGATTATATTTTGGTTAATACAGAGCCAATGAATGGGCAGCCTGGGTGACTCAGCAGTTTACCACTGCCTTTGGCCCATACCATGATCCAGGAGGCCTGGGATTGAGTCCCACGTCAGGTTCCCTGCATGGAGCCTGCTTCTCCCTCTGTCTCTGCCATTCTCGCTCTCTCTCTCTCTCTCTCTCTCCCTCCCCTCCCTCTCTCTCTCTTTCTCTCATGAATAAATAAATAAAATCTTAAAAAAAAATACAGAGCCAATGAAAAATTATAAGCAGAAAGGTATTCATGCACCAGTGTTTTGGAAGTTACCACCAATGGCATTGTATAAATTGAAATGAGTGGAAATCAGTGGCTTAGAGTTCCATTAAGTGGCCATTGCAATATTTCAGACACTAGATAATAAAAGCCTCGATCAAGCTCATGGCATTATGAAGGGTGGAGAATCAGAATCTAGACACAATGTAAACAAAATGAAAATATTTGAAGGTCAATTATACATAGATTGGGGAAGAGAGAGGAATGCAGGATAGCTCTAAGCTTTCTAATTTAGGTGAGGCGATAATGTCATTCACTTTATTATTGAAGATAAGAACAGCAGATTTGAAGGACAAGGGCCTAGAAGCTAAGTTATATTTCGTCTCATGAAAAAGACTTGAAGAAGCTGTAGGGCAGTTTTCCTTCCATCCATTTTACTACCATTAATTTGTTCCACAAGAATGTATTGACTATCAACTATTTGCTTGTCACTGGATTTGTAGCACTAAGTCAGTCATAATCTCTGCCCTCAAGGAATTCACCATCTAATGAGAGAAAAAGACATTTCAACCAATGATTATACACATATTTTATCTAATTATAATTGTAGTTGAGCAGTTGTGATGAGTGGCACACTTTGGCATCCAATGAAAACTTGACCTAATTAGTCTGGGTAATAAGGAGATGGCTCCTGCCTGAGAGGCTCCAGAAACGTTTATGCCCACCAGTTTTTCAGCCATACTTCTCTCTATACTGTTCTGCATTGCTAGGATATGTCACTAGTTGAGAACCATTGAGATAACCTAATGTTCAATTTCCTCAGCCATTGTCTTTTTGTAGTTTTTGAGACAGACCTGCAACCTTTATTACTTATCATGGTCTTCAAGTGAGAACAGGGATGTTACATTTTTCACCAATACAAAGTGAACTCCTTGGGGAAAAAATAAATCATTTTTCCCTAACCAGACTCTTTCTTACCAAATGCCTCTAACTCTTGGTGGAGTTGTGACAGCAGCTGACCTTTTTGAAGTGTCATATACATCCACGTAGCTGAACCCTCATATCTGTGACACTATGTCAGGAAATTGTCCTAAACCTGGAAATGTCTACCTGCCTCTCAATGTCACTTCTCCCATTCTGTCCATAAAACTCTACCTCCACTTACCCGATTCATATGGGCAGCCTACAAGAAAGCTGATTCTTTCAAAAATTGTCTCAGACCAACAATCTTTAGGAGACTAGTAAAGAAAAAGCCAATCTAACAAAAGTGCAGAGTAGTTCCAGCAAAATCAGCAGATCTTCAGCCAGATTTCTTGCATCTGTGGCAGCCCATGGGAATGGTAAGATTACCTGACACTTTCCATACCTTAAAGGAGACTTGGTCCCAAGAGAATCCTTCTTCACTTCCACCTTGTGAAGAAAAACTGGTGCAATAATTTCTCAAATGAGAGAAAGTTGTTATTATTATCAGAATAAAAGGCAGGGTAAATAAAGTGGACTTTGGTGAGTTATAGGATTGTAGATGCAGTAAGTTTCTTATCCTTAAAATCTGACCAACTGATATTTATACATCTGTATTCAAATCACTCAATATTGAACTGGCCAGAGGAAATGTAAAAGATTTTCCATTTTGTAGTTTTCACTGCAATGCTGTTATAAATATAATTTTAATAAATAAGTCACTACTACTACTCTCACAGTTTGAAAAATCAGTATTTGTGTGAACTTCTGAATTTTGCCTCTAGACATAAACCATAGTTAACACACACAGAACTTTTTTTTAATAGAACAAATATAAAATATTATAAGCTAGGCTACAGTGGAAATAAAACATCTATCTAGGGACACCTGGGTGGCTTGAGCGTCTGCCTTCATTTTGGGGTGTGATCTCAGAGTACAGGGATCAAGTCCCACATCGGGCTCCCTGTATGGAGCCTGCTTTTCCGTCTGCCTGTGTCTCTGCTGCTCTCTCTGAGTCTCTCATGAATAAATAAATAAAATCTTTTTAAAAAAATCTATTTGTATTTTTTAAATATCTCAGATCCAAAAGTTCATGAATTCATAAAGCCCTGGCCATTCTCCAAACACATGCTAGATCCATTGAGAAAACCTAGGTGATTAGAAAGTTTATGGAATCTTAATTAGTTAAAAAGGGTGTTTCCAAAGGCAAAGAGGACAGTTTTGCATCTATAATATGCTATTTTACTATCATCACTGACAATTTGAAGACTATACATGAAGACATCTGTTTGTAAAGCAGACAGGATCTATGCAACATCTACAGAAGAGTAATTCGTTTGTGCTGATGTCTAATTAGAAAATTGTGAAAAATTATGTACTAAAATACTCCAACTATTCTCAAGAATATAGTGTATATGTGATTGCATAGAGAAGCACAAGTCACTATTACTCTAATTACAGTTTCAACGAAGATTGAATCAGTTGCATTTCTAATATGACAGGTGTGCATTTAAAAAAATAAATTTGTCTTTCAGTTACTAAAAATGATGACTGTGGAAAATGTTGAACTATCTTGATAATTGGGGTCAGAAAAAGGGATGATGATAAACAGATTCAAATCCTAGGGCATATATTCAAACCAAGTATGTATAAATAATGAGGTCTCACTTAGCTATAATCTCTTTGGGAGCCTCTTTTCAAATTCATATGTGAGAACTGGGAAACACAGGCTGATGCAATATTCTGAAAAATCCTCCTGGGAAAGAAAATCTACAAAACAAGCATATCAAATGGATTGTGTTCAAGAATTTAAACCAAAATGTTAATGCTAAAAGAGCAATAGAGGATCATGAAAGTAAAATTATTTTGTATTATCATTTTAGATCAGTTTCTCTGTTTTGGAACTGCAGTAATTACCTTCAAGAATATATCCTTTATATGAAAACTGAAAGCTGTAATTATTTTTTCTATCTTGGCTTAAAAAAAGATATTACTTTTATGATAGCATTTGACTTGGTAAAAGTAATAAAACTGTAAACTCCCTCTACCACCAAAGCATGGAATTATTTAAATAGTTCCCACTCTGGCCACACAAGCTTGGTAAAATTAAGACAAGTTTGATGTTACTAATAAATCCCATAGGATTTGAGAATATTTTTATGACTATGAATATGAAAGTTCCCATGGAAACATTTGCATTTTTCCATTGCATAAAAAAGCAAAGCAAATTTGCAAATAAGGTAGAGAGAACTTAATTAAAAAATATTTCACCAAATTTTAATACTGAATACCTACCAAACCATTGTGGTAATACTCTCAATGACTAGCTAACATGGGGGAAAAAATCTTAATTTTTAATTTTAAGTAGTTTTCTAAAAATATTTAAAAAAATCCTCACTGTAATCATGTTTTACAGTTTAAAATGTTAATATATGATAATGAGACTACCTTCTGAATTAGTAGTAGAAGGTAATCACTGGAATATTTGTTTTTATATTTTAATGTACCCAATGGAAAAAAAATAGCTCTGTAAGTTTGACAAGATATAAAAATTTCTGATCATTTTTGTAGTTAAGCTTCTTATGCATTATTCAATACTTACATCTTATCATTTTACACGGATACAAACAGCAATCTCACAGAGCACTTAGAAAATTTAGAATCCTTGATAGAACAGGAAGGACTCCTACAAGTTACCTAGTATAAAAGCTACAACAAAAATTTGTTTTGGGGGACATCTGAGTGGCTCAGTCAGTTAACATCTGCGTTTGCCTCAAGTCATGATCCCAGGGTCCTGGGATCAAGTCCCACATCTGGCTCCCTGCTCAGAGTGGAGCCTGCTTCTCCCTTTCTCCCCTGCTCATGCTCATGCTTTCACTCTGTCAAATAAATTTTTAAAATCTTAAAAAAATTGTTTCTGAATTATGAAATCAAATATTTGAAGCATAAGAAAAAATTATATGTTTGATATCTATCCATTCATATTTCTGTTGGTTTTTTTATGGATCTGCCCACTTCTATTTTTCTCTTGGGTCGATTGCCCTTTTCCCACTGATTTAAGGGCTCTTTTTATATTAGAGACTGACCCAGTGTTTAGTAAAATATGTCATAAATTTTTTTCTAGTTATTGTCCACTACTATTTACTGTATTTAAGATAATTTTTCCAAATAAATGCTTATACAGTAGCTTTAGACTTGTTCATTTAGTGACTTCAAACATTCATGACATTCTTTAAGATGTCTATCTCAACCACTCATGTTTTCTGTTAATCTACATTTATGATTTTGTTTAATATAATTTAAGTATTTGATTTAGCTATCTTGATTATGTTAAAAGTCAAGTAAATAGCCCTATTTCTGATTTCCTAAGAATCCAACTTATTTCAATATCACCTATAATTTGTTTTTCCCTCTGACTTCAAATGATAATACCTTCTGTGGTAGACAGAATAATGATTCCCCAAAGATGTTCACATCCTAATCCCCAGAACCTGTGAATAAATTAGGTTACACGGCAAAGAGGAATTAAGGTTGAGCTTGCTTACAAATAGAAGAGGGCGAGTCAGAGAGAGATTTGAAGATATTATGCTTCTGGCTTTGAGGATGGAGGAAGGGACCACAAATAATGCAGGCAGCTTTTAGAAGATGGAAAAGACAAGGAAATGTCCTCCAGAAGGAATGCAGTCATGCTAACACCTTGATTTTAGTTCAGGGAGACCCATTTTGGATTCAGACCTTCAGAACTGTAAGATAATGAATTTAATTTGTCTTGTTTTAAGCCAATATGTTTGTAATAATTTCTTATAGCAGTAATAAAAAAGCTAATGTCTTATTTTGCTAGCAAGGAAAGTGAGAATTAAAGTGACATGAATATTCTAATTAATGGCACATTTTAGTTAATATAAAGGGCTCCTTATTTTTAGGCCCACAAGCTAAGCTTCTTATGTTTACAAATAATAAAAATTAATCTAAAATGAGGAAAAATGTAACTTAAAAATATAGCACAAGTAACTGAAGGGTTTATAATAAAATGAATAAAAATAGGAGCTAAATACTACCTAATCCAACAGTGTTATGGAGACTTATGGCAGATTACCCTAAGTATTGGACAATAAATTCTTTTAACTTTAGAGTATAATTTTTTATTATAATATTTTTAGGGATATATGTGACATTTTTAGAATTTCTAGAGCCATACAAATGATCATAATAATGATGCCATAAAATAAAGCTTTTACTTATGAGAAACTGGTAAACGTATGAGAAAATTATACAACCTTATCTTTCTGCTCAATGATTTCCTTTCCACATATAGATTGGACAGAACAACTTCTCATATCAGTGAAAAGTTTCACATAAGCTGAGAGATTCTAAGTGTGCTTTCTCATCATGCATTTTTTTGGTGTAGAGCACGCATGAAGTATTAAGCTTTAGAGTGTTGAGAGATTTACAGTCAAGATGACACTGTAAGCTTAGGCTTTTATATACCCATGTAAGACCAAAAATGAATCAATAATACGTAAAAATGTTAAGAGAGAAAATCAAAAAGATGTAGTCAAAATTAGACATGAGAAAAGTGATGGGCCGGCTGGGAAACCGGGGCTCCAAAATGGCGGCTCACCCCGCCAACCCTCTCCAAGATGGCGGACTTTCCCGCCACTTTCACTGCGGCCTCCAGGTCACCACCAGGAAACTGAAGTTCACCCAGGAACTTCCCAATTGGGAACTGTTCATCACGGGCTTCTCCCACCCCATGACCTCCATACCCTACCTAATATGGACACAAGCCTATGTCCTGCCTCAACCCGATAAAAGGACCCTGCCAACTCCCTCCCAGCGCGACTTCCACGACTCACTCTCTCTCTCTCTCTTTCTCTCCCCCGCCCTGTGAGTCGTGGAACCTCGCCCGAGGGTGCTTGCAATAAAGTTCATCTCTCGGATCCACTTGCCTTGTAGCCTCTTTTCTTACCACCGTCGGCGGGAGCAACTTTACAATAAGTTTCCATGGATGAGAGACCAAAGAGAAATGCCAGAAGTTCTGCTAGACTCTAAATCCAAAAGTAAGCACTGGTGGCTAGGATTTTGTTTCTGAAGACTAACAAGGACAAAAAATATGCCATGCAACTGAAACCACATCCACTGATCAAAGCTAGGGCCTGGAGGGGAACTGACCTCCTAAATGGAAATGAAAAAATACTGTTGTATCTGCTGCTTTTGTCATTGTATATGTGGAGCTTCAGGCCTAAGCAGAGAGAACAATAGGCACAGTTCCTTGCCTGTGAAAAAAAAGCAAGCCCATTAGGTGGCTTGCTTGAAGAGATCTGCAATATTGCCAAATCAGCATGTACTAAGGACACTAAACTCCATTATAAAACTTTATTTTGGCCTAGGGATCTAGGCAGAGGAAACCACACAACTGCCAGATAAGCAGGGGTGAGCACAGACATAGAGCGAGATACAAATGCAAAATAAAATTTCAAAATACATACATTTGTGTGTGTGTGTGTGTGTGTGCTTAAGAACAACAGCAATAAAATCAACAATCAGAGGAATCCATCCCAGATGAAATTAATTTTAGAGAACAGACTAACAAAGATATTTAAATAAATGTTTAGCAAGTTCATTGATGAAGACACAGTTTTCTTTTAAAAAAGAAAAAAAAATCGAACAAAATCTGCAGAAAACTTGCAGAAATTAAAAATTAAGTTATTGGGATTTTTAGAATTCAATAAATGGACTAAAACTCAAGATAGGATACAATGGATACAAAAAACGAATCAGGAAAGATATTGAGAAATTTACCCAAAACTAGAACTTAGAAACAAAGAAATTTATTTAAAAAGAAGTTATAGGAGTTAAGGATTGATATTTATTTAAAAAGAGAGAACAGGTAAGAGACTGAGAAGCTTTACTATGTGTCTAATAAGTATTCTAATAGAAGTCAATGGAGGGAATGGTAAAGAAATAATTATTAAAAAAAAATAGTACTTGAGAAATTTCCAAACTCAAGACAGACATAGGTCTTCAGATCAAGAAAAGTCGAAACTCCATGTAAAAAAATGAAACTAAATTCATACCAGATGTATCCTAAGGAATACATATAACATTAAGAATAGAAATTAAAAATACAAGATACATCTACACACTACTAGAATGGCTAAAGTACAAGAAGCAACTAGAACTCTCATATTGTTGGTAGGAATGTAAAATTAGAAAACCACTTACAAAAATATATTTGCTATTTCTTACAAAATAAACATGTCTGTGTGAACCAGAAATCACATTCCTAAATATTGGTCTAATAGAAATAAAAGCATATGTCTACACAAATTTATGTAGGAGAATATTTATAGAAGAAAAAAAAAAGAATATTTATAGAAGATCTATTTATAATAGCCCCCAAGCTGGAAACAACTGAAAAATTCATCAACTGGTGGATGGTGAGTGGATAAACAAATTGTGGAACATCCATACAGTGGAATGCAACTTAGCAATAAAAAACCCACAAAGTATAATACATACAATAACATGAATAAATCTCCAAAGTATTATACTAAAATAGAAGTAAAACATAAAATTCTGTATCATCCTATTTATATAACATTCTGGATAAGGCAAATCCGTAGATAGTAATGAGATCACTGTCAAAGATTGGAGATGTGGGAGGGGTTGAATAACAAGGGGCATGAAAGAATTTGGGAATTGATGGCAATGTTCTGTATTATGAACTATACATATGAACACTGAATTTCACTACATTTAAAATACACCTCAATAAACCTGAATTTTTAAAAAAGAATTTAAAAATATTAAAATCTACCAGAAAGAGAAAAGGAACACATTTTTAACCCACAGCAAGCCTCTCCTCAAGAAATAAAAGGCAACAGAAGGAAAGAAAGTAATAGCTTTAAATCATTGAGGGGGAAAGTTACAAACTTAATATTTTATATCCAGTTAAACTATCATTCAAGAATGAGGTGAATTAATTACATTTCCAAATATACAAAGGCTAAGAGAGATCACTACTTATGGATTCTTACTAAAAAAAGCAATTAAAAATGTCTTTCAGCAGTAACTAAAATAAAACCAGCAAGGATGCATGAGATTTTTTTTAATGGTGTCTTAAAAATCAATGAAAATAAATTTAATCAGTACTAAGTGTAAGAAAATTCACTACTTTTGTATTTGAAAAAATCAAGCAACTGTATAAACTGTCCTAAGAGGGAAGTATATAGCAATACAAGCCTTTCTCAAGAAATACACAACCTAATCTTAAACCTAAAGGAGCTGGAGGAAAAAAACAGCAAATAAAGCCTAAACTCAGCGGGAGAAGAGAAATAATAAAAATTAAAGCAAAAATCAATGAAATAGAAACAAGAAGAACAGTATAACAGACCCACAAAACTAAGAACTTGTTCTTTGAAAGAATTAATAAGATTGATAAACCCCTGCCCACACTTATCAAAAAGAGAAAGAACCCAAATAAATAAAATCATGAATGAAAGAGAAGAGATCCCAACCAACACTGAAGAAATACAATTATAAAATATATTATGAGCAAATATATGCCAACAAATTAGGCAGTCTAGAAGAAATGGATGCATTCCTAGAGATGTATAAACCACCAAAACTGAAACAGTTAGAAATAGAAAACCTGAACAGACCCATAATCAGCAAGGAAATTAAAGTAGTAATCAGAAATCTCCCAACAAACAAGAGTCCAGGGCCAGATGGCTTCCCAGGGGAATTCCACCAAACATTCAAAGAAGAATTAATACCTATCCTTCTGAAGCTGTTTCAGAAAGTGGAAATGAAAGGAAAACTTCCAAACTTGTTCTATGAGACCAGAATTACCTTGATTCCAAAACCAGATAAAGAACTCTACCAAAAAGGAAAGTTACAGGCCAATGTCCCTGATAAACATGGATGCCAAAATTCTGACCAAAATACTAGCCAATAGGATCCAACAGTACATTGAAAGGATTATTCACCACGACCAAGTGGGATTTATTCCTGGGATGCAAGGGTGGTTCAACATTCGTAAAACAATCAATGTGATAGATCATATTAATAAAAGAAAAAAACCATATGATCTTCTCAATAGATGCAGAGAAAACATTTGACAAAACATAGCATCCATTCCTGATTAAAACTCTTTAAAGTATAGGGCTAGAGGGAACATACCTCAATATCATAAAAGCCATGTACAAAATATCATTCTCAATGGGAAAACACTAAGAGCTTTTCCCCAAAGGTCAGGAATACAACAGGGATGTCTACTATCACCACTGCTGTTCAACATAGTACTAGAAGTCAGCAATCAGACAACAAAAGGAAATAAAAGGCATCCAAATTGGCAAAGAAGTAGTCAAGCTCTCACTCTTTGCAGATAACACAATACCCCCTATGAAAAACTCAAAAAGAAATTGCTAGAACTCATACAGAAATTCAGCAAAGTGGCCCGATATAAAATCAATGCACTGAAACCAGCTGCATATCTATACACTAACAATGAGACTGAAGAAATTGAATCCCACTTATAGTTGCACCCCAAACCTTAAGATACCCAGGAATAAATCTAATCAAAGAGGTTTATTAAAGGATCTATACTCAGAAAACTATTGAACAGTCATGAAAGAAATTGAGGAAAACACGAAGAAATGGAAAAATTCCACATTCATGAATTGGAAGAACAAATATTGTTAAAATGTCTGTGCTACCTAGAGCAATCTGCATATGCAATGCAATCCTTGTCAAAATACCATCAACTTATTTCACAGAGGTGCACCAAATAATCCAAAAATTTGTATGGAATCAGAAAAGACCTCAAATAACTAAATTAATGTTGAAAAAGAAAACCACAGCTGGTGGCCTCACAATTCTGGACTTTAAGCTGTATTAAAAAGCCGTAATCATCAAGATGTATGGTACTGGCACAAAAACACACATAGATCAATGGAACAGAGTAGACAGTCCAGAAATGGACCCTCAAATCTATGGTCAACTAATCTTCAACAAAGCAGTAAAGAATATCCAATGGAAAAAAGACAGTCTCTTCAACAAATGGTGTTGGGAAAATTGGACAGCCACATGCAGAAGAATGAAACTGGACTATTTCCTCACACCATACACAAAAATAGACTCAAAACAGATGAAAGATTTAAATGTTAGACAGGAATCTGTCAAAATCCTAGAGGACAACACAGGCAGCAACCTTTGTGACTTCAGCTGCAGCGTCTTCTTACTAGACATGTCACCAAAGGCAAGGGAAACAAAGGCAAAAATAAACTATTGGGATTTCTTCAAGTTAAAAAGCTTCTCCACAACAAAGGAAACAGTTGACAAAACCAATGTGCAACCAACAGAATGGGAGAAGGTATTTGCAAATGACATGTCAGATAAAGGGCTAGTGTCCAAAATCTTTAAAGAACTTATCAAACTCAACACCCAAAGAACAAATAAACCAATCAAGAAATGTGCAGAAGACATGAACAGACATTTCCCCAAAGAAGACATACAAATGGCCTACAGACACATGAAAAAATGCTCAACATCACTCATCATCAGGGAAATACAAATTAAAACCACAATGAGATACTACCTTCTACCAGTCAGAATGGCTAAAATGGCAGAAAATGATAGCTGTTAGGATGTGGAGAAAGGGGACTCTCTTACATTGTTGGTGGGAATGCAAGCTGGAATAGCCACTCTGGAAAACAGTATGGAGGTTCCTCAAAAGGTTGAAAGTAGAGCTACCCTACAACCCAGCAATTGCACTACTAGGTATTTACCCTAAAGATACAAATGTGGTGATCTGAAGGGGCATCTGCTCCCCAATGTTTATAGGAGCAATGTCCGTAATAGTCCAACTATGGAAAGAGCCCAGATGTCCATCAACAGATGAATGGATAAAGAAGATATGGTATAAATTGCCATTTGCAATGATGTGGATGGAACTAGAGGGAATTGCGCTAAACAAAATAAGTCAAACAGTGAAAGGCAATTATTTTATGATCTCACTCATATGTGGAATTTAAGAAACAAAACAGAGGATCATAGGGGATGAGAGGAAAATATAAAACAAGATGAAATCAGAGAGGGAGACAAACCATAAGCGACTCTTAATCATAGGAAACAAACTGAGAGTCGCTCAAGGGGAGTGAGGTAGGGGGATAAGGTAACTGGGTGCTGGACATTAAGGAGGGCACACGATGTAATGAGCACTGGGTATTATATGACTGATGAATCACTGACCTCTACCTCTGACACCAATAATACATTATATATTAATTAACTGTATTTAAATAAAATTTTAAAAATTAAAAAGTCAAAAATTTTTAAAAAATCCAAAAATATTAAAACAGTTGTAAGACTGAAGAAGATAATAATGAATAATTGAAGCATGCTAAGATCATTTTTTGTTTGAAGAAGAATGGAAATACCAAATAAAATCTGTAAGAAAAATATACAGTTAAATATTGTGCTGAAAAATTAATGATTACAACTAAAAGACAAAATATATAATCAGCAATAAATGACTCAGCATATAAAAAGTAGAGAATAGAAAACTTTTGGATCAAGAGAAGCCAGAAAAAAATATTTTTTAAAGTAACCTCAAAAAAGAATGGTAGGCATAAAATATAAACTAAGTAGAAATAAGTGCAGACATACCAGAAATATTAATAATTGAGATTATTAGTTCGGACGAAACAACAGAATTCTTCTCTATGCCACAAACAATCCATTAAACCTAAAGACCACATGCAATAGCTTAAAAATTTTTTTTTAAATAAAATCTATCTTGTGCAAATACTAAAGTTATTTTAGCAATATAATATGACCTCTCTGAGTTCATCTATGATTTTCTTACTGCTAATGGAATCTCTTCTCAAGTTTCATCTTTCTGCTGTTATTTGACACTGTTGACCACTCCCTCCTTGAGGCTCTGTTAACTTTCAACAGAGAGTATTTTGAGGACAGAGATTGAGAAGGATGATCTTAGTATTCCCAGCACGTTGCATTTTACTTGACACATGGCATTCAATGAGATTTCAATGAGTGAATAAATGCATATTGTCTTTTTAACTACAACTAAAGGAGAGAGCCTAATTGAATAAAGCACACAGGAAATTTTAGTTGAATAGTGAAAAAATAACAGTAATTCATTTTGAGTGTTCTGAGCCCCCTGCAATTATAGCAATTAATAATGGCATGTAAGTAAATTGTAAAGTAATGCAAACATATCAATGGGATTGGTCTATTTGTTGTCATATGTTGATTTATCAATCAGAGAGTAAAAAAATAATGAAGGAGCTACAAAAACTGCATGAAATTGTCAAAATCCCAAGGAACATCAAAGGCCTATGGATATTCAGTTAATCATATAGATGTTTACCTCAACAAAACCAAAAGTGCCTTGCTGGTTTAACACAATACCATCTCATTTTTTGATCTTCAAAAATCATAGACTAATTATGACATCTAGATTAAAATCTGAAGATGAAAGTGGTTTTTACCTATACAAAAGCAAATTAGTTCCACAGGCGATTTGTTGTTAAATAGTATTTATACCAAGATCAAACTTGCCTTAACCTACCAGATATCAATCTCATGGGCATTGACTGACCAGGAATAGGAGTCAGAAAACTTAAGCCTGTGGACCAAGTCCAGCCTCTCATCTGTGTTTGTAAATAAAATTTTATTGGAATGTAGCTGTGCCCTTTTTATAATATATTGTCTATGGCTGCTTTTGCTCTGTCATAGCAAAGTTGAGTAATTGAGACAGAGACAATATGGCCCACAAAAAGCCTAAAATATTTACTATCTGGATCCTTACAGAAAAAGTTTGCTAACCCTTGAGCAAGAATATATGGAGAATGCAGAGAGGTCTAATATAGATTTCTGGACTTAAAAAGGGCCTTGAAAAAGGAAATTCCTTCTATCCTACTGTCAGAACTAAAGTTTCTCCCTCACTCCCTCCCCTCCTCACCCACCCCTTATAATTATGGCTTACAACTATGAACAGTTTGTCCTAATTAAAATGTGTAATTAAAGACCTATGGTATATCAGAATCCCATGACCACTTGTCAACTCAATCCTTTTTCCTAGGTTCTCACATTGTTCTCACTCGTAAAAAAAATAATGGTCTCTTTTTTATCAGTATTCCTTCTTCTGACAACTCTTGGTCTATCTGTTTCTCTGCTCTTATTTTCCCACAAATATCTTAAATGTAATATTTGCTTATATACATTTCTTAGCATTATTTTCTCCCAGCTCCACACCTTTTTGAGCAGCATGTTCCTGCCTTCTTAGCTTTCATCATCATTCTGTATAGCTAATTCCCTCTTGCTTTGACCTTTCCTTTACACCTCACACCTGCATTTCCAAATGTACATCCTCATGTGGGCGTGTTGCTTTCCTATTCACACTTGTCTGGTTTGACATCTAAATCATTATTTCTACCCACAAAAACAAATCATAAAATACACATAAAAATAGTGCAGCTATTCATCGTTTACAGTCCCTAACGTAGTTAGATACATTGCTCTCCTACTGGTTGCCAAAGCTAGAAACAAGGGCATTCTCTCAACCATCTACATCTAACCAACAACTTAAAATTCTGAAGATTCTTGAATTTAAAACATATTTAGCAATAGTCTCTTTCATATAGTTTTATTACTCTATTTTATATTCTTCTCATTGAATAACTTTAACTTTTAAATAGTTGCAACCTGGGTTTCTATTTTCAGTTGAGTATTTCTCTAACTGATCACTCATATTGTTTCCAGACTTACTAAATTATGAATCTGATCATGAAACATCTCTGTTCAAAACTCTGCAAGATTCCCCATTAACCCACAAAACAAAAGCTTTGGAGTGGCATTCAAGGCTGATCACTCCCTGAGTTGCCTTCTCAGATTTATTTCCACCTGAATCTCACAATAAATCTCAATTCTAATAACACTGGATTATTTTCCATTTTCCAAAAATATGTGGTATAAGAGTTGAGCCATTCTTCCTACCTACACTCTTTCACAGACTCTCCTCAGCACTTGAGAAAAGAAAAATAGGTGGTCATAGTTTGGCTGACAATTCCATTTTGGTTTTCTAAGAACCCTATGCAAGCTGGCTGAAGAAGAGGAAAAAGTAAAAAGAGGGTCAAGGAGGTTCTGAAGAAAGAATAAGGCAATTATAAGAAAGAGAAACTTTGCAGAAAGAGCAAGAGTTTTAAGTTGTTTTACTATATGACTCCTTCCTCTGTTTTCTCATAGAATCTTCAGGAAATCTATTTTTTCTGAGAAATACTCTACAGTTGAATTTATTTAAGGGCTAAAACTGAAGGTGTACATAAGGTGAGTCCAAGCTGGCCTTGGATTCTACTGAACCATCTATTTGTTTGCTTCCACCTTTATTTTGTAAATTTTCTTGAAAGGCATAAGTCACATTTTAAAGTAACTGGTCTCTGTTTATGTGATTGATTTAAATTCTATAAGTCTCTAACCTGTATTTCTATTTTAAAATTATTTCTGTATCCTATTCTCCTAATCCCTTGTAGTATAATCAGCTGGACAAATGAATTAACTCCCAGTTTTATCTCCTATATCCTGCTATCCCCTGCTTTTCAAAAGTTTATGTTACTCCACTTCAGTTTTATGAAAGACCTACATAGTACCTGTTTCCGTTAACCAAAAGAAATATGAAGAGGATTTTATCTTTTACAAAAAAAAAAAAGTTGAAAGTGAAACAGCGTTCAGCATTTGTTTTGCAGTGAGACCTTATAGAGGCAGCAGCCCTCCAGCAGCCATGCCAAGCCTCACACCCCCCCTTCCCCTCCCCCAACCCCAGCCTGGGATCTACACTTAGCAACTCAGCATCAAGGGGCCATAGCTTTGAACTATGCCTGTACCTGTGCTTTACTTCAATTCATTTTGTGCATCTGTTAGCAAGATATGTCCTAAGATAGGAGAAAAGCCGAGGAGAGATGATTTTTAAAGGTCTGGAAATGCTCAAAAGAATTTTATGTCGAAATAAATGACAATTGCTTCTTCACATTATACCATTTATGTTCACAAAATATTTCATAGAAATGCTCTTCTTTCAAATAGTAGGGGGGACGAGAAGAGAAGGACCATAAACCTATCACCATCACCAGCATAGCCCATGCTCAGAAGAGCTCCTTGAGGTTATTTGTTCATTCCTTGCATCAGAAATTGAAAGCTATTAAAATTCTTTAGCAAACAGCTGTTCCATTAGACTTCTTTCCCACTTACAAACAACTGTTGTCGGATATGACCCCTTCTCCATTAAATAGCTAGATACGAGACACTTTTAACGAGGCTTATGATATTCTATCTTTAAAGCTCTCTCTTCCAGTGCACTAAATTAGAGCATGCAATTGGTATTTATTTTTTTCCTTATTTATTTATTTATTTATTATTTATTTATTTAATAAATTTATTTTTTATTGGTGTTCAATTTGCCAACATATAGAATAACACCCAGTGCTCATCCCATCAAGTGCCCCCCTCAGTGCCTGTCACCCAGTCACCCCCACCCCCGCCCACCCCCTCTTCCACCACCCCTAGTTCGTTTCTCAGAGTTAGGAGTCTCTCATGTTGTGTCTCCCTTTCTGATATTTCCCACTCATTTTTTCTCCTTTCCCCTTTATTCCCTTTCACTATTTTTTATATCCCCAAATGAATGAGACCATATAATGTTTGTCCTTCTCCGAATGCAATTGGTATTTAAAAGAAAGCCATGCCAGCCACTATTTTAACAGTGCTAATTGACAAAATCCTTGTTCTCATTGTTGTTACGTTCTAGCACAGAGAGAAAATAAACAGATAAATAAAACAAGATTATATCAGACAATAATAAGGGTATGGAGAAAAAACAGAGTGACGTGATAGAGTGATTGATTACTTCAGATTTGTTTGAGTACTGTAGAGAAGTGAAGCAACAGAGTTACACTGAGATATCTGAGCTGTGACCTGAATGATGAAAGAAAAAAGTTATGGCAATGTCTGAGGAAAAAGCATTCCTGACTGAGGCAAGAGTTAGTTCAATGGCTCTGGGAAGGAGTGAACTTGACATGTTCAGGAAACAGAGGATGAAGTGTTTGAAATGGTAACAAAGATGCATACATGGGATAGATCACATGAGGCCTCACAAGCCAGGGTAAGGAATATGGATCTTTTAAGTAAGACAGGAAGTTTTTGAAAGGTTTTAAGCAAAAGAGTGATGGATCTGATTTACATTTTAAAATGATGATTCTAGCTGCTGTGCAGAGATTAGATTGTAAGGGGGCAAAAGGAAAAGTAGGAGGCTCATAAAGAAGTCTAGGCATGAGAAGACAGTGGCTTGGACCAAGCTGGTGTATCAGAGACAGAAGTTGACAGATGTGAAATGTGTTTTGAAAGAAGGAAGAATCAGATGGATTGGGTGTGGGGGTAGGGGAGGAACAGAGAAAGAAAAGAAAGAATCAGCCAAAAATTCCATGTTTTTGGCTTAAACAAAATGAGATGGTAAATATTTTAAAAAGGAGCAGACTGGGGATGGAAGGACTACTGAACTTTCTATTTGGCCATGTCAAGTTTGAAATGTTCATAAAACATCGTAGGTTGCTAGACACACAAATCTGGAACTCGGTGTCAAGATCAGAGGTGACATACAGACCTGGGGCTAAATGGAGACATTCAGGGAATGCTGGAGAGGAGGGAAGAGAAGAGATATTTAGAGGATGTCTCCACTGATATTTAGGGGAGAGAAGGAAGGGCTCTGAATTTATGAGGACAAGTGCAACTCCTACATCCAACGCCTATTTTATTATCATCCCCAAACAAACAACAAGATAACCTTTTCTTCTGTTACTGCTTGAAGAAATTCTAGGATTTTTCTGTGAGCCACTCGTCCTATCTTCTTATTTGTTCTAAGACAAATGTTTCCAATAACTTCCTTCTTTTGCCTGATTCTTTTCTTGCTGCAGATCACGTCCCCATCACTTCTAAACTCAGCATACTCTGTACTTTGTCTTTAGCATCTGTACATTCATGCTTTCCCCTGATGGCACAAGTCATGTTGTGCTTTTTGTTTCAGAGGGAATTTTGTGTTTTGTGTTTAAATATTTCATACTTCATCTTAGTAACTGAAGAGCTTCTTAAGAGAAGTACTTGAGATAGAAAACCTGGTCAATTAACTTAAATCTTTACCACCAACTGTAAGTGCGATCTTTGGTAAATCCTTGAAACTAATTTACCTCACTCCTAGAGTAAATGCTAACAGTCATGGAAAAAATATTACATGTATTAATCAATGTATATAATATGTACCTGAAGACTAGGAGTTAGATCATATCTCTGTCATCTAAACTAGGTCTTGTCAAACACTAACAGTTTTTGTAATCTATGATTTAGTGGTTAAGAATTTTGTGTGAGAAAAATAAACTAGCAAAATCAATCTCTTCATCCTTTCTCTTACTCCAATTCTCATCTTCCAATGTGAAAGTCATTGTTACAACCATTGTCTACATATAGTTGATGCTTAGGAATTGTATTGCAGTGAGACTTTTTGGCATGAAGACTCTACGATATCAAGTATTGCCAGAAGAGGCAGTAATCCCAAAGTCAGTTTTACTGTTTTACTTAGTACCATACTGCTAGAACCAAGCACCCATCCTCTTCATCCTACTCAAAGGACATGTTTTCCAAAGTGGAGTGTACAAAAACACAAAACAAAAAGCCATGGGAGCAAGAATAAAATATTTGTCTTGTCACATATTTCTTTTGTGCCTAGAAAATATAAAGGTATTTATACTTTTTTAATACTTAATGCACTAACTGACATTTCTGACCTCAATGTTCCCCAAGTCAAACACGATAGCATGTACAGGAGGCCTGGCCAGGGTTATCATGGAGGTGTTCATAAGTTGATTGTTTTTCTCTATGTTATACTGTACCAGAATTTCTGTGCTACATAGAATGTTGTCAGTGTGGTTCAATTTTATAAGACTAGATCTTTAAAATAACAATGGAGATTTTGTATACTTTGTCTAAGACAAGGTCTGACCATGAAAATCTTTTTTATCACATGGTAGCCAGTTGACTAGTTATCTCATGGAAAGCATTGTCCAATAAAAGTTGAGTAACATGTATCTTTTAAAAAAAAAAGCTTGACAAGTGTGCCCAATTTGCTGACTTTTTCTATGAATACAAGTGACTGTCAGATATTTTTGAAAACAAAATAATACTCTTAATCAGTTTCTTCAAGGTAAAGGTGACATTTTCAAGAATGAAGGAGAAAGTAACTGCTGTTCAAAAGACATTTGTGTTACAGAGAGAGCATTTTTAAAACAGTTACTTGGAAATGTTCCATTGTTATGTAATTTGTTGCTGAAAACAATTTAAACGTAAAACTTTTCAATATCTGCACACTTACAACATAGAAATAGATTTTTAAAAATGTTTTTCAAACTTCCACATGAGTACTTTCAATGGGTTTTGAACCCATTTCTTAAAAATAGACAAATGCAATAAGTCCTGATTAGTTTCCAAGAACAACTGACTGATATTGGGGATGATACATCTTTGTTAGCAGAATTTCAACAAAACCCTTTGCATAATCGGGGATGGGATTGAAAAATAAGTATCATGATTTAGCAAACACAGCTAATGGTGCACTTCTTCCATCTGGCTGTACTTATTTTTGTGAGATAGCTTTTTCAGCTAAAATAGCCATCAAAACCAAGAGGGAATAAACTGAACTTAGAATCAGACCTCTGGACCGCTATATCACGAGGTATTAAACTAGGATTTTTAAAATTGATGATGCATTGGCAACCAAATTGCTCTCACCAGGAAGGGCAAAGAGGTTGTTGAACCATTTGATAAGCAGAATGAAATAGTATGAAAACTATTATTTAGTTAAATTTTTATCTCATAATTCTTAATTTCTTGATTTGTTAATTCTATAAAGTATGCATTATAGTAGACTATTATTAAAATACATATAATTAATAATTATGTGATTATAATGTATGAGGAATGTTTAACATTTTTTAGTCAGGAGTGCAAAATCTAAAAAATTTGGACATCACTACTTTGGTAGAATCAATCCCATGATGACTCAGATTCCTGTTTACCTCACTCATTTTGGAAGTACAAGGGCCTTTATCATCCATTACAACCTGCTGTTCCATTTCCATACTGCTTTGCAATCTTCTAATCTGACTGAATCCTAGTCCCATCTCAATCTTCCCACCTTGCCCTCTAAAAAGTATGGGTGTGGGTCAACAAACTTCTTATGGTAGCTAATCTCCATGGATGTTTTCCATTAGATCACATCTTCTGGCACTGACATTCCTGTGAGTTTCCTCTCTGGAATCCAGACTGGCCCTGTGACTTACTTTAATCAACAGAACATGGCAGAAGTGATGCTATGCCCGTTCTAAGTCTAAGCCTCAAGAACATCTGGCAGCGTCTACTTTTGTGCTTTTGGGAGTTTGAGCTGCCATGTTAGAAGTCCAGCAACACTGCTGGAAAGTTGATGTGGAGAGAGAGAGACCCCAAGACTAGAGAGAAGTTGGGGGACCTAGCTGTCCTTAGCTTTCCAGTCACCCCCAGTAAAGCACCAGATATGTGAATGAAGCAACTTGGATTTTCCAGCCGAATCAAATCCCAGGCAACTTCAATCCCACCTGACATATAAGAATTGGAAGAATCAGCTGGGCCCAGTCAACCTATTAGTATCTCCAGAGATAATAAAACTATTAGTGTAAGCCCCGGAGTAGTGACATGGTATATCAAGCAGCATTGATAATAAAATCCTCTGTTACATTCTTAATCTTCTAAAAACTTCCCTTCCATCTTTTGACTGAAAACTGACTTTCCAGTTAAGGACATTTTACATCACAGCCCTCTCAAGTGACAGCTGCTTTTCCCCTCACAACCCACCTATGACAGGGTCAGTAAACTGTATTCTCCCTGCTCCCCACTTTCCTCCTGCAGAGACCTCTGCTCTCTGGAAGCATATGCCATCTGGCTATATCCCTCCTAAATCATGCTGCTGCCATTTGCTGATCTCTTGGACATTCCTTTTACTCAAAGATAACGTAGCCCCTGGCTCACACTCCATTCCTTCTTTTTTCATTGTACTCTGTAATTTCAACATACATGTGAATGACTCAGCCTATAACCTTCCTCTCAGTTCCTTGACTTAAGTGTTCCTCTCCTCCTCTCCAGCCACCTGATCCCATAGTCATATCCTAGAACTTATAAACTGAACCACTTCTGAAATATACATTTCAAATATCTCATCCTTTTACCTCACATGTCCTACTAACTACACAGAAAGAGTTCTTTGGCCACATCAGAATCTCCAATAAACAATGAAATGTTGAAGGAAATAATACAACCAGACTAACATATATTTTTCATGGATAATTACAAACCTCATATGGATATTCAATACTGCCCGCAATACTACTTAATTTCTGGATTAGGTTTGGATTCATAATTTTGGACACAACTACTTTATGCCATCTCTTCTCTCTTCAAATCTCCTATACCCTATGCCCCTCCCCAAACCCTCCATTAATGTTACCCTTTCACACTTCATAAATAAAATAGAAGTTATTCAATGGAGACTCCCTGTGTTCCTGACATCAAACCTACCAACCCACCTGTACCTGTATCTCACTTCTATTACAGATTTATTTCAGGCATATGTCTCTCAGGCCCATCAGCCCACTAAGAGCTCTGGGTCCCATCCCCTCTTGCCTTTCCAAAGGTTTTGTACTTCCAATTATTCTGTGTACTTTGCATTCCTGAGAGAGCATCCACTTCAATGTAAAAACAAAAAATATCTTAAAATCCCATATCCCCCTGTTATGTCATTTCTCTGCTCATCTCCATGGGAGACCATCTTTTAAAAATGCACACAAACAATCACCTACTGGCCCTTCTTCAAGCTCTAAATCTGGCTTCACTTCCCAGTAGTCACAAAAATTATTCTTACAGGATCACCCACAGTCTTCTCATTGCCAAATCTAATTAATATGATTCTCTTGCCCTCTTATTCTTTCTCAGTTTCCCTCCATTTGAATACACCACTATCGATCCAGTCACTTATCCAGAAAGCTCAGCCGTCATTAGCCTTAATTACTTACATTTAATTCTTTCTTAACTCTCTCACCTGAATCTAAGTCATCAACAAGTCCAGCCTTTCTTCTTCTGCACCTCTAATCTTTTTACTTTTCTTCTTCTTAACTACAACCAGCCTGGAGCAAGTCACATCATGTCTCACAGATCTCTTACCAACAGCTCTTCATTTTTCACAGCCCCCAAGGTGATCTTTCCAAATTGTACTTAAAATGAAATTTAAACTCTGTATCATGACCTATGAGACCCATCTGATAGGATTATAAGGATGATATTTATCCTTCCTCTCCACTCCATGCATTTCATAGTATGGAGAGAACCTTCTCTCTGAAAGAAGAAAATTATGGTAATATTCCTGTTCTCTCCCAGCAACTGCCCCCTCCACTCTCATCCTTATTAAGCCTTCCTTCCCCTGAGAGATAGAGGGAATTATCTCACTGGTGAACTGGGGAAAGACAACTGAGAATATGTGGCCAGAGATATCTGGGTTTTTTCCCTTTAGAATGGCTTAATTCTCCTCTGCCCTGTAGTAAGTAGCCTGTGGAGGGAAAACCTGCAGTTCAGCTCTGTTTGGGACATAGGGAAGCTTGTTTGTTCAGGGCAATGGCAAGGGGAGAAGTATTAGGAAGCCGATTTGGCTCTGCTTGCACCTCAGTAGAATCTGTAATAGAGTTGCTTGTTTGACCTCCATGTAATCTGACTCCTGAGTCCTATATCCCACTTGTTTTTATATATATATATTTTTAAAGATTTTATTTATTTATTCATGAGAGACACGGGGAGAGAGAAAGAGGCAGAGACACAGGCAGAGGGAGAAGCAGGCTCCATGCAGGGAGTCCGATGTGGGATTCGATCCCCGGGCTCCAGGATCCTGCGCTGGGCTGAAGGCGGCGGTAAACCGCTGAGCCCCCACTTGGTTTTAAATTCTGGGATAACACAGAGGGCTTTTATTTACTGGAACCTATTAAACCTCAGATTCTGCATTATTTGGCTTTCACTACCTCTGCAACTTCATTTTTTGCCACTCTGTCCTACTTCTTATGCTTTCACTATTCCAGTCTTTTTTCACTTCCTAAAACAAAGCCATAATTTTCCTCCTCAGGATTTTTGCACTTGCAGCTCCCCCTGCCTGAAAAGTTTCCTACTCTGGTGTTTTGCATGATCTGCTTCTAATCTTCAAGTCTCAGATTAATTATCTTGTTCCAAGAGTGGCCTTCCCACACAGTGTTACTTCCCCACTGCCATTTTTGTCTGCTACAACTCCTTATCTGCTTCCCTTACAGTACTTATCTCATGTTTTTATTCTGTTTGTTTATTTAGTGGCTTGTTCGTCCTCCTTACTCAAATGTGCTCAATGAGGAAACAAGGGTTCATTGTTTGTTTGTTTGTTTTTTTAAGATTTTATTTATTTGAGAGAGAGTACAAGTGAGGGATGCGGGCAGTGCAGAGGGAGGAGAAGCAGGCTCCCCACTGAGCAGGGAGCCCCACGTGGAGCTGGATCCCAGGACTCTAATCATGACCTGAGATGAAGGCAGATGCTTAACCAACTGAGCCGCCCAGGTGCCCACAAGTCTTCATTGTTAACTGTTATATCCCCAAGTCTTAGGTCACAGTATGCTAATAATAAGTATTTGTTGAATAAATGAATAACTATTTAAAGATAGCAACTTAGAAATAATATCTGGCTTTTGCTGATGTGTTCATTACAAAGTATTAATTCCAATAGATTTCCATGCAAATTTTTCATATTCCTAGAATTGTTTTGATCCCAGAAAACCAGGAGTTGGTTTATCATAAAAATCAGATTTCAAAAGTGCAAATGCCTTAGATGATTATAGCAAAAATACAGTAGTCAGTCAATGATTTTTATAGAGATACATATTGAACTATTACTAGGTTCTAGGAATTAAAAAACTCAAAAAAAGTGGATCTGGATAGTGGATTCATGAAATGATTAAAGCATACATACATAATTAGAAGTCAGAAAAGTCTGCTTTCCAGCACGATTAGAAAACTAATAAATTATCAAAGTATACTCACATATACATACCACATATGTATACATATAGGTTTTTACTAATTTTCATACACTTGATATAACAAAGTAAGTTTAATATTAACTACTCAGGTAAGTAGAATAATGCCCCTCTCCAAAATGTCTATATCTAAGTCCCTAGAACCTGTGAATATGTTATTTTTACATGGCAAAAAGGGACTTTGCGAGTGTGATTAAATTAAGGATCATGAGATGGGAAAATTATCCAGGATTATCCTAGAGGGATAACCATGTGGTTCCTTACCAGGGAAAGAAAGAGGGAGGAGAGTAGGAGCAGTGTGGGCAGCTTCTAGAAGCTGGAAAAGGCAAGGAAACAGATCTTCCTATAGAGCCTCCAAAAAGGAATACAGCTCCATCAACACTTTGATTTTAGCCCAGTGAGATCTGTTTTGGACTTCTGACCTCCAGAATCATAATATAATAAATTTGTGTTGTTTGAAGTCAATAATTGTGTGGTAATGTGTTACAACAGCCATAGGACACAAATACAAGTACATTAAGCAAACTTTATTCGGTTTTTAACACTTTAGAATCTTGCAGTCACTCAGGGTTATACTTATAAGAATCAATTATTAGTGAACTATAGGTAAATAGACATGCTGGTTAATGAGGTTTCTCTATTCTAAAGTCTGAATGAGCCAGTTTTTTTTTTTTAATAGAAGCTTTATAAATACTAATAATTGCTTAATCGGGGTTAGGTGAGCTTAAATTATGATGTCTTCTTAAGAAAGTTTTTAGGTGAATTTTAAAGTGGATAAAAGAAGATCCTTGCAAAGGAAATGATGGAGATTATGAGAGGATCTGGAAAAATCTAAGAGTAGAGAAAATGGGCAATTACTGGTGATTTGAGCTGCACATAGCATATGAAGGAAGAAGGATAATCTAATCAAAACTCTGCTTTTGAGTTATTTTTATTTAAAAGGCTACTCTCAAAATGCTTACATGTTTCACAGGAGGAAAGTATGATTACAAACCCTTGTCATAGATTACTAGATTAGCTTCTGTTAACTCTGAAAAAAAATTATTGCCAGATAAAAAACTAAATCAAACAGGTAACTTTGCCTCGGTAGAGAAGCAGGTAAGATGTTTCTTTCCCATGCAATGTCATAGTGGAAGTGAGGTTAGGGGGTTGGGAAACAGGTTGCTAGGAGGCAGTGTAATGAAATGGAAGGGGACTTTGAAATCAAACAGACCTGGTTCCAATTTCAGGTCTACCTTTTCTTGGTCATGTGACATTAGGCAAATTAAGTAAAACATTTTGTTTCTCCATTTCCTTATTTGTAAAATACCTAACTCATACGGTTAGTATTAGAGGTTAGTATTATATGAGAGTTTCTAACACAAGAGCATCAAAACTAATGTTAATTACTTCCCAGTTTTGCCTTAGGCCAGTTCAGAGTCAGAGGAATAGAATGTTTTAAGACTTGGAGAATTTCTCAAGCAAGTTGGTGACCATGCGTATAGGTGGGTAGAGGGTGTGATAATTTTAGGTAGTGGAGCTAAATGCCTCTGTCGGAACCAAGTAGTTCGTGGTTTCTCCCCTTGACAAACATAATTCACAGTTTTTACAAAGAAGAATTGAGAGTGAGAGACAAAGTGAACTGCCACAAATGACAAAATTAACTAGCACAGACAGAGGTCTTTAGAGGTGGAATGGGACTCAACTTTTTTTTTTTTTTTTTTTTTTACAGATTTTATTTATTTATTTGAGGGAGAGTGAGTTAGAGAGAGAGAAAGAGTGAGCGAGCATGGGGCTGGGGCGGGGAGAAGCAGACTCCCAGCTTAGCAGTGAGCCCCATAGATCCCAAGACTCCAGGATCACAGCCTGAGCTGAAGGCAGACGCCTAACCAACTGAGCCACCCAGGTGCCCAGGACTTAACAATTTTACGTCTTGAACTCTCTTCCCTCTATGGCATTGTATGCAACCATCAGTTTTCTTGGTGTTCTGAAGCCAACCATTTGTTTTACTTTGGCACAACTTTCTCATTGTGAAATGTGGAACATACAATGACTTAAATTCATAAACATAACTGTGGAACATGACTTAAATTCAAAGTTTGGAGGAAGGAAAGGAAGCAAAATTTACCCATACTTATCCAATAGTCTAAAAACATAGAATTATAAAAAATCCTTGCATATTATGATTTCAAACACTAGATGCATAGCAAGCTTCTAACCCCCCTTTTAATGCAAAGCCAATTGAAATTTAAATAGGCTAAATATCATTTCAAGAATAACTGAGCCCATGTCCTAATCAAAAGTAGCTGTGTTAAATATTAAATAAAATATTATAATAATGCAAAGATCTGCCTTTTATATTTGTAAGTTTCAGAGAAGCAGGAACAAATAATACTTTAAAAACAATGAAGAGGGGATCCCTGGGTGGCGCAGCGGTTTAGCGCCTGCCTTTGGCCCAGGGCGCAATCCTGGAGACCTGGGATCGAATCCCACGTCGGGCTCCCGGTGCATGGAGCCTACTTCTCCCTCTGCCTGTGTCTCTGCCTCTCTCTCTCTCTCACTGTGTGCCTATTATAAAAAAAAAAAAAAGACAATGAAGAGGGGATCCCTGGATGGCTCAGCGGTTGAGTGTCTGCCTTTGGCTCAGGGCGTGATCCTCGCGTCCCGGGATCCAGTCCCATATTGGGCTCCCTGAGAGGAGCCTCCTTCTCCCTCTGCCTGTGTCTTTGCCTCTCTCTCTCTCTCTCTTTGTGTCTCTCATGAGTAAATAAATACATAAAATCTTAAAAAATAAGACAATGAAGATAATCTTCAAATAAAGATATTTTACAACATAATATTATTTTTTAAATCTAATGAGGTCTCACAAAATAGAAGGTAATTTCCCTCAACACATTTATCTACATACTACCACAGTGAGGATTAGAATCAGAGAGGTTTAGATTTTACTTCTGCTTCCTTTATTTACTAGTTAAGATCCTGAGTTAAATTACTTAACCCCTCTGAACATGTGTCATTATCTGTAGAGCTGAGATAATAATACCTCACTCATAGTGCTGTTATATTATTTAAAATAACCAACTACACAATACCTGATCAGTCACCAAGCCAATACCACTTCTTTAATATTTCTCAAGGCTGTCCATTACTATCTATCCCCACTGCTTCAATTTTAGTTCAGCTCAAACCTGGAATACTACAACAGTCTCCCGTTCTCCAGTATGGATCTCTTTCTGCTTTGCAACTATTAAAATATAAATTTAACTATGACATCTTCAAACTTTAAACTTTCAAACCCTTCAATGACTCCCTGCTCCCCTCAGGATAAAATCCAATACCCCACCTCAGCCATGAAGGCATTACAAGATTTGATCTCTCTTACTTGTCTGCTTTTGTTCTACAACCTTCTCCCTTTCCCTAAATCTGCACACACCTCACCCTAGCCATTAACTGCTTGCAGATTCCTCAAAGATTCCAACTCTTGTCTCCAGGCCTCTGCAATATAAAGCCTTCTGTTTGGTTGACTTCTACTAATCTTTCAGGTCTCTGCTGAGATGACATCTTTCTAAGAGGCTTTCCATGATAGGGTTAAATGTCCTACTTATATTGCCCATCTTGGTAGTGATAGCACTGTATTTTAACTATTGTCTATCTCTGTATTCTCTGAGGACCAAAACTGTGTCATATTGATATTTGTGTATATAATTCCTAGGTAGAATGGCACATGCTCTCAACAAATATTGCTTTCTGTAAACTATTACTCTTTTCCTGGCCTTATACTGTTTTCATCATGTTATTCCATGTCTCAGAAATCTTCAATGACTGTATTTCTTACCTTATCAAGCTTAAATTCTTTTGTTTGGCTTTTTTAACGCATCATGATCTGTCCCTCATACTAAATTTCCAATCTTATTTCTAACTATGTTCCAATATGTACCCTTTTTTTATGGTCTTATAAATGTAACATAATTATGCCTCAGTTCATGCTGTTTCTCTCTCTTGGAAAAAGATGCTTTTCTTCCAACATCTCCACACAAAAATTCTATCCATTTATATCCTCTCCTTATGAAGCCATCTTTGACTAATTTTTTAAAAAAATATGATAGCATTTACAGACTTAAGAGATTTTCTAATAGAGACTTTAAATATAGACTTGTCTCTACTTTTGTTTCGCATGATATGCACCTATAGTTATCCTATAGCATTTAGCATAGTGCTGAGCTCAGAACAGATGGTTTGCAGTTCTTCGTCCTGTCTAAAAAATGTATATGATCTAGGGCTATAGTTGTTTGCAATATGTAGACATTAGTCAGTTTAAGGTGACAGACTTTGAAAAGAGAAAATTTTAATTTCATAACATTTAGAAAATGGTTAACATATTAAGTGAATAAGAGATACTGGGGAGGGGGAGGAGGGTTACAATGGACCAAAGGTGAGACATTTTTGTTGTTCAAACCTAGACTAGCCTAAACTCACAGAGGTATTTTAAAAATAGTGTAGGTAGAAGACTGTTCACTGCCAACTCATTTTTTATCGCTGCAAAGTTCAGTTTAACTACTCCAGTGAGATTCCCTTAAATGATATTCAGAAGGTGGTAAAGAAGAGGCAATCAGTTCCCTATTATTCTTTTAAAGAACATTTTCTCTCTTTCGACCTCCTCTTGCTCTGCCCCTCCCAGTACAGTTCCTTTAAAGAATTTAAATCACTTTTCAACCTCTTATAAGGCTATACACATCAATGAAGTAAAGTTATGTTATAAACCTTGCCCAAATGTAGTGATTCTAAGCCTTTCTAATAAACATTTTCTTTGATCTTTCTCCCCTGGCCTTCAACAGCTATCTGGCTAATCCTAAATCAATTTTCAAAATATAAATACATTTGTGATACTTAATATAAAAGCCTCTGCATCGCAACAAAATGTCTTCCTTTATTTTGCAGCAGGCCTTATAAAATCCTGACTCTTGCCTAACCCAAAGTACAGACACCAGTAGATTTATTTCTGGAAACTCTCGACATCTGGAGAATATTTTCAAGCTATTTATGTAATCAGTGACTAGAGGTATCCCTAAAACAATCTTTCTAATATGTAACTTTTTTTAGGGCAGGTGCCATAGTTTATTTTTTTTATCCCTGGTGTCTATTATAGTGCCTAATATAGTAGGCACTCAGTAAATATCTATCAACTGAGGGAATAGAGGCAATACAGACAGCAGCTGTCATCATTATCTTTATAAATATTTATTGATTAATGACTTTTACTTGGTAAGGTGCTAGAGTTCATAAAAAAGAACATCATTCTTGTTCCTTTCAAGATAAAACTTTGGAAGGATGAAAAGTTTCATTCATACAACAAATTTTTATTGAGCACTTACTATGTACTAGCATTGTACCAACACTGGGGATACAATGGCACATAAGGAAGACAAAAATCCCTGCCTTTGGGGAGCTTAGATTGAAATGAGGGTGAATACCAATAAGCAAAATGTTGCTTAAATGATTATTTTAGTGATAAGTGCTAAGGAAAAAATTAATATGGAATCTAGGATATGAAGTGGGAATGTTGAAGTATTAGATAAAATGGCTAGGGAAGTCCTCATGCAGGTAACTTTTGAAGAAAAAGATGAAGAGGGATCCCTGGGTGGCGCAGCGGTTTGGCGCCTGCCTTTGGTCCAGGGCGCGATTCTGGAGACCCGGGATCGAATCCCACGTCGGGCTCCCGGTGCATGGTGCCTGCTTCTCCCTCTGCCTGTGTCTCTGCCTCTCTCTCTCTCTCTCTCTCTCTCTCTGTGACTATCATAAATAAATAAAAATTAAAAACAAAAGATGAAGAAAGTAAAGATATGAGAAAAAAAGTCATATTTCTAAAACAGGAGAAGAAAGTTGAGGTGAGAACTAGCATTATGTGTGAAAGGGTAGGCGTTACACTGGTTACACTTCCACATGTAGCAATGAATACCGGGTCTTACTGCCATTATACACCAGCACTTTGGGACTCATTGTATGCAGTATGTCTAGACAGCCCTGTGGTTTTAATTGATAGGAGTGCTAAGGGAATGGTTTTTAGAGTCAAGCAGAACAAAAGCGGCACTTAAACTAGTGTCAGGTGGGAGGTCACAAAGCTGCTGTAGCTTTTGCTAGTTTGAATTTGTACATCCAAATGAAAAAAGATGCTCTTAGAAAATAATTGTAATATGTAACTAGAAAAAAAAGTAGCAGGAAAAATGAAGCAAGTGAATTTGAGAATCTGGAAGAGATTAATGAATGTTAAGTAAAAAGAAAGACAAAGGGAATCCCTGGGTGGCGCAAGGGTTGGCGCCTGCCTTTGGCCCAGGGTGCGATCCTGGAGACCCGAGATCGAATCCCACGTCGGGCTCCCGGTGCATGGAGCCTGCTTCTCCCTCTGCCTGTGTCTCTGCCCCTCTCTCTCTCTCTGTGACTATCATTAAATAAATAAATAAATAAATAAATAAATAAATAAATAAATAAATAAATAAAAAAAAAGACAAAAAAGCAGCCATACAAAGGCCCAGTAGTGATCTGGAGAGGTCCAAAATCAAAGTGGAACATGGGGCTGTGTGTGTGTGCGTGTGTGTGTGAGAGAGAGAGAGAGAGAGAGAGAGAGAGAGATCTGGAGAGCTCCAAAAGGAATGTGGAGCATGGCAGGGGTGTGTATGTGTGTAACTTGCGTTGGTGTTACGGATTGAGTCATGTCCCCTGCGAATTTATTTAAGACCCAACACCCAGTATGTCAGATTTAACCCTGGAAATAGGGTCTAGGTTACAGATATAACTAAAGATAAGGTCATACTAAAGTATACTCGGGCCCCTAATCCATGACTGGCAGCCTTATAAAAAGGGACGCCACATTTGAACAGACATGCCAGGTGAAGATCGTGGAGTTATGCCAGCACAAGCCAGGGACCTATCAGAAGCGAGGAGAGGCCTGGAAGAGATCCTTCCTTAGTGCCTTCAGAGGGAGCATGGCCCGACGCTTTCAGACTTCTAGCCTCTGGAACTGTGAGACAATCAATTTCTATTCTAAGCTGCACAGTTCGTGATAGTTACAGCAGCCCTAGGAAACTCATTTAGCATGTAAGAACATTTGAAGGCAAAACCGAAAGCATCCTTATCTCCCAGAAAGGGAAAGGGGGCATAAGAGTGAGGTTGGTTGCCTGATTGGTCTTATGGATCAGAAAGGCCTAATACCTTGGACGTCGGTAAATTGCATTTCCTTGTTTTACCAAAGCTCTTTCTTAACGATCGCGTTTCACTTTTGTTTTTAGAAAGCTCACGCAAAATCTGCTCTGCTTAAGCAACTACAAGGCACTTCTGACCCGCGTGCTGGTGGTTGTACAAACGGAAGCTGATGTGACTGTAAGAGCAAGAGCGGGTCACGGCTGCAGCGAGGCCAGGCGCCTTTTCTCAACGTGGAATTCACAGATAAGAGTTGAACGGGAGAAGCAACCTCGATTCAGGTGTGCAGCGTCCCTCTCCCACAGGTGGGACCGCTGACTGCGGCCTGTCCCCGCTGGCGTGCGGTGCCGCTGTGTGGGGAGAGCGACCCGGCTCCTACAGCTACGAGGGCTCCGGGCCAGACGGGGCCCCGCGGGGAACGGGAAGGCTTCCCCGGGCCTCCTCCCTCCACGTCCCGGGAGCCTGGGCCGCCGGCTGGGCGGGGCCGCCGTGGAAGGGGGCGGGGTGCAGCCGGGGCTGCCCGGGGTGGGGTGGGGGGAGCCCGAGGGCACCCTGGCTCCGTCGGTGCTCCCCGGGCGCCGGGGGTAAGGCAAGGCCGCGCTTCCGTAGAACACACTCCCCGAGGAAGCCCTGGGGCGGCCCAGCCCTGTTCGGAAGCTCTCGCGGCCGAGACGGCCCCAAGCCCCGCGCTGCGCCCGCTCGCATTAGGAGGCCTCCCCGCGCCGCGCCCGCCTCCCCGCCCCGCGCCCCGCGCCCCGCGCCCCCGCAGGCTGCTCCGAACACGGGCGTCCTCGGGTCTCGGTCTCGGTCTCGGTCTCCGGAGGCGCCGGCCCCGGCGGCCCGTGCACGGCAGCTCCGTCTCAGCACGTCTGCTCGGCGTCCCCGCCGCCTCCTGCGGCCCGAGCGGCCCGAGCGGCCCGGCGTCTCCTCCGGGGACTTGAGCCCGCGCAGCCGGGCCGTCCCCTAAGGCACACGGGGTGGGCGAGCAAGCCAGGCGGCAGCCCTCGGGACCCCGCGTCGCAGCGCCCGGCTCCCTCCGGCCCAGCCGCCGCCCCTCCGGCGGTCGCCACCCCGCGGCTCGCGGCGGCTGCAGCGGGCCCGCCCGCACGCTCGGATCCGCCCGCCGGGGAGGGGAAGAGGAAGGGGAAGGCGCGGCGGGGCCACTGAGCATGCTCGGCCGAGGGGGCGGGCGCAGCTCAGGCCCGCTCTGCCTCCCGGGCGCCCGCCTGCTCCGAGCCGCGCCCGCCGCAGGCTGCGCCCGCCCCGCCCCGCCCCGCCCCGCCCCGCCCCGCCCCCCGCCGCTCGTCCCCGCCGCGGCCGCGCCGCCTGCAGCAGCAGCAGCAGCAGCTGCTCCTCCCCGGCGGCCGCCCCCCGCGGGTCCCTCCCTGGCTGCGGGAGAGACCGAGGTGCAGGGAGGACGCAGCGCCGCGCCGCCCGCTCCGGGGACCTTCGCCTCGCCCCGCTGGCCCCGCACCCTCCGGGAGAAACATGGGTAAGTCACCCTGCCCTCCCCGTCATCGCCTGACATTTTTCCCTTTCTCGGCGTGTTGCAGGGTGGGGAGCGTTTCTCGCGCAAAGTTGCCGGATTTCTCCAATCCGCGGGTGCAGGAGCGTGGCTCGGCCCCGGGGAGAGTCGGCGCACGCGGGACGCACGGCGGCCCCGGGCCGGGAGGCTCCCGCGCGCGGGGTGGGGTCGGGCCGCGGGGCCAGACCGCCGCCCGGCTCCGGCTCCCGGGCACCTCGCGGCCGCGCCTCCCCTCCTCCATTCTTCCTGCCGAGCCGTGCCCGGGCCCCGCGGGGCCGGCCTCGCGGGCTGGCATCCTCCGCCCCGTGCCCGAGCCTCCGGAGGCCGCCCGCTCCCTTCCCTCGGCGCTGCGGGCGGGGAGGCGCGGTCGGACCGCGCGGGGGAGAGCGCTTCGCCCAACTTCCCCGTCCGGGCGACCTTTCCCCGTCGCGGGGACTGTCCCCCCCGAGGCGGGGAAGTGCGAGCAAGTAGTTTGTCTGGGCGGCGGCGCGACCTGCCCGGGGACGACTTGTGCGGGGCGGGGGGGAGAGCGCCAGCCTCGGCGGTTGGCAGGTGGACCTGTCGGAGGCCGCGGGGGCGAGCGGAGGGACGGATGGAGGAGCCGCGGCCGCCGACCTGGGGCCGGGGACCGCCGCGGCCGGGGCTCCCGTTCCCTCGCCGCTGCTGTGCGGGGAAACGCGCCCGGGAACACGTTACGGAACTCGCAGGTTAGTTATTCTTTCCCGGCCTCCCCTGCCTCAATCTACATAATCTGATTTTCAGTTCCTTTGTATGTATGGTTGATCCCAAGGAATTTGTTGGCGATGAGCTATTTAAAAGCAGATGAATTCTCTAAAATTACACATGATTTGTCTTAAAAATTTTTTTTTTTTTTGTCATGACATTGCTTAGGTGTGAAGTGCGGTCATTACAGAAACGCCCGATGCGTCCTGTAATTAATAGACGATTTTTCAAAGGTAGTATCGATTTGAAGTGCCGGACTTCTGCATGTTCCTGCTTTGCTTCCACTCCTACCGTAATCTCCTCTTTTAAAATCTGCTCCATTGGCATCTGTCAACTCGGACTTTTCCCACCCCTCTGTGCAAGTTATTTTAAGCCTAAAATGAATGTGGTTCTTTCATCTCTCAATACAGTGCTCAACACGTCTAGGATTCAGTCGTGGCAATTGAGAATCTTCAAGGAAGTATCTAAATCTAGAAATGGTGTGGATGGAGCTTACTGGAAAAGCAGATGCTCCAAGCTGTTTCAGACCTTTGGTCATATATTGGAGAGAGGCTAATGTTGCAGGAGGAGGTGGTATGAATAAAAAAATGAATTATGGCCCTGAATTTTATCTTTAGTTCAGTTCCCCCCCCCCTTTTAATGTACTATTGGTATTATGCTGAACCAATTTATGTAAAATTGGGTGGCCCATATGTACCTAGCTCTTTTTTTTAGGAGTAGAATTTTAAATAAATACTCAGATTATTGGACACATTGCAAAATTTCCTTGAACATACAAAAACTCTCTCCTTAATGATAGGCCACAAATATGGCTTGTGAAATACATTTACCCGTGTTTCAAGGGGAGCTAGAAAAATCCATTTAAATAAAATTTTAACTTACATGTTGAGTCCGAGTCTTCTCAGTAGAAAAAATTCAATTCTGTTGCCATACTTATGAATAAAAATGCTTTATTTAAAAATGATTGATCTTCAAATTCTTGAATGTTACTGCTTGATTTCAAAGAATGGTCAGATAGAAACCCTTCTCTCATTTGAAGTTTCTCAGATACTCTTTGATTAAACCAGTCTCTCCTCATAGTACTCTATACCTTATTGGAGGCTTTTTAGCACTTACATAATCTGCCTTATAATGGAGTTGTTTATGTGTGTGTTGTGCAGTTAGTCATCAGTTCCAGAAGATGTAAATTATGTCTGATTAATTTTTGTGTATCCCACAGTTCTTTCCACATAGTAGATATTCAATAAGTCTTTGGTGAATTCACTATTGAAGTTAAAACCTACTATTTTCCATTTGTGAACTTGAAAGTATGGGCTTTGAACATTCAGTCTGGTACTTATTATGGAGGCTTGGAGGAAATGGGAATAGAGAAGTATAATTATACTATGAGTAGTCTTCTTGGTAAAAAAAAAAAAAAAAGTTGGGTTGTCTCAGAGATATGGATTTGGGGATAGCCTCCAGGTAAGCCATTTCCTTCTGCACTGCTGTCTTCCATGGTAAGGTGGTTTAGTGTGTGATCACCAGGACATGCAACAACATAAAATTGAAACCTTGTAAAGCGATTTCATCTTCTGAGCCAAAGAAGTTATAACAATTGACATATACGTAAAGGGTACCCTGATTAATGGTAGGAAAAAATCACTTTTGAAAGACTTCCCAAGAAATAAATAAGCTGATTTTAAAAAATATTCTCATGGCAGTGCTTTTTCTCTGTAAGAAAGTGAAGGAAACTTCCTATATAGTCTTATGGGCCATGGCTATAATATGTATCTTATTATACAGTCAACAGATACTTAATATTTATTGAATATCAACCACGTACAATGTACTGTGGGAGGACAGAGATGAATAAAACATTCATACTTCAAGTTCCATTTAATCCTAATTGGAATGATATGATACATACACAGATAGCTATAACGGAAGTGATAATAAATGATCTTTACATGTGTTATAGATTCAGGGCATGGAGAGAAGAAGGTTTTAGAAAAATGATGTTGTTTGAACCAAAGGTTGGTTAAACTTCTGGAAGGTAGAAATGAATGGAGACTGTTAATTAGGATGGGGGTTGGCAGGAGAGAAATGGCATAAATGGAGATATAGAGATAGGGAATACTCAAGGAATTTCAGGATATGACTAAATAGTCATCTTTGGCTGGAGCAAAAGGTAAGGTAAGAGTGAGTGACAGAGATGAAAAAGTATTTATGGGTAAAGACCAGATAGTAGAGGAACTTAAATGCCAAATTAAAGAAGTTTTTGGACTTTGACTATGGGACTATGGGACTATGAAACATTTTTAGGTAGTTAAGTGATGGATCACATCTGTGGTTTAGGAAAATTAATCTGTTAATTGAGTGAAAGATGGGTTAGATGAGAAAATAGAGAACACTTCAGAAGGTAGTTGTTGCAGTTTGGGTGAAAATATTTACTGGCTGGAACTAGACTGTGGCAATGGGAGTAGAATGTTGCAAATAAAGAACAGGATTTACTCGCCAACTAATTGAGTATGGAATTGAGAAAGGAGATGTATAGTATCGCCTGGGCAATAAAGAAAATATGGAAATATTAATATATGTTTAATCCATTGGAAGAGGAAACACGAATAGTAAGTTTTGGACCTGATGGGTTGCACTGTTTATTTTGCCATTTAGATTCTCTGCTCATTGATGACAGGGATTCTCATTAGGTTTGTTTTTGTTTTTTAAAGATTTTATTTATTTATTTATTAGTGAGAGGCAGAGAGAAGGAGAGAGAGAGAGAGAGAAGCAGAGACACAGGCAGAGGGAGAAGCAGGCTCCATGCAGGGAGCCTGACGTGGGACTTGATCCTGGGTCTCCAGGATCAGGCCCTGGGCGGAAGGCGGCGCTAAACCACTAAGCCACCGGGCCTGCCCCTCTCATTAGGTTTTGAATACATCTCAAATAATAGTGTATGGCACATAGTAGCCATGCAGTAAACATTTGTTGACTGACTGAAACTAGGTGACAAATATTTAACAAATAGTTATTTTGACTTTTTTTTAAAAGATTTTATTTATTTATTCCTTAGAGACAGAGAGAGAGAGAGAGAGAGAGAGAGAGAGAATGAGAGAGAGAGAGAGAGAGGCAGAGGAAGAAGCAGGCTCCATGCAGGGAGCCTGACGTGGGACTCGATCCTGGGATTCCAGGATCAGGCCCTGGGCTGAAGGCAGCCCTAAACCTCTGAGCCATGTGGCTGCCCAGTTATTTTAACTTTTAAGAGAGGATTTGAACTTGAGATCTGGAAGTTATTCATAAATCCCGAATGATATTTCAAGTTAGGTAGGAGGCAGAGAGGCAACAGAAAGAAAAAAAAGAAAATTTGTCCAAGGTAAGAATCTTGAGGAATGACCCATTGTCAGGGGAGAATGGAATGATTTGACAACTGAAAGAGACAGAAGTAGGTAGGAGTGAAACCCTAGAATTGGCATGTGGCTAGTTTCATTAAATACTGAATGGTTAATAATATCCATTGCTTCAGAACCCAGTGATAAGGACTGAGAAAAGGATCTGAATTGTGATGTGGTTTGGTTAGGATATTACCCAGGATATTTTCTAAAAAGCAGCTTTAAGAGGTGTAGTAGATATGGAGATCAGTTGTAGAGGCTGAGTAATGAGGAAGTACAAACTAAGAATTCACTATATCCCTTGACCTGTTTAAAGATCTGTAAATAAGCATAGGTTTCTTTAAACATTTTTAAAATGTTGCACTTTATATGGAGTGATACATGCTATTTTCTTGCCTGAGAATAATTTGTAATGTTACCATAGTGCTTCACAAGTCTGACATTTTTTAATGTCATTATATCCTAGTATAGTGTACTTTTTATGTTTGCAATATTTGTCATACAGATTGAGCTTAGAAATGGTTTTATAATTTTGCATAGCATTTTACATAAAGTATACTTTTTACTGATGAATGGTTTTATCACTTTTTATTTCTATTAGTCTTTGTGAATTTGGAATTCTCTAGTTATGTCTCTATACCCTTAATTCCTAGGGTTTTGTTTTTCTGTATAAATATGTATTAGCTTTATAGATCAGTCTTGTATTTTTTTCCTCTTGTATATCTAAGTTCAGGAGTGATTTTACAGATCTTTTTTTTTTTTTTTTTTTTTTTGCAAATTAGAATGATACAATTTTTTTGGTAAACTGGCAGTCGCTAAAGTTTACTTTTTAAAAAGAGCATAGATGACAGATTGACTAGTTCAATAATTTTTCTTATGTTGGCATTACATCTTTGTTACGTTATCTGTTTTCTCCCCATGGAAGCAGGGCTAAATTCACTGTCTTTGGTAGAGTCATCTTCTGAAGTCCCTAGTACTACTATTTGGAAAGTTATAATAACCGTAATTCATTTTGAGAACTGTAGAGTTTTAACTTTCGCATTGGAATGTTGGAGCTTCTGGGTACATTTGGGGAAAATACTGTGGTTTCCCTCTACAGAGATTCCAGGTCACTGAATTTGAACTTGGCAATTCTAGCATTATTGGTGGCACCAGCAGCGACCATAAGAATTACCTAAATTTTTAATACTCAATCATCAGGAGGAATGGAGAAGGAAGACCCACTCCTTTGAGAACTTGGTGTTAATTTTTGATAATCAAATGTTCGGATAACACTAAATTAAAAATACTTTCCTAGGCATTTAACTTGGCAAATAGTTCTTGTGGAGAGAAGAGCAATAATAAACGAAGATATCAGTAAGTTATGAAGTCTGTTTTGGTTATAAAATTCTATGATTCCTTGAAACTGAACTTTGAAATATACTTAGTATCACTAATGTCTTAAATATGCTGTATTCATCCTTATATAATTAGTTTTTCTTTAGTGTTAAAAGAGTAAATGTCTACTTGAGGTAGCACTTCAAAGTTTGAAACAACCTGTTAGCTGTGTCTGACTAGACGGCCTAAATACGATTACTTATGTGAGCTAAGATATAAATGCTGGATTCAAATTACAGAGTGATGTCATTCTCTCAATACATCTATTTATGCAACTTTTGTTGCTAGAAGCATTCCAGGAGTTAAAAGTGAGAATTAGGACAGCCCGGGTGGCTCAGCGGTTTAGTGCTGCCTTCAGTCCAGGGTGTGATCCTGGAGACCCGGGATCGAGTCCCACGTCCGGCTCCCTGCATGGAGCCTGCTTCTCCCTTTGCCTGTGTCTCTGTCCCCTCCCCCCGCCGTGTGTGTCTCTCATGAATAAATAAATAAAACCTTAAAAAAATAAAAATAAAAGTGAGAATTAGGGTAGTGGTAAATGGAAGTGGTTAAATTGAGCTTCTAGCTGTGATTGGCTCTGCTTACAAACTCCAAAGTCCTTCTAACTTTTTGTACACAAAATGAATTATTTCCATATGAGGTGTATATCTGGTATCTTCTCTGAGGCTGTTTTTGCTTAATTTTGTCCATATTTATGACTTCAACTACTAACTATATGCTACTAGTGCCTATATTATATATATATGTGTGTGTGTGTATATATACATATGTATATAAATATGTTTTACTAAATTTATATGCTTGCATATACTATATGCATACACATAAGTATTTTATTAAATATGTAGGTATGTGTATTTGATAAAATAGTTTATTATATATGTTATATATTTTATATAATGTAGGTACTATGTATAATGTTTGGGCTATATGTAGGCAGTATGTATAATACATGTATGGCCTATAATATCTGTAGGCATATATATAATATATGTATGGGCTATTTTTTTATCTAGGAGATTATTAAACATCTCTATATCCATAGTTAATTCAAATTAATTCAGTTCAAAACCAAATTCATTGTGCAGTTTTTAATGACAATAACTAGAGGTGTGATGGTTATGTTCAACCAAAAGCCCTTCTCTAATAAAGCCTGGATTTGTGGTGGTTGTTGATATCTTATGAATGCATAGTTGGGAAGAGATGAATTGCAGCACATCAGTATATAGTAGATCCACCATATAGATATAATAACCTTATGAGCACAGATAACAGTAAAATATAGTGAAAAAATTAAGTAGTAAAGAGTTTTGAGTATTAATACCTTTGATTTAACATAACTTATTTAGGTTTATAAAATTTAATTTTTAGTAATGGCTGTTTTAATAATTGCCTCATAAAATTCCTAAAAATTTAATAATCATGTTTCTTGGGCTGGTACAAAGGAGTTTTAGTACACCATTGAATGAATAATTACCATTTATTATCATTTAATAAGAATTATTGATGTTAATTATGCTAAGCTTTACATTTTTTCATATTTTTAAAATTTTTAATTTTTTCAACAATTCTATGAAGTAAGTGACACTATTCCCATTTTATTGATTCAAAGAATTAAATAATTCATCCAGGGGGAGAGAACTAAGTCTCTAAAATCTTATTTTAGAGCAGTGATTCTCAAACTCTAGCTTACTTAAGAATCCACTAGTGTTTATTTAAAAAAAAAATTACTACGCCCACCCTCAGATATTTTGATTTAGTAGATGTTGGGTGGGCTGAGAATTTGCATTGTCAAGACATTGGCAGATGATGTTGCACTTTCAGTAGCATCACCGTAGAGTATGGGTCTGCAGACTTTTTACATAAAGGGCCAGATGGTAAGTATTTTAGGCTTTGCAGGCTAAAAGGCAAAATCAAAGATATTTCATAGATAATAGAGAAATATATGATGAAAGAAAACAAATGTCCACAAATATTTTGTTGACTAAATTCAAAATACAACACTAATTGAACATAAGTTATTGCAATACAGATATACTAATAACAATATTTTAATTCTGTTTTTGAGATAGAATTTCATTTAATTGGGATTCAGAGTTACCTTGTCATCAGAATTGATCCAGATGTTCATTTGTTAATGCAGATCTGTCATGTGATTTAATGGATTTTGTTTTCGAAACATAGACATTGCCAAATACTGTAATCAGTCCATGAGGATATGATTTTATTAATGAGCATGTTCATTTCTATGGAATGAATTTATAGAATTCTTTTGGATTCTACTCTTGATATTTGCTACTTAGCATGCTACTACATTATGGATTAACCACTTAAAATAGAAAGGTGGGGGGGATCCCTGGGTGGCTCAGCAGTTTGGTGCCTGCCTCTGGCCCAGGATGCCATCCTGGAGTCCCAGGATCCAGTTCCGCGTTGGGCTCCCGGCATGGAGCCTGCTTCTCTCTCTCTCTCTCTGTGTCTATCATGAATTTAAAAAAAAAAAACAAAAACTTTAAAATAGAAAGGTGGAAGCTTCTCAGTTGCTTAGTTAAGTGGATTTTCTTGTGTAGAAGTTTCTTTTGGATCTGAAGTGACGTCTGAAAAACCCTGCTATAACCATGGTTTGAGCTTGTAAAATATATCTGTTGCAAATTTGTATATGCCTGGAGGTCTCTTATTTAAACATTTGACAGTACCAGAAGCTTATACAGTAGATTGATGGTTACTTGTGTTTCCAACAATGTTGTCAAAATGACAGCATAGTTAAGTTCCTCATATAAGCCCTATTTTGCCTTGATTTTCGGGTCAAATTCTAGGAAACATCAAATCTGCAGCAAATCTAACTTCCAGAGGCATTCATTGTTTGTTAATAGTGGTTAAAGGCATTTCTTTTTATTCCCCCAGAAATTTCATCTCACCTTTGAACTAAAAAATCAAAATCAAACTCTACCATTGCTGAGCTATTAAACTGTTGTGTGATAAGGCCGGTCAGGGTATTTAGCTTCTTTTTCTTATCAACATACACAGAACTGATGACGCTTATTACATCTATGAGAGTGAATGAAGTTGATACCACTGGTTCAGGAATACATGATAGTTTGAAATACTTTCTTGATAAAATGCCTCCTGATGAATAATATAATGAAGAACCATTGGCTTTAAATATCTCACATTTTCACAAACTTGGTAAGTTTGTTCAGCTAAACCTTTTTTTCTTTCTTTCTTTCTTTCTTTCTTTCTTTCTTTCTTTTTTTTTAGGATTTTATTTATTTATTTGACAAAGAGAGAGAGAACACAAGCAGGGGGAACAGCAGGCAGAGAGAAAGGGAGAAGCAGGCTCCCGCTAAGCAGGGAGCCTATAGGAGGCTTGATCCCAGACACTGGGATCATGACCTGAGCCGAAGACAGATGCTTAACCAACTGAGCCACCCGGGTGCCTGCTAAGCCTTTTTCTGTTCCTCACATTTTTATCGCCATCAGCTGTAATACATCTTAGCAGATTCCACTTCAGGTTGTATTGAATCTCAATTTTGAAAATAAACTCGCCTATTGTGATTCTATGCAGACTCTTCATAGAGGCTAATTCTTTAGTTGCTTCATGCTCCGTGTCAGTGTTCTGAAAATAACATTAATCAGTATCACTAATATCTATCAACTTATCAAGAACCAATGAAAACTTTACAAAATCATTTGCCTTGTTTTTTAGTAGAGTATTGATATTGCTCCCAATATCCTTACCTCTTCAAGTAGTTATCATCACAGAATGGCTACTCTCAAACAATCCCTACCACCACCCATGAAATATTTCTTTGGCTGTTGTAGTCAAAACACAATTTAGCTCACCATGAGTAAACAGCTTTCCTGCTTGGTTAATAAGTGAGCCACTCAGGAACTTAGTTTGTAGCTTCATTTTCATTTTTTACTTAATTAATTAATTTATTTTTAAGATTTTATTTATTTGAGAGAGAGTGAGTGAGAGCATCCACCAGCAGGGGGAGGGGCAAAGAGAGAGGGAGAAATAGACTCCCTGCTGAGCAGGGAGCCCTAAATGGCTTGATCCCTTGACTCCAGGATCATGTCCTGAGAGGAAGGCAGATGCTCAACTGACAGCCACGCAGGGTTCCCTCATTTTTTATTTTTGTAAAGAAATTCAGCTTTGATGAGCTACTGTGTTTTATATTTTCTAATTTCTCTGACAATTACTTTCCTATGAATTGTGAATATGATGAATGTTTAGTCTGGTAGTATAGGTGTAGTATTTTTCTAACATAGCTATAGTGTCATTGCATGATATATTTGTTTGCTATCTAATTCAATAACAAGATAGTCCACACACCACTTACATGCCTTAAAAACATGACATTTAAAGTATATGTTTCCTGTTTTGATTTAATGGTCAAAATGGAATGTTGTAATATGACAATACCCATGGCACTCAAAACAATGGACAGCCATAACTGTGCAGCTGCAATTTGTAGTACATCAAACAGCAGTATAAACTGATGAAGGCACTACGTATGGTTTCTGTCTCCCCTACTCAACTGCTATCATAACGTGAACACGGCTATAAACAATAAAGGAGTGAGTTACATTCCAATAAAACTTTGTTTATGGACACTAACGTTTGAATTTCATACAATTTGCACATCATGAAATATATTTCTTTTTGATTTTATTCAATAATTTACAAATGTAAAACTGTTTTACCCTTGGATGATACAAAATCAAGAGATGGACCATAGTTTACCTATTTCTACTGTAGAGTAATACTATACTACGTTACCTTTACCCAAGACTTTTTCTCCCTTTGAATTCCCTAGCTCAGTGAATGGTATCACCATCCATCCAGTCAGTCATCTCTGAAATCTAGTCATTCTGTTTCTAGTATCTGTTGGGTTCCCTAAGTTCTTACAATTCTACTTCTTTGAATCAACCCTCTCCTCTTCTCTCTACTGTAAACACTACCAATTCAGTGTTTTATCACCCCTTCTTGAGACCATTTCACTATTCTGTAACAGATGTTCTTTCCCCTAGCATTTCCCTTCTTAACCAGTTTTTACATGCTGCTAGAGTACTCTATTTAAAAGATGAATCTGATCATTTCACTCCTTAGATATATATTTTTAATAGCTTCCCAATACATATAGCAGGGTTCCCAAAGTCAAATGAAGAAACTCTGTGATTAAGGAGGGTTAAATGGCAATCTTTTGACACAGGGGTACTTCCCCACCCCACTGCATATTAAATTTAAAGGAATATTTTTTTATTTCCATAAAAATGTATGCTTTCATTTTTTTTTCTTGAAAAATGTCTTTAATTTTCTCACTTTTGGTAAAAGACAAAGGTGACAAAAATATTTCTCTACTATAATAAGAATAGTAGTGAAAGCATGATGAATGGCAACTAACATTGGGTCTCAGTGTGGAGATACAACAGGGAATGATGGGACTATGGCAAACTACAGGGTATGTGCCTAACCTAAAAAGACGTTCCCTACTTAGCTACAATCATTTTTGCCATGTAGGAAGAAACGGTGTCGTTTTGGAGCTAACATGGGACACATACAGAAGACTCAGGCTCTTTAGGCCACTCACCAGCCAATCTAGGTTTTTTTTTTTTTTTCCAAGGGAAAAGGAAGGCAGGGTGGGGGGGAGACAGGTTTAACTCATGTGAAAGAAATAATTCAGGTTATAGACCAGGAATCCCCATTGTGGGGGAATAGGTCAGAGAATACCAAACATGTCAAATATTAACTTATTTATTATTTACTAAATTAGGGGCCAAGCTTAAGCCAGATTTGGGGACTTTTAAAAGAAACCAGAAATTAGATTTTTGTCCTGATACAGTTGACCCTCGAACAGCATGGAAGTTAGTGTCATGGACCTCCCACACAGTCAAAAATTCACATGTAATGTTTGGTTCTCCTGAAAACTTAGTTACTAATAACCTACTGTTGACTGGAAACCTTACTGAGAATGGTCAGTTAACACATATTTTGTATATTGTATGTATTATGTACCATATTCTTATGATAAAGTAAGCTAGAGAAACTAAAATGTTATTAAGAACATCATTAAGGAAGAGAAAATACATTTATAGTTATTATTTATTTATTTACTTATAGTGCTGTACTTATTGAAAAAAAACCCATGTATAAATAGACTTGTGTGGCTCAATTCTGTGTTGTTCAAAGGTTGACTAGATTTAAGATTGTTCATGGTTTTGAGAACTGCAATATCCAGGTCCTCAAACAGGGACACCATGGCTCTGCCTCTTTCTGTCCAGGGTAGAGAACACTGGTCAGAACCTCAGGTCGGTGAGGTTAAGAAGCATGTCCAGGTTCACACATTGAATTAGGGGTAGTATCAGATCTAGAATCTTGGTTTCCTAATCCTGTATTAGTGTTTTGTTCATTATACTAGGCCAGCTCCAATTTGTTAATGAATAAAAAAAGTGCATCTATACATATCCACAAACACAACACCTACACACATACAGACAAATTAACATCAAGGATTCACTCAAGTAAGTAGGTTAATGGAAAACTTGCTTTTCTAATGTTTCTACTACTAGAGTCTAGGCCCTCATCTCCTCATTCCTATACTGCTGAGACCATTTCTTACTTGTCCTCCCTAATAGTAGAGTCTTTGCTCTTCAGTCTTTTCTACATGCTACCACCAGATTAATCCTTTTAAAAAGATACTGCATCAATTATATCATTCTCAAGAATCTTTTTTTTTCTCAAGAATCTAATACTGCTTCAACTGCCTATCATACTGAGTCTAAACTCTACTTAGCTTTCAGAATCCATAGAATTCTGCTACCTCTCTTAAATTTCTCATTCTTTCTGAAATACATCTTCCTTTGATAATCACTGACCCTGAAATATTCTTCATCAGTGATTATGCCAGTATATCTTTGTTCATGTTATTCTTCCTCCCCGAATAACTTCTTTCCTCTGTTCTTATTCATTCTTCATAATCTAGCTCATGGAGACTACTTCTAACCTCACTTACCAATCTCTCCTTTCTCTGGATACCTCTCACTTCTTGGACTCCTATATCACATTCAGTAATATCAGTTAGTTACCCAGTGTTTCATACTTCTTGCTGGCATTCAGTAATACTTGTTTGTTCATATCATAGAGTTACTATGGACTTAGATCAGTCTTCTTATTTAGCAGCATCATCCTATAGTGATTATAGGCATATTTATAATAGAGTTTGTAAACCAGCAGCCAAGGGGCCAAGTATACTTTGCAGATGGATTTTGTTAGGGAAGCTTTAGAAATTGGAATTGCTTGTCAACATTTAAATATCAGGACGTTTTGATAGAAATCCATTTTGTGAATTTTTCTTGAAAGACTAAAAATTTAGGATCCCTGAGCCTGCATTCCTATTCATGACAGTTAATGATAGTTGTTCTTAGGCAGGGTATGAGGTCCCCAGTTTCTGTACTTCTTCCTGTTATCTTCAGTCCTACAAATTTCACTCAGTATTCTGTCTGGCTCTAGAAGGTATTTATCCGTTTATTTTTATTTTATATTTTAGGTTTATTTGAGTATAGTTAACACACAGTGTTAACATTAGTTTCAGGTGTAGAACATTGTGATTTAGCATCTCTATATGTTATGCTCTGCTCATCACAAGTGTAGCTACCATCTGTCACCATACAATGCTATTTACAATATTATTGTCTATATTCCCTATTCTGTGCTTTTTAGTTCCATGATTTTTTTCATTCCGTAACTGAAAACCTATATCTTCCACTCCCCTTTGCCCATTTTTCCCATACCCCTTTCATCTGACAACTATCATTTTGTTTTCTGTATTTATAGGTCTGAGTCTGCTTTTGTTGTTGTTAAGATTTTTTGTTTTTAAGATTTTACATATAAGTAAAATCACATTGTATTTGTCTTTTTCAATCTGATTTAATTCACTTAGCATAATACCTTCTGGGTCCATCCATGTTGTCACAAATGGCAAGATCTCCTCTTTTTTATGGCTGCATTATACTTGTGTGTGTCTGTGCACACACACCACATCTTCCTTATCCATTCATCTATCCATGGGCTCTTAGGTTGCTTCCATATCTTGTCTATTGTAAATACTGCTGCAATAAACATAGGGGTGCATATATCTTTTCAAATTAATGTTTTTGTTTTCTTTAGGTGAATACACAGAGTAGAATTATTGGATTTTATGGTATTTCTATTTGTAATTTTTGGAAGAACCTCCGTAGTGTTTTCCACAGTGATTGTACCAGTTTATATTCCCACCAACATTGCACAAGGGTTCTTTTTTTCTCTGTATCCTTGCCAACACTTCTCCCATTCGGTAGGTTGTCTTTTTGTTTTGTTGATAGTTTCCTTTGCTGTGTAAAAACTTTTTATTTTGATGTAGTCCCAATAGTTTATTTTTGCTTTTGTTACCCTTGTCTTAGAAGACATATCTACAAAAATGTTGCTATAGTCAATATCAAAGATATTATTCTTCATGCTATCTTCTAGGGCTTTTATGGTTTCAGGTCTCATGTTTAGGTCTTTAATGAATTTTGAGTTTATTTTTGTGTATGGGTTAGTGCTGTAGTTTCATTCTTTTGCATATAGTTGTCCAGTTTCCCCAGCATTATTTATTGAAAAGACTGTTTTTTCCTCATTGTATGCTCTTTCCTCTTTTGTCATAGATTGACTATATAATATATAATATATAATATGTAACATATATAACACATAATATTAACTGACTATATCATAGATTTATTTCTGGGCTTTGTAGTCTTTTACATTGATCTATTTTTATGCCAGTACCATACTGTTTTGGTTAATGCAGCTTTTTTTTTTTAAAGATTTTATTTATTCATGAGAGTCACAGAGAGAGAGAGAGAGAGAGTGAGAGAGAAAGAGAGAGAGAGGCAGAGGGAGAAACAGGCTCCATGCAGGGAGCCTGACATGGGACACAATTCCAAGTCTCCAGGATCCCGCCCTGGGCTAAAGACAGCGCTAAACCGCTGAGCCACCTGGGCTGCCCATGGTTAATGCAGCTTTGTAGTATATTAGAAATCTGGGATTATGATACCTCCAGGTTTGTTCTTTCTCAAGATTACTTTGGCTATTCAGTCTTTTGTTCCACTAATTTGAGGATAATTTTTCTAATTCTATTAAAAATGCTGTTGGTATTCTGATAGAGATTATATTGAATCTGTAGATTGTTTTCGGTAGTATGGATATTTTGACAATATTCTTCCATTCCACGAGCATGGGTTATCTTTCCATTTGTCTGTGTCATCTTCAGTTTCTTCTGTCAGTGCTTTATAGTTTTCAGAATACAGATCTTTCACTCCCTTGGTTAAGTTTATTCCTAAGTATTTTGTTGTTTTTGGTGCAATTATAAATAGAATTGTTTTTTAAATTTCTTTTTCTGCAACTTTGTTACTAGTATATAGAAACGCTACCAGTTTCTGGGTATTAATTTTGTGTTTTATAGCTTATTCATTTATTGCTTCTATTACTTTTATTCCCTTGTTACTGTTACTTCATTTATTCTATTTTATTCATTTATTACTTCTCTTTATTTTTTATTTCATTTGTTTATTTGCCTATTCATTTATTACTTCTATTACTTTTTTGGTCTTTAAGGTTTTTTATGTATAGTATGTCATCTTTGAATACTGACAGTTTAATTTTTCCTTTACCAAGATGGATACTGTTTATTTTTTCTTGTCTGGTTAACTGTGGCTAGGACTTCAGTACTATGTTGAATAAAAGTGGCAGGTATATATTGATTCTTGTCTTGTTCCTAACTTCAGAGGGAAAGCTTTCAATTTTTCACCATTGGGTATGATTTACCTTACCTGTAGGTTTTTCATATATGGTCTTTTTTTTTTTTTAGTAGGCTCCACAGTGTGGAGCCCACTGTAGGGCTCGAATTCACAACTGTGAGATCAAGACCTGAGCTAAGATCAAGAGTCAGACACTCAACCTACTGAACCACCCAGATACACCCCCATATATGGCCTTTATTATGTTGACGTTTCAACCAAGTGGGGTTGAAAGTTTTTATCTGAATGGATGTTGAATTTGTCAAATGCTTTTTCTGCATCTATTGAGATGATCATGTGATTTTAATCTTTTGCTAATGTAGTATATGTCTCTTAGGTATTTGAATTTGCAATCTCTGAAATTTCTGTTAACTCTTTAGTAATTCAAAAGCTGTAATTATAATTGAAATAGTGGTAAAATGGAACTTATATTACTCTTTGAACATGAATAAATTTATTTTAAAAATTAAATGATTATTGCAAAAATTAAGTCATATAAGAGCAAAGTTAACTACCTGTGATATATATATTCTCATCAATCATAAGTTTTTTTTTTTTTTTTTTTTTCATCAATCATAAGTTAAACCAAATCTGTAATTGAGCAGAATGATACAAAAAAATCAAAGAGCTAGAGGGTAGAATCTCTCCTTTTTCATAAAGTAATTCTGTAGTATAGCTTTTGTCAAGTTACTTAAGTTCTTTAAATCCCCATTTCATCGTATCCTTGAAGTAGTACATTATTATTGAATAAGAACAAATAATAGATTTCAAATAAAAAATGGAAGGGAGAAAGAGCTCATTTCCTAGAGAAATAATACAAATTATAATATGGAAACCTGCACACTCAGTTACTTAATAAAGACTGACCAGCTCCCAAATCGAGACATTTTATTTTTTTCCCCCTTTTTGAGGTGGGGGGAATGATGGTGCCTTTCTAGGGAAAATGATGGTATGGCATTTTTAGAGTCATCAAAGTGCAGTAGGGCTGCTAGATTGTTTCTAGAAAACATTATTTTCTTATATATATTTAATAGCATTTTCTAACATACAAGGATTATGTAAAGTTTAAATAATTATGTTTAAAACATAATTTGTAAGTGAATTATGTTTAAAACATGATTGTTGGGATCCCTGGGTGGCACAGCGGTTTGGTGCCTGCCTTTGGCCCAGGGCGCAATTCTGGAGACCTGGGATCGAATCCCACGTCGGGCTCCTGGTGCGTGGAGCCTGCTTCTCTCTCTGCCTGTGTCTCTGCCTCTCTCTCTCTCTCTGTGTGACTATCATAAAAAAACAAACAAACAAACAAACAAAAAACCGTGATTGTTTAAAACAATTATGTAAAGTGAATTACATAAAATTCTACAAGTCAGATTTTAAATTATGTAAAAAAGAATTACATAAGATTATATAAAATAATTTCAAATAACTAACTTATGGGTGGGGGTTTTGTTTTTATAGTCTGAAAAAACCAAGCAGGAATCATTGAACTTTAACAAAAAAGTATTTTCAAAACTGTGAGCTCACACCATCAAAGATGTTTTTAACAAGAAATTTGTCAAGAATTAAAAACTACGTCCTTTAGTTCTAATGAAAAATGTTCCATTTTGAAGATTCTTCAAGTAACTCCATTATAAAAGATGAGATTGGTCATTATAAAGAAACAAAACTTACACTGAAATATTTGTTTTACAGAAATATGTTATTTTATCTTTAAAATTATATAATTCGCTTCAAAAACAAAACCAATTACAATAAAGACAGAAATTTTATATCAGCTAATTAACTTAAATTCCTTTTAATTACAAGAATGCATTTTTGAGAAGAGTGGTGTGAAGCTCCAAGAAAGAATAACTGCTCACTGGCTTATATGGTTTGTGTAAAACATCATCGGTCGGATCAGAAACACAAGACTATCATGTTACGCATTACAGAAAGTGATAAGTAATGCAAGCAGTGACGATTTCTGCTTTTGAAACCTTGACCTCTAACTGGAAGATAATAACATAAAAGAAATGACTAATAGAAACAGATAAGAGTATATAATTGGGATTCTTTAAAGGGAAAACAGAGCCCTAAGAATTTAAGTAAGAGAAAATCATATTTACCGTTTCGGCATCAGTATAGCTTCTCAGGAATATAAGAGTGCTCATTACTTGCAATGACCTAGAAATTTTTTCTTAGAATTTATTTATCTATTTAAACATTTCATGAAAGCAAGAGTATGTACCAAACATTGGTACTGCCCTTGAGATACTATGACAGAGGCTGACCCTGGTACATTTCATTGTAATTTCATCTCCTCTCCTCTCTTCTCTCTTCTTTCCTCTCCCTTCCCTTCCCTTCCCTTCCCTTCCCTTCCCTTCCCTTCCCTTCCCTTCCCTTCCCTTCCCTTTCCCTTCCCTTTCCCTTCCCTTTCCCTTCCCTTTCCCTTCCCTTTCCCTTCCCTTTCCCTTCCCTTTCCCTTCCCTTTCCCTTCCCTTCCCTTCCTTCCTTCCTTTCTTTCTTTTTGGGGATACACATTCACCTACATAGATAGTTGTTAGCTAGTACAACTACCTAACATGGTTGGGTTATAAATTCATTCTTGAAGGGTTTACATCAATATAAAGCAAGATACAGGTAATCCTTACTTTGCACAGCTCTGACTTTCACAAAATTTCCAGTGAGTTTCATTTAACATGTGTGGACTGCCTGTTCAGTGGCAAGAACCTAGATGTTGAAGACACACATGTATAGATTTATCCCACCTTTGGTGCTTTTCTTTCTAGGCAAATTACTCAGCTTCCAAATTCAACTTTTTTTCATCCATTAAAATATGGGTAATAATAATAACACCTATTTCATAAGGTAGTGGTAAATATTAATAAATAATAACCATATAAATATTAATTTCTCTTTCCAAAGGTGAGAACATAGTCACTTTTTGGGGAACTGTATCTTGTGTTCAGTGGTAAAACTAATCAAAGGATCTAATGCTGTTGGTTGTATTATTTTAACCAAATCAGTGTAGTGAATATTAGGTTATAGCAGATTATGTTTTCCAGTGATGGCCACAACACTACCTCTTGCCCCTCACATATTCTTCTAGAACTTGCCATTCCCCCAATGAAAGTTGGGGAGTTCTCTTACTGTTGAATATGAACACGCTTGTGATTCACTTGTAACCAATAGAATGCACCAGAAGTGCTGTGTCATTACCTAGGTTTGGTAGTAAAACAAAGCGTTTGCTTCCCTTGTTTTTGGGAATACTGGCTTGCTTGGAGCTCTGAAAAGTCTGAGCCTGTAGCTGCCATTCTCTGAGGAAGTCAGGCCATGTGGAGGGGCCTCAGATCTCAGGTGTAATAGCTTTCAAGTCTTTTCAAGCCAGAACCATCAGATGATTCAGATAATGCCAGCCCCTGCTATGTAGTCACTCTCAGAGATACAGCCTTACCTTTGCAACTCTATATTGAGGCTCGAGACCTTGTGGAACGGGGGCAAACCATCCTCAGTGTGCCCTCTGTGAATTCCTGGTTCACAGAATCTGTAAGTACAATAAAATGGTTTTTGCTTTATACCATTAAGTTTGAGGTGGTTTGTTATGTAACAGTAATAATTGAAACAATTATCAAACCTGAAAGACACATTGTTTCAGCAAGAAATAGATTGCTATTAAAACTGATCAAAGTGGGAACCACCTGATGAATAAATGCTTATTGAGTTTTTTTCATTTCAATAAAGATAGCTTAACAGAATTTTGTCTAGTACATAGCATTTCCCTGTGGTTTATTTGTTTTTTACTTGACATTAATTCCCTTGAAGAAATATTTGCTGTCAAAAAAGAAATATGCATGTTTAAACAGCTTAAACTGTTTCACTATTGCTTTCTGGTAAATTTTACCTGTTTGGCTAATAAAAAATGTCAATTGATATTCTTAGTAAGGATAGTTATCATTAAAATCTGTGTATTCTTTTTTCAAAACACAGTAGCCTAATAAAACCTGATAGGAACAAAGAAATATCTGTATTTGTCTCTCCAAGTTACAATTTAGTTGTTATCTTTGATATTAATTTTAATGTTAATCTTATAATAACAATCTCATATTAGTATATTTGGCAAAATTAGTTTGAATCTGTATCTTTCTTATCACTTTTTGGGAGACCTTGGGTTTCTAAGTTTATTACCACTGAATAAAATAATACTTTGTTGTACATTTGGCAAGGGGTTTCAATTATAGGGTCATTATTATGTTTTTCTAAAATATATAATTGTAATAATAATGGTACTTTTTATTAAGATCATTACCATGGAAAAGGTAATCAGTATTGTAGTAACATTTAGATTGATTATGCTTTAAAGTTTGTGTATGTGTTTGTAAATATAAAGAATTTCATACACACACACAGGGTGCTCCTAGAGGAATAAGCAAGGAAATGTTAACATTGATTGTTTCTGGGAATGAACTAGGATACATGAAGGTAGTCCCACCAAAACAAAATTAAAACTTAAAAAAAAATGTTTTCTATACTGTGAAAACTGTGTCATATTCATGTTTGTATCTTTAGCACTTAGAGTAGCGTTTGGTGCTTGGTAGGCACATAGTTCATATTGTTGAGCAAATAGAAGTTTGAGGTTATCTTTTTTTAAAAAAATTTTTTTCAATTTTATTTTTTTCAGTTTCTGTGTCTTTATGTTGAGGTTGTCTTTCTTAATGCATCAGTCACCTGATATATAGCATTCATGATCTGGTGGTTTATGATATTTTTCACTGAAAGAGCTAATATTCTTAGCCTTTTCTCACATAATTTCTCAGTTTTCTAAAAAGGCTATTTATATATCTGTATCAGTCTAGGTGTAATCAGAAGACAAACCACATAATATTAAATTTGTAAGAATATATAGATATTCTGATGGGAAACAAGGTAGGTAGATCATACAACATAGTTTATTATTCATAGAGATTTATTTATTTATTTGTTTATCTATTTATTTATTTTAGAGAGGTGTGAATAGGGGGTGGGGCAGAAGCATAGGGAGAGAGAGAATCTTAAGCAGGTGCCATGCTTTGTGTGGAGCCCAGTTTGGGGGGCTCAGTCTTATAACCCTGAGGTCATGACCTGAGGCAAAATCAAGAGTAGGACACACAACTGACTAAGCCATGCAGGTACCCCTCATAGAGCATTATAGTACTTACTACCTGGCACATGTTGCTGCACAGGAGAAGTACTCTAAAATTATGACCCTGAGAACTTCTACAGGGTTACTGGCATATCTGTCATCCAAGACAGACAGACACACACACACACCTATGTTTACTTACTCTGGAATTAAAACAAATCATTCCTAGTGAAGGGGGAGAAGTGTCTCTAGGGTTATTAGCCTAAATATAAGCTAAAAGCAAATCTCTGGAAAGAAAGGGGAATTTTTATGATCCTAGAATGTCCCCAAAAAGGGAGATTTATCTTTATTATATCTTATCGATTTCCCTTTCTCAGAAGGCTCTAATAGTGTAGAAATGTCAAGAAATCCAAAGACAGTGTAATCTAAATAGGAGATGTTGGATATTCAACGAAACTCTTAAGCAATAATAGGAGAGTAACTTTAAAGGTAGATAGCAAATCTGAGAGGTAATCTAGGGCTATGGGAGTGTATCCAAGGAAGGACAGACTTCCTCAGAAGTCTGTGTGTGTGTGTTTGTGTGTGTGTATGAAATTCTTTATATTTACAAACACACACACAAACTTTAAAGCATATTAAGATGTAGTTAAGGTCACTGGGTTGCCCAGACCAGAGCTGGTCCACAGTCACCAAACCTGCAGGGACAACTCTTTGGAGAGCAGTCAAGCTGAGGTTGATGAGTGGGATTGCAGACAGTTGGGCATGCAGAGGAATTTGGGGCACCACTGCAGGTACTGCTAGAACTGGGCCAGAGTGGCCCTGAGTGTCCAGTCCCACAGAGTTTCCAGCAAGTACACTTCCAGTGCTGAAGAAGTGGTGTAGGAAGCAGTGACTTGGGCTGGGATGCAGATTTGAGTTGGTTGGGGCTCTTGTACACAGTCCTGCTGCATGAGCTGAAAGTTAGAGCAAATGTATGGTGAAAGCTATGACTTGCAGACATGTGGCACTGGAGAAAATTATGAAGGCTGAGCTAGAAGGAGAACACCTTCTTCAGTGCTGTCCATTATCCTCTATAGAAAAATCTTTTATTATGCCATCTGGCAAAGGAAAAATATTTAAAGAGCCCAGATTCATTTTTTATAGATCAGGCAGTAAGGATGAATTTCTAGCTAAGAGAGAAATAAGTTGATAGCTAACTTAATGTCTCTTCATCCTGTTGCTTTAATTTTATTTCTTTCAAATTTGTGGTGCATCATAGCTTTAAGGGTATTACCATATTTCTGTTTAATTTTTATCTAAATTCTCTTTTGTGTTATCTTGACTCTCATTTTCTTTTTGATTACTGTAGCAGTATCCTGGGAAAATATTTACTCTGTGGGTTCATAAGTAATAGTTCAGATAGTATCATTTTTAAAAGGATTTTTAATATATACCTGTGTTAAACTCATGTCACATTTATGATTACTTTAGTAGATACCGTTTTTTTGTTGGCATTGCCTGAAATTTTATAAATTTCAGTGTATCTCTTCCTTATTATTTATTAGGTTTCTAAGTGAAACTATTTGCTTTGCACCTGTCTTAATGAAATACTTCTTTATATATCTCCAGCTAAACAAAGTTCCATTTATGCAAGTTTTTTGTGTCAGTCTTTAATCTAGTTCTCTTATTACAAAGCATTATAAAACAGGGTCTTCTTTCTCCATCTTTATGTTTGATTAGTCACAGCTTTAAGTATGTTCTAGTGAAGAATCTTGCTCAAGACTGCTTGTAAGTCTAAGTAGATAGCCCAGACACTTCTCTTTATCTATCTTTAAAAATTCCTATACTTTTAACAGAATTTCATCTTATTCAATTTCTGTCCCTTGTCTGGTCTTTGTTCCTTGTCAGGCATATTCTAGGGTCTAGGGCAGAGCTAGGAGGCATGATATCTTTTACTCTTGAATGTAAGCACCAGGAGTCAAAGCATTATAGGTAGACATTTAAGTATTATCCTGGAGAAGTAGAAGGTCACAGCTAAAATAGTTAAGTCCAAGATCAGTGTACTATTCTAAGGTACTAAATGGAATATGAGAGCCCAGAGATCTATTAAATGCACATTGAGAAACTGAGAAATACAGGATAATAGAGTAAACTGGTAAAATATTGCTCTGTAAGAATCCTGATTTTAGAATATTGATACTGTGAGAACTCAGATTTGTTTGCAGGCACATATGAAGCATAAGAAACTGGAGCAGAGGGAATACATTTCAAGTGGTAATTTTTATGTTTAGAAAGTTTTCCTTCTGTTATTGGCTCTATTAGCTTGCCTGTACAGAAGTAAAGTTTAAAAATATATAGTCTCCACTTTGCACATCTTCTGGAACTCTTGTGTACAGAGATCATTCCAACAGGTTGTTTTTGTTTACAGAGAGAGTGCACGCTTGTGCATGACCCAGGGTTGGGGCACAGAGGGAAAAGACAGAATCTTAAGCAGCCTTCATGCCCAGCCCAACTCAGGGCTGATCTCATAACTCTGAGATCATGACCTGAGCCAAAATTAAGAGTTGGCTGCTTAACCAACTGAGCCACCCAGGTGTCTCCAACTGTTCTTCACACAGAAGCTGTTTGTAATGACACATTATACACTTTTACCAACTAGAATTCTAGTATAATTCTTGGGTTTCTTTAAATTCTTTACCAAATACCATCAAGCTTTGTTGATTTATCTACACTGTTTTATAAGTTGGCTTATAACATTTTGGACATTGACCACTGTTTTAGATAGTATTTTAAATTTATTAGGTGATTGTTGAAGAAAAGAAGTCACCCTCTTATTTTTCTTGGTTATTTCTGGGACAAAAAATTAAGCCTGGATCTCAGTATAAATCATCATCTAATTTTTAAAAAGCCAATGTATTAACTTACTAGCAATTATATCATGTTATATACTAAAGCTATATTTGATGGCTATAAAATTGTAAAATAATTCTTTTTTTTTAAGTAAAATAATTCTTGAACTCTAAGTGAAAAGGTTTTTGGCATTGTGTGAAATAAAATTTTTACAAACTGTATCTTGCTTTTTATCCATGATGGCATCATATTGTAGTTGTGAAGATCATCTGTCAGACTCTTGACCCTCTAATCAAATGTGACAAGTTAGATACAGTGTTTCTGGTTCAAACTAAAATAGACTTTAGCACCATTTAAGAGTAAATAAATAGTGACTGCTCATAAAATTTTATCTGATTTCTGAAATAATTAGAATGAGAAAAATACTTAGAAATGTCATTGTTTTTAGTATAGCCCATCTTATTAAAATATTAATCGTGGCAGTTTGTATCATAATTTATAATAAAAAATGAAGTACAAGTAACTCAGAAAGTAAGGTAGATTTTCAGGATTTGGTAAGTTTCCACTATAGAGAGCAGTGTATCTTAGAAGAATTCCCTGTTGTACAAGAATTTCCCATCTAACAGTAGAAATAAGCTAAAAGAATTTTATGAACGCAGGACTATAAAACCAGCAAAATGAAAAATACAGAAAAGGTAGAACCAAGGTCACACTAACATTGAAGGGGTAGAGAGAGAAGACTGAGAACAATGTTCAGAGACTGGTGTTTTGAAGTCAGTAGAAAGTGTACCAGAAAAGAAAAAAGAGTCTATTGCTGCAAATATATTGAATAAGAGGATTGAGAAAATCCATCAGATTTGTCAAAGTATCATTTAAGATCTTTGCCAGAGTAATTTTGATAGAGTTTAAGAAGACTTGGCTAGGTTTTAAGAGCAATGAAGTAGGTTAAAAGTAGGAGATACAGAATTAATGACTGAAATCAACTTTGCTCTGAAAAACTAAAATTTTCTTTCACAAGACAGGTTAGACCATTGCTGTCATATAGGAAAAAAAATTATTCTTTTAAGAACAAAATTTATTTTGGTTATTAATACTTCTTTTTTTTAAGATTTTTTATTTATTTATTCATGGAAGACACAGAGAGAGAAAGGCAGAGATGTAGGCAGAGGGAGAAGCAGGTTCCAGGCAGGGAGCCTGATGTGGGACTAGATCCTGAGACCACGGATCACACCCTGAGCCAGGGGCAGGTGCTGAACCACTGAGCCACCCAGGCGTCCCTGGTTATTAATACTTCTTAGTAGTAGAACTTCCCATGAAAATTATCATTCTTGACTTAATGCCCCCCCTACCACCAGCAGCCAGAAGCTGAGGAATTTTCCATTAGAATATTTTCATTATCTTAAAGGTAAAGATTCACTACTGAGATGTACTGACATGGTTTGAGGGAGTCCAGAAATAATACCCTCTGTTCCTTACCCAAGTTCAGAATGACTGAAGACCTAAGCAAATGAGTTGCCTGATGGAATTCAAAGTAACTGCTTTAAAATCGAAGGACATATTGTATAGTCTCAAAGGAACTGCTAATACTTTAAGGCTGAATTTGCTAATCTTATCACTGGCGCAGCTGGACAGCCAAAGGTATGGAGGAACAGAGAGTCCTTGCCCTTCTAAAAGATCAGGAAGGCAAGAGGGACTGAGTTATGCATGGCCAGTTCTTTCTCAACTTAATAATCAGTTACATTACTCCTTTACTAGAGAATGGAGGTAGAGGTGGGCAGTTGCCAAGGGAAGAGACAGAAGTGACTAGAAGTGTCACTATAGTAGCAATTTCTCCATGAGGAAGGTTGAGGCTGTGGAATAGGGCTTTTGCCCCAATCATTTTATTCTCTAATTGCTCTTTTAAAATTGAGATATAATTCACATAAACTAAAATACACAGATATTAAATGGTCAGTTTGATGAACTTTGGAAAATGTTTCTATTTTCTAATGGAAGATAATAAAGATATGAAACATTCTAACACTTTATTATCTAAACTGAGTAACATTTCTTTCAGTACTATCCTGTTCATTTAAAATGCTTAAAATCATAATAAATTTTTAGTAATTCTGTTTGACAGCTTTGGTTTTCTCTGGATGAAGAATTTAATGAACTTCCCTGAGAAGATCTTGCATCATTAATAGGCATGTAATTATTCCCATGGAGCGACAGAATAATTTTTTACTGATAAGAAATCTTTTAAAAGTAGGATGATCTATGTAGTTTTTAGTTATATATTTTATGTACTTAAATAATTAAATTGTCTTCATTGATCTCTTTGTGTCTTAAAATGTAAGACTGTACTTTAAATTATGTGGAGTACATAGTAGGTGCTTAACGGGTCACATTTACCTTCCCTTTGCTATTGGCACTTTGGCTCTTAAATGTGTGATAACAAAGGATGGTAACTAGACAACTTTGTGCAAATAAGAAATTCATTTCTTTGTTCACTCAAGTTAATTTAACAAATATTTACTGGGCACAGTGCATTGACTATAATTACAAGATGCCCCATAAAATATAGGGGGAGGAATATATTAACAATTAAACAAAAAGTAATTAAAAATTGTAAATACTGCTGTGAAGGATGGATACATGATTGAAATGATCCTGGGGAGTTAAGGATGAGGAGACTTAGATAAAATGGACAAGGATGGTCCCTGGACTGGTAACATCTAGAAGGAAACTCCCGTCAGAAGGGGACATCAAGTAAGGAGCTTTGCGGATGGGATGAAGGGAAGGAAAGAATTTAAAAAGACTCAGATGCCAATATAGGTAGTACTAAATAAGTCTTAACTGCTCTTTATTACTTGTTGACTGATACAGTTTTGATGGATTGTTGTAATATGACTAAGTCTTTTTTCCTCAGTGTTGGGATAATTTATTACTTTTAATAATATGAACTTAGATTTTATATATTATTCATACTTTATTTCAGAAAATCAACTTAATGTGCATTTAATAAGTTTGGACAAGAATACCTGGGATATGATACCCTACAACTTCTTTTTAGTTTATAGAAGAGATCCATACAAGTATACTTTTTTAGAATAAAAATCAATTTTTCAAAACTACTTAGTCCCTCTTAAGAAAGTAAATATTAACCTTGGATGTGAATGATAGCCTGGGATTTTTAATAAAGTATAGGTTTGGGTTTACTAGATTATCAGGTTGTACTAGGAGTCACTAGAGCATGTTAGTATTATTTGATGTAAAATTTTAAGCCTGCTTTTCCTTGGGTTGGCATGGAAAGTGATTATCTCTCATTTTAAATAATAGGAGATTTCATCATATTTTAAGAATTGTCATGACCTGGCAATGTACAGAAGTCTATTAAAATATATACCTTACTTTGAAATTAGAAAATGCCTGAAATCTAATACTGCAGCAGCAGTGCTAGAGGTCCTTGGGTATCCCATTAGGGTGTCTATGAGGTCAGTACTATTTGCATAATACCATTGAGACATTATTTGTCTTTTTCACTCTGTTGACATTTGCTCTAACAATGGTACAAAAGTAATTATGGGTAAAAAACTGAGGGTATGTGTGCATCAGGGCAGTGGTAGCACTAAATTGTATCTAGTGGTATTCTTTACTGTAATATACTGTAAGTAGAAAAAAATACCAGTTTCACTTAAGAATGCCCATGATGAAGCTTTCTGCTTTTTTTTAATCACGGTATCTGTGTACACATTTTAAAAATATTCTGTGTAATGAAATGGGAGGTACACATAAAACGTTTACATTGCATTGCAAAGTCTGATGTCTATTTTGAAAGAAGCACTTATACAGTTTATGAGCTGACCAAGGTACTTTTTTTTTAACGGAAAACATTTTTTATTTGAAAGAACTGACAGACAAACTGGTTTTTCATATTTCGCAAACATTTTCTCACAAATGAATGAGGTTAATTTATCGTTTAAGAAAAATAACTGACAGTATTCGTTGCTGGTAATAAAATTGAAGTTTGTAAGACAAAATTAGAATTTTAGGAAATTTGTATGCCTTGAGCTTGATACTTTAGAAATAGTATTTTGTTCCTATTTTAGCTTCCTCTGCTATATTTTAAAGACATAAAATGAAAATGAAGGTTTAGAAAAGTTTCAAAATAATATGACTTAAAACAATACAAAGCTGATGACTAGAGGCACCTAGGTGGCTCAGTGGTTGAGCATCTGCCTTTGGCTCAGGGCATGATCCTGGGATCCTGGGATCAAGTACCAAAACAGGCTCACCCAGGGGGAGCCTGCTTCTCCTTCTGCCTATGTCCCTGCCTCTCTCTGTCTCTCATGAATAAATAAGTAAAATCTTAAAAAAACAACAAAAAGATTAGTGATGATACTAACAAATGAAATAGTATAATGAAATATGTCAATATTTGGAAGATATGCATAACTCCAGGACCTAATTTTTTAATGACCAGTGCATGGATGATAAATATCTTGCATGCATGAAAGATTCGAAGTGTAAGACATCAGTGGATTTGAATGTGAGAGTTAGAAGTGTTTATTAATACTGTTTCAGGTTTCTCATGTCAACCAACCATTAAAAAAATTACCACTTACTCAAGTTTTGATTAGCATCAAAGAGTATCCATAACTATCTGAATAGGCTATTAAAATAGTTTCCTGTTGGGACACCTGGGTGGCTCAGCATTGAGACTTTGGCTCAGGGCATTGATTCTAGGGTCCTGGGATCAAGTCCCACATCGGGCTCCCTGTGGGGAGCCTGTTTCTTCCTCTGCCTATGTCTCTGCCTCTCTCTCTGTGTCTCTTATGAATAAATAAAAATAAAATCTTTTAAAACAATGAAATACTTTCCTGTTTTTCAGCTATGTGTGTAAGGCTGAATTTCCTTCATCTGTTCAACCCAAACAACAAATTATAGAAGATTGAGTACAGAAGCAGAGATTAAAATCCAGTTATTTTCTGTGAATTATGGAGATTCATAAAAATGTAGAACAATAGTATTTCAACGAGTTTTTTTGTTTTTGAAATGTGTTATTTTAAAAAATATTACTGTTAAACAATAATTTTAAAACTGTTAGGGTTAAATGAATTACTAAAAGGAGTCTTAAGTCTTAGTTTTAACTTTTAGTATTTAAATGTTAATAGAAATAATTGATGTAAATAAAAGCCTGTGGTATAGGGGAATCTACACATAATTGAGGACTAGAGCACAGCTTTATAATCCAAAATGTACATGTTTTGGTTTATAGAAGTATTTTGATTTGAAGTGTTTTTCAAATGGCAGGGTTAAATAGGTTGTATAGTCATCAGCTTTTTTGTTGTTTTTTTAAGATTTTACTTATTTATTCATGAGAGACAGAGAGAGGCAGGGACATAGGCAGAAGGAGAAGCAGGCTCCCCCTGGGTGAGCCTGTTTTGGTACTTGATCCCAGGATCCCAGGATCATGCCCTGAGCCAAAGGCAGATGCTCAACCACTGAGCCCCCTAGGTGCCTCTAGTCATCAGCTTTGTATTGTTTTAAGTCATATTATTTTGAAACTTTTCTAAACCTTCATTTTCATTTTATGTCTTTAAAATATAGCAGAGGAAGCTAAAATAGGAACAAAATACTATTTCCAAAGCAATGTAATTTTTTGTAGACATTTAGTGCTTTTTTTTTTTTTTCCAATTAATCATCGCTGGTTTTCTGAACAAGCTAAATATGGTACAACAATCCACCACCCTGGGTGCCTGGGTGGCTCAGTGGTTGAGCATCTGCCTTCAGCTCAGGACATGATCCCAGGGTCCCGGGATCGAGTCCCACATCAGGCTCCTTACGGGCAGACTGCTTCTCCTGCTGCCTATGTCTCTACCTCTCTCTGTCTTTCATGAATAAATAAATAAAATCTTAAAAAAAAAAATCCTGAAAAAGATGTTCTATGACAATTTTTATTATTCTTGAATGTTCCTGGTATCTCACATATACAAAATGAATATTTCATATCTGAATTAAATGGATAATTTTTACTTATTTATTTTTAAAAATTTTATTTAAAAAGTTTATAATAGTATATAGTCCATTGCCATTTTGTAATGTATGTGAAAGTTAATTCACAATAATGAGAGCCCTTTGCCTGTTAGTGGTAACTGTATGAACCATGATGGTCATATGTTAGTAGAAGTTCTGATTTCTCTTTTTTTCTATAAGCAGATAATCTCAGTGATACCTTGAAGAAGTTGAAGATAACAGCTGTTGACAGAACTGAAGATAGTTTAGAAGGATGCTTGGATTGTCTGCTTCAAGCCCTGGCTCAAAATAGTGAGTTTCATTGTGTTTCAAATGCCAAACAAAAAAATCAAATCAGTCATTCAGAAATTGGTTTGTAATGTAGCACATAACTTGCATTCACATAACTTGGATTCTTTTGAATCCTATCCCAGAATACTGAGATTGTTTTACATGTTCTACTCTCCCACCCCAGTTCCCTACTCCCAAGGTACTGAAAGCCAAGTTGATAGGCACAAGAAAAGAGGAATTGATTGGTGGCAATGACATTAATACCAGCCCAACAGAGAGGCCATTATTTCATTCCTGATAGATAAGCACCATAGTTGTTTTTTTCCTTAACACCTACATTTGTTTTTTGAAAAAGTCTGTATGTGTATATGTGGGGAGACTGGGGAGGAAAAACAGAGGGAAGCCTAAAACACCTAAAATTTTTTTCTGATATCTTACAATCATCTTTTTAATAATTTTACTTTAATATTTATGAAAAATAAATAAAAATGCTTATGCTTAGATTTAATTGGAAAGATGTGTATACAGTCATTCAAAAATCCCTTATAACTGAGGTGTAAGACTTGGTCTTTAATGCTGTAGTAAATAACACTAGTGATAAAAATTATAAAACTCTTCATTGGCTAACAAATTGTGTTGTATTTGATCCATCATATTTCCATTCATTAATTTTTGTATTATCACAGAGAATAGACAGGTACAGAATGATATTTTTATCTGTTTCCTTTGTTCTGTTTTGTGTGCTATGGTTTGTGCTACACTTGTTTTTAGTTATGCCATTATCTTATTCTGGGACTAATCATTTAGCTGACAAAGAATTTAGGAGAAAGTATATATTGTTAGAGTTGTAATTTCAAGCACTCCTGTGTGTTATTTTTTTTATTTTCATTTTTTAGTGAACTGTGCTTAGAAAATCTAAAATAATTGAATGTAGTACTCTTCATCAAAAAGCACATTTTAGAACTAGCTTGGAAAATTCTTTTTCAGTAATTCTCTTTGTTTTTGAGATTGTAACTGTCAAGCTATTCAGTCTTAGAGGTAACAGAGAAGTTTGAAACAGGAGTTCAATAAGAGCTTTTGAATAAGGTTCACCATGGTAAAGAGAAAGGAGAGTGTCTAAAGCTGTGCTGTCCATTGTAGTAGATATATGTGGCTATTTAAATTTAATAATTTAATTTAAATCTAAGTTCCTTAATCTACTTTTAAGTGGCCATATTTGGCTAGTAACTACCTTCTTGGGGATAACAAATACAAGCCATTTCCATGATCACAGAATGTTCTTTTGTATAACATGCATCTAGGGGACTAGAAATAATATGTGATAACCTGAATTTTATATGCTTATATAGGTAGATTTACGTAATCATGTAATTAGTCTAAGTAAATTGAATATCTCAAATTCATTTTTTTGGAAGAGTTTTATTATACTCTTCTTTTGTTTTCAGTGGCCTGGTCTTTTTCTCTATATTAGAAAAAAAAATTAAAAAAAAAAAAGATCTATTTATTTATTTATTTGACAGAGCAAGAGGTCGAGAGGGAGCACAAGCAGAGGGAGCAGTAGCAGCAGGAGAGGGAGAAGCAGGCTCCTCATCGGGCAGAGAGCTCAAGATCATGACCTGAGTTGAAAGCAGATGCTTCACTTACTGAGCCACCTAGGCACCCCAGAAAAAAGAATTTTCTAAATGGACCATTTGTCTAGTAACTGAAGAATATGGAGGCAATGTTCTCAATTATATGTGGAAAGTTTTTCAGCCATCTCCTGAAAAGACTGAGAGAGAAGTGAAGTTGAAGAAGAGAAATGAAAAAAGGAAGCCAAAGTTTTTAACTTTTTAAAGAATCAATTTAAGAAAAAGTGAGAAGTATGTAATGGTTGGATTACATTCATATCCATTGCAGACTTATTCATTGAATCTATTTATTAAAAATAGCCTTGAAATTATAAAGTGTTAAGACCAAATAGCCACAAGGTGTTAATAAAAACAACAAACTCCACCAATTTAACTATTAAATCTCAAGAAGGGAGCAAAAATAATATATCTTTTTAAGAATCTGTAACAAAATTCATGTGTCCTCTCATCTAAGACTGTATACAAAAGTATTTGACACAAGGGGAAGTTCATGCAGATGTTCAGTCTTTGACTTAAGAATGATTATCTGTCATTGATTGCTTGCTCACTATGTACTAAACACTGGACTTGGGACTATATCTGTTATTTAAACTTTACTTTAGTCCCATGAAGAGATATCACCATGTAAAGGAAAAAGAAACAGACATTATAAGGTTCCTTGCCTTGCTCTGGCACAGTCTAGAGTTTGGATTGGAACTCTTTGCCTACAAAATAAAAAATTACATTTTGAGTGAAGTGTGACTTCTTTGAGTTTTTAGGTTGTGAAAGTGTTTCCAAAAGCTAGGTTTTAACATTGTGTCTTAAATTTTTGCCTTTTCTTTAAAATAGTTTCAAATTATATTATTAAAGAGGAAAATGGTTTACACACCTTTTTTCATTGCATTATAGATTTATTTTATAGGTATTTTATTGATTTATTTTTTAAAGATTAGCAAGTGACTTTTAAACAAGAAAAAGTAAGAAAAAAATTCTAGTAAGATGTTTATTTTCTACAGTTGTTCTTCCTTGAAGTGATTGATCCATTGCTACTCTTACCCTCTTAAAGGTAAAATTATAATTTTACCTTATAAAACATTTAACTTAGGTGAATCTGTGCTTTTTTTGCAGAGATCTTCTAATGTCATAATTCTTCATTAGTGTCAAGTGTTTTAGCTAAAAATATCATTGTTTGCACGAGAATTGCACCTGATCAAGAAAGTGATTTCTCCATTCTGTACAAGTAGATGATGGTAATGTGTGTAATAGAAATCTAAACTTAAAATATTATTTTATAGTCTACTAACCTGTCATTGGAAAGAACAAATCTGAAAGGAATGAAATTATGCTTTTAAAATTTTTTACACTGTGGAAATTTAGTATATTTGAATTGCACATCAAAAATTATCATAATCTAAAATTAGAATATTTGCTCTATGAGTTTGGAATGGTTTTCTTTCTTAAACTGTTTTTAGGTAACATTATAGTATATATGTCAGAATCTTAAGAGACAAGGGTTAGACAATTTTAATACTAGGTTTTATGGAAAACATTTTACTTAAGCATTTTGTATAAATCTCTGATCTAACTAAATAATAGAAGCATTCATTTACTCATTTAAATACTTCAGATCTCAGTTTTTTAATATTTTTAGTAAATATTTGAAAGCTACCCTCTAAGAAGTCAAATTCTGTTCATCCTTACCTCTTTTGATTCAGAGAATATAAGATTCTCTGTAAATGCTTATTGTAGTATGGTTACTCTTTTACATGATTATTTGAAATTTTAAAACAATAGGCCAAATTTTCATCCCTAAACATTAGTACAAGAATTGTCATTAGAGAGTGTGACATCTAAATCACCTTTTAAAACAAACCGTTAGCATAAATCAAAGGCCCAAAGACAAGAAAAATTAACAGTCCATTCATAATAAAATATTCTATTCCATTGTAAGAGCATGGGGACCATGTTCTGCTGCTGAGGGAACCACAAAACAGTGACGTGATCACCAACACAGCTCTAAATTCTCATCATAAAGGATTAGGCTGTTTTCCTCTGTCTCATTGCCTCATGTGACATTTCCTGTTTCATACAAGAATCACAGAATTGTTTATTTTCTTTAGAACAACCCTGTTTGCTTGTCTTTAAAAAAAAAAAAGTAGTATCTAGTCCACATTCCTAACCTAATATCATACTTATCTAGGAACTTACCTAGGAATTCACCTAGGTTATCTCTTAGCTCCCCCCCCCCCTTTTTTAAAATTCATTATATTGATTTTGGGTTCCCTTCTGAGGCTATAATCCTAAACATACCGGATTATGTGTACAAGCTGCTAATGTAGATTACTCTATGAGTATTCTCTAATAGAACTTTCTGTTGTTACTTGCTTTTAGTCTGATATATGCTTCAATATTTCTTAATTGATTTACTTTTGGGTATCCAAATTATTTCTTTAAGTAAGGGACTTTGAAACTTGTTATCAGCTGTTTTTCAGTAGCCATATTAAACCTGAAATCACTGGACATGAAACATTACTGCTGTTTTAGTAGAGACAAAAAATAATTTTATTTCTTTCATAGTAATACCTTTTTTTTAAGATTTATTTTTTTTATTTGGGAGAAAGAAAGCATGAGCAGAGGCAGGGGAAGAGGGAGAAGCAGGCTTCCTACTGAGCAGGGAACCCTATATGGGGTTTGATCCCAAGACTCTGGGATGATGACATAAGCGGAGGGCAGATGCCTAACCAACAAAACCACCCAGGCACCCCTCATAGTAATACCTTGATTTTACTTTTTTTCTTTTTAAGGTTTTGTTTATTTATTCATGAGAGACACAGAGAGAGAGCCAGAGACACAGGCAGAGGGAGGAGAAGCAGGCTCCATACAGGAAGCCTGATGATACAAGACCCGATCCCAGGAGTCTCAGATCACGCCGTGAGCCAAAGGCAGACACTCAACCACTGAGCCACCAAGACGTCCCTTGATTTTGCTTTTTTACCCTAAGTTATCAAATGCACCGCAGAAGTGATATATTTCTTTTGCAAACTGAATTCATTATGTTGTTCACCTCCTTTATGTATTTTTGTATTATGTGACTCTTCTAGTTATTATGGCCATTGTCCATGAGAGCTTATTAATAAGTGGTGCTAATCATAAATTATCAAAAGTTCAGTTTTTACTAAGTAAAGATAGCATTTGCAGAATAGAGTAGACTAAAGAAAATGGTCAACTAAAAAGGCATTGACAATTCTTGATGAATTTGAGAATCCTGGATTGCCATTGAATAGTGGCAGCTACCTAAATCTCAGTTTTTCCACACATTCTCTAAAAATTTTATACAGATCATCAAAGAGATCAAGTAAAAACAATTAACTTAACCTGTGCCTTACGTATAACTAGAAGGCAGACTAAGACCTTCAAATTATTAGGGAGAGAAATAAATATCAAAATCTAGCCTACTTAGCTTCAGAGCCCATGATAGAGTTCATTGAGACTGCAGAAACTACATGGAAAAGATGAGAGGAAAATTGGTTGAACCAGGAACCCAACAATACATATTTAAAAATGCCTTTAAGAAGACAAGTTCTAGCCTGGGAAAATACTACAATCTTGTCTTAGATTGAATAAGAGCATTTGCTATTGAGAAATCAAAAGGAAGAGACATAAAAGCACAAGGACCCTAGACAACATATCAGATGAGTGCCGCTTTTGGCAATGATCTTGTATTGCCTTGCAGACATGGTGGTGAAGAGAAAGAAGGAAACGAGATAGGGAAATTTAAGTGTTCTGTGGAAATAAGACCATAAAATTAGAAGACATATTACAAACCTCCTTTGGTTTAAGTTCAGAAGAGAGAGTTTTTGAACTAGAAATCTAGATAGTCATCCTGAATCTTTATCCTTATTACATAAATTTTTATTGCTCATAAAGGAAAATAAAAACTATACTGAATAGAAAATTGCAGATAATAAACATACAAACTACTACAATGAATAAAGCAGAAAATAAGAAACAATATTTTAGCTATTAAAAGTTTTCTTCCTGAACCACCCATAAACCAGTTATCAGTACCCGAACACCATGACCTATATTAAATATCTTTAATCCTTTGCATATATGAAAAGAAAAAATCCTCAAGAGTTTCAGATACTTGAAATAGAAGTGGATAAATATCAGGGTGTTGTGAAAGAAGAGTTGACTACAAGAAATTGAAGAAAAAGAATCATTTTAGAAATTAAAACCAGGGACACCTAGGTGGCTCAGTCATTAAGCATCGGCCTTCAGCTCAAGTCATGATCCCAGGGTTCTGGGATCAAGTCCTACATTGGACTCCCTGCTCAGTAGGGAGTCTGCTTCTCCCTCTACCCCCTCCCCACTGCTTGTGCTCTCTCTCTCTCTCTCTCTCTCTCTCATACTCTCTTGCATGCTCTCTCAAATAAATACATCTTTAAAAAAAATAAAGACATTAAAACTAGGTTTTAAGATAACAGGAAAGAATAGAGGTGACTGAAAATTTATTACAGAGCGTTGAGGAAAACAGGCAAAAGAATGAAGACAAAGGAACAGAGAGAAAATGATTAATGTATAAGATAGGCAAAAAGATCCAATATATACTCATTTGGAACCCTAAAGGAGAAAAACAAAAACCTGATGCAGAACTAATATTTAAAACTATGAATTTTTCTGAAGAAAGACCAGAATCTACATGATGTAAAAGAGGCAGCCATGTACTTGCAAAAATTGACTGTAATGGGCAACTCAGAGACTTGGTCTAGTAAAACTTTCACTTATGCATTTATTTGTGTCTAAATGAAAAACGAAAGAGCAACTCTTTCACAAATAAATTCATCACTCGGTAACAATAAAAAAAAAAAAGTAAAAATAAGTACAAAGGAAAAATCCTTAGGGCCTCCACTTAAAAAGATCAAGTTACTTAAAAGGAAAGAACATCAGATTAGCATCAGACTTCTCAACAGCAATATACAAAGCAATTCAATAATGGAACAGTATTTTTTAAAAATTCAAGGAATAGGAATTTTACATAGAGTCAGCCTGCTCAGTATCAAGGCTATTAAAAAAAAAAAACATTAAAAATGGAAAAACTCAGGGAACACTATACTCATTAGTCTTCCACAGTAATCTTCTAAACTCATGCATCCAGTATTCATTATCTGACATGGCTATTGAACATTTGAAATGAGGCTAGTTTGAACTTAGGCACACTGTAGATTTCAAAGACTTAGTACCAAAAATTTGTATAAATACCTCATCAACAGTTTTGAATATATTGATTACATAATCTCATTTTAAAAAATTTTATAAAATATTTACAAGTACTTGATTTCTGTTGCAGCTTTAGAGGCCATTGTTTCTTGAATTGTGGGTGGTGGCTGATTGAAGTAGGTTTAAGTATTGAGCCATCCAGTACGATATGATGGAAAATGCAATGTCATCAATAAAATCAAATTGGGTTATTCAGTGTACAAAAGGACATTCATAAGATATTTAAAATAGCTTAAGTTCATTATTCAAGAGTTAGATTCAAGGAAGAGAAAGCATAAAGGTCCCAAGATATGTTCTGTGCATTTAGTCAAAAGCAGAAATATATTTGGATATGCAGGAGTTTGTAGAAATGGACATGGAAAGGTTTGAATCTGATTGGAAAAATGAGAGAGATCATCGCAAAATATGTCACAGGCCATGAGATTAATAACAAAAGCAAGATATAACTGTGATACTGGTTACAGTTTGTCCTCTGATGTGCTTTTAAGCTATACTTTACAAGGAGCAAAAAAAGCTCTTGTTATGTGCGATCTCCAGAAGGAGATAAGCTTCCATTGGTATTTGTGATTAAAACATTGGCAGAGGATCTGGTTTTCTAACATTAGCTATAAATGTTACCATTTTGCTTCTTAAGTTTGCTAAATTTGAAAAACTTCTCATGTTCCTAAAAGAGAGTAAAATATGTAAGAGAAATGTTATTTGAAATGATGCTATATGCCAAATATATACTTAGGAAGATCTGTCCTCAGTATTTATAGTACCATTGCTGACTTACTATCACTAAGGACTACACTTTTAAGTTATTGTTGAGAGAGAAATGATGGGGTTTGTGCTGCTGTTTTCTTGACATTCTTTTTCAACAAGATGGTGTTGTATGTAACTCTTCCTGGAAGAGCTGGTTGTGGATTTTCTGTGACACATACTTGATTGATGTAACTGGCTTCTGGCTGGTGCTTCTTCTTTTTTTTTTTTTTAAGTTTTTATTTAAATTCCAATTTAGTTAACATACAGTGTTATATTAGTGTCAAGTGTACAATAGAGGGATTAAACAATTCGGTGCTCATCACAATGTACTCCTTGATCCCCATCACCTATATAACCTATCCTTCCACCCATCTCTCCTAGTAACCATTAAATTTGTCCTCTGTAGTTGAGAGTCTGTTTCTTGGTTTGCCCTCCTCTCTTTTCCCCTTTGCTCATTTTTGTGTAACTGGCTTCTTGAATCATTTAAGCGCTCTCCCAATATGTTCTGAATGTGTTCAAGAATTTGAGGTATATAAATTGGACTTTTGATTGATATAGTGAATTAGAAATGAATTAATAATACTAGTAGATGAATAAGAATTATATATTTTCAACAGAAAGGTATAATTTGATATTTGAAGAAAACTAGTTTAAAGTAATTGATTAATCTGTCTTTAGTGTCCTCACTGTGAATATAGATATTTGAACCTGATATTAAAGGTATGGTCAGTATCATAGTCTTTTTTACCTCTGTAGAACTTGATAGTCCATGATGATTAGGTTTCCTCTAGAAAGCTTCCTTACATATTTTAAATATAAACCATACAAGGTTTCATTTTTATTTCTTGCAATTCAGATTTCTAGAGTACCCATTTGGCATTGTAAGAGATTAAAGTTTCATAGTTATGTAGATCCTGAAATCTATAAATGAGACATTTTGTGAAATAAAAGTTTAATGAGTCATCATTTTTCCTAATGTCCTAATGTTAGCTTCTTTATAAAATATATATTTATTATAATTAATTGATATACTTATGTTTAATAATTTATTTTGATATATTGTGTAAGGTGAGGATCTTTATTTTTTTCTAGACAATCAATTTTCCCAGCACCATGTATTGTTTACTCCCTCTTGGTTGATGATGTTCCTTTTATCAAATAATAACTCCTTAATTTAATGTAATTGGGCCAGCTTTGGGTTTTATTATGTTCCATTAATCTGTTTGTCTATTGTGTTGTAACCATGCTATTTTAATTATATTAGCTTAATGGAGGAAGTTTCTCTTTATAAATCTGTCAAAAAGTTCTATTTTAATGGGTTTAGTATATCACAGAAATTGTGGAAATGCATTGTCACATTCCTGAAAATTCCTATGGGAATTGAGATAAGCTCTAAATTAATTAGAAAGAATTGAAAACTTCTCAGCATTTTGTCTCTCAATCTAAGAACATGTATTATATCTTATTTAAGTCTTTGTTGTGTCTCAGAGAGATGTAGTTTGGTTCATGTTTTCCGTACAAATCTCATTTTAAGTATTCCTATGTATTTTACGTTTTTTGGTTGTTGCAAAGGGAGTTTTTTCCATTATAACTTCTAAGTGGTTATTGTTGGAGATCAATTTGAAATCTGTATGCATTTTTATATTTTTATTTGTATTAAACTACCTTTTGTACCCACTTGGTAGTTAAAATAAAAGTTTAATTAGTTTTTTTGGGTTTTGCAATCCGAACATCTGCAAAGTGACATTTTTGCTTCCTCTTTCCTTTGTGATTATAGCTTACTTACTGTGTTGACTTGAACTTCCAGCAATATAGTAAATAATGGTGATTTGAATAGTATCTTACTTTAATTTCTGCTATTAATAGCAGTCCTTCTAATGCTTCATCACTCGATGTAACACCTCTTGATTTAATGTAAAAGGCTTTTTTCATGTTAAGAAAATAGTCTTACAAACCATGAGAGACTCTTAACTCTGGGAAACAAACTGAGGGTTGCTGAAGGGGAGGTGGTGGGAGGATCACATAACTGGGTGATGAGCATTAAGGAGGGCATGTGATGTGATGAGCCCTGGGTGGTATAGGCAACTGATGAATTATTGAAAACTACATCTGAAACTAGCGATGCACTATATGTTGGCAAATTAAATTTTGATAAAAAAAGAATAGTCTTAATTCAAGAATGATTTTTTAAAAAATCAAGAGTGGCTACCTTTAGTATTAATTAACCTCGAGTTTAATTAATACTAAAAATAGCATCTATTAATTTGATATTATAAAGTTTATTTATAATAAAATTATTTGTTGAGAGCATTATTACTAGAGGAAGTTTTTCTTAAGAGTGGAAAGTACAATATAGTTTTACAATCTCAGAATCAAGACCTTTTAGTAAACTAGTGAGGTGTTCACAATAATTTGTATCTTCCTTTGTCCCTCTTCAGGGACACACACTTACCTAATAAGAATTAGTACTTAAAGAATAATTAAAATCAACAATATGAATTATATATTTTAGAATAAGTTAAATTTTTAAATTTTAATTCTAGTATAGTTAACATACAGTGTTATATTAGTTTCAGGTGTATAACATTGCAACTCAGAAATTCTGCACATTACTCAGTACGCATCATGATAAATGTACTCTTCAATCCCTATCACCCTATTTCACCCACCTCCCCTCTGGTAACCATGTTTGTTCTCTGTAGTTAGAGTCTTTCTGTTTCTCTCTCTCTCTCTCTCTTTTTCTCTGGTCATTTGTTTTGTTTCTTAAATTCCACATATGAGTAACATCATATGGTATTTATCTTTCTCTGAGTTATTTTGCTTAACATTATACAGTAGCTCCATCCATGTTGTTGCAAAAGGCAAGATTTATTCCTTTTTATGGTTGAGTAATATGCCATGGTGTGTGTGTGTATGTGTGTGCTTGTGTATACCGCATCTTCTCTGTCCATTCATCTTTCGATAGACACTTGAGCTGCTTTCATAATTTGTCTATTGTAAATAATGCTACAGTAACCATAAGGGTGGATGTATCCCTTTGAATTAGTGTTTTGTATTTTGGGGGTAAATATCCAGTAGTGCAGTTATTGAATTGTAGAGTAGTTCTATTTTTAACTTTTTGAGGAGCCTCCATATTGTTTTCTACAGTGGCGCACCAATTTGCATTCTCACCAACAGTGCATGAGAGTTCCTTTTTCTCTACATCCTTGCCAACAAGTTTCTTGAGTTTTCGATTTTAGCCATTCTGACAGGTGAAAGATGATATATCTCACTGTGATTTTGATTTGCATTTCTCTGATGATGAGTGATGTTGTGCACCTTTTTATGTGTCTGTTGGCCATCTGTATGTCTTCTTTGGAGAAATGTCTGTTCATGTCTTTTGCCCATTTTTTAATTGCACTATTTGGGGTTTTTTTGGTATTACTTATAAGTTCTTTATATATTTTGGATACTAATCCTTTATCAGATATGTCATTTGCAAATATCTTCTCCCATTGCATTGGTTACCTTTTAGTTTTGTTGACTATTTCCTATGCTGTGCAAAGCTTTTTATTTTGATAAAAATAATTTTTACTTTTGTTTCCTTTGCCTCAGGAGACACATGTAGAAAAATTTTATGGCCAATGTCAGAGAAATGCATCATGCTGTCTTCTAGGATTCTTATGGTTTCAGGTCACACATTTAGGTCTTAAATCAATTTTGAGGTTATTTTCATGTATGGTGAAAGAAAGTGGTACAGTTTCATTCTTTTGTGCGTAGATGTCCAGTTTTCCCAACACTATTTGTCAAAGGGACTCTTTCCCATTGTATATTTTATTCTGCTTTGTCAAAGATTAATTGACCATATAATTGTGGGTTTATTCCTGGACCTTGTATTCTGTTATATTGATCTATGTGTGTTGTTTTGTTTTTGTTTTTGTTTTTGTTTTGCCTGTACCGTATGTTTTGATTACTATAGGTTTGTAATATAACTTGAAGTCTGGAATTGTCAAACCTCCAGTTTTGTTTTTCTTTTTCAAGATTGTTTTGGCTATTTGAGGTCTTTTGTGTTTCCATACAAATTTAAATATTGTTCTAGTTCTGTGAAAAATACTTGTATTTTGATAGGGATTGCATTAAATCTGTAGATTGCTTTGGGTAGTATAGACATTTTTACAATATTAGTTCTTCTAATCCATGAGCATAGAATGTTTTTCCATTCCTTTGCATTGTCTTGACTTCCTTTTTTTTTTTTTTAATTTTTATTTATTTATGATAGTCACAGAGAGAGAGAGAGAGAGAGAGAGAGAGAGGCAGAGACACAGGCAGAGGGAGAAGCAGGCTCCATGCACCGGGAGCCCGATGTGGGATTCGATCCCGGGTCTCCAGGATCGCGCCCTGGGCCAAAGGCAGGCGCCAAACCGCTGCGCCACCCAGGGATCCCTGTCTTGACTTTCTTTATCAATGTTTTCTAGTTTTCAGACTACAAGTTTTTCACCTTTTTGGTTAAGTTTATTCCTAGATATTTTACTGTTTGTTGTTGTAATTGTAAATGGGATTATTTTCTTTTTTAAAAAATGGGATTATTTTCTTATTTTCACTTTCTTTTGCTTCATTGTTAGTGTATAGGAAGGTAATAGATTTCTGTACATTGATTCTGTATCATAAAATTTTACTGAATTTGTTTATTCTAGTAGTTTTTTGGTAGAATCTTTCAGGTTTTCTACATATAGTAACACATTATCTGTAAATAGTGTGAGTTTTACTTCTTCCTTACCAATTTGGATGTCTTTTATTTCTTTATGTATCTGATTTCTGTGGCTAGGACTCCTAGTATTATGTTGAATAAAAGTGGTGAGAGAGGACATTCTTACCTTGTTCCTGACCTTAGGTAAAACCTCTCAGTTTTTCCCCATTGAGTATGATGTTAGCTCTTTTCATACGTGGCCTTTATTATGTTGAGGTCTGTTCCCTCTAGACTTACCCTGTTGAACGTTTTTATCATGAATGGATATTATTCTTTGTCAGGTGCTTTTTTCTGAATCTATTGAAATGATCATATGGTTTTTATTCTTTCTCTTATTGATGTAATGTATCAAGTAAAGCATTACTTTTAGTACAGGAAAACTATTTATAATTGCAAGGTTATATTAGCCTTTGAATTATGTCCATAGCTATAAATTTAGGTTTTCATGTTTTGTTTACTTTTAGATTACTCAACCCTGCAAATGTGAACTTTATTACTTACGATTTTTCTTACTTAAAGGTACTTTTACATGGATTCCTCACAGGGAGTTTTTAATGTCATGTGAATTTTGATATTTTAAGATATAATGAAGTAGGCATATAAATTCTTTTATAAATTAAAAAAATGTCTTAAATGTTTGGCCTTAAAGACTTTTAAGACTTTTTATTTTTTTTTAAGATTTTATTTATTTATTCATGAGAGGCACAGAGAGAGAGGCAGAGACGTAGAGAAAGAAGCAGGCTTCTTTCAGGGAGCTGGATGCAGAACTCGATCCCTGGACCCAGGATCACATACTGAGCCGAAGGCACATGCTCAACCGCTGAGCCACCCAGGCATCCCTTAAGGACTGTTTTAAAAGTTTCTAACATTTGGCCTTAAGAGAAGAAAGAAACACGAGCCAGAAAAATAGGCAATTGAAGAAAATTCTTCTTTTTGAAGTTTGATTTTGTATAAATCTTACTTCACATGAAACTGTAGTTTATCCATTACGTTAAAACCGGAACAGACACCACATCATGGGAATATGTTTTATACCAAGTTAATAAAAGCAAAGTTATTTCATTTTTCATTGTGACTCACTTATTATTTACTGCAGTTTTCATTGTTTGAGTTATGAATGTATGTGAATATTAATGACCAACTGCAAAATTGTTAAATTGGAAAAATGGTTATAACATTAACAGACATAATAGAGAGTAAAATATTAACTCTTTGCTTAAAGTAGTCACAGTCAGAGAAGAATAGCCAGGAAAAGAAAAAGATCCCAAATTAAATACTTGTTAGAAGCACATTACAAAGGAGTGATCTAGTTGAGGAAATGTATGGTAAGTCAGTAATATATCTTCTTATCTGAATAAAAGATTCTACATTATTCTCTGTTTGCTGTACAATTAGATCTTGACAAAGACCACAGTATTATCTGCCATATTTTTAACTGTATGTGATTTATGGTCATTTTACTCTCTTATAACAAATCACTAACAACTAAGGAAATGTGAATATTTTGTATTTTTAGTAAGGTGTAGGGTTTAGGTATAATGTTCGAGTATAATGTTCATAATAACGGACTATATAATACAGGGAATCCTTATTTCCTAATTTTTAAAAAGATTTTATTTATTTATTCATGAGAGACACAGAGAGAGACAGAGACATAGGCAGAGGGAGAAGCAGGCTCCCTTGGGAGAGCCTGATGTGGGACTCGATCCCAGGACCCAGGGATCATGACCTGAGCCAAATGCAGACACTCAACCACTGAGCCATGCAGGCATCCCTATTCTCTAAGTTTTTTAAATAGAAGCTAAGAGTATTCAGAGTCTTCTGTTGACAGATATATACACTTGGACATTTGGGCTGTTTTAGTATCACTTAAAAAGCAAACAATGCATTGTATAACTCTTTGAGATTTGAGAGAGTTCACACATTTAGGTAGAACAAATGTAATTTTTTTTTTCTCTGTAGTTATACAGGGCTGTTAGAGCAGCAATAGAGAATACTTTGTGACATTCATGATCCTGCACATCATTGATTCATGTCTAAAGTAAAAGAAGAAGTCCATGAATTCAATGTAGGTGGACCCATTAGAATATTTGTAGAGTATTCAAATACAGTTAAGTTTATACTGCCTTATTTTGTGAGAGAGACCGATAAGTAAACGTATAATTATAATTTTTTCATAAGTGCTGTAATAGAGGTATGTTCAGTGTCTGGTAGAGGTAAATATATTTACTGATCTTAAAGAGTGTAAAAATAGCTATGTCAAATCAAAAGGAAATAATCATAAAATGAACCAAAGGCAATATTATATGATCTGACTCTAGTACTTAATTCAACTTTTAAAAAATATCATTTCTTCAATGGGTTAATTGAATTGGTTTTTGTATATTTTAGAAGACACTGGAAGAAGTTATTTTATATGAACCAGAATGAATTAATTTATACTGTATTGTGCTGTGAATGACTAATAGTATGCATCTGATGCTTTTGGTTTTTAACAACTTTTTTTTTCTTTTTAAAACTTGATTGACTTGCTACCTGATTAAATCATGGAATTTTAACAGTATTACACATAATATTTTTATATAAAAAGCTTTACATAGCATTTTGTATATGATTCTGCTTATTCTTTAGAAAAAATATTCATCCATTGGTCAAAGAATACTTTTTATTAAACTACCAGTATTAAATAGCTGTTAACTTACAAACATTTTAAGTAGGTGAAACATACATTTTACAAATAAAAAAATATTTGATGCAGATGTGTAGATAAAATATTTTAAAAATTAGAACACTGAAAAAAAACTACAGCATGATGAATGTCTTTTTTTGAAAGCAAGGATTTCCAAATATATTCACTCTTTTAAATATTTAGCTTTGGTTTCTTTGTTTCTCAAATTACAAAGCTGCTGATAGCAGAACTCCAGGATTTCATGTGAGTTCAAGCAATGTCTACCTTAACACAAATGTTAAAATAGAACTCAGAAAATGCACTAGCAATAACCCAGGTTCTGTCTCAACCAATTTTAGACCTGGGCTATCCATATAGTAGCTATTGACCCCATGCAGCTTTTGAGTATCTGGAAGGGAACTAGTTGAAATTGAGATGATTCATAACCTCAGAGACAATCGTTTAAAAAAAAAAAAGGAGTAAAATGATTCAATTTTTGTGTTGATTACATGTTGAAATGATAATATTTCATAAAAATAAAATGCTTATTAAACTTAATTCTATCTGTTTCTTTTTACCTTTTTTAGTGGCTTACATTATATTTCATCGAACATCACTGTTTTATACCGATGCTTCTCAAACTCTAGTTACATAAAAAATTATTTGGAAAGGTTGTTAAAACACAAATACTTGGGTTCTATCCTCAGAGATTCTGACTCAATAGTTTTATGTGGGGTCTAACCATTTGCATTTTTAATGAGCTCCCAGGGGATGCCAGTATGCTAATCTATGGATCACGCTTTGAGTAACAAGATTCTCATATGGACAATATCTTTTTGGTGGGGTTGTAAAGAATGTCTAGGATGAATCAACAGCTATATCAGGGCTCACATAATCTATTATTTGGTATAAACTATAAGTAAGACACTGTCATACTGTGTAGAGGAATTTAATTATGAACTTTGTGCTAGACCTTTGAGGAAAAATTTGTGAAATTTTGTCAAAGACTAACTTTTTGTTATATGACTATATATTTGTTACTAAGTAAAGAGGAAAATAAAGAAAAAATTAAAAGCAACTGTCAAATAGGAAAGTAAGATTCAGCCTATCATTTTTAAGACAACAGAATTTACTTGCACTTCTACAGAAAGGAGAGGAGGAAAATCGTACTTAAAAAAAAACCCAAAAACATACAGTTATAAAGGTACAGTTGTGTGTGACAGAGAGACCTTTTGTCAAAAGTATTTGCTTTTTTCTTATTTTTCTTCATTTCTGTATTTTCTCTCTCTCTTTTTTCTTTTAGAGCGAGAGAGCAGAGCAAGAGGGGCAGGGAGGAGAGAGAGAGAATCTCAGGTGATCTCCATGCTGAACACAGCCCTATGTGGGGCTCAGTCTCACAACCTGGAGGTCAAGACCTGAACTAAAACCAGTAGTTGGATGCTTAATCAACTGTGCTACACAGGCACTGCTCATTTTTATATTCTTAAAAACAGTTAAATAGGGGATGATGAAATTACGATGGGGAAAAAGATTAAGGTAGAGAGAAGTCAGAGAAGGATAGAAGAGGCTGGAAGAGAATAGTAAATAATAATAGAAAGCAATGGGGACATAGATGATTGTATTTAAGGTTGGGAACAATTCTTAGACTGTCTTTTACTATGATACTTGCAGACCTGTTTTCAGGACCAAGAAAGGATTTATTCATGGTTTTACCTTAGCAAATAACAATAACATGGTATTACTTTAGCAAATAGTTACTCAGGCTTAATGAAGAGGCCCATTCTTTATAAAAAATCTTTCCTTCCTCCCCTCCCTTACCCCTCTTCCTCTCTCTCTCTCTCTCCCTTCCTTCCTCTCTTTCCTTCCTTCCTTCCCTCCCTCCCTCCTTCCCTTCTTCCCTCCTTCCTTTTCTTTCTGATAGCCCTAAGACTAGAAAATACTTTTTTAATATTGATCTTTAATCTTTATCATTGTCATTGCTTCTCATTGATCCTATTTCTAGCTCCTGGATAAACAAACAACAATGTTTCCTCCCTAACAGCCCTAACAGATCTTCTGCATTTGAAGATAACTATCATATTTATTTCCTCAGTTGTCCCTTGCATGATGAGAAAGGCAGTAGTATGGTTGATATAAGATGATAGAGCAAAGGTTGAGAATATTTTTTCCTACTATCTGTATGGCATGTGTATGTTCTTATTTGGAAATATTTGTTTAAGAGGATAAGATGATCCTCTTTTCTAGAGGCAGAGGTATATTACGGTTCTCAAGAGAAATAGAACCAATAGGATATATGTATGTGTATATGTACCCATACATATATGTGTGTGTGTGTGTGTGTGTAGGGGTGAGAGAGATTTATTTTAAGAAGTTGGCCACTTGATTATGGCAACTGGCAAATCTAAAATCTTCAGGGTGGGCTGGCAGGATGGAAACCCAGGGAAGAGCTGATATTGCTCTTCAAATCTGAAGGTGGTCTGCTGGCAAAATTTCATCTTTTTGGGAAGGGGGAGGTGGTATATAGTGGGGGAGTGGGAAGAAGGGGTTAAGGAGACCATCAGTCTTTTGTTTTCTTCAGGCCTTTATCTGTTTGGATAGGACCTAGCCACATTATGGAAAGCAATTTGTTTTACTCTCACTCTGTGTATTTAAATGTTAATCTCATCCAAAAACACCCTTACAGAAACATTCAGAATAATGTTTGAATAAATACTTGGGCACCATGGCCCAGCCAAGTTGACACTTAAAGTAACCATCACAAGTGGAGTATATATCCTATTGAAGTATCAAAATGGATTGTGTGACAATTATTAGTGAGAAATGATGTATTAGTATTAGAACTTTCCACACAAGAATCTATAATTGATTTTACTGGGTTTTCAATGACCTGTTTTTTAATATTCATTGGGATAAATCCCAAAATGAAGCTCCAAGAGGCAGTGTAATGGTTTTTTTTAAAACACAGATTCAAAGTCTACATTTTAGCACACAATGTTCTGTGAGGTGAGTTCATTTTAGATGCGTGTGATTTTCTCTTCCCATAGTCAAGTATTACACATCTTTTCTATTCATTGTACTAAAGAAGCAAACAGAATGTTTTCATATGGCTCATAATAACTTAGTTATGGATTGATCATCTTTTCTTTCAGATCTGTGCATGTGGGAGGGATGATATAAAGGCAAGGTAATTTTCTGCAATGATTTCTGAAGGTTTAAAGAACATTTTTGCATATGTTTGCCTTTGAAAACATGTAATCTAAGGCCTGATTAGTTTAATGCAAAGTGAAAACTTTAGTCTCTGCAAGAGCTAGTGATAGGTAATTTTACAGGAAAACTTTCATTTTTGATGTGAGAATTCTTAAAATATAAGGCAGTCTCCCTATAAACTCAACCCTCTTTTCTGTGAGAAGTAATTGCAACTATTACAGCATCAATAAATGTAACCTGGTTGCTCCATCTTTAGTATTCTATAACAGTTTATACATCCCTCTGAACTTAGCATATATTAATTGTGTATGCCTTTTTCATTTATTCAGCTACAAACTCTTTAAGGGCAGGGCAGTTCTATTCAAGTAGCATTAATTTGGTACCACCATACATTAGTTGGTACTTTGCCCTGGAGAGCTCAAATAGACAAGTAATAGATAAATTTTAATACAGTTTAATACATTATGTAGTATAGCTGATTACTAAGTATTGGGGAAATAGAGAGCTGGATTCAAGTATTATAAGAGCCAAAGTGTCACATAGAGACTGACATTTCATCTGGATCCCATGGATAAATCTGTGTTTTATAGTTGTACACTTCTTCTTCTACCTGCCTCTTCTTTGAATCTTGAATAATACCAACCATCTACTTATTCTGCTTCCCAGTTCTGGTAGCCTTTGGCTGTTGGGGAAAAGAAAAAAAAAATCACCCAGTTGTATGGAATGTTTCTATTACAAATTTAGAGTCTCTAGCCTCAGCTAGTAATGCTTTCACATATTCCTTTTTTGTAGGATATATTTTTCTCCTTTTCTGCTTAGAATATGCTTAATTGCCCTTCAAAACTCAGCTCAAATGCTACCTTCTTATTAGCATTATTACTGAATTTTCTTTTTAAAAATTTCAGCTTTGTCTTTCATGTAAATGAATTACCAACTTTGTTAGACTGTATCTTCTTTGTCTTTAATTTACAGCTTAAAATATCTCTGTGACTTTGAAAAATGACCTTACCTTTTATATGATTCAATTTTTTCACATGTGAAATAACAGGGATAATATCTTGAGTAACACTAGAGCCCTGCAAGCCCTGCAAAATTTCTGTGATCTTTATGGAGCTGTGATTGCTTCCCATTTATATCTGTTATATATAACTTCACTGTGGTATCAGTCACATTGAATTGTGATAATTTATTCACCTTTCTCTTTCTCTTACTAGACATTTTTCTGAGGATATGATTTGTATCCTGTTTATCTTTTGTTCCCAACATAGTAGGGACTCAAAAATAAATTTTTTGAATGATCTCATCTACTTCCAAGTCTTCAACTATCAAACAAGTGCCAAGAACTTGGGAAACAATTACAACATTGTGTGTGAGTATCGGAGGAGAGGTGCGAATTTAATAAGCAGAATCATCATGCTGGATTTTGAAAATATAGTGTCCTTACCCAGGTAATGAGAGGGCCTAAGGATTATGGAAGAACATTCCAAGCAAAAGAAACAATATGCATAAAGTCACAGTGGTAGGAGAAAATGTAGTTCAATTAAAAACAAACATGTTGGGTGCGGCCAGGAAAAAAAAGGGCGGAGGGATACAATGCAAGAGATGATAAATGGAAAAGGGAGTAAGGGTTCAAACTATGAAAGGACTTTTATGCCATGTGTCTTTGTCTCCTTAGGCTTCTATAACAAATTACCACTGACTGGGTGGCAGTGCTCACAGTTCTGAGGGTTGGGAAGTCCAAGTCAAGGCAGTGGCAGATTCAGTGTCCGGTGAGACCTACTTCTGATTCATAGACAACTGTCTTTTTGCTAGAACTCACATGGTAGAAGAAGTGAGGCATCTCTCTGGAGTCTCTTCTGTAAGGTCACAAGTCCAATTCATGGGAACTCTTCCTATGACCTAATATCCCAAAGGCCCCACCTCCTAATAGCATCACACTGGGTTTAGGTTTCAACATATGAATGGCAGGTTGGGGGAGGAGGCCATAAACATTCCATCTTTAGCACCCTGTTAGAGAAATCCGCAAAAGCAAATATAAATCAGATTTGTGTTTTGAAAAGATCATTGTGGTGGCAGATTAAAGGAAGTGTTGGGGGATAGCCAAGAATAAGGAGGAAGAGGAGGACAGCTTTTCTTAGAAATAAGAGATAAGGATAGGTAATGTCATAGATAAGCTTAGATGTGAAGGAACAAAATACTTGCACTCTGAATTATCAGGAAAGGTTATCTGTTGACCATGATGGAGAACATGGCATATATAGAGAATAGTAAATGTTTAGAATTGCTGGCTTAGGAAATGTGAAAGGGGAGTGACCAGAGATAAATAAAAGGATTACTGAGCAATGTTGAAGGTACAATTAAAATTGTAAAATGTGAATTTGTGTGGTACCAGCTATCATACTTAATAACATTTTAAAATTGGAGAACAGGAAGAAGTATGTGGCTGGATTCATCCAGTGTCCAGGATTGAATGGCAAGGTGAAATAGATGGATAGGGTTTTAGGAAACTGAGATAATACTAGAATTGCTGAAATCATTGATCTTTTTGTTCAGAGTAATAGGGATGAAATCAGTCATGGAAAGGGCTGATTGGGAAAAGAAGGAGTAGTTGAATGACTAGAGGTTTCAGTGAGATTAAAAAATATTCACATACTAATAAGTAAATAAAATACATGATAAAATAGAAGACTGATTAGAAAGTGATTTCCAAATTTAAGCTTTTAGCTATGGAGCAGCTCTCTAATGATGAAGGGGACAGTGCCCTGGGTGTTATGTGTGGTGGATTGTTAAAGAGCAGTAGAGAATTAGGTAACTTATTAAAGTCAGGGAATGTGAGGTCAACTTATTAACTTCATTATGTAGATTCAGAGTTGTTCAGAATGATGGCAGGAATTGAGAGGAGAGAGAACTCAAGAATAAGATCCAGTGTACTTGATTGAAATAATAGTGATGAGAACAGTGTCACCGGATGGTAGAAGTTGAAAAGATAGAAATTGGTTTTTTTTTTTAAACTTTTTTTAAAAATTGTATTTATTTATTCATGAGACAGAGAGAGAGAGAGAGAGAGAGAGAGAGAGAGGCAGAGACACAGGCAGAGGGAGAAGCAGGCTCCATGCAGGGAGCCTGATGTGGGACTTGATCCTGGGTCTCCAGGATCACACTCCGGGCTGCAGGTGGCGCTAAACCGCTGCGCCACGGGGGCTGCCCTAGAAATTGTTTTTGAGTGAAGCTAGAGGACAAATGGTTTAGAAAAGATATTTTTGAGCTAAGAAAATGCCAGCTGGAGCTCCGAGCCCTGAGTCTTGGAGTAGAAGGGGAGGAAAAGAGAGTTGAAGAGTTCTGCTTAAGAGCACTTCAATGGAAGTCTTCAGAGAAGGGTTCCAGCTTCAGTGAAGGCAGGAAGGTAGAGTTCTGGGAGTCTGGTGTTTGTATACGCTAGTTAAGGGATCCAAAGGGAACAGTAAAGAAGGGTTCAGATGAGGCTTGAAGAAGTGATGGGAAAGTTTTTTTAACTGACCATCTCACAATTATTCTTTTCCCAGTTACTGTGCTCTGTATAGCTTGGGAAATTGTCATCCATTTTCTCATTTATGATCTTTTTTTCAACCTCTCTGCTTGGCAGAGTGAATTCTTTGATTGATATTTCCCCCTTTGCTCTGTGAATTAGGCACTGTTAACGACCTCCATCATGCTTTTTTCTCTCACCATTCAGATAGGGCCACCTGTGGTGCCCTGATTTCTCTCTTAGAACATTTTGCCTTGACCTTTACCACTGTTGGTCTGTAGAATTTTTACAATTTGATATTTGTCTTCAGTATTATGGAGACCTAAGTAGTTACCTCACAATATCTGGTAAATCCAAGACTAATTTGAAAAACTTTCAGCACTCATTTTAGGGTGCTACATATTACCCACCATTCCCTGAAGTCTACAAAGAGCATTTTAAGTTTTTAGGGCACAAATATCTCCAAGTTGTAACCAAGGTCACTTTGTCAGTCTTGCTTTCACTCTCAGGATAATCTCAGGATAATTGGTTATTATGGTGATAGGATTGGGGAAGTATAACTGTGGTAGGGAATAGAGAGTCAGGGCTGTTTTTGAGGATAGGGCTGAGGTAGAAGATCATTTTGAAATATTGTACTTGGAAAAGCATTCTGATATCTACAAGATTCTATGATCCAAACTAGTTTCTTTATTCTCTAAGCTATCATGGAACCTTAAGTGGCCACAAAGGTTTTATGTGAGTTGTGTGTGAGAGGAGAGGAAAATGTATGGTGAGGATCCTAGTGATGATAACAGACTTCATGATACATCCTTTTACTTCCACTCTGTGATATCTGCTATATTCTTGAATCCTGATTCTAGCCACTCTGGATAAATGTTTTGCCTAGGCTAGCTTGGTCTCTAATACCGTCCATTCTAGTATGGACTAACAAAGCAATAAAATACAGAAAATGATAGTTTTGTGGGGGAAATGAGGTTCTAAAACAACGGATGATCATCAAATATGAAGATTTGGCAGATTGGATTAGGTGCCTCTGTACATTAAGTACAGAGTGGGATTTGAATCAAAATATTATAACAGCTTTTATACTTGTCTGTCTCTCTGAACTATAAACTCTTTGAGGGCAAGGTAAATATATATCTTGTTAGCCATTTGCCTAGGATGTGGTAGATACTTAGTATTTAAAGCTAACTCAATGCATGAATCTAGTAACTTTCCTTAGACTGGTTAGGAAACTTCACAGATGTTAATAATGTAACTTACATTATGTGTAATGGTGATATCCTACTCCTTCACTAGCATATGTTTCTTAAGGAAAGAAGTTTCTCAGGAAATGTGGTACATGTTTCCTCACAGCTTTCATTTCATGATGTATGATGTCTGTTGGTTTACTGATAGCTTTTCAATCTCATGTGTTTTAAGAGCCATTATTTAGTAACTATGTTATGAGCAGTAATTAAATCCAACATATAACTTATCCCCATTTTTTGGTAGGTTAAGGTGGTCTGAAGTCTGTTTCTCTTTTTAAAGTTTAGTGTTCTTGGGTTTTTTTTTGTTACTGCGGTAGACAAAGTATATTGAAAAGTGTTGGAGAAGTTTACTTGATTCTTCTCTTTTCAAAATAATTCAGTGCAATTGTAGTGCTAGGTTTATTTTGAATAGAATTATCAGAATTTTACCAGTTGGTTCTTTGTTCTTATTCTTGATGTCTCTAAACACAAGTAAAATCATTTATGGTCTCTCAAAATCTCTCATGACTTATTCTGTAACAATTACTATTTCAACTGACAATCTTGTATGTTATTTTTCTTGAAGTGCTTTGGCTTGTTATTTCTTCCATTCATTTCTCAGGGTAGGACTTCTTTCTTCAGTCTCCCAAACACACACTTTTTAAAATATGGAATTTATTCTATATTTATTCAAAATATATTATAGCCTACTACTCTTGTGTTACAGCATATAATCTCGTCATTCCCCCCTAATAATTAAGAACCTCTACCAAAGTTTATATAAGATTACTGATTATTTATCATTTCAGCATTAAGTAATCTGTTCTGAGGTGTTCTTTAACCTTTGGGAAATTGACCAAATTTGTTCTTGGTTAATAATATCTTCTTTTTTGCTTCCCTGTTTTCAAGTCTTAATTAATTAGTTAATTCATTCATTCAATTTTATTTTGAGTATGGTTGACACAGTGTTAGAATAGTTTCTGGTGTACAACTTAGGATTTGAGAGTTTTATACCTTATGCTGTGCTCACCCCAAGTGTAGGTACCGTCTGTCTTGTTACATGCTTTTATAGCATCATTGACTGCATTTCTTTGCTCTTTTATTCATGTGACTTACTCATTCTCTACCTGGAACCCTATATCTTGAGCCTCACTTGGCTTTTAAAAAATAGGCAACTAACTTTTAGTTCCTATTGTCTAAGACTGCACTTAAAAGAAAATATTTAATTTCCCCCCACAACACTTTAAAAACTTTTGTTTTACTTAAGCCAATTTGATTTTACTTGGATTTGTTTTCTCTTTCTAAATAAAACAATAGTAAATCACTACAGATCTTGATCAGTTCTTTGCTTCTTTTATGCCATGTCTCTACAATTCTTCTTTCTTTTTTTTTTATCTTTACTATTACTTAAGATTCTCCTGGCCCCTGCTCTTTCTCCTTTTCTCGTAAACACTCCTCCTTTGGGGGAAGCTGTGAAATTTCGGAGAGGTGACCCTCAATCTCAACCCCCAGGGTTACAGCGTCTATTCACTAAAATTGCAGGCCTAAACTGATCAATACATGGGATGGCCAATCCATCTGGCCAAGTTAATTAAATCAGATTGGTTCAGTTCATGTGAGCCATGGTACTTTTGGTCTTTATTTTGAAGTGGGGAGGAGAGGTGTAGGGAAAGAAGAGACTTCTGTATTGCTTTCCTATAAGACATGGAACCGGTACAACCATTTTTCCTCCATGATACAAACTTACCTGATAATGTCAATAAACAGAAGAGGAGAAAGTTGAGGAGAGCTCAGAGAAATGGAGCAGGAGCAGGAAACTACTCATGAAGTTCACTATACTTTCAGATTTTATAATTATGTGAATTGTAAGCTAGTAATTCCTCTATTGTAATGTAATATTGGAATATACAATAGTATCTGTTACTTGCAATATGTCCTCATATATATAGGTTTAAAATAGATTTTCTGTATATAAAATAATGCCAGCATATGGTACAGAACTTAAAAATAAAGAAAATGCTTTTATTGTAATTTTTTTATTTTACAAAATTTCAATCATGACAGTTTCCTTTTTTAAAAACATTTTTGAGCATATATTCATGATGCTAAATATTTTAAGATATTTCTAATGAATTTAAAATGCTCTATTGGATATATAGGCCACAATGGTAGTTATCTATTGTTGGACATTTCTTAATTACAACTCAGTTTGATACTGTGAGCTGTTAAGCTCCATCTTCTTTGGCCAAGGTTATAGTAATGTCAATTTTTTAAAAAGATTTTATTTATTCATGAGAGGCACAGAAAGAGAGAGGCAGAGACATAGGCAGAGGGAGAAGCAGGCTCCATGCAGGCAACCTGATGTGGGAGTCGATCCTGGTACTCCAGGATCACGCCCTGAGCGGAAGGCAGATGCGCTTAACTGCTGAGCCACCCAGGCGTCCCAGTAATGTCAATTTTAAGTGACTCCCTACTTTTTTTTCCTTTTCTATGTACCTTTTTGTTGTTTGTTTTCCTGGAAAAATAGAATAAATTTTATATCACACTGACTTGTTCACATTAGTATTATTTTGTTAAGTGCGTTTCTTGGATCAATCCTTTTTTTAATGATGCTCCAGTAAGAAATGATTGTTTATTTGGGAAACAGTGTATAATCCTATAGGCTTATAGTAAACATTAATAAAATAAGGATTTTAAAGAATCCTACTGAATCCTACAATGTCAAATCTCTTTTGCTTTCTTTATATTTTCACCTAAGGTATTTGACAGCAGGGTGGAGATGGGTCTTTTACTGAAAATATTCCTTCACTGTGTTTTACTATAACCTCATTGTCTTAATTTGCAGTGAAGAAATCCACATTTACTATCAGGACCGTATTTTGAGTACTTTAAACTTTTAAGTGAACAATTATGGTTATATACTCACTCTGCTTTTACTATAATCATTTAAACATTTCTTCCTGGTGTTTAGTTTCTCAATAAATATCTTTCTTATTTTTTAACCACAGAACTTTTAATTTTTAGCAACTATTTTATGACCTAGTTAGTGGTAATTTTAAGGAAAGGAGTCAAACTAGTAGATCTCACTGATTATTCTTTCAGTGATTTCCAAACACATAGCTTCTCCCACTCCCACAGCTTTCATTATTCCTGGAATTGAAATGATTGCAAGACTATCAGAATCATTTATTGTAATATTATAAAATGACTGTCACAACTTACTCTCTTAGTAAGACCTGTTTCTGATGGTGAGTCATTTTATAAATGGGTCTTTGTTATGCCCTCTTTCTTTTCATGACTGCATACATTTTCTTTCCTGTATCTCATGTTCCTTTTATTTGCCTAAAATCCTTATTGGAGGAAAAAAAGTTTCTCACCAGTGAAAGAAATTCCATTTTTTCCCTACCCTCTACTTCGTATACTTCCATTTTCTTTTAGAAATAATAATTTCTTCTTTGTCAGGCCCTTACTTTAATCTTCTTATACTCAGCATATTCTTCTTATATGTTTTAAATCTATTTTAAACCTGCTTCACTTTCTCTATACTTAGTTCCCTTTCTTTCCTTCAGTCACTGCCTCAATTTATTTCAAAATACTATACAGCCTTTTTCCACTCATTTGTATTACTTTAGTTCTTACTCCTGTAAATATGTCAGATAAAAATATGTCTCATAAAATAACTTGGTAAATCTAGTCAAAGTATTGTCATCACCAAATTTGGTAAATTGTGGTAGGAAGAACACTAGACTTGGAGCCAGAGAAACTGGTTTCTTCTTCCTTTTCCAATGTAATCTTATCATGTGGCCTTACTTGTCATATGAAGAAAACTGTCATATAAAGAAAAACTATAATGCTGCCTTATATGACTTTTTTCAAAATGATGAGATTAAAAATAAATAAAATGAGAATACATTTGAAATTACCTTGAAATTTAAAAAGAATACTCAATATGAATTTAAGGTAGTTGTTATATTGGTCAGATATCATTAGAAAGATTGGATGGCTTTTAATCTGCTGTCTTTAAGTGAAGACACAGAGTCTGAGCTGGAATTACCTAAAGTGTGTGTGTGTGGGGGGGTGGCATTTCAGATGGGAAATGTGCAGTAAGGAGGTATAAAATAAGATTAATTTGGATTATTACAAGTGATTAGTATGGCTAGAGTGTAGGATGTCAGTGAGGGAGCATCAGGAAACAGGTTGGGAAATATGATGGATGTGCTTGACTGTTTCATTAAATGTTATGGTTGATGATTTGAAGATTGAAGTAGAGGAGTGACATGAAATTTATATTTCTAGAAGTTTATCTTGTTATTACTGTAGGTAACAGATGGGGGATGGGAGCTGAAGTTAGGGAGACTCTTGAGGAGGCTATTGGATTTAATGAAAGTCAGAACTGAGAACCTGAAGTAATGTGGATATAGAAAAGCAGATACAAAAGATGCTAGTGAGATGGAATCTATGGAACCTGCACTCTGATTAAATGTGGGTGGTAGAAAGGCATTTACTAAAAGTAACAAGTTTATAATCATTCTAGGGTTTCTGGCTTAGATGGGTTCCCCGCCATTCACTGAGATAGAGACTAGAATGAATTTAAGGGAAAGGGATAAATTTGATTTTTGGAGTATTAAATTTTACATATCTATGGCATATCCAAGTGCAAGTTCTTTGTTTTCAGTTGGATAAAAGAAGAGAGGATTTGGAACTTGTCTGTGTGGTAGTATACACACATATGATGAAATGATGCCCTGCATTTGGGTCAAATCACCTAGACACAGGGCCAGGTCTTTTTTTTAAACCATATTCTAAAAATCCACCCTTTGAGAAGTAATACATAGTTCCCTAGGAAAGGAGACACATGGCCCTTTGAGTCATGAGTCATATTCTTGGTCCTTGCAGTCAATCCGAAATCTGCGTCTTTTCTTCATAGTCTGTCATAAGGATCGCTTGGACATGTAATGTAAAGATATCGGCTCTTTAATTGTTCATATAACTTTAAGTAAAACTTCAAACACTTTTTATTACTCTAAAACAATACTATCTAATCTAAATACATTTTTAATCTAATAGCGTTACAGTAATAGCAGTCATTATTTTTGTTTTTCTAACTTAGAGTTTAAATTGGTTATCAGATGCATTCCATTAATTTATTCTCGTGTAGTCTATCTGCTGACATCATAAATTCAGCTTGTCTTAGTAATGTACCTGAAAAGTGTTTAATTGTAAAGCCAGTTATTTTAACTTATTTACTTAGCAGCTTTTTTGGGAACTTTAGTCTTTCTAGAAGAAATTATTGGTTCCTTCTGATTCCACTTCTTCTCTCCTCCTGGGTTATTTATTGGCCTTGATAAGTTATATGAGTACTTCTTTTAACTTCTCCTATATGGCATTGTATGGCATTGACATTGTGGCCTGGCTTCTTGATTTACTCTTCTTTCAAGTTTCTCTGACCCAATTGCCCACTTTTCTCTTGTTCTTTCTGTCACTGGCAGTTTCATAACTAAGTTGCCTCCTTGCCATCAAGGAGGTTAGGTGGAGTGTGAACATAGGACTACAGGGACAGAATGAGTGCTTGCAGAACTGCAAGGCCACAGTGATGGATGGATATGACTCCTGTAGTTGCTCCCACAGACACTACTGTTGAGTAGCAATTGTCCTTCATATATGGCTTCTTCAAAATTCAAGGACTGTCAGCTGCTTATAATTTGTAGGCATACTCAAACATTTTTATGACTGCACCTAAATGTGAAGGAGGAGAAAGATACTGAATTGATTCCTACATACCTTTAAAAGGAGTGTAGTTAAAATGTCAATAGTAGTCTGGCTAAAGATAATAAAAAGTCTCCCTGGGTTTGTTTTGTTTTGTTTTGTTTTGTTTTGTTTGTTTGTTTGTTGTTTTTAAGACTCCTGATCACAGTGTGTGATTTGTTTACAAGTAGCCAGTCATTTAGATTGCAAATACTAACCGCTGACTACTTCTTAAAGTTCTTTTAAAATTATTTCAAGAGTACTCAGAGATATCTGAGAATATCTTTTAGTTCACAGATAAATATACATTTTGAGATGCAGTAGAATGCCAGTGCAGGAAGTATGTATGAAATGAAGGCTGCAACTTTATAATTATTTATTGTACAGAGGCATTTTAGTGATATGCAGTATTTGGTTATGTTTTTATGCCAAGGAAAGAAGATAATTCCCAGCTGTTTAATTTGTATTTGAAACTTACTCAGGAATCCACATGCTAGGAGGTTAATAGAATTACTGTTAGATTTTTCTAAATTGTAAATCAGATTTATATGAAAAAAATGGATAATGTTTTTCCCTTTTAATTTCTCTGACAGTAGCATTAAAAAAGTACCATTCCAAATCTTTATCTTATTACAACTATTTTCCCAATTCCTTGGATTGTAACCTGTGGCAGTTCTCATAAGAATGTAAGGGGGTTTTGTTCTCTTTTTCCTCCGTTGCCCCTGGTAGTTGAGCTTTGATGTTAAGTCATTCTTTCAGTTATGGTTAAAATGAGACATGCATGGGTGATTTTCACTTAACTGCTCGCCTCCACACACACACACAAATGCCTCAGCGTCACATCTAATCGTGATTCATGCCTTATGCCAGACTCTTGCTGTCATCCTAGCATCAGCAGATGGTGGGACAGGACCCCTGGGGCAGTGTGCCCCAGCATTCTGGGGTTGAACATCTTCTGGTAGCAATGGTCAGAAAAGCAAGGGTTTTTATATGGCAATTGAGTTCAGTTATTTTTTGTTTCTTCCAGGGGTAGGGGGATCAATTAATGGAAATTTGGTGTCCAGTTTTCAGGTAGTACCTTAAAAACTTATTTTTTAGCCAAGAAACGAAAGCAAATGTCACATTGCATTTTATAAATATGCTTGCCAAAAGGACAGCTCCTGTGTTTAAGTGCCACCATGGGTAGTTTATGTTTGTAATAATCTGAACTATAAGAAACATAGTAAAAAGCTACACACAGAAGGGGAGGTTTCCTCTATTCATGGGTAAGTAAGTTTTCTGTTCTTAAAAAGAAAAATACACACACACATACATACACACACACCAGTGGATGCCAGGTAACACACATGTTGATTTGTTAGTGTCAAAAAATCTGAAGTTGCTATTTATGTTCTGTGATTAGGATGATAGTAACTTTAGACAAGTTTACTTCATCTTTCTGGGCTCTGTTTCTTCACCTAATAAATAAGGCTGTTATAAAGAATCTTGAAAATATCTTTTTTATTATACTACATAAATATAAGAAACTAAAATAGTATTAGCTGTATGAAAATGTACTAGGCTTATGATAGTAGCAGGAAGTGCATGGGTGGAGTTTCAACATTGGATAATCTTGGTTGTTTGATCTGTAGTACTAATGTCACAGGTGAGCACCCACATATAACCAGTTGCAAATAACCTTTTTTTAAGGTAATAAATCAATGGAAGTATATTTTTCCATATAATTTTCTATTTCTTCAATTTTCTATTTCTTCATTATTATTTTCTATTTCCATATAATTTTCTATTTCTTCCATAATTTTCTATTTCTTCAAATTTTCTAATCTTTCTATTTCTCATATTTCTATTTCTATTTCTTCTTCCATATAATCTTCTATTTCTTCTTTCTATTTCTTTTCTATTTCTATTTCTTTCTGTTTACTATTTCTTCATAGTTCTAGCTTCTCCTGATGATGTTAAAAGAATATTAAGGTTCTTTAGCTCAGAATCCTGCATAGTCAACGGTGCATCGAACAGTGGTTTTTAATTTTTTTGACCAGATATATAATTAGAGATGAATTTTACATAGAGTAGTACATGGGCATACACATAGTTCAAACTAAAGTTGCTTTGTTTTACCTTACTGTGGGCAAATTTTTTTCCTACTCTTTTATTGTAGCAGATGTTAATTCTGTTTCTCTCTTTAACAAATTACTGGTTCTTGTTCACCAAGCCAGAATTCCTAATGGACTGGGACCCACAATTTGAAGAACACTATACTAAGTAATCAGCACTTACTATAAAGAGTCTAGGGGATAGACTCTCAAATTATTAAAAATGATTTTCCTAATTCTCTCTTGATCACATCAGCTCCCATTTACTTAACAAGCAGTCTGCAGAGTTCCCTCTTGTTTTTATGTATATCCAAAGGATGTAAAGGATACAAAGGACTGAATTTAAATTGGATTTAAGTTTTACTGAGCTTTATAACTCTATCTTTAAACACATGCCATTCCTCTTCATTGTTCAGAATCAAATAGTAATTTTAAATTTTATTTCCTTGAGTTTTTCTTTACTTCCATCATCATTCCCGTGTTTTATTGTCTTTTATTAGGTCATGCTTTCAATAGCAGGTACATGAGTGGCTTGATTTCATAGAAAGTATATTTGTATTTTAACAAAGAAGAGAAGAAAAGAAGTAGGGGACTTTTAAATTTCTATATCAACAAATAGAATTCTGAATACTATGGCCTCATTGCTGTTTACTATTTCTCTTCTTCATTAGTGGTTATTTGGATGAGTTCTATGAAAAACACAGTAGTTATTAGAACTTTATAGTCTCCTCTGTATGATCCCATATAAAATGACATTAGGTGGGTTTTTTGTTCATTTAATTGCTATTAAAAATTGCTATAGCTGGATGCCTAGGTGGCTCAGTGGTTGAGTGTCTGCCTTCAGCTCAGGGTGTGATCCTGGGACCCTGGGATCATGTCCCTCATCAGGATACCTGAAGGGAGCCTGCCTCTCCCTCTGCCTATTTTTCTGCCCCTTTCTGTGTGTCTCTCATGGATAAATAAATAAAATCTTTTTAAAAATTGCTATAGCATGTAGGAAACCATAGAAATCATATATATAATGATATGCCATTAAGAATTCAGAAGGGAAGTAGAACAAAAGCATTCCTAGTCTGAATAGACTAAGCTGGAACTAACATTAAAACATAAATATGGTGTGCAAATGGTATATTCAGAAATGATTTCTTTATAATTTGACTTTAGATTGACAAAACATTGTATTATAAAGTGGTTTGTGCAAATAAAACCTCAAGATAAAAGCTGCTTGTTGAATTGATGATTATAAATATATTTATATAAATGTATATATTTGAATGTATATTGAACTAATTTCTGTTATGGATAGTGCAAATTCTTGAAAACTTTATTGTAGATTAAGTTGTCAGTATTAGTGTTGAAGATTTTTGCTAAAGTTCTTTGTGTGTGTCTCTTTCAGATATGGAAACGAGTGAAAAAATCCAAGGAAGTGGAATACTTCAGCTGTTTGCAAGTCTGTTGATTCCACAGTCTTCCTGCACAGCCAAAGTAGCTAACATCATAGCAGAAGTAGCCAAAAATGGTGAGGTTTTCCTCAAGAGCTTTTCTGCTGGGAACATCTTCAGTTTTACACCTCACTTGTCAGTATGTTTTATTAATTTATGTTTTAATTTTGTAGATTAGACATTGTCCATTTCTTTCTATTTCTTTTTCACTTTTTTTCCCATATAATTGTTTAAAATGACTATAGTTATAGTCATTCTGTTCATACATTTCCATTCCTTCGAAGTAGAATTAAAGGAAAGTGTTGCTAGTTCCTGCCACACATGTGTCATGTATTACTTTGTTAAGAGGATTCTTGAGCTCACCATAGAGTCATTCATCTTCATTGTCACAGGAGAGCTCACCTTTTGCAGTGTGTATGTTGATTTGTATTATACCCAGGTAAACTCTCTCTCTCTCTCTCTCTGTCTGTCTTTTTTTTTTTTTTTTTTTTTTGGTCTGGCCTCTTCTACTAACATTGGTACTTGACTGCAGCAATGCAGCTGGAATATATGTTCTGTTTTCTGCACCTACCTACGTGGGACATGTTTATTTCTTAAATCTCCATGTAAGAATACTATGGAAAAACAAAAATATCAGCAAAGCTTAGATTATATAATAGCTAATCCATCCTATTAGAGATGGTTTCTATCCAGGGAGAGATTCTTTGGAAGAGTTGTATTTTAGCAGAAGTATTTGCACATGATTTTAATTTAGTTTGAGAAAGCCACTGACTTCTTAAAGCAGTTTTTAAGCAGAAGGAAAAGCCATACTTAATGTAATATCTTTAATGTGCTTCAATTTTCAAAGTTTGATACTAGTTTTAGGACTTTTAGTAATTTACATATTTTATACTTTAAAGAAGAAAAAGTTAAAAAAATTCTGGCTTCATTTGTGTAATCAGTATGGTAGATGGCATTGTAAAGTAACAGTATGTGGTGTTTTTGATCCAGTAAAACAACTTGCTCATGTGTGTTACCAAAAAAAAAAATTGAAGTGAAAATTTTTTCATTTGTTTAGAGGTTCTCAAAATGTCTTTCAAATTCCAATGAAGTTCTGTATCGGTAAATTTTTTTTGGTCCCTAGATGTCTAAGCTACTGTAATTATAGTCACTATGCTGTGCTTGGATTAAGTTGGTCATAACTGTTGAGATTCTTAGTGGTTTGGGAATATTTCGTGTACTTCAAGAAGATTTGAGCTGCTCTGAATAGACAGTGGTGATTACCTTGAGATGACAAAGAACTCGTGAAGCAGGTCTAGTTTGAGAATGGAACACCTCAAGATGGTGTTTATTAACCTAGACCAACAGCTATCTGAATCTTCTTAGATGCAATATAACTTGAGTTTTAAGATCAGATGATTCATTTTTAACTTCATGAGAATTACAATGTAGATTTCCAGAAATCTATTTTTTCTTTTAAGCCTTTTCTCTTAAGAATGAGTCTATATACTAACTATAACATAGATTCAGAAATTTCAAATAGTAAATTTTTGTGAAATGAATTGCCATCCCTCTCTGATCTTACTTAGTAATACCAGTCTTATAATACTTTGTCATAATTTCATGATAATTCTCCTGCTTTAATTTGCTGCCAGTTATACTCTAATAGATGACAGCTATGTTCTAAAGACATAATAGAATTTTTAGAATTTATACTTCTAATAAGAGGCTTGTTACAGGGATATCACTAACCTCTACTGATTAAAATAAATGGAATACATTTAAATAGTTATTTCTTGCTTAATCACCACATTGTTTTTGTAAGTGATTGGCTGAGAAAGTGAATTAGAATCTTCTTTTAAAAACATCTTCAGAAATGCAACATGACCCAACAAAGTGGTGTTAGAAGCTCAACCTCAGTCATTTTGTAAGAATTAGTTAGTTACTAGTATTATCTTTTTTAACAAAAGACAATCCTAAGTATAAATGAAAAATGTCTATTCAGCAAACTACATATAAAATTCACTGGTTCTTATGTATTCATGTCCCATAGTTGTCATCATTTTTCTAAAGAAAAACATAAAAAGCTAAGAGTTAATAATTATAGGGAGGTTATTAGAGAAAATTCAAACTCTGAATATACATTCAGATGTATGTAGTCTAACATTAAGATAGACTCTAACAGTGGTTTTATTTGGCTTATAGAGTTAAAAAAAAGTTTTTTTTTTTTTAAAGATTTTATTTATTCATGAGAGAGAGAGAGAGAGAGAGAGAGAGAGGCAGAGACACAGACAGAAGGAGAAGCAGGCTCCATGTAGGGAGCTCAACGTGGGACTGGATCCAGGGTCTCCAGGATCACACCCTGGGCAGCCCAAGTTAAAAAAAAAGTTCTAATAGATCTGGTTCCTGTAGGCAGCTGCAAATGGGGAAAGTGTGTATATGTAAGGGTTTTAATGTTTGATAAGTCAATACATAAAAAGTGGATTTTATAAAAGGAAAAGTTTATTTTATGGTTTTTATCACAGTGCTGTACTTCATGATGATGCTGAATGAGTATGTAATTCAAGTAAGTTTGGGAAGTAAAAGCAAAAAAGGGAATACTGGATTTAGAAAGAAATAGAAATATTCTATTAAGCATTTATTGTTTCATGATAATCAAAGGAAAAAAATACTCCAGTAGAAATTAGCTTTATGTTAATAAATTGGGGTTAATATTGAGATAGAGTAATGCCTAGTCCTTATACCTCAACATTGAAATCCACTCATTATACAAAGAACAAAATTAATTTTATCTTCTATTGACACACATAGAAGTATACAAATACTTAGTGGTTTCTGCCTTCTATTGCATATTGGCTTCTACTGACTTTGGTTTTTTTCACTCACTGTCATTTTGTACGCATCATATTTTCAGCCTTCCCCTGATAGTTCTTCCCTCACTCCCCAGGAACTTTTCAATTCTCTGGAGTTCAAATTACCAAGAGAGGATCTGATTTTTTTTTTTTTTTTTTTTTTTTTTTTTTTAGTTCATTGCTATTGTCCTGTTTAGCAGATTTCTTGAACTAGAACATCTGATAGACTGTTGGCGAGCCTGTATATAGTCTGTCCTCAAGTCACAGTCCAACCAGCTATGATTAGGTAACAGGCTAATGTAGTATAAACTAGGGGTGTGTGCAGTGGGAACTCCTTTGGACAAGGATGACTGTCACAGCCATTCATTCTATAGCCTCTGAAATACTATATATATATAAAAAAATACTATATATATATTTTACTGTATTTTACTGTAATACTATATATATATAGTATTTTAAACATATTCCTTATAAATTCTTGGTGTATTTTTACATATATCCATCTAAAGTATGTAACTCATGTCTTTAAAACTAGTTAAAGAGGGCTGTACTCCTCAGCTAAAAAGTAAATTGGCTGAAAGGCAGAAGATTTTAAAGATTTTATTTATTTATTTATGGCAGACACAGAGAGAGGGGGCAGAGACATAGACAGAGGGGGGAGAAGCAGGATCCCTCCTGGGAGCCACGTGCAGGACTCAATCCCAGGACCCAGGGATCACAACCTGAGCCGAAGGCAGATGCTTAACCACTGAGCCACCCAGGCATCCCAGGCAGAAGGTTTTAGAAGGGAGTTTACTTTAGTTTTTGACAGAGACTGTCAACAAAGAAAAATATAACCTCATTCATTTTGTGTACTTAACTACATTAAGTATTTTATAGAGTTATAATGGTACTTTGGAACAGAATGTTCTCTTTAAATGGTAAGCCTTCTTAAACATTTTAATAGTAGGTATTTATTTTATTAAGGGACATGATTATGTAAATTGTGAATATTTAGATTGTTAATTACGTATGTCTCTTATTTTCAGAATTTATGCGTATTCCATGTGTGGATGCTGGATTGATTTCACCATTGGTGCAGCTGCTAAATAGCAAAGACCAGGAAGTGCTACTTCAAACGGGCAGGGCTCTAGGAAACATATGTTACGATAGCCGTAAGTGTTGAAATATCAATGATACACTTAAAAACTTTTGTTTAAGAATTATGGTTTTGAGGCTAATTTCACTTTTAGTGTTAGCACTGTCGTTTCTAGGCTAAGACACTAACATGGGCCAATATTACTTAGCTCTGCTTCTTTAGCAGAACCATTGGAAATTTGGGCCATAGCATTCTTAACCAAGAAATTAAGGAAATTAATTCTTTTCCTCTGCTTTCACAAATAATACTTTCAGAGGAAAGTAAGTCAATTTCTAAGAAATCGGGGCTTTTAGTTTTAGAAAAAAAAATGTATTATCTTTTAGTTAGGTTTTAGTGAAGTTCTGTCTCTGAATGAGAATGCTTATGAACATAGTTTTTTAAAGTGTCTAAGTCTGTCCAAATAAATTTTTAATTACTTGCAATTCAATAAAACCATTCATAAAACCCATCATCTTCTCAAAAGCTAGATTGGTCTACTGCATTTGCATTGACTCCATTTCTATTTGTCATAATGTCACACTGTCATCCTCACCACTTTCTATAATACACTGCTCTGCCAGGTAGAGAGAAAGCAAGAACTTGGGTATAAATATATTACAAAAATTTTACATTTTCTACTTCTCCTCTCCACATTTATATAAATAAAATACAGAAAAATCTTGAGTATATTCAGTATAATTAGACTTATCCTGGATTTTCCTTAGATTTATATTTTCTGAGCCAAAAACACATATTTTAACATTTACCTTTAAAGTCTCCTAGGAATTTAGTTCTACTTATATAACTAGGATAATTTTTACTGTTTATTTTCCCCATTGATTTCATACACAAAAGACATAGCCCTTTTATAATAGGCAGTGCTTCAAAAAGTGATTTGTGCATTTAAGCCAAATAGAAAATAAGGTCATGAACATACTTATTTATAATATGAAAGAAAGAAGTAGAAAAAAAGACTGAAAAAAAAAGAAGAGAAAAAGACTGAAAACTACAACTTTCAGTTATAATCTGTAGCATTAATGGTAAGGCTAGCCTCATTTATTCTCCTTTCCTTACTTTTTCTGGAACATTATATATTATGTCTGAGGATGTGGATGTCTTAATATGAATTTTAGTATATAGTTTCTAGTCCCTAATACTGATTATAAATTTATTTACTGTTCTTTCATTCCAATGCCTTTTATCCTAGGATATTAGCTTTATTTATAAAATTCTGGTACTTTATGTTTATAATTTTACATTTTTATATTTAGGAAATTTTTTAAACATCATAGCTTATTATCATATTATATTAGCTTTCAAGGGTGAATTATTTTAATCATAATTTTATATGATTAATTTTAACAATATATACTAAAAAAAAAAATCTCTGCAGAGTGATAAAGATTGATGGCCTGTATTTGGGGAGCATTGATCATTGCTATTTTTATTCTTATCCTTCTGTGTATATTACTAGAATTTAAGTCTACCACGAATATTCTTTAATCTTTGTTCTGTTTAGTTATTCTTAAATTATGCATTGTTTAACCATAGGAAATACCTGTTTTGAGTACTTTTGTCCTGGCGTTTCCCTTAGTTTTGGCACAATAGAAGAAACACAGTGATCTCTTGTCTCATATTGCTGTGATTTTTATGGGCACAGAATAATTTTATTTCTGGTGTACTCTGAGGACCTTGAAGTTAGGGTAATAAGTGTGTAGTTAATAAGATTATTTTGATGAAACTGAAGTCCATTATCATAGTGTTTATTGCATCTATTTGCTCCATTCTTATGAGGTATACAGTGTAAAGTCTGCGGATGTGCTTTAGGCTATGAAGGTAATTTTTTTTGTCTCATTTATTTATAAACATATATAACCACTTCATTTTCATTTAATTCAATTTAAATTATAGTTAAGTGGGAAATTAAGCATGGAAAACACAGGCTATTTTTTATTATTGTAAAACTTATTTAAGGAAAATGAAGTTAGTAGTCTTAAGAACCAATACATATAAGGAGTGATTTATTACTGTAAGTCATGTAGTAAAATGTGTTCATTGTGCCATGCTGTCTTGTGCATATAATTTCCATAAGGCTGTATGCTTTCTTATCCTTTTATTTGAAATTAAATCTCTGTGAACTTATTAGTGATTTTTTCAGACTAATTTTAAGAAAAGTACAGCACTTTTATTTGATTTATAAGAATGATATTTTATATCTGTAAATATGATGCTATGTGGTTGATTTGTAAATTTACTTGAAATGCATTTCTCATTTTATTTTATGACAATTGGGAGTTTGAATGAACCCAGAAATTAGATTTCTCTTTTTAAAATTATTCAATAGCTTCTATTTTAATTAATTAACCTTCTTCCTTCTCAAGAATGTAATGGTTCATTTTTAAAAGGAAGATTGAAAACTACACATGACAGCTTTATAAATACAAGGAATCTTTTTCTTATAAATAACATATGTTTTAAATTTACATTTGTGTTTTACCAAACTTACCTATTAGACTAACTACTTACATTTTATAGATGAACTCCAAATTGATAGTTTTTTAATTCAGTATTATTCAGAATGATACTAAGCATACAATAGATAGGAAAACCATGTATGCAAAAAGCATAAAAGGCATTCACTATTAGAAATAAAAATTTGAGAAATATATGTATATTTTATGGATTGGTATTTTAACCCTTAAAAAGCAAAGCAGTTGCTAGCATATTTCAGTTAAGACAGTTTATTTGAAAGGAGGAGAGTTCCAAGTGTAAAAGGAATTACACTTGCCATAAAATCTATGGAAGTCTTTTGAAAAAAGTAGGTCAGATTTCAGTTTTACCAGCTTTTACAGTACCCATTTTAGGAATTCTTCCCAATGGAAGGAAACTCTTACATAACATCAGGTAGCAGGCTGATACAACTGCTAAATGGGACAGAAAGGGGCCTTGTTGCTTAGGAACTTTTTGAATTCTAGTCTCTCTCTTACATATAGAGATGAAAGAATCACTGAGTAAGAACCTTTTTCATTTAAAAAGCTTGGTCTTTTTTCTTTTCTTCCAAAGAGCCACCAAAGGTACTTCAGTTATGGATTTCTCTTTCGAAGTATCCAAACAGACTTCTGATATGAGCAACATTTTAAAAGCTCTTTTGCTTTGAACTTCACCAAATAACCCTTTTGATAAGAAGTTTGACATCCTTTAAATCAAAGATCAGAGAAAAATTGTTTTCAGTTTAGAAAGGAATCAGCCTAGCTGTGATGGGATACATTGGGGAATGTAATTTTAAATAAAGGGAAATACTATTAAATTTCAGAATTGCATACCTTCACCCTGTTTCATTCTATGTTTCTCTCAAAGGTGAGATTAAAAAGAATGAGTTCTTTTTTTCCTCCTTATCTGCCCATCTCTGTAGTATTCCCTTCTTTCAGTGATTAGTTTTGTTTATATAGCTGTGTACATTTTAAATTGCTGATGTAGTTAAATGGTCTTTGGTATTAAAGAGTTTCATGTTAAATTCTGATGCTGTATTTATAAATTTTAAGAATAAGTTGATGATTGGAGACTGAGTTCTCTGTTTGCGGATGTTACTACTTGAGTTCAGGAAATAATTGATATTAGATATATTTGTTCAAAGTTATTTAGTAGGGACTAGAAGAAAATAATTAGACAAAATTAAATATTTGTGCCCTTTTATATGCCAGAAAAGATTAATACACAATACAAATTAATACCTATTAAAATTAAACAAAATGTCTCTTTACAGAAATAAAGTTAATGCTTATTATGTAATTAGTACTATTACTGGAAAGATACACACTTAGCGAACTTACATAATATGCCATCTTACATGATATAAAAGAAAGTTGGATTCATGCTCACTGATGAATAAATAAATATTCAAAATGAGGTGATAATCAGGCTTGCCAAAGACAGTATTTATGAAGTGAAATATTGTTTATTTATTGTTTATTATTATTGTAAGTGTAACTGGAAAAGATACCAAATATATGCACAGATCTATATTATATATATTAGTGATTATAATATACTACCCTATTTTATATAAAAAATGATTCATTGTTCTGGTTGCAAATGCTAAAATATACTTAGCAATAATCTGTAATATTTTGTAATATAGGTAGGCTAGATAAGTGTGTATTAATATAATGCAGAATGCCTTGAAATTGCCTAAGTAAGCAAAGTATATTTGCAGCAGTTATATTTAACAGGCAGCTGTTTATATCTGGCATTTAAAATAACTGTTTATTTCAATGGTATAAATTAGGTTAGTATTTAATTATGTTATTAAAGGGTTTTGCAGGTTCATATATTTACCCCACTTTTTTTTCAGTATTCAGTTTTAGGGTAAAATAGAATTACCAACCAATAAGTATAAAAATCAGATTCTTCAACTTTTAACAGTTAATCCTTGTATATAAATGGGTTTATTGTCAAAGTATACCACGTATATAAGAGTAAAAAACTATATGCTACTGTTACTGTTAGAGATAGTAATTATGACTATTACCAGATCAAAACACTTCATTAGGGGATCCCTGTGTGGCTCACTGGATTGGCACCTGCCTTTGGCCCAGAGCGTGATCCTGGGGTCCCAGGATCGAGTCCCTCGTTGGGCTCCGGGCATGGAGCCTGCTTCTCCCTCTGCCTGTGTCTCTGCCTCTCTCTCTCTCTCTCTTATAAATAAATAATAAATAAATCTTTAAAAAGAATAAAACACTTCATTATAAAGATATCCTGAATATACAGTTATAAATAGATGTTGTTTTGTAATAATATTATAAGCTCTAAAAAAATTTCATGCTATTAAAGACATCTCTACTAATATGCACAAAGGAACACAACTTGTTGACAAAGTACACACTAAATATGTGAATTATATTCAGAATTTAAAAAATAATGATAGGAGAGTAATTGGAGTCATTTTTAGAGATTAAGCAAATAGTGCATTGCCTATAAGAGGAATATAGTTTATTTTAAAGTTAATGTAATTATAAATAAATGAGATTTTACTATGCCCCCTGGAAGGCAAATACTGCCAATTGATGGGATTTCCAGTTCTGCCATTTACTAAGTTGTCATTTAACTTTGTTGAATTTTAGTTTTCTCATTGGTAAAGTGGATTCATTGTGTGGATTAAATCAGGTTTATATATAGGTGTATTATATGAACTATGAACTGCTATACAAAGGAAATATGTAGGATTTATATATGATCATTTGTCTTCATTTGGGCTCTATAACAAAATACCATACACTGGGTGGCTTAACCAACCAACCAACATTTGTTTTTCATAGTTCTGGAAACGGAGAAATCCAACCAAGATCAAGGTGCCAGTAGATTTAGTATCCAGTGAGGACACTCTTCCTGGTTTGCACACAGCTTTCTTCTCATTATATCCTCACATGGCAGAGAAGGAAGAAAGAGAAGAAGCAAATTCTCCTGTCTCATATAAAGGCACAAATCCCATTATGATGGTTCTACCTCTATGACCTAGTTACTTCCTACTATCATCAATCACATCAGGGGTTAGGGTATAAACAAATGAAGGAGGGACACAAACATTCAGTCCATACATTATTTCTAAAAGTGTGCTGTGATATGGTACATATACTAGTAGTATACACAAGATATTTAAAATAAGGATTTAAAGACCAGAAACCTTATAAAGACAGGCAAAGTTAAATCTACTAAGAATCAAGGATAATATATTTACTGTAACTGGCACTAATTTAATTTTAGCTTCTTGGCAGCCAGGGTGAAAAGACTTGTTATTCAAGCATTACTTGTTATGATAAGTAATTTTTATTTTATGTTAAGGATAAATACTCTCTTCAATCAAACAAAAACTGTTGATAAATACTAAAAGAGATTTATCATTAGGATATCATTAGTTCCCTAGATGATTGTGTACATATCCCTCTTAAAATATGCAAAGGATACTGGCTGATATTAGTGACAGCATCTTCAATAATGCCTGTATAAAAATAGCCCAAATATTTTCCATATGATTGTTTCTTGTACCAAATCTTCAACACAATCCAAGAAATAATACTGAGCACTTTAAGTTTTAATTGGGCAATGTAGCCCAAAAGTATTGTTTTTTAGTAAACTTCAAGCATACAATTTAAAAATTTGAAGAAGCTTTGACTTGAATGTATTTTCTAGTTAATTTTAAACCAAAATACAGTTCTACTTTGTATTCATCTGCTCAATTTCTGTGTTATATAATAATATATATAAGTTTTATTTTCTAAGATCAAAAAATACGCTTATCTTTTATTTCGAAGCCTCTAATCAATTTTATAAAAATATGATTTGCATGAAAGTGAATATTTTAAAATACCATCTATTGATGGTGGTTACAGGAATTTATACATGTGATAAAATTGGTTGGAACCTTACATGCCCATACAAATACACAGGTGCATATGAAAACTGATGAAATCTGAACAAGGTCTGTAGGTTGTATCAGTGTCAGTTTCCTGGTTGAGATATTATATTAGAGTTATGTAAATGAGATCATTAGAATGAGATGGCTGGAGAGAACCTCTAATTATTTCAAAATTAAAAGTTTAGAAAACCCCATGTATCCAGGAGGCATATATGCCCTCTCTTCTGTGGAGAATGACCTTGTTTCTTTCAACTCTACTTGAGGGATGGGGGGAAATATATATGTCATAAATATATGTGTATATATATATATATATATATATATATATATATATATACACTTAACGTACATAAACACATACATATAAAATTTTAAAATATGACCTTGGCAATAATTTTTTTAACTGCATATATACAATTAAAATGGAGGATACAATTACCTCTATTTTTTTTCTCCCTTCAAATTTGACTTTCAGGAAAAAAAAAACAACAAAAAATTGACAATCCCAAAATAAGATTTAGGGAGAGGTAATTTACACTTTCAGGGCTTTGATTAGAACTGGTAATCAACAAGTAATAACTTTACTAGCTTCTGCCACTGTGCAACCTATAGTGGTAGGTTAGACATTAGCATTCCTAGTCTCATGAGAATTTCTGTGTTGGGCCACAAGCCTCTACTTCAGGTGAGATTCCTGATTAATTCAGGATCAGCCTTTAAGTAGTTTATAATTTACCCTTATTCTAGAAAACTAATGCAAATAATGAGAAGGGGAAAAGGCTTTTGCTGATACTCACTTCTCATTGTCCAAGTGTGTCTCTAATATTTAAGGAAATTATAGTGTATCAAGGTAAGGAAGCATGTGTATCAATGTTAAAAAAAACAAGGCACTGTGTAACAAATGCTGTAGGAGGTTACATAATATAGGTCTAGAAGGGAACTCATTTGTGTTTGAGCTCTTCCAGTGGTATCCATGAAGAAGAAAGGATTTAATCTGCACAGGATGTGGACCTGTGGAGAGAGGGTAAAAGGGTTTTTCGGAAGCACAGAAAAGCATTTTAAAAGGTAGATAACATAATGAAGAGCTGTATCTGGAACCCACATTGAGGAAGGGCTTGTATAATGGGGAGCCATTGAAGGTATTTCAACAAGAGAATGAAATGCTCACATTGATACCATAGACAAAGTTATTTTGAAAGAGGTGTATATTATAAGACAGGCAGTCATTCTTAACACGAAGTGTGCATCTGAAACACTTAGGAACCTTTTTCAAAATACATTTTCTTAGCCATACACTAGAACCAATAAATCAGCATCTAGCCATATGCTAGAACTGATAAATCAACCTATCGGATACATATTCTGCAAAAGCTCCCTAAATGATTCTGATGCACATTCCTACTTAAAAAATATTGGGCAGTGGACTAGATGAAGAATAACTACTGAGCAGGCTATTTTTTTCTTTTTAAGCTTGTGGAACAAATGAAAGAGAGAACAGGAAGAAAGAGGGTGTGTGTGGAACCCAAGAAGATATCAGATAAGAAGAAAGAAGGAGTCTCTGACTCTAGAATTTGAATCAGGATAACACCAACAATAGAAATAGTGAGACCCCATCTGGTGGCTGTGTTTGGAGGTGTGTTGAACTTGAAGTGCTGTTGTCACATTCAGGTGACAGAACTTTGAGATTCATCCACTTACAAGTGATTGAGTGACCCAGTGATCATTGACCCATGACAGTAGAAGAAACTGTTTAAAGGAAAACAGCCACATTTAGGGTGTAGGAGAAATAGGGGAGCTTGTGAAGAAGAATTGAAAGATTTGAGGAAAATAAGTTTATTGCTATGGATTCCAAAAAGTTGGGTGGTAAAGTGTCAAGTACTGCCAGGAAAAAAATACTGAGTTTTGATGATTGGATAAAGAGAGATACATGTTTTAAAACATCTTTGAGTTTTCTGGAGAGAGGAGTCAAATTTCAAGGTCTGTGGTAAGTAATGAAATGAAGGGAGAGTATTTCTAAAAGTTTAATGAGAAAGGAAGATATGAGGAGTTTGAAGGAAGGGCAGTACTGTTAGAGTGATATAGGGTAGTGGAGACGAGAACATATTTATTAGGCTAGGACCCTGTGGACGAGGACAGAGTAAATTTCTTAGAATAACTGATGAAGAAAGATCACTGATGAAAAAAGAGCACAGATGAAAAAAGAAATGAAACCATGAACCCAAGTAAATGGAGTTGGTATTAGAACAGAAAAGGACATTTCTACCATAACGAAAGCTGTCAGAAGATAAGTGAAGGTATAAAAAAATGTGAAGATGGTATTTAAAAATCTTAAGATAGTAAAGAGGACAATCAGAAGTGTGTTTCTAGCATGGCCTCCCATTTTCCCAGTAAAACAGAAGTCAAACCCATCTGTTAATAAAAGTGGCAAGGTAATAGTAGAAAACTTGTGGTGTGGGGGGGAAGGTTCAGAATTCAGGTTATGGGGTATGTTATCAATAGTCATGAGGGTAGAGTTGTTTAAATAATCAAATGATAGTAGAGGTTTACTGTGATTAGAGACTCAATTTTTGCATCTGTTTATTAATGTGAATTGTGCACTTAAAATGTATGTAGGCTAAGGAGTTATTTTGTACTTTTATGTGTGGACAGGAAAGAACCACAAAAATAACTTGAAATTGGAATTTTGGCTTCGTAGAAGCAGAGACTTTGGATCTGAGTAGGAAGAGAAGTGAGGCAGAAAAGAGGAAGCCATTATAGTAGGCCAGGTGTGATGTGTAAATACTGACTGTAAGAGAATGAAATTAAAATGTGAAGATTAGATTGTTTATCATCAGTTTGTTTGGTCCTTGTAAAGTACTGCACTAGGCTTAAGAAATAGTTACTTAAGTAACCCCTTCAGGTAGTTTACACTTTGAGGAATTATGACCTTTCCATTATTATATTTGTCACATTCAAATCCCTCTTGTTTACTAAAATAGTATTTAAAAATCTGAGGTTTTTACCTTAATAAAAATTGTAGTGCAAAGAGCACATTACTTAGCTACTTTTTCCCAATACTTCATTAGTTTCCAACTACTGTGTTATAAAAAAATGATTGTCTCATTAAAAAGAGATGGAATAAGGATCCCTGGGTGGCGCAGCGGTTTGGCGCCTGCCTTTGGCCCAGGGCGCGATCCTGGAGACCCGGGATCGAATCCCACGTCGGGCTCCCAGTGCATGGAGCCTGCTTCTCCCTCTGCCTGTGTCTCTGCCTCTCTCTCTCACTGTGTGCCTATCAAAAAAAAAAAAAAAAAAAAAGAGATGGAATAATCATTTCCACGTAGTTGTTACCAGTTTCACAGATATGAAAGTGGAGGCAGCATGTGAGGAAGTGTTGCACATGGCAAAAATATTAGATGATTTTCCTTGAGTTCAATAAGAAGTCATAAGGTTGCCGAATTAATCTTTTTATCCCTTGGATACCAGCTTTGCTTCTTGTCTCTGAGTCAAAGCCTGAATGGCTTTTGGAATTTTGCTTTTCTGAGTAACAGGTCTTAGATGGGGAGGAGAGGAAGTCTAATTTATAAAGTTCTTCAAAAATAAGAGTATTGTTTGTTTTTGCGTAAATCTTCCCCTTCCCTTAACTTTTACTATGCTAATTTTACCTGTTAAAGATGAAGTTAAAGTTTAGATTCATCAAACATAAAATTTTCAGTCTGCTTAAAGAAACCTTGCTAACACATATTCTCTGTTCTGAGAAACTGTGCTGTTATCAGTTCGAGGTAATTTTAAATCATAACTATAAATATATTTCACACACATACACATACCTTTTCATAATCTAGCATAATTTCTTTTAAGTATGAAATATTCTGATACATAAGCCTCTTTTATATGTAAAATAATTGGAATAAAGTTTAATTTTGATCTTGAGAAGTTTCGACTTATAAAGTGAAACTATGAATTATTTATATTATAACCTAAAGGCTATTCAGAAGTCATATTATGGAAATAATTGAGTTCCATAAATTATTTTATAATTTGCTTATAATCTATAGATACTCTGTCTTTTTGCTAGTAAAATGAGAATATAGAAATATAAAAATGGAGTAATTTCAGCAATTCCATGAGCAAATGTATGGTGATTTATGGATGCTCAATTATAAAAAGTCTTTTTGAAGAAAGGAGAATTATCAAACAGTTTTTTTTTTAAGATTTTATTTATTTATTCATGAGAGACACACAGAAAGAGGCAGAGACTAGGCAGAGGGAAAAGCAAGCTGCTCAAGAGGAGCCGATGTAGGACTCGATCCCGGGATCCCCGGATCACAACCTGAGCTGAAGACAGCTGCTCAACCACTGAGCAACCCAGGTGTCCCTATCAGTTTTGACTAATGTGAGAAATCTGTTGAGCTGTAGAAATTAATACAAGTATCATAAGACACACCAAAGCTGTGCCCATCAAATGCCATGTTGTGACCTAATTTTAAATTGCATCTGTGGAACTAGTGCTTTCCTCCTGACCCTGCATATTATACATGTAAATATGTAAATATATTTGAAATTATCCTGCATAAAGACAAAATTTTTAAACCTTGAATATAATACTATGCCACAAAATTGCAAGCTTTATGCTTCTTTTTTGATGTATGAGTATTTAACAGTCATGGTAGATTTTTCTTCATGACTCATTTTTGTAATTTGATGTAGTATTTATAGCTTTTACTTTTATATCTAATCTTTCATTCATTTTACCTGCACCTGGTTTATTTATAAGTTGACTTTTGAATTTAAAAAAGATATTGATGGGTTCACATTTTTCATTTGCATGCTTAAAACATATTTGAATAAACTAACAAAGATTGAACCTGTTGAACCATCCTTTTAATCAGCCTTCTATATGACATAGGAAAAATATATCCCTACTATGCAAAGTTAGAATTACAAACATGCCTTTATGTTGCTGAAGACATGTATGTATGTTTCTGCCCATACAAAGTGTCAGTACCTACACCATGGATTATTTGATTTGAGTGTTTTTATTCAGTAGTGCTGATGAGTAAATCCCTGGAAATTCTTACTCTGTGTCTTTGTATTTTTTCGTGCATGTATATGCACCAGGTAATGTAATCAACAAATAGTGATTGAGCCCACTGTGTTCAGGACACTCACTGTGCCAGTGTAGAGGATTATAGGAGAAAATAAGAGCAAGAATTCCGTATCCTTGAGGAGCTTGCACAGGGGGAAATAAATAATAAGTAAATACTACAAAAAGAATATTTACAGATTGTAGTCATTGGTATCCAGGAAATAAACAAGATAATGGAATAGAGAGTATTGGAAGGTGAAGAAAGATGTTATTTGATCTGAGGTCTGAAAAATGAGAATGAACTATTTAAAGTGAAGAGGAAGAAAATTTCCTTTAGAAGTATAGCAGTTGCAAAGCCCTAAGTGAGGAAAGAACTCGGTATGTTGAAAGAACAGAAAAGAGCTCAAGATAAAGAGATGTGCTGTACAGGAAAAGTATTGGGCAAAAGCGTGGGAGAAATAAGCAAGACCTAGATCATAGAGAATCTTGCGGATCATTCTAAAGTAATAAGAACTTATGAAAGGGGATCTGATTCAGATTTTAAAAATATCACCCTTGGAACTGCTAGGAAAATAGGTTGAGGAGAATGAAAGTGGGAATTGAGATGGAAGCATGGAGACTGATTTTAAGACTTTTGTAGTAGTTCAGGCAAGAGATAATGGTGACTTGGGTTAGTGTTACAGCAGTGAGGATGACGGAGGGCAACACGAGAATTCGAGAAGTATTTATAGTGATTGGATCAGAAATGAAAGTAAGAGAAATCAAGAGCAATATCTAGACTTGGGTTTTGAGCAGCTGGATAGAAGTTAGGGCAATTTACTGATATAGGAAAGAACAGAGTTTTATGTTATGTTTTTTTCTGACCTTTCTTGTTATTACTGCTTGTTTTTTCTGGAGGCAGTAATAAATTTGAGTTCTTAATAGAGATATGTAAGAGATATTTTTTTATTTATGAAAAATAAATTTATTACATAACACCTTGTTTTTAACAATGTTCAAATTTTTAAAAAATTCATAATACTTGTGTCATTCATGTAAAATAGTTTGATACGGTATATTCTATGTTACAGGGTTTTTTTTTTTCCCTCAAAAACTCTAAGGCTCTCCTGTTCTTTCTCCTTTGCTGAAGTAAGGGCACCCTAAACAACATACAAACAAGTTTTAAAAAAGAAAATTAACTGAACAAAATTTTAATAGCACTACACCCACCAGCTTTAAAATCAGGACAAAATATCTGAATTGGATGCTGCACCTTTCAGAGGAAGTTATCATTCATGCTTTTTTCGTCTTAAAACATGCTCACTAATCAGCAACAGGAAAACAGTTGGGAAAATTCTGTATCTTTATATTTGTATATATTTTTGGGGATAAACACTCAAAAGGTTTAAGTAATTTTTTGCAGTTAGCCAAAATGTTCAGATTATACTTGGATAGAGGTATAGATTCAAAGAACCATGAGAATTAGAAAACTTAGGAAATAAAGCAACCTAGAATTTATAATTTTTTAAATAGAAGAGACTTTTAGAATTAAGTCTTCTAATCCACCCCTTCCAAATTTTACAGGTAAGGAAACTGAGAGTTCAAGTGACTTTTCAGAATACTGTTGAACATGTATTGTATTCAGAATACTGTTGACATGTAAAATCCATGTCTCTGCTTCATTGTCAAAGTACTATATTGAGGAAGCTATCACTTTCATAAGTACATACTTCACTAAATACATTTATGCTTTAATATTAATGGTTTAGCTCTAAGAACTGCAGAATACGGAATATATTATAAATTCTGCAGATATGGGATATATTATAAATTCCTAATATTAGAAATAGGTTCTAAGAATTTTGTTATAAGCTAATCCTACACCTACATTTTGTTTAATCTGTTATAAATCACAAAAATAAACCACCTAATTGAAAGAAGATGGAGCAGAACCAAATGATGAAGGAAAAGCTCTTTACATTTTTCCAAATTTGAAAACATTATAGAAAAAGTATATGTGTGTATAAACATGCTTTAGTATCGTATTTGATACATTATTTTTGTCATTTTCCATAATTGTAGAGCAGTCTATGAAATACTGACTTCCCTCTTTATTCACTGAGAAGTATAACACATTGTGATTTGATCAGTATTCTTAATAAAACTAAGGAAAGCCAGATAGCAATCTGAGAGTTTTATTATTCTCAGTAAAATAATTAGACAAAAATAGGTATACCCTTCAAGTTTTATAAATATTTATTGCTTTGTACTATTCCTTTTGTGTATAAGGTATATAAGTGATAAAAATTATAATATTGCCTTAACAATTGTCTTGAATAAATTCTTCCATTCCTAGGATGAAGAATGATAGGAAATTTATACACATCTTACATATTTTTAACAAGTATTTTAAATTCCATTTTGTCCAACTTTCACTGATTGATACATCCTTTTAAATTTGTCTAATTTATTGGTATTGTAAAGTGGGCTTTTCCATTTAGTAGCTCAATACCATAAAATTTATTCTGCTACTGTGCTTTAAATGAAGTAAGCTGAGGTTTTAAATAGCAAAACCTTAGTAATGTGGCAAACAAGCAGCCAAAAAAGTTCCTTAGTGACCTGAAAAACCTTCTTAAAATAAGCAGTGATAAGAAGATGAAAGAACAGATTCTTTCAGTTGGGCAGCTTGTCATTTGAGTGAATACCAGGTGATTTTTTTTTCTCTTTATTCCACATAATATAGTATAGGTCAGTTAATAAGCATTTAATATATGTCATTTTTATCACCTAACCTTTATTAGATCAGCTTGGTATTATATTATGCTTTATAATAAAGAAAAGAAAGATATGGAGATATACCAAGTCATTTTTTCCAGATTGATATGTATTTTAAGAAGCCATAACTGAATGAAAATTATAGGCATTTTTTTAAAAGATTTTATTTATTTATTTATGAGAGACACAGAGAGAGAGGCAGAGACATAGGCAGAGGGACAGGCAGGCTCCCGCAAGGAGCCCGATGCAGGACTTGATCCTGGATCCTGGAATCACACCCTAAGCCGAAGGCAGACGCTCAACTGAACCACCCAGGCGTCCCTAGGCAATTTTTTAAAAAGTAATTTGATATTAAAATTGATTGACAATCAGGCCTTCTGGTGAAAATATTTAATGATTTCTGAGAGTGGGAGCAATGCTGTCATTCTTGCATGAAGATCTTGTTTTTGTTCTTCAGATTTCTGAATTGTCATGACATAATTTCTATCATTTCTAGAGGTTCTTCTTATCAATCCTATTTCTTTTAGCCCTGATTTTTTGCTCATTTTGTGATTTGGGTGACTATTTATTATAAAATTACTTAGGAAAGTTATGCATTAAAAGCAGTCTTGTAGAATGGGGCTGATGCTTCTCTGTAGTGGCCAAATTGATTTTGGAGGAGAAGCCCTATGCTTATCTAGTTATGAAGCAGCTAAAGTTTCAATTCAATTTGATGAACACTTAAAGTGTCTCTTATATGCTCAAGAATATTTAATTGTCTTGGGCAGCCCGGATGGCTCAGTGGTTTAGCGCCACCTTCGGCCCAGGGTGTGATTCTGGAGACCTGGAATCGAGTCCCACGTTGGGCTCCCTGCATGGAGCCTGCTTCTCCCTCTGCCTGTGTCTCTGCCTCTCTCTCTCTCTCTCTCATGAATAAATAAATAAGATCTTAAAAAGAAAAGAATACTTAATTGTCTTGTCTTTTAATTTTAGTTTTTACAGTATTTTGAAAATTCTTTAAATAAAACTTTTCAGTGGCATGTCACAATTTTCTTTTAAATAATAGTGTTCAGTAGTGATACATTCATAAATATCTACCATATGATTCAGCTATTCCATTCCTAGCTATTTACCCAGGTACTTGTACGTTAGTATTCAGTGCAACTGTATTCACAGCCCCAAACTAGAAACAACCCAAATGTTTATCAATATAGGTAAATGCAGTAAAAAAAAATTAAAAAATATATATATATAGTGATATAGTGATATAGCCATACAGTGAAATACTTTTTAGCAGTAAACAATAAACCACTTACATACCTGACACTATGAATGAATCTCCAAATCAACCTGAGCTAAAATAGAGTTAGCTGTGAAAAGATACATCCTGCATTAATCTTTATATATAATATACATGTTTATATCAAATGCATATATGTATGTATATATACACACAATGCAAAATAATCTATAGTGACAGAAAACATTGGTTGTCTGGGGCCAGAGGTAGAGGGAGAGATGGCTTGCAAAGAGACTTGAGGAATCTTTTTATTGTGATGAAATTGATACATTGATTGTATTGGTGGTTTCTAGGGTATATAGAACTGTCAAAATTCATCAGTTATATATTTTAAAATCTATTTAGTTTATTTTACATAAATTTTTCTTAATAGAATTAATAAGAAAGGGAATCAGAATCTAAACACAAAAGTACACATTTTCTTTTTCCTTTTTATACACATAATAAATGTCTTGAAAGACATTCTGGAGACCATGACTATGGACATTTCTGACCCTTTATTAAACCTAATTTATTTGTGCTTCCAGTATACTCTGAAAACTTAATTGTGTTTACTGGTTAAATGTTTTCCTTCACACCTTTTTCTCCATAACTATGAATTATTTTTATATTTCCAAAATCTAGCTGATGTTTATAAGATTCATAGGTACTCCCCCCCCCCCCCAAAAAAAGTTTGATAAAGTCAGGAGAATGAATGCTAATCTGGTCACAGGTTTTGAAAGACCTTGATCAAAGTGATTATGTCATTAGTATGTTAAGAACTATTAATTCTATTAAATAAGAACCAGATTACAGGTAAGCTAGAGAAAGCACTTTAATTTTACTGTATAACTCTTCTCATTGTGAATTCATAATTTATAAGTGACTATATTTATGTTTATCATGGACATGAACATTTAATTTCTGTGAAGTTTTTTATATAAACCACCTTTCTCCTTTTTCCTCCTTCTATTCCTCCAGAAAATATATATATTCTCTGTGCTTCCATAGCACCCTGTAAAAAAGTGTATTGAAGCTTCTATTCTGTTTACTACTCTTGTCTTCCTCATGGGAATAGAAACTCTATGAAAACAAGGCCTTTCACCCATTTTGTAGTTGAATGTGCTAATCTCTTTAGTTCTATCAGTTTTTATTATGTAAATATTCAAGGTGTGTTTAGGATTGTTATGTCTTTTTAACATTGTATAATGTCCTACTCCATCCCAGATAATACTGTTTGTTCTGTGTCTACTATGTCTGACCATATACACACAAATTTCTTATGATTAGTGTTTGCATAATATATCTTTTACCAGTACTTCATCAATTTGAATGTACTTATATTCAAAGTGATTTATTTGTAAATAATATAGTTGGGTCTTGCTTTTTTATCCAATCTGACTATCTCTACCTTTTAAATGGGAGATTTAGACCACATGTAATAAAAGTGACTTTTGTGTGTTTGGCTTAGTTTGATGTCTTGCTAATTGTTTTCTGATTTTTTGAACTCTTCTTATTCCTTTTTCCATATTTTTCCTGATTTCTTTTAGGAAAGTTGAGTAACCTTTATTTTTCCCATGTATTCCAATTAGTGATTTATTATACCTCTTTTTAAGTTTTAATTGGTTGCCCTGTGGTTTGCAATATATATCTTTAACTTATCAGAATTTACATTTAAATATTGTATCACATATAATTTAATAACCTTACAACTGTGTGCTATTATTGCCATACATTTTGTTTTATGTATTTACTTGAGACAGTTAATTATCTTTAAATTTAGGAGGAAACATTTTAATATTTACTTTCATTTTTATCACTTTCAGTTTTCTTCATTTTTTTGGTAGATACAAATTTTGTTTTGTATTGTACACCTTTTGCCTGAAAAACTTTTACGAACTATTTTTTGCATAAAAGATTTGCCGTCAGTGAATTCTGTCAGTGAATTTTGTTTGAAAAAATTTTTATTTCACCTTAACTACTGAAAGATATTTTCACTGGGTATGGAATCCTTGGTTGAAGATTTAAAAACAAACAAACAAACAAACATTTTAAAGTACCATTTAGGGATTTTATAGATATCATTCCATTGTCTCCTAGTTTGAATAGATGAGAAGTCTACTGTTTGTTTTTTTTTTTATTTTTGCTATTCCAAAAATATTTTTTTTACCTTACCCCCTCCAGCCTGGCTGCCTAAGAGATTCTCTTTTTCTTTGATTTTTCAGCAGCTTGGCTATTTGGTGTGTGTTTTTATTGTTTGCTTTGTTTGAGGTTCCCTAAGCCTCATAGATTTGTGGCAGTATATCTTTCATTATTGAAAATTATTAGCCATTAACTCTTTAAGTATTTCTCCTACCCCATTCTCTATAACTTCTAGGATTCCAATTACACTTACATTAGACTGCTTCCTATTTTCTTTGAGTTCTTAGATACTCAGGGTTTTCCCCTCACTCTCTTTGTTTCCTTGTGTTTTAGTTTTTATAATTTCTCTTGATTTACAGTTACTGAGTCTTTACTTGGTTTTGTTGAGTTTGCTGTTCAGGCTCTTGAAATAATTCTTCATCTTTAATATTGTGTTTTTCATTTGTAGCATCTCCATTTAACTCTTAAAGTCTCCATTTCTCTGCAGAATTCCAAATCTGTTCATGAATATTATTTCCTTTTCCATTAGACCTTTAAATATATTAATCATAGTTAGTTCAAAGTCCTGTCTGATAATTCTAATATCTAGGTCACCCATGAGTCTCATTCTGCCAATTGGTTTATCTTTGGATATTGGGTTATTTTTCCTCTCTCTTTTAAAAAAAATTTTTTATTTAAATTCCATTTATGAACATACCATATAACATCCAGTGCTCATCTCATGGTGTGCCTTCCTTAATGCCTATCACCCAGTTACCCAGTCCCCACCCAACCTCCCCTTCTGCCACCCTTTGTTTCCCAGAGTTAGGAGTCTCTCATGGTTTGTCTTCCTCTAATTTGTCTGCAGTCAGTCTCCCCACCCCTTCCCTTGTGGTCCCTTTCACTATTTCTTATATTCCACATATGAGTGAAAGCATATAATTGTCTTTCTCCAATTGACTTATTTCACTCGGCATTATACCCTCCAGTTCTATCCACATAAGTGTAAATGGTGGGAATCCGTCCTTTCTGGTGGCTGAGAAATAATCCATTGTGTATATATACCACATCTTCTTTATTCATTAATCTGTCAAAGAACATCCTGGCTCCTTCCATAGTTTGGCTATTGTAGACATTGCTGCTATGAACATTGGGAAGCAGGTGTCCTGTCTTTTCACTACATCTCTGTCTTTGGGGTAAATACCCAGTAATGCAATTGCTGAGTCCTAGGATAGCTCTATTTTTAACTTCTTAAGGAACCTCCACACTGTTTTCCAGAGTGGCTGTACCAGTTTGAGTTCCCACCAAGAGTGCAAGAGTGTTCCTCTTTATCCACATCCTCACCAACATTTGTTGTTTCCTGTCTTGTTAATTTTAGCCATTCTCGTTAGTGTAAAGTGGTATCTCATTGTGGTTTTGATTTGTATTTCCCTGATGGCAAGTGATGTGGAGCATTTTTTCATGTGCTTGTTGGCCATGTGTAGGTCTTCTTTGGAGAAATGTCTGTTCATGTCTTCTGCCTACTTTGTGACTGGATTGTGTGTTTCTTAGGTGTTGAATTTGATAAGTTCTTTATAGATCTTGGATACTAGTCTTTTATCTGATATGTCATTTGCAAATATCTTCTCCCATTCTGTAGGTTGTCTTTTAGTTTTGTTGATTGTTTCCTTTGCTGTGCAAAACCTTTTTATCTTGAAGTCCCAATAATTCATTATTGCTTTTGTTTCCCTTGCCTTTATAAATGTGTCTTGCAAGAAGTTGCTTTGGCCAAGGTTGAAGGAGTTGTTGCCTGTGTTCTTCTCTAGTATTTTGACTGATTCTTGTCTCACATTTAGACCTTTCAACTATTTTGAGTTTATCTTTGTGTATGGTATAAGAAATTGATCTAGTTTCATTCTTCTGCACGTGGCTGTCCAATATTCCCAACACTATTTATTGAAGAGACTGTCTTTTTCATACTGGATATTCTTTCCTGCTTTGTCAAAAATGAATTGACTGTAGAGTTGAGGGTCCATTTCTGGGTTTTCTATTCTGTACCATTAATCTATATGTCTGTTTTTGTGCCAGTACTATACTGTTTTGATGATCATAGCTTTGTAATACAGCTTGAATTCAGGCATTGTGATGCCCCCAGCTTTGGTTTTCTTTTACAAAATTCCTCTGGCTATTTGGGTTTTCTCTGGTTCCGTACAAATCTTAGGATTATTTGTTCCAGCTCTGTGAAGAAAGTCCATGGTATTTTGATAGGGATTGAGTTGAATGTGTAGATTGCTCTGGGTGGCATAGACATTTTCACAATATTTATTCTTCCAATCCATGAGCATGGAATGTTTTTCCATCTCTTTTTGTCTTCTTCAAATTCTTTCTTAAGTGTTCTGTAGTTTCTAGAGTGCAGATCGTTTACCTCTTTAGTTAGGTTTATTCCTAGGTATCTTATGGTTTGGGGTGCAATTGTAAATGGGATTGATCCCTTCATTTCTCTTTCTTCGGTCTCATTGTTAGTGTATAGAAATGCAACTGATTTCTGTGCATTGATTTTGTATCCTGCCACATTGCCGAATTGCTGTATGAGTTCTAGCAATCTTGGGATAGAGTCTTTTAGGTTTTCTATGTACAGTATCATGTCATCTGCAAAGAGGGAGAGTTTGACCTCCCTTTGCCAATTTGAATGCCTTTTTGACGTCTGATTGCTGAGGCTAGGACTTCTAGTATTATGTTGAACAACAGTGGTGAGAGTGGCATCCCTATTGTGTTCCTGACCTTAGGGGAAGAGCACTCAGTTTTCCCCATTAATGATATTTGCTGTGGGCTTTTCATAAGTGGCTTTATGATATTGAGGTATGTTCCTTTTATTCCTACACTTTGAAAAGTTTTAATCAGGAATGGATGCTATATTTTGTTAAATGCTTTCTCTGCATCTATTGAGAGGATCATATGGTTCTTTTCTTTCATTAGTCTCATCTATCACATTGATTGTTTTATAAACGTTGAACCACCCTTGCATCCCAGGAATAAATCCCACTTAGTTGTGTTTTATAATCCTCTTAATGTCCTGTTGGATCCTATTGACTAGTATCTTGGTGAAAATTTTTGCATCCATGTCATCAAGGATATTGGTCAGTAATTCTCCTTTTTAGTGGAGTCTGTCTGGTTTTGGAATCAAGGTAATGCTGGTGTCATAGAACAAGTTTGGAAGTTTTCTTTCCATTTCTATCCTTTGAAACAGCTTTAGTAGAATAGGTTATAATTTCTTCTTTAAATGTTTGGTGAAACTCCCATGGCAAGCCATTTGTCCCTGGACTTTTTTTTCCTTAGGAAGGTTTTGATGACTGCTTCAATATCCTCGCTGGTTATTGGCCTGTTTTCAGTTTTTGTAATTTGTAGGTTTCCAGGAATGCATCCATTTCTTCCAGATTGCCTAATTTGTTGGCATCCAGTTGCTTATAATGTTTTTTGTTTCTTTTTTTGCTCATAATGTTTTTAAAATTGTTTGTATTTCTTTGGTATTGGTTGTGATCTCTCCTCTTTCATTCATGATTTTATCAATTTGAGTCTTTTTTCTTTTTAAAGTCTCAGTAGCGGTTTGTCTATCATAATAATCCTTTCAAAGAACCAGCGCTCTTTATCCTCCAAGTATTTGAGTTACTTTCCAAATTTCTTCTTGTGATTGAGTTCTAGTTTCAAAGCATTGTGGTCTGAAAATATGCAGAAAATAATCTCAATCATTTGATATCAGTTGAGACCTGATTTGTGACCCAATATGTGGTCTATTCTGGAGAAAGTTCCATGTGCACTTGAGAAGATTGTATATTCTGTTGCATTAGGATGGAATGTTCTGTATATATCTGTGAAATCCATTTGGTCCAATGTGTCATTCAGAGCCCTTGTTTCTTTGGTGATCTTCTGTTTATATCTGTCCTTTGCTGAGAGTGCTGTGTTGAAATCTTCTATTAATGTATTATATATGTGTCTCTTTACTTTGGTTATTAATTGATTGATATCATTGGCTGCTCTCACATTAGGAGCATAAATATTCATAACTGTTAGGTCTTGTTGTTGGATAGACCCTTTAAGTATGATATAGTGTCCTTCTTCATCTCTCAGTACAGTGTTTGGTTTAAACTAATTTATCTGATATTGAGGATTGCTACCCCAGCTTTCTTTTGATGTCCATTTGCATGGTAAATGAGTTTCTTGTAGACAGCATATAGATGAGTCTTGCTTTTTAAATCCATTCTGATACCCTGTGTCTTTTGACTGGATCATTTAGCCCATTCATGTTTAGAGTAACTATTCAAAGATATGAATTTAATGTCCTAGTATTACATATACAGTCCCTGTTTCTGCAGGTTGTGTCTTTGGGCTCCTTCTTTGCTTACAGGTTCCCCCCTAATATTTCTTGCAGAGCTAGTTTGGTGGTCACATATTCTTTCAGTTTCTGCCTATATTGGAAGCTCTTTATCTCTCCTATTCAGAATAACAGTCTTGCTGGATAAAGTATTCTTGGGTGCATGTTTTTCTCATTTAGTACCCTGAAAATATCATGCCAGTCCTTTCTAGCCTTCCAGGTTTCTGTGGATAGGTCTGCTGTTAATTTGATATTTCTCCTCATTTTAAGTTAGGAATCTCTTGTCTCAAGCTGCTTTTAGGATTTTCTCTTTATGTCTGAAATTTGCAAGCTTCACTATTACATGTCAGAATGTTGATCCATTTTTGTTGGTTTTGGGGGAATCCTCTCCATCTCTTGGATATGAATGCCTGTTTCCTTCCCCAGATTAGGGAAGTTCTCAGCTATGCTTTGTTCAGACGTTTTTTCTGGTCCTCTGTCTCTCCATAGCCTCTGGAATCCTAATAAGATGAATAGTATTCTTTCTCAAATTATCACTTAATTCTCAGAGTCTCTCCTTGTGAGTTCTTGGTTGTTCTTCTCTCTGTTCCTCAGCTCCCTTCCTTTCCATCAACTTGTCTTTGACGACACTCACTCTCTCTTCTGCCTCATTTATCCTAGCTGTTAGAGCATCCAGTTTAGACTGCATCTCAGGTAAAATATTTTAATTTTGGCCTGATTATATCTCATTTCTGCAGTAAGAGAATCTCTAGCATGTCTTATGCTTTTTTCAAGAGTCACCAGTCATTCTGTAATTGTAGTCCTAAATTCTATCTCTGACATCTTACTTAAAGCCATATCCATTAGATGTGTGACATTAGATGTGTATTACTTCTGGTTCTTTCTTTTCTGGTGAATTCTTCCTTTTACCAGTCATTTTGTCCAGTGGAGAATGGCTGTATAAGTGAGCAGAGTCAAAAATATATCAACCCCGACCCAAGCAAAATACAACCAAGATAATTCCGAAGTGGTCAGTGACCAGAAAATTTTAAAAAAAGAAAAGAAAAGAAAAAATGAAAGAGGAAAAACAAACTTTAAAAAATATTAACAATTTTAAAATTGGGGGGGTATGGTAGGAGAGAGAGAATATAGTCTTACAGAGTGGATGAAGACAGTGATCCTCTTGGTTCTGAGTGTATTTTGGTCTGTATGTTAGAAGGTACTATATTCCAAATTCATACAAACAAGCAAATTTTATATAATGAAACAACAGCAACAACAAAAACAAGAAAAAAGAGGTGGGTGGAATGGGAATGAAGAGAGAATATAATCTCACGGAATGGACCAACATGGTGCTCCACTTGGTTCTGAGTGTATTTTGATCTGTATGTTAGAAGGTACTAAATTCCAAAATTATAAAACAAAACAAAAAACCCTAAACTTACATATGTACAAAAATTAAATTGAATACGTTGAAAGGAAGCCAAAAATGAAGAATATATCTATGACGTGTAATTGTAAAAATATAAAAGTAAAAAAGAAAAAAAACTTAAAAATGAAGAGTACATAAAGTATTGTAGTTAAGAAAATAGAAAAAATACTGGAAATTGTTACCTTGAAAGATAAACGGATCATAAGGAAAAAAACCTTGAGCTCTATATACTATTTTCCCTCAATCCTAGAGCTTTCCAGTCTTGTTTGGTTAGACTTGTCGTTCCCCTGTTCTTCCAGCTGGTCTTCTAGGGGAAGCACCTTCTGTGCTGATTCTGATGTGTCTGGGCGGGTTGCCCACTCCCCCGCCCCCACCTCACCACCGCCAGGTAGCCGGGCTCAGTGTAAGCAATTTGCCCTATGATGTCTTTGTTCCCTGGAGACTGAGCCTCTCTTGAGTGTGAAAATAAAAAATAAATAAAAATGGCAGCAGGCAGACCTCCAGCCCAGAGCCAAGAGCTCCCAGAATGTACCAAACTGCAGACTCTTTGTGCCCACTGGCTCAGATCCTCCTAGGGGCAGGCATTAGGGCACTGATTTGTACAAATTGAAGGGCATCAGGGGACTAGAGAGCTTTCACCAACTTGTGGGCTCACTGGCTCTGCCCCTCCCAGAGGAATCAGAGGATAGCCTGCCTCTATCCACTGCTGGGCCCTAGCTGGGGCGGAGGAGAACATTCATCTCGTGTAGTGCGTACCTGCTCCACCTTTCCCAGATGCTAGCAGAAGGTTGCTGCATTCCAGTCCTTTGTAGGGTCCCAGAGCTGACAATGGTCCCCTGCTCCGACCATGGTTTATGGCACAAGTTGAGCTTTCTCCTAGGCTCACTGACCTAAATCTGTTTCCTGCTCTAATGCTTGGGAACTTTGCTGGCTCAGGCACCCCTGTTCTTTCTATGCCTCCAGGAATATTGAGATCTCACTGCCCCTCCTGTGATTCTGTCCTGTTTCACTACTGAGCACTTGTCAGTCAGGGAAGACTCTCTCAGGAGCAGATTTCTAAAGGTCCTGATTATGTGTCCCAAGGCTGTACTACTTTCCTGCAGCCTGCTTACAAAGGCTCCCTCCTGTCTCTGCCCCCTGTTTATCTTCCAGTATATCCCCTCCGTTTCTCTTCTTCCCACTCCTACCTTGCAAGAAGCAATCACTTTTCTATTTGTAGAGTTCCAGCTGTTCCTTCTTTACATCTTGGGTTAAATTAATAAGTGTTCAGGATGGTTTGAAAGTTACCTAGCTAAATTTGAGGAACCAGATGAAACAAGGACCCCTACTTGTCTGCCATCTTGCCTCCTCTCCCCTCCTCTCTTTTTAATACATCTCTTAATTTTTTTATTGAGTGTTGGGCATTGTATATAGAGAAATAGTAGATACTGAAATTAACAGTATTTAATCCCGAGGAATAAGCACACTTCCTTTTGTTTCAGGCAATTAGTATAGGGTAGAGATCCAGCCAGTCTAGTCAGAAGTTGAGCTGGGTTCACATTTTGCAATTGCTAAATTTACTTCAGTGCAGTAGTCTTCAAACTCTTAGCAATGGGCTCCTCTTCCCACATGCTTAGAGTAGGGATACTTAGTGTTCTTGCTTTCTCTTCAGCCTTTAACCATCTATGCATGCCTAAAGGTGGTATACATATACCATATGTGGTATGCACATACCACAAAGGGGTTCCCTCCATATTCCTATTCCTCTTCCAACAATAGACTGTGTTCACAAGCACCATAAAAAGCCTCCATCACTGTTACTGTTAGTAACAGAGTAAAAACCCATTTCTAAGCATTTTGATGGTAAGTGGGAAAAAAATTCAAGGACAATAGTTTAAGTAATGAAGAAATGCTAATTTTCCTTTGATTGTGCCTGTGTCACAGTTTGCACATGTATACCGTTAATTAACTAATTAAATCCTATACTAATTATACTTGAGATATATTATTGTTAGTGATCTGAAAACCATAATTTCTATGAAATGTATAAAATTTGAATATGTAGTTAAGGCTCATTTTAAATGTCAAATACTTTTTTTTGTCTTAGTATAAAGCTTGAATATTCCACATTGTTTATGTGGAGAAGTATGAGTTTCCTAGGAATGTTATAATAAAATGCCAAAACTGTCCATTCGATCCCGGAACTCTGGGATCATTATTGTTTTAATGGCTTAAAACAATAGAAATTTATTGTTTTTTAGTTGTGGAGGTTATAAGTCCAAAATCAGGGTGTCAGCAGGGCTATACTCTCTCTGAAATTTGTATGCAAAGAGGCCTTTTTTTTGCCTTTCCTAGCTTCTGAGGTCCTCAGGAGTTATTTAGCTTGTGACAGTAATCTCCAATCTCTTTTTCTGTCTTTACATGCTGTCTTTTTGCCTTTCACATGGCATTCTCTCTGCATCTCTTTCCTCTTAAAAGGATATTAGCTATATTGCATTAAGGACCCACCCTATTCTTATCTTTTCTATTCACATTTGCAGTGACCCTGTTTCCAAACAGGTCACATTCTGATGTACTAGGGGTTAGGACTTGAACATGTATTTGGGGGGAACACAGTTTAACCCATAATAAGCAAGAATAACGTGTGTCTCAAAAGCACACTCCTAAATCAGTAACATTATCTCAAACAGATAAAGATACTAAACTACTAAATTTGAAAGGCCAGCTAAGAATACACTTAGGAGTAACTCTGTGTAGTCAGTTTATTTTAACTTTCTAGGAATTTTGATAATTGATTTCTTTTCAATTCAAGTAAACTTGAAAAAAAGCGACTAACCTTTTAAAAATTACATTTAATTTAAATGTAAAATGTTAAATGTTAAATGTAAATCATTTAAAATATTAATGAACTGTCCCATTTGCTGCTTATTTGGAGCATTGTTTATATAGAATTCTGGCAAAATTAGGCAATTCAATCATTTCCTTACTTAGTAATAGGATAGTTTGGGGACTTTGATAATATTGTTCATTTTGCTTTCTAAGACACCTGAATTTCATAACACATGTGGCTGACATTCACTGAAAACTAGTGGACTTTTTGAGGTTTAAAATCTAGTCTCTAGTTATAGTTTGGTTTTGACTAAAAAGACTCAGAGTAGTATTTATGTCTCTATATTTAAGAGTTTAATTAATTTGCCTACTATTTTAAAATCCTTGCTCAGAATAATTTACATGTGTTCAGATTCTATCATAATGAAATATTTGTTCTTAGAATTTAAAAAGTGGCATGGCAGTGGATTCTGAAGAAAAGGAACGTGGAACTTCATTAAAATAAATTTTTTTGTGGCACCTTGGTAATGCTATTGCTTTTTGCAAACTAACACTAGTAAGGACTTAAATTATAATTGTTTTGACTGTAAGCACCTACTCTGAATCACCTTTGTGTTCACTAAGAAAGAGCACTTAAAAAGTTATTATTATTTCTAAGCAGTATATTTTTTCAGAACTCAGCAGGGAAAAAGCAGGTCTCAGTTTTCCAGCTTAACTTGTAAAAAAATCTTTGATTTATTTACCATAAGTCTTTTTTAAAAAAATATTTTATTTATTTATTCATGAGAGACAGAGAGAAGGCCAGAGACATAGGCAGAGGGAGAAGCAGGTTCTTTGCAGGGAGCCCGATAGCGGATTCATCCTGGAACTCTGGGATCACGCCCTGAGCCAAAGACAGACGCTCAATCTCTGAGCCATCCAGGGATCTGTACCATAAGTCTTCATAGTTTCTAGATAGTTACTTGGGGAAAATAAAAATAAGTGCCTGAATTATGATTAATGATTGGGAAGTTTAAATAGGAAGATTTGAGGGTTTTTTTTTGTTTTGTTTTAAAAAACAAAACCAAACAGGGCATATACTAGTACTTCCTGTGTGCACAACAGATAAGAAATAGAAGTTGAAATAGAAATGAATGAGTGTCAGACCCAGGGATGCCTGGGTGGCTCAGCAGTTGAGTGTCTGCCTTTGGCTCAAGGCGTGATCCTGGGGTCTGGGACTTGAGTCCTGCATTGGGCTTCCCGGTGAGGAGCCTGCTTCTCCCTCTGCCTATGTCTTTGCCTCTCTCTCTCTGTCTCTCATGAATAAATAAATAAAATCTTAAAAAAAAAATAGAGTGTCAGAGCTAAAAAGTGGCTCAGCAGTCTTCTATTCCTGCTTCCACCTTTTTCAGAGCAGGAAACATATCAACAGAGGTTAAGAGCCTTTCTTATGGTCAAACTTAACAAAACTTACATCATGGAAACCTTATTATAGTTACTTTATAAGTCATTACTTCAGTGATGTTACAGTTTTTCTAATATTAAAAACTTTGACTTTACCTTATTGAAATTCTTAAGTTAACATTTCAAATTTTAGGTAAAAAAGAAACAAGATTCCCACTCTCAATAACCAGGACTAGTCCTAGGATATCATTATTAAATGTTCTTTGCATTCAGCTCCTCTGTGACCTTAGCTATGGCATGTCTACAGCTTTCTTTACTTGAAGAGTAAAAGTTTTACCTTATATTGAAAATAAATCTCTATTTTCTTACCCTCACTTAGCTATAAGGAGCTTAAATTACAACAGGGGATACTAAAAGTGTTTGGAAAACGACACATATGCTCTTAGATCTAATAGTGGAGAGGGTGAAAAACTGAGGAAGATTGTGTTTGTTGTCTTCTGTTTTCTCTGTGGAGCAGGAAGTATGGTTTCTGTTAAGAATGCACATGTTGAGAAAGAGAAGGGCTTTAGAAAGTTGTGACTGGATGGGTCCTCATGGGTGATGTCACAGGGACATGTGAAAAGATGTTCACAGTTTGAGACTTTGTCCAATGCTTATGAGGCTTATAATTGTCAGAGTTTAAGAAAATATTGTGTAATTTCATTTTTTGTGATGTTTCTAAATATTGTTATTAAAAGCACATTCTCTAGGAGTTTTAGAAATGTTTCACCCTCAAAATGGATCTTAATGAATGGATTAGTGACTATAAATTTTGATACAAGTGTGAAACTTGTGTTATTTTACTGTGCCTCTTCAAGCTTTAAACCAATTTTATGTGGCATAGATTTTATCTATCAACTGCTCTCTGTTTAGTGTGGCTTTTGGACAGCTGTTGTGGTATATAGGTTAGTCTTAATATTTGCTACTCTAAAAAGATTTTTTTTTAACCAAAGATACCAAAGAACTTTTCAGAAATCTCCAAAACTAGATTCTCAGTCAATACTAGACAGTGCTGTTGTCTTAATGAAATAAAGGGCAAAAGTATTTCATTATATCTTTCTTTTGTGTTTTTAATGAGGAAAAGTTGATTTAGAATTCAGATTTCCCAAGTTTTAATCCAGAATGCTGATATTTAATCATCATGATGTCTTTAAGCAAAGCCTGAGTTGAAAAAGGGAAAAAGAAATAAGGTCATAATTTATCTTCTTAATTCATTTACCATAATATTATCTCTAAAGTACATTTACAATATAAGTCATTTGTATTTATCTGCTCCATGCCTTAGTTTTATGTTCTGTTCCCACTTTTAATTATAGCAAACACTCTAGCACTAACTGTAGTGTGTGTGCAGCCTATGATCAGCCAGCATTGTTAATTAACACTTGCAGATCATTATATGCAGAACACTTTTATAGAAAACAGAGAGGGAGGTGGTGCACAAATCCATGACCCTTCAGAATGTTAAAGATGAAATCTTTACGCTACAATTTCTTTGAAAACATAAAAAATGATTTAACAGTATCTCCATACATACATACTTTTCTTGTGTTTCTCAATATTAATTTGTAACAAAATTTAGATATGAGTTGATTTGTATGATCAGCTCTTACTCTTTCTCTCATGTCATCATTTTCTGAGGTGTGCATCATAGTCATCACCACAGTAACCATTCCTGATATCAAAAAGGATTATTTCTTCTGGTAGGAAGTAAGTTTGAGCAGATGGTTGCATAAGGAACCAAGATCTGTTGTTATACAAATAATGAGAGGATGGGAGGAAACTAATATCAATAATGTATGTAGGATAATTTTTAAAATAGATTTTTAAATTTGTATTTCATATGGAGAATTTCTGAGAAGAAATACGAAAAAGGTGATATTTAAATTACAAAAGTGGAAGCAGCATGAAAATCATAGACTTTTAAATTATTAAAAAAAATAATAATTTTAGGGCACCTGGGTGGCTCAGAGGTTGAGTGTCTGCCTTTGGCTCAGGTCAGAATCCCAGGGTCCTGGGATCAAGTCCCACATCAGGCTCCCAGCGAGGAGCCTGCTTCTCCCTCTGCCTATATATCTGCCTGTCTCTCTGTGTGTCTCTCATGAATAAATAAATAGAATCTTTAAAACAATTTTAGATAACATTTGCTATTGCAGATTATAGGCTTCTTTTACATCCAGCACCATGCTGCCTCCTCAATTTTTCTCCTTAGTCTTTTCAAAGATTTGATCCTTCTCCTCTTTTGGAAATCTGGTGATGATAGAAATCTAAAGACAACATATTTGCTGATCTTATTATAAGGCTTTTCCATAAAGCATGAATATAGGAAAGTTCCAGAATTGTACCTATCTAGTCATATTATTATTACATAGGCTTAATAGGCACTTTCTACTAACTACTTATCAGTCTTTCCATTTTTTTGTTTCAAATTCTAACAGTTATGGATTTCAGCATTTATCTGCTTCTTTCTCGCCTTTCCTCCTTGAACTGTTGTCGGTTTTGTTGTTTGGTTTTTTTTTTTCATGTACATGCTGTATACATGATACTAAATTTATTGCCTTATTAAATGTACAAAAAGGTGGATGGTCAACAAAGATCAGCTTCTTTATATTCTGGAATAGGTTCAGCCTTACCTATCAGATTGCCTAAACTTTAAAAATCATATAATACCCCAGACACCCGGGTGGTTCAGCAGTTGAGTGTCTGCCTTCAGCTCAGCCTTCAGCATGATCCTGGGATCCAGGATCAAGTCCCACATCGGGCTCTTTTTGGGAAGCCTGCTTCTCCCTCTGCTTGTATCTCTGCCTCTCTCTCTCTGTGTCTCTCATGAATAAATAAATAAAATCTTAAAAAAAATCATATAATACCCAAGTAGAAATGGAGGGGTGATACAGTAGGAATGCATATGCTACTGGAGGGAATATACACTCGCATTGGGAACCTGTTTGTCATTATGGAGAAAGTAAAAGGTACATAAAATCAGTGAACCAACAGTATCATCTATTCTTTATAAAGAATGGCCCAAACCTAGGAACAATCCAGGTAACACTCATCAAAAGAATAGGCAAATAATTGTGATGTGTTCATTTGATGAGTATTATACAACAGGAAGCATATAATAGAATGAATTTCACAAACAATGTTCAGTATAAGAAGATAGGCACAAAAGAATAAATATAACATGATTCCATTCAAATACAGTTCAAAAACAAACAAGGCTATAAACTATTCTGTAACCATCCTGGTGTCTACTATGTACTGGGCATTTGTTGCCCACAACAGAGAAAGAGCCTACGGGGAAACACACAAATAAATCTGAAATGAGAATATATATATTTTAATGATTGTATTTAGTGGTTTAGTTTTATTCAGTATATATTCAATATGTATATTGAATATATATTTATAGTGAAATTAGAATATATATGTACTATAACACCTCACAATGATTGTATTTAGTGGTTTAGTTTTAGGTTCCTTCCTCAGCCATACTATATAACTTGTACCTGATATTAGAATACCAGCTTGGTAACCTTTTTGGTAACATTTTTTTCTCATTTGTGATACATAATAACCATGACATACAAGTTTTATTGCTTCCTGCTTTTGGCTACTGAAGAGTAATGGAAGTATACTATTTCTAGATTTATAGCTCTGCTCTTACCTACTGTGAAGAAATACCATAATTGTGCTGGAAGCTTCCTTCATATGACAAGTCATTATTAAAGAATGTAGCAGGGCCTAAAGAATTGATGGGCTGCACTTTCACTGGTGGCTGGATACCTCATAATTATGGAAAATTAAGATATAAATTATATTTGTAGAAGTGACAATGCTTCACAAGTCAGGAGTTACTTATTATGAGACGATTTAAGAGTCAGCCTACATTTCAGGGATATGAAATTTTAGGATAAGGGACCTTTTATAAATTGTTTTTAAGTGAACCATAATAATACACATTTTAATATTGTAACATAAAGCTATAGAGCTACCTATGTTGTGGGAGAACAATTTATATGGACTTGTACAATGATAGATAATCAAATATGTATTGTAAATGATTTGTAAGATACCCTTAAATATATACTCTTTCACTGGTTTTGGTAGAGTAATAGAATACAGCATTGTCATTTATTGCTTTGCATCCTTAGATTCTTTAAAATACATTAATAAAGTTATCTTTAACCTTATTTTCCTGGATGACTTGACAGAAAAGGGTGGGGGCAGGTGTTGTGAAGGAAAGAACTGCATAAATATTCCTATAGTGAGGGTTAATATTTTTTTCATCTTCGAGATCTATTTTCAAAGTTATCAAACAAGTATTTGTGAGGACCTGCTATATACGGGGTGTGTGTGTGTGTGTGTGTGTGTGTGTGTGTGTACAATAAGAACTAATATATATTGTTTCATTGTCTAATATGATTCAGCAACAATTATAAAGCTATAACCTTAGTTTCAGATCTCTTATTAGAAAAATGAAAATCTTTCATTTCCTAACTTCATAGCTGTAATTCCCTTGTGAGCCATTTCTTTTACTGATCCTTTATACTATGTTTCTATAGTTGCACTGTCTAGTATAGTGGCCACTAGCCAGATTTGGTTATTAAACAATTGTGAAATATGACTATTCTGGATTAACATGTAACTGTAAGTGTAAAGTACACTGAGATTTCAAAGATTTATCACAAAAGAAAAGACAATTTAAAATATTTCACTAATAAGTTGTATATTGACTGCCTGTTGGGATGATGTTTTATTAGATTTAATAAAATATATTATTAAAATTAATTTTTACTTTTAAATTTAAATCACGTATGTGGCTCAAACTTATGGCTCTCATATTTCTTTTATATGAGGAAAGTCAAATTTAGAAAGACAGATACTCCTTCTTTCATCTCTTTTCATTCCTATATTCCGGGGTTAGAAAGTAGTCTAAAGCTCTTTACATATTCCAAGAGTTAATTGACATCTGTTCTATGTAATGTAGTAATGTACATAACAGAAGGTATGTCGGACCATAATTTTGATCACTATTCGTAATGTTGGTGTGTTCTAGAATGGAAGGAATAAGGGAAAATGAAAAATAAAATAGCAAGAATTGAGAAAAGGAACATGCTTATGGACTATAGAAATGCCATTAAAAAGACCCTTACTATGATCTAGAATGACTCTGTGAGTCAGATGGGTTTTTTTCATAATAACTAACTTTAAAAAACACTGATCGACATATTTAGTTGTTTCCAAGCTGAGAAAATTTCTATAAAATATTAGTTCTTGTTTTTTTCTCTTATGCAGAATTGTCATTTATGAAAGAGGAGGTGAAAATTTTCACATGTGATAGTCCTACATTCCTAGGACACAAAGAAGTTCTTTAAGCTACTATAGATGCCAGTGAGAATAATCTTTTTTCTCTGAAAAAGTGATTGTCTCTTTTCCCCATCCCACAGCCATTTCCATGATTACTTGTTTTGTTTTGTTTTTCCAAAAAGACATATTTAATGCCCTGCCTAGGTTTATTTTCTACTTAAGGAATAACATTGTTGTTTTATATTTGAAATTGTAAGGTGGTACATTTCTTTTTTCTTTTATTTTTAATTTAACTCTTTGTTTTACAGATGAGGGCAGAAGTGCAGTTGACCAAGCAGGTGGTGCACAGATTGTAATTGACCATTTAAGGTCACTGTGCAGTATAACAGATCCCGCCAATGAGAAGCTCTTGACTGTCTTTTGTGGCATGCTGATGAACTATAGCAATGAGAATGGTAAACAAAATTGAAAACTTGCTTTATCTCTGGGGGAAAATTAAAAATCATCATTATTATAGTACAGACCAAAATATTTAGAAAAATTATAAATAATTCATAAGTGGCATATAAAATTAATAATTAGCCAACATTAAATACAGTGTTTCAAAAATATAAAATGTTCTAATTTATTAAATGGGACAAGTTTTTGAAGGGTTACTCATGTTAATTAATACCAAAAACAAAAGCAACATAATGATACGGTTTAATATTTCTCACTATGAGCATTTTAGAAATAAAAAGTATTAAAATATCTTCATGCTTATTACTTTATATTAATACCTATATTAAAGCTATAGGTGTAGCTTTAAAACATAAACACTATATAAGTAAAATCATTTTATCTATATATTAGATTTACTTGTCAGAATAGAAAAAATCTTTTAATAAAATCTGGCATTAGAAAAATAAAATTCAGAGTAATTGCAGTTTCTGATTTTAGAAATTTAATAAATACTTGAAATCAGAAGTTTCTTTTCTCTGTAAAACCTTCTTAGAACGTGGCAACAAATGACATGTTAAAATTTTCAGATAACCTATATGGTTGTTAATTAAATGAACATAAAAACAGTGATGTGAAGTTTCACTATACTTTTAAATGTCACAAAAAATGTATCATCTTATATGAGTTATGGCATGGATCAAACACTCAAAAATTCTGATAGGTTTCTAGACTGTAACAAACATAAGGTCATCCTGTGGTTTGTTTTATAATGGCATCTTAAGCTGTAGTGTTTGACAGAGACATATTTTATTTGCATATTCAACATGTAATATTCTTTCTTGTGTTCTAGAAACACATAGACCTTTAGGCATATCTTTCATTTTTTGTTTTTGGTGGTCATAAATCCAAAAAAATAGTCTGAAAAATTAAAAATAAAGAAGATAAACATTAATGATAGTGGCTACTGACATTTGGCCTTGGTGTTAGTGACAACCACAAATGGTGAGGACTGTAGTCTTTGCCCCATTGAATGGGGAGAACCACTACTCTCCTCTAGTTTATAGTTTCTATTTGATAGTTTGGCCAAATACTGCCATATCTTTTCATTTGGAGATGGTGTGGGGGGAAGGGGCAAATCTAGTTTTTCATATGATATCGGATTTTTAAGTGTTGGATTACATGTGCTTTTTTTGGCACTGTACAAGCTACTCTAAACTTAGAATGTGTCTTGAGGTCATATCCTGTATAGAGGATATGAGTATTAAACCTCTGAATTAGCATTTCCAAAAATAATAATAAATATTTTTTATTTGTCAAATGGCCAGCCTATTAAACTCGAGCTAGTAACAAATGGTAGTCTTTCTAGGGTCAACTACCACTTTTTTTTTTTTTTTTTTTTTTTTGCCTTGTGGTGGAACCATTTTTGAAGAGAAAATGAACAGGAGAAACAGAAATGAGACAGTCTGCATAATCTACAAAATGAATAGCTAGTTCCTAAATAATTGAAATTTAACCATAATACTCACATATCTGAATTGCATTAGGAAATCATTGGCAAGTTGTTCATGTTCATGCTGCATCAGCTTCATTTGGGACATCTTGGACACCCCATCTTCATTGGGTGTTCATTTGGAACACCTGAGAAAGTGGGACAGGTGCTAAGTGGGAGAATGGTTTAGAAAGATAAATGAAAGAAACTAGCCATGAAGTTATTATGGCAGCTTTGGGTACAAAAGAATTAGTCTTGTTATGGATTTAAATTCATTGTATTTTGAGGAAACCATTGTTCAGAAATCTGAACAAAAGCATATCAAATGACCAAATGGTCTTTAAAAATATCACTAATTCTAATCCAAAGGAGACTGCAGTTTCCTTTGAGTCCCTATAGTAGGATATCACAATGTGTAGACATGTGTATTGAGAAGGAAATTATTAACAAAATGCAGTCTGCAATTGAATTGCATAATATATTTCTTTCTTGAAGGGAAGACTTCTTTCCCTGGTGTGCAAGTATTCCCCCAAAATAACTTAGATAACTCAGAAACCTTGATGAACTTTTCTCAGAACATTATTGGAACAGAAGTGTTTTTGTTCCATTATTCCAAAACCTGCGATTTGATGAAGGTTTCAAAATGTATTAGATAAATAGAAGTAAAGTTATCTTTAGTATTTTAAACAAAGAGATGCCAAACATGTTAACTATCTTCTTTTGTCTGCTTGCATTTACATTTGTCTGTCATGGGGATCATAGTTTGTGAAGTGATTCTTTTTCTCCATAATACTCTTTAACTTAAATTATATTCTTTTTCATTTTGTTTAATTATTGCATATTTGTTATTCTGTTGATTACTTACTCTTTTCTTTAAAATGTGTGTTTAAAGACTTGTCTACTTAAATATTAGGTATTTTTGCTAACTTCAGATCATTTGATATTGGTTGTGTACCCCTAAATGAGTCACTGAGGAAAAAAATAGAGCTCTGTGAAATTCAGGAAGCAGTTTTTATTAGCACTGGAAAATGAAGTTCCTTTTTTACATGTTTTTACTATTGAGTTTCACTACATAAGCCACTAGTACTAACTGAGTAGAATAGTTGAGTGATAAATTGTTACTCTACCAGAAAAATTAACTGTGTTCTTAGCCCCAGTAACTTAAGCCTTATTCATTGGGAATTATTACTTTAGCTTTACAGATAATTTTTTTTAAATATAAAGATAAGGAAGTGCTGAAAATGGTCACAAAGATCCATCAACATAGTTTCTTTGATAATATTTTCAGACTGTTTAATAGTCCTAAAAGTAAATTGACACCAGACTGAGACTTAAGATATCTTGATTCCTGTCCATCTGGGAGACAACTAACTGTGAGCATATCCATTTTTAAAATCCATTAAATAGGGAATAAAAAGAAATTTCCTAACCAGATTATATATTGTGAAAATACATATGTGGTAAAGGCATTTTTGAACCTTTTGATAAAGCTGTATAAAACTCAACGTTCTTGAATTTTAAAATTTTTGAACCAGCTCAGGACTGTACAGTTTTAAACTATGAGCTAGCTGGATACATTCTTTTGTTTTCTTGTTGGTGAGACAATTAAAATTTTTTATGGCCAGACTGGCAGTATGTAATATCTGAATAGAGAAAGTTATAATTGCTTAGCTAGAAAAGTTGTATCTGTAATATTATACAAGTAAAATCATGTTCAAAGAGAATAAGGCAAAACTTTTTTTTTCAGTAAAAATCATTTAAAATTTATTCTTTTGGGAAAAATTATATCTGTTTTTTACATGGCAGAAAAGCACTCTTCAATTCTGTGGCTCTCCAAAATCACCTGAGTGTTTGATGGTTGTGGTTAGAGCAAAGCTTGTTGACAATTGGATATTCAGGGTGAGGAAATATGCTGAACTTCCTATATTGTCTTCATCTAGTTATTATCCTATCAATAAGAAACTGAGACCTATTATTATAGATATTTTTATCTCATTAGTTTCTTGGGTATCTTTTTTTCTAGCTTTGGTTACCCAATGTCAAAACATTCCAGTGAAGACTAAAAACTTCGTTCAGATCTATTTGCAAACATAACACCATTTTAGCCTGTAGCAGAAGTTTTATAAACTCTTGCCCACTATATTAATTGATATTCCCTATTCATGTTTATGGTAGTAGCAGAAAGTGGCGATGAAAACATCCTGATAATAGTGCCAAAAATTTACTGTAGGTGATCCACAGACTTAAAAAATCTGCACATGTATACTTAAAAGTTGACTGCACCTTGAATGGAAACAAACCAGTAATCTAAAGCAAAGCACCAGAGTTATTTAACACCTTGTTTAGGTAGTCACTATATTGGTAGTCACTATTTTTATTATCTTACATGTGATATGTAATAACCATGATGACCATAATAAATATCTCTTGGAAAACTCTGTAATTGAGAACTTAATTTTTTCCCTAATATGCATATGCTAGAAACATAAAATATAGGGAAAAGCCTGTTATAATTCTTAAGAAAATTATCAGTGGCAAGCATTAAAGCTAGGACTAATTATTTCTTTTACATAAACTATGCCATAAGAGAGAGAAGAAATAAACACGTATCATGAAAGGAAAAATCAGTTTCCTTTAAAATGGTTAATGTAATGTACATAATTTATGACTGGCTTCTTCATGTAACCTATGTTATATATGTGATGTATGTATATATTATATGATATCAGTTTGAGGAATGTGGCATATATTGGATATATAGGATATCAGTTTGAGAATATGATATATGTGTATATATATCATAAATATATATAAAGATATATATTTAAGTGTGTATATATATGATTTTTCAAATAGAGCTGATTTTTCTCTAATATCTTAATAACTCCCTGTTATAGAAAGATTAATTTCTGTTTTTTTTGCAGCTCCTAAAATCTTTCTGGTATACTTTTATGATAATTCTCACATTTATTTGCTGCATAGACTCATGATATGATTGAAGGGAGGTCATCTGTGTGGTTTAGGAAATGCAACTGAAATGTATGAGTATGTTATTGGAGTCTAACAACTGAATTTAAGTATTCAGCCCAGTACATAAATTCAGTTGTTTAAAACAGGCCTGTAAAGTATTTTCGCTCTAACTTAAAGATTATTTAGTATGTAATTAATTTTAGCTCTTAACTTCATTTCAATCAATAACATCAATTTCACAATTTTAACCATACTATTTATCCTAGTGACTTGAGTCCAGTAATTTGGCTTACTTGACTTTTCTTCATACTTAAAATAGGAAGAATAGAAATTAATAAGGAATAATCCTGATTAAAAAGCACTTTGGCCTGAGCTACTTGTTTATTTTTATGTCTTGGTATTACTTGGTAAGTAATACAAATAATTTTGGTAAGAAAGAATACTTCCTAGATATTAGATGTTTAGAAAATGATTTGCCTTGCATAAGTGAGAAACAGTTTCCACAACTTATTTACTATGGGTACAACTAATTAATAGTTATATATAATTTCCTAAATACTGAAAAAAAAATTTGCCTAATTTTGAAGTAAAAAAATAAAACTATAAAATTTTATCTTTGTAATTTATTGTCTTTTTCCTCATAATTATATTAATTTTACAGTATACCATTTCAGTGTATTTTCTGTTCTTTTTTTTTTTTTTTTCTGTTTATAAAGCTCTGGGAGATGTGCTTTTAAGTTTGCATCTTTTGAAGCCCAGTTTGTCAAATTAAAGTAGTCTAGTGTGTTAAACAAATTGTGTTAAAAGGCTTCTATTATGCAGCTGAGTTTTAAAAATACATTGTGTAATTCTTTATTTACTGTTTTCTCTCTGTAAAAAATTTCTGAATTTTTACTGTGTGTCCAGTAGAGCATTTGAAATTACTCAACCAGATTGCACTCAAAGTTCTGCTACAAATGTCATTTTAAGCAATTGTTTCACTGAACAATCAAGCAGTTAGTAGTTCTGTCTCTTCTCCTAATTGGTCTATTAAATTTGACCTATTAGACTAGCTTAGCTTTTCATCATAATTTTCTAATAAATTACTATAATCTGTTACTTAATGGATAAGCTAAGAACTTGGTTTTTAGTAGAAGTGTACAAAATGCACATTTGATTTAATTCCACACGGTCAAGTAGTGGCATTAATATTTAGCTTTGACCATTATAGAATGAATTTCTGAATGCAAGAATCTGAATATTTTAATTCTAAAAATCTGAAGAATTTTTTATCACAAAAAAAGAAATACTTGTTATAGTGTTTTCATTAGTGATTTAAAGTTTGGCATTATTTTACAGAAATAATACTTTCTTGGCGTTTTCAGCTTCCTAGATTGTCCTATAATTATAATGGTGCATTTAGCATTGTAATGCTAAATTTTAACTGAGGGCAGTTGAGTAACTAAATATGTTTGGGATTCCTCATTCTCTTAACATATTTTTTTCTTTCTTCACTTTGTGTCTGGATTGAAGATGATTAATCATAGATGTTATTTAGTATTATTCACAAGATTTTCCTCATAGTAAAAATTCGAGGTGACAGAGTTGGCTTTCTGGTTTTAACTCATCCTCACAAGATAGAAAGAATTCCCAATTTGGACTTCTTTTTGAAGAATTCATGGTCTGACTGAAACTAAGTAACTAAACATTAAAAACAGCTCCTAACATTTATTTTATGTTGTAAATTCTAAAGAGAATAGGTAATCTGATCTCTAGTATTCTGCTTTGATTTAATTTTTACATTTGTATAGTTTTCACCATCATTAGTTATTGCCACATTTTAAATATTGCAATATAAACATACATTTCAGCTGACAGAATTTCAGTATATGAAGCCCGTAAGGAGATTTTCTCTATACATGGAATGCTTTCCTCTATTTAGAGATGAATATTTATTTATTTATTTTTAAGATTTTATTTATTTATTCATGAGAGACACACACACACAGAGAGAGAGGCAGAGACACAGGCAGAGGGAGAAGCAGGCCCCATGCTGGGAGCCCAACGTGGGACTCCATCCCAGGAACCTGGGATCACGCCCTGAGCCTAAGGCAGACGCTCAACTGCTGAACCACCCACGGGTCCCTAAAGATGAATGTTTAGATAGTAACAGTAAACTGAAAGGTCAGGCCTTGTTTGTTACTTATGTTACTACACCAGTTGAAATGTCATGGTATCAGGCACATGATTATTGACTATGTACAGTATTGTAGGTGCCAGAAATGACATGGAAGTATTTGGTGTTTAGCCTCCCAAGAGCTAAGGCTAAAGCCAGAGATGAATAATGGATCTTGGCCACATATCAGTCCATCTTTAAAGTGGACTACTTAAAAATAGCCATTTGGAGAGAAATTCAAGGCAGAGAAGTATTATATGTAAAATCATTTGTATAAAAATTAGTAATCCTATTTTCTAACTACAAGTAAAATTCAATAAAGACCAAACTGAAAAAAAAAAAAATAAAGACCAAACTGCCTATATTTTATTAAACAAAAATATTTTAAGTAAATACTGTTGGAAAAATTGGAGATTGGTAAGAAATCAGAAATTTTTTGGTTATGTAGATGTGTGTTGCAAAAAAGTTCTGTGTAATTTTAAAATGGAAAAGCTTAATAATGTAATATTTTAAGGCAGTGAATCCTGTAAACAAAGAATTCTTGTTTTTAAACATATATGTTTGTAAGATATACATGTTGTGATATAAATTAACCTGGCATTCAGCTTAATTTGCTGTACAAAAATTTAGACTTGAATTTATATCTATTATGGATATGGACTTTCTCTCAGCAATGCAATTTGAGAGCAGAGACAAGATATATTTCTCCCACTAAGAGTTGCTTAAGCAACACCTGGCAGTAGTCCTCTTAAAAGAAAACAAAGTTTTAATTTTTAAAGGACGAGTTATTTCTGACATGAAAGCCTAGAATTTCCTTTAATCAGAATAGACACATCTGCAAAAATTTCCTTTGTAGCGGTATTCATTTTTTTTTTTTTTTTGTAGCGGTATTCATTATAACAAGAGTTGATCTGTAGTAGTAATTTAACCTGAAGTGAGCCCAGGAGAAAAGAAATACCTACTAGCTTAAGACATAATCACTCTAGGTGTCTTTGAATTGAGAAGAGTATATGGGTAGGTCTCTTAAGAATAATAAAACATTTTTCCTTTCTCTTGTGATTTTGCTTTGGGATTTTGTTCTTGCTGTTGTTTTACATTATACTAGTAATTTTGTCATTATATCTAGAACTTTTACAAAAGGGAGATTTTGCTGATGTAGAGACTTTTATTTTCAGAACTAGAAAAAAAAAACGTTTGAATTCTTTTCAACTTTTTATTTAACTGTTAGAAAGCAAAAATTGTGTAAATATATTGTCTTAAACCTCCAGTATTCTCAGTGGTAATGAATCTTGATTCTCTTTTTTTTGTTCATTGAAATTACTGTTTGTCATTGAAATGTATCACCTGGGGCTTAAATTATAGGGATAATCTAGGTAGAGAACATGTAAGGTATGGTTTGTTTAAAGAGGCCTTTTAAAATAATTGATTTGAAGTTAATTTTAAACACATGTAAATATTTTTACTTTTATATTCTCAATAGTAGTTTTAGAATAAAAGTTCTCCACTTTCCTGACCAGTCAACAAAAATATTAAGTAATAAGTATTTGGAAACTGTACCTGCACATGTGTATGCATAGAGTTTTTAACCACAAATCACCCTCTTAGTAGCAGTAAAGTCCATTTACTTTTCACTATTTAATTCACTAAAACTTGTTTACATTTCTGTTTACTGTTTTACATCATTTTAAATTTTTGGAAGTATATATATGCCATTTGTCCAGAGCAATATTCTTTAGTCTCTATTATGCCCAAATAGTTTTTATTCAATTTGTATTATAGTTCTTCATCAAGATTGATATTTGCTTGTGTTTGTTGTTTCAACTGTATATGATTCACTTAATTGTAGATTTTTTTTATTCAAGCCTGTAAATAGGAGTATTGTACTGTCTATACTATGAATAGTATACATACCATATACACATATTAATGTAGAGACTATGTATTTTGAATTGTGTATTTTTTATTTACTCATAGTTTCATCAGTAAGTCCTATTTAGTGATAAGGTTAAGAATCTTATTGTCTCTAAGGGCCTTTTCTTATGATAAGGTAAACATTTGTGCAGTCTTCTTAAGAAACTTATTCTTTATAGTAATTGATCAACATAACTTCTTCAGTTGAGTTTCTGGGATTCTTTTCTGGACCTATAATCTATCTATACCAATGTTTTAAACATTAAACTTAAAACTCAGGGGGAAAAAGGTTCTTCAACTTAAGATCTTCTCTCCAGATCTCCATTCTTTGGAGTTTCCATGAGTGTGACCTGAAGAACTTGGAACCATTGAAATTCAAATGTAGGTAGGTAAGTGTTCACACCAGCGCATGCGTTGATTGCCTTATATCTCTTTGTATATGCATCTGTATTGCACCCCCTCAGTGCCTTTCTTCCTCTTCCTCCCCATAGATCATGTAGGGCCTGTGTCATCTTGGTATTTTGTAATTCTGTATTTTGGTCAGTATTTGTCTGTGATGTGTGTCAGGAGCAATCTTTAAAAGTCTTCAGACATTTATGACATTGTGCTGTCTAAAGACTGTCTTTCACACATAAGTGTTTGCTGTGTACGAGCCTGGGTTGCATTTTGTGAATTGTGTTTGTTGAGTTCTGATAAACATTCCCCTGGAGTTGCTGGTATTCATTGAAGGATGCAAAAATTCTCAGTCTTGCACCGTTTCACTTTTTCAATTCTAGGGAGTGTGAACTATTTCTGGTTCTAAGAATATCTTCCAGTTAATATTCTTATTTAAAAATCATATTCTTGATACCATTCATAATAACATGAGTATCACCTACTGTCCTTTGAAGTTCGTTCACAAGCTTTCTTTGGGCAATAAGAAAATGATTAAACTTAATAATTTACTTCTAGCAATAAGAATTAATACCAACTTACTCCACACAAAGAGGAGGATCCCTACTTAACCCCACCTGTCAAAAAAAAAACTACTGATAACATACCAAGTTGTAACTGAAATAGGCAAACAGGCCCAATCATGGAATATTCCCCTAGGCTTAAATAGAGTTTCTACCCAAATAAGCAAAATAAAATGTTCAGGTGCTTAATGTAATTTTGCTCAAAATACCTGAACACCAAAATTTAGGATTCCTACCATGCTTTTAATTTTTATTTCTTTTCCTGTTACCTCATCTGCCAAGCACATCATTGAATTTCAAAATCTCTATTCCATGTTCTGTTTTGTTTTGTTTGCCATCTCGTATAAAAGTTAGGTAATCCTTTGGCAGTGGTTCTTAAACTTTTGGTCTCAGGACTCTTTTAGACTTAAAAATTGCTGAAGACTCTCTAAAATTTTTGCTTATAAGTATAAGCTATAAAAAATATGGGCTGTATCTATCAGTATTTAGCACATTAGAAATTGGAGACAATATTAAAAATTATTTGATATTGCATTTTAAAATAATAACTCACATTACCATATATCTTTATGAAAAATAACTTTTCAAAGTTAAAAATATTGCTCAGGTGCCTGATTGGTTCAGTCTGTAGAACATGTGACTCTTGATTCTCAGGGTCTTGAGTTCAAGCCCCACGTTGGGTGTGGAACCTACTTAAAAAAATATTGCAAAATTTAAAAAAATTACTGAGAATAGCATTTATTTTACGGTGAATGTGTGATAGGGAGGAATATGTTGATCACCAGCACAGTATGGTGCTGCTGACTGGGTTCATAATAAAGCCCCAGCAGTTTTACCCACCACTGTTCTTGGACCATTGTGTAAATGTCAGTACACTGAAAAAGGCGTATAAAATCTTGGTATTATTATGAAAGTAATTTTGATTTTTGTGATCCTCTGAAAGGGTTTTGGGGACCCCATTTTGAGAACCATTTGTTCTAGGATGCCTGCTTATCTTGAAATGAAAATTTGTATCAGTCTGTTTGAGTGAAGTTTTTTCCTTATCTGGGCTTCATTATCCATAGAGAATGACTTGCCTGCAATTGGTATGAACAGACTTTAGAGTTATTTGAGTATAATTTTTGTTTTAGTTAGCCTCATAGAAATGAATATAAAAGAAAGCACTCAGGTGATCAAAAATGAGTATGTCCATTGGATGACTATATAATTTTTCTCTACTTGTGTGTGGTTTGTGTGTTGTATGTGAGTATACAATTAATTTGGCTCCTGGGTATCTTTAAAACATATTTTCCCGAAGCAAAGTGATTTTCATGAATTAGGGTGATTTACACCAGATGCCACTGAGCTATACTTCTTTCTCTCCTGATCTACCACAGTTTCAAATATTACATGCTTCAATTTGTATGTGAAAGATTTTATGAAACTATGCAACATTTCCTAATTTTTTTGTCCCTCATTTCCCTGGAACCAAAATTCATGATACCTTAAAAGCAGTCCAGGAAAGTGGTAGAGATATCTGCCAAGTTAGGAGAATATGCAGAACATCATCTTCTAAATGGTATTCTCCTATTATCTCCTTCATAAAATTTGCTATTTATCTGATGTCCCTGGACTGTTGGATTTTTATAGTTTGTACCAACAGTACTGAGGGGGTGTGTGATGCTTACATATATGCAGACATACAGTGGAGTTTGACTCACACTCAATGCATGCGCTAGTGCTCACGCTTACATACCTGAAATTTAATGATTCAACAGCTCTGCAATATTTGAAGAGGTAGTCAAAATGAGTAAATAAAGTTAAAAATACTGCTAAAGAATAAAGATCTGCAAAGGTGATCCAGTAATAAGGAATATACTGGTAAGTAATTAAAATAATTTCTGACTTGGAAAGCTTATTGGTGCATGATCGTTACAAATACTATAACCATAATACAAGTATTCTGCCGATATAACACATAACACTATTCCTTATAACATAAGTAATTTGCTTATGAAATTATATAAATACTGTGAATCATTCAATTGCTGAATTGTATAGTACGAAAAAATATTTAACATTAAAAGCATAAGAACAAATCATTTAGTTGAATATATTCTTTTATTTCTGTCTCCTTTTAGAAAGGTTTCATAATTCCATTGAGAATTTGAAGTTGTTGTAGACTATTTGAATGCTAAACATAAACTTCCTTTTTCTCAGGCCTGTTTTCTTGTTTCGGTAATAGGCCCCCCCACAACTGAACCAAATAGTATGCATAATTATCCACAGATCAGTTTTCAGGGTGATAAGCCTCTGTTGGCTAGCCCTTCATACTTTACTCTAGAAGCAGGCAAAATTGACTACAAAGACTGCCAGGCATATAATCAACTGGAATGTGAGGCAGCTCAATGTGCCTTCTTGCTCTTATCTGATAATCACCCAACTACCTCCTCATCTATTGGTTAAGAACTAGAAAGAGTGATGAAAGGATTAGTAGGTAAACTGTCAAGGTATGCAGTGCTCTAAGGAAAATGTGTTTGTAATAAACCTGACTTTTATCTTTAGATTTCCAATAGGTAACTTAAAAAAGAATTTGGAGACAATTATTAGCTTGAAAATGGCATATAATTTTTAAAAGAAACAGAATTTTTAAAGCATTCCTGTTTTTTTGAATGAAACAGTAATAGTGTTTTGCATTGACATGTGAGTGTTTATATCTTACTTAGCTTATTCTAAGAGGCAGTATTTTTGATTTTCACTTGGTTTGTTTACCTTCAGCTCTGCTACAGGTATTCTATCATAATTGTTCATGAAGAACCATTGTGGATATCCAAGGCCTGTTACTTTAAAACTGATTAGTTTCTTAGAAAATGAAGGCAAGCAATGATGACAAAGCATATTGACCTCATTGTCTTTACCTCTCAAGCCAAATTTTCCTCTTTATTAAGATGCTTGTTGCTATTATTAAAACTTTGAAAAGAAAAATACTTTAACATATTTTTTCCTTGTAAAAACTCCTTTCCTTCCTAGCAGTCATCGAAGAACACTCTGCTGCAAATAATCAAAATGATTTTTGTGTATTATATACTTTTTTCATTCCTTTTTATGAAGCAGCTGCTTTTAAGGGATTCTAAGATACTGTCTTCTCTTGGTCTTTATTAAATTTGTTTTTCTGTGCTTTTCATATACTCTGCTTTCCTATAATACAAATATTACTTTGACCTTTTCACTTAATGACCAGTGATAATATTTAATTATAGATTTTTATATCCTACTCTACAAAGGTATAAAGTCCTGTTATTTTTTTTTAATTTATGTTTTGACTCTATTTTCATTTCTAAATTTCTTTTAATCATTGAAAAGATTCAAAATTCAACTCTTGTGAACTAATGTTTTAAGATTTTTCAGAGAACTGTATGGATGGACTTAATCTTGTTTTACTGTAATTGAAATAGTATTGAGTTTGCAATAGGAAGAATAAGAGATGCTTTATTCTTACTAATGTCCATTTGGTACATAAACATCTTTGTTTGTTTTTTACAGATTCCCTTCAAGCTCAGCTTATCAATATGGGTGTTATACCTACCTTAGTGAAATTACTGGGCATCCATTGCCAAAATGCAGCTCTTACAGAAATGTGTCTTGTTGCATTTGGTAACTTAGCAGAACTTGGTAAGTCCTAGTCATGAACCGCAAATATAAATAACTTATTAATGTACTTACAATAAATTTTCCTTTAGGTGTTAACAACCTGGAGAACCATGTAGATTATTATTTTTTTAAGCATCATAGATACTCTTTTCATTTTTTAAAAAGTAGATCCAATTATATGTTATGATTGGTTTATTTATAATTGGAGCTGCTTTGCTTCCCTCATTGTTTTATTTATCAAGGTTTAAAGTTTCCTCTTGTATATTATTTAATAGAGTTGAATATTTAAAATGATCTCCATTTAACTTTGGTATTCTTACAGAGAGATGATCTTGATATCAAGTATTATATTTTCAGGACAAAAATAAAGGATTGTTAATTCATTACATTTTATATAAATTATCAGGTAAAAACCTATCAGACTAAGGTTTTTTCCCCCTTTTTTTTTACAAAAATCCCTAAAAATAGTAGAGGACCTTTTCATAAGAATTTATTTGTAGCAGCATTAGAAAATACTATGAGAAATCCTTGAAAATCAGAAGGCATGGATGCCTGGGTGGCTCAGCGGTTTAGTGCCTGCCTTTGGCCAGGGGCGTGATCCTGAAGTCCTGAGATCAAGTCCCACATCAGGCTCCCTGCATGGAGTCTGCTTCTCCCTCTGCCTATGTCTCTGCCCCTCTCTCTCTCTGTGTCCCTCATGAATAAATAAATAAAATCTTAAAAAAAAAAAAAGAAAGAAAGAAAGAAAGAAAGAAAAAATCAGAAGGCAGACAGAAACAGACCAATATTGGAAATACAGCCCACTCATACCAGAGAAGAGGACTAATGACTCCAGCACCCCTGTCTCTTGTCTCTGTTTTATTTTTCTCTGTATCATTAATAGTATTCTCTCTTCTTTCTGACCTACCTTCCCATGATTTTTAATTAAAGTTACAACTCCTGGTCTGAATCTACCCCACAACCATGTTCATTATAAATTTTGTATTATGGGGACAGTGAAACCAAGTGACAGTCATAACTAAATAGCTAAAACAAACAAATTATTTATAAAGTGGGTATAATTAACAGAATTAAACGGAAGCACCAAAACTCTAGCCTTGGATTTTTGAGAGCTCACGTTCTTATATACTGCACATTAAAATCTTGATCTAAGTACTTTCTTTGGCTTTGACTTTAAATGTTTCAAATTTAAAGGAATAGAGATTATTTCTAAAAGCTAATTTTTAAAAGTATTTTTTTAAGAACAATAACATTTAGATTGAATTTCTTTTCATGAGATAGGAACTTTTTTTGTAGTATAGTTGATGCACACTGTTAAAAGTCATTCTTATTCACTGGGGTCCTCTGTTGGTATTTATGAACATCTTTGTCTTCTATCCTCCTGTACTTTTCTTTTTTTTTTCATACTATCTTATTATTTCCAACATTCATATAAGACCTAGAAAGAAAGAACATTCATTCATTGTTTTACAATGTTACATTGTTTGACAAGATACTGTTTTCCATTATTAAAATGGATTGTAGGAATTTGTGTTTGGTATACTTTGTAGAAATAAAACAGAAATCACATTGTAATTCCTGATGTCATAATCTTGATAACAGATACATAAACACCATTTAATGTGAGTTTCTTATGTTAAAGCATCAGGATTTGTTTGGGAGAGTGCATAAACCACTTCAATTCAGCCTCCTCTCCCTAGTCTGTATTTAAAGATGGATATACACCCAGTTAGTCCAATTTCATAGTCTGTTTCCAGCTGTTACTGCCTTTACCCCAGTTGGAGGATGAAAGGATAAAAGAGAAATAATTCCTTTACATACTAAGACTTCTAGAGTTTATATCATAAGTCTGTTATGTCCATGGAATAGATAGCTTATACATCAATACTGAAATTGAACATGTATGCCTCAGAATACTTTCCCTCTTTTCATTGTGGGCTTTATTGCCTACAAGTTAAGAAATCCACCTAGCATTATTATTATTGACATAGGTAAATATCAAGTTCCTGTCACAAACTTTTTAGTCAAAGTTTTTTAATAAAAATATTAGACATTTTTGTAGTTTTGCTCACAAAAGATCTAGCTTAAAAACAAAACATAAAATAATTTAAGTGCAATGTATTACAGAATTGGGAATAAAGAAGGAAAATGCAGCTTTGCCTTTTTCTCTTGGAGTCTTAGTTTATGTGTACAAATAATTTTTCTATATTCATAATTATAGCATGAATATAATTTTAAAGGTTGCATTCTTATCTGACATTATAGATTATGCAGAATGGCATTTTTTCCTTTTCAATTGGCTCCAAAATCTTTTTTTTTTTAAAGATTTTTTTTATTCATGAGAGACACAGGGTGGGGGGCAGAGACACAGGCAGAGGGAGAAGCAGGTTCCATGCAGGGAGCCAACGCAGGACTCGATCTCAGGTCTTCAGGATCGCACCTCGGGCTGAAGGCGGTGCTAAACCACTGAGCCACCGGGGTTGCCCTCCAAAATCTTTTAGAAAGAAAATTTTCTGTTTAAAATAGGAAAAGGAAAGAGGGGAGATGACACAAAAGCATTTTAGGACCTGGGAAGAAAGACAAGGAATAACTAAGTTAGCAAAACTTTGATATGTGAATCCTGGATTAGAAAGCCAAGAACTAACCAGTTTGCCCTTTGGAATCTTCCAAAGGATCAGAATTTGGTGATATTAAAATCTCATTCCCTTTCCATACTTTATTTATTTTTATTTATTTATCTATTTATTTTATTATATCCAAAATATTTATTGGGATAGTTTCTCACTCATCTTGATTCAGGATGCTTTTAGTGCTACTTGCATTTGAAGGAGCATTGCTTTTCCTCCTGTAGGCTGGCAGAGGACAGTGGAGCAGCCAACACACAAAACTACCCTTTGTGCATGGCTAAGACTGGTGATTTTGTAACAACCTGAGCACTTCACATCCATGGAGTAGGAGTTGAGCGTCTACACCAGGCACTTGTGCTTCCTCTTCTTTTCTGGGGCTGGTGGAAGAGGTCCTTCATAAGGGGCATGTTCTCGTGGAGAGGGCATTACTGCTAGAAAGCCCTTTTCCACACTTGATAGTAACCGTCCCTTCCACTTAAAGCAAAAGACTGTATGTATTCTCTGGAAATACTAAAAATAGAAAATTTGTAGTCTGGGGACATCAGTCTAAGATGAAGTAACAGGTACCAGAGTACCATTCCAAAAATAGTTTAAGAGAAAATAGATACACTGATGCTGAGAACTCCAATGTTATTGTCCCATTTGTCCTGTAGAATGTAAAGATACTTAAACAAAAAGATCATCTGGGGGCACCTGAGTGGCTCAGTGGTTGAACATCTGCCTTTGGCTCAGGTTCTGATCCCAGGGTCCTGGGATTGAGCCCCGCATCAGGCTCCTTGCTCAGCCAGGAGCCTGCTTCTCCCTCTTCCTGCTGTTTTCCCTACCTCTGCTCTCTCTTTCCCTGTGTCAAACAAATAGATAAAATAAAAATTTTTTTAAAGGCCATCTGAAAAACCCTTACAGATAATCTTGTAGTTAACAAGACCACTCATACTTACAGCTCCTAATCAGTTATTAAATCCCGCTTTTTTCAGTTTATTTTTTTCAACATGATGAGTATGCTCTTTAATTTTCCTCCCCTATTTGTCCCATCCACCTCCCCTCTGGTAACCATCAGCTTGTTCTCTATAGTTAAGAGTCTGTTTCTTGGTTTGTCTCTCTTTTCTTTTTTTCCTTTGCTTATTTGTTTTGGTTCTTAAATTCCACATATGAGTATTTGTCTTTTTCTGACTCACTTCACTTAGTATAATACTCTCTAGTTCCATCTGTGTCGTTGTAAATGGCAAGATTTTATTCTCTTTCATGGCTAATATTCTATTGTAAATATATACCACTTCTTTATCCATTTATCTATTGATGGACACTTGGGCTGCTTCCATAGTTCAGCTGTTGTAAATAAGGCTGCAGTAAATATAGAGGTGAATGTATTTTTTTGAATGAATATTTTTATATTTGGGGAGTAAATACCCAGTAATTCAGATTACTGAATTGTAGGGTAGTTTTAGGTTTAATTTTTGAGGAAACTCCATACTGTTTTTCACAATGGCTGTACCAATTTGCATCCTTACAAATAGTGCAGGAGGGTTTCCCTTTCTCCACATCCTCATCAACATTTGTTGTTTCTTGTGTTATTTATTTTAGCCTTTCTAATTAGGTGTAAGGCAATCTTATTGTAGTTTTGATTTGAATTTCCCTAATGGTGAGTAATGTTGAGCATCTTTTCATATGTCTGTTGGTCATCTGTATTTCTTTTTTGGAGAAATATGTGTGTTTTCTGCTCATTTTTAATTGGATTATGTTTTTTGACTATTAAGTTGTACCAGTTCATTATATATTTTGGATGCTTTTAGTTTTCTTGATTGTTTCTTTTGCTGTGCAGAAGCTTTTTATTTTGATGTAGTACCAATAGTTTACTTTTACTTTTATGTCTCTTGCCTCAGGAGACATTATTTAGTAAAATGTTGCTACAGCCAATGTCAGAGAGATTACTACTTGTGCTCTCTTCTGGGGTTTTTGTGGTTTCAGGTCTCACGTTTAGGTCTTTAATCAATTTTGAGTTTATTTTTGTGTATGGTGCAAGAAAGTGGTCCAGTTTCATTCTTTTGCATTGGATATCCAGTTTTCCCAACATCATTTGTTGAAGAGACTGTCGTTTTCCTAGTAGATATTCTTTGTCCTCTTGAAGATTTATTGACCATATAATCATGGGTTTATTTCTGGGTTTTCTGTTCTATTCCATTGATCTATGTGTCTGGTTTTTTTTTTTTTATGTGTCTGTTTTTATGCTAGTACTATACTGTCTTAATTACTGCTTTGCAATGTAACTTGAAGTATGAGATTTTGATACCTCCAGTTGTTTTTGATACAACTATAAATGGGATTATTTTCTTATTTTCATTTTCTCCTGCCTCATTATTGGTGTATAGTAATGCAATAGATTTCTGTACATTGATTCTGTATCCTGCTACTTTACTGAATTCATTTATCAGTCTAGTAGTTTTTTGGTGGAGTCTTTAGGGTTGTCTGTGTATAATATCATGTCATCCGTAAATACTGAGAATTTTACTTCTTACCAATTTGGATGCCTTTTATCTCTTTATGTTGCTGAATTGCTGTGGCTAGGACTTCCAGTACTATGTTGAATAAAACTCTTGAGATTGGTATCCTTGACTTGTTCCTGAAATTAAGGGAAAAGCTCTCAATTTTTCATCATTGAGGATGATGTTGGCTTGGGTGTTTCATATAAAGCCTTTATTTTGTTGAGATATGTTCCCTCTAGAACTACTTTGTTGAGGGTTTTTATAATGAATGGATGTTTTATTTTGTCAAATGCTTTTTCTGCTTCTATTAAAATGATCATATGGTTTTTATCCTTTTATTGATGTGACATGTCACATCGATGTTTTGTAAATATTGAACTACATTTATATCCTGGAATAACCCACTTGATTGTAGTGTATGATTTTTTTAATGCATTGTTGGATTCAGTTTGCTTATATTTTGTTGAGAATTTTTGCACCTATATTTATGAGAGAGATTGACCTATAGTTCTCTTTCATTGTAGTATCTTTATCTGGTTTTGGTATCAGGGTAATACTGACCTCCTACAATGAATTTGGAAGATTTCCTTCCTCTTGTATTTCTTGGAATAGTTTGAGAAGAGTGGGTATTAACTTTTCTTTAAGTCTTTGATAGAAATCACCTGTGAAACCATCTGGTCCTGGACTTTTATTTTTTGCAAGTTTCTTGATTACTGATTCAGGTCCATTGCTGGTAATTGGTCTGTTCAAATTTTCAATTTCTTCTTGCTTAGGTTTGGTAGGTTGTATATTTCTGGGAATGTATCTATTTCTTCTAAGTTGTCCAATTTGTTGGTATTTGAGCTCTCTCTTTTTTTTTAATGAGTATTGCAAGAGGTTTATCAATTTTGTTGTTCTTTTCAAAGAACTACTTTCTGATTTGATCTCTTCTACTGTTTTTTTTTTTTTTGGTTTTTATATCATTTGTTTCTGTTTTAATCTTTATTACTTTCTTCATTTTGTTGAGTTTGGCTTTTGTTTGTTCTTTTTCTAGCTCCTTTAGGTGTAAAATGAGGTTGTTTATTTGAGATTTTTCTTGCTTCTTGAGGTAGGCCTATGTTGCTGTAAACTTCCCTCTTAGAACCACATTTGCTGCATCCCAAAGATTTTGAACCATTGTATTTTCATTTTCATTCTTTTCATTTAATTTTTAATTTCTTCTTTGATTTTTCATAGACCCATTCATTATTTAGTAGCATGTTATTTTTTTGACATCCATGTATTTGTGCTCTTTCCAGATTTCTTATTGCGGTTGATTTTTAATTTCATAGGATTGTGGTCAGTAAAGATGCATGATGAGGCACCTGGGTGGCTCAGTCAGTTAAGCATCTGCCTTCAGCCCAAGTCATGATCTTGGTGTCCTGGGATTGAGGCCCATGTCAGACTCCCTGTTCAGCAGGTAGTCTGCTGCTCCTTCTCCCTCTCTCCCTACCCCTGCTCATACCTTCTCTCTCTCAAATAAATAAAATCTTAAAAAAAAAAGAAAGAAAGGGTGTAAGATGTGACTTTATTTTATTTTATTGTTTATTTTTTGTTGTTGACTTTATTTTTTGTTGTTGTTTTGTTTTGTTTTGTTTTTTAATTTACTGAGACTTGTTTTGTGGCCTAATATGTGTGTATTCTGGAAAATGTTCCATGTTCATTTGAATGTATATTCTGCTGTTTTAGGATGGAATGTTCCAAATTTGTCTGTTAAATCCCTGTGGTCCAATATGTCATTCAAAATCACTATTTCCTTATTGATTTTCTGTTTGGGTGATCTATCCCTTAAGGTAAGTGGGGTATTTAAGTCCCCTGCTATGATTGTATTACTATTGATTTGTTTAAATTTGGTATTAACTCTTTTGTGTATTTGAGTATTCTCATGTTGGGTGCATAAATATTCATAGTTATATCTTTATTGTATATATCCATGTTGGATTGTCTCTTTTATTATTATTTAGTGTCCTTCTTTATCTCTTGTTACAGTCTATTACAGCTTTCTTTTGGCATCCATTGCATGATAAATGTTTTTCCATCCCCTCACTTTCAATCTGCAGGTGTGTTTTGGTCTGAAATGAGTCTCTTATGAGCAGCTTACAGATGGGTCTTCTTTTTTTTTTTATCTACTCTGTCACCCTGTTCTTTTCATTTGCCTTCAAAGTAATTATTAATAGATTATTTATTTATTGCCATTTTGTTACTTGTTTTGTGGTTATTTCTATAGATTCTTGCTGATTCTTTGTTCTCTTTCATAGTTTATTGGGTTTTTTAAGTGATATACTTGGATTCCTTTGTCTTTATTTTTTGCATATCACTGGGTTTTGACTTGTGATTACCATTAGGTTTACATATAACATCTTCTGTGTATAGCAGTCTGTAATAAGTTGATGGTTACTTAAGTTTGAGTCCATTCTTTACTTCTCTCCCCCACCACAATTTTAATATATGGTATCATACTTTACGTCCTTTTATTTTTATGAATCCCTTGATTGATTTTTACAGAAATATTTATTTTTATTGCTTTTGTGTTTTTTATTTATCTTACTCTCACTCATGTTCTTTCCTTCGTCACTCAGAGTCTCCATCAATATTTCTTGTAAGGCTAGTTGAGTGGTCATGCACTCTTTGTTTGAGAAACTTTTTTATCCCTCCTATTCTGAATGATAGCCTTGATGGATAAAGTATTCTTGATTGCAGGTTTTTGTCTTTCAGAACTGAGAATATATTGTGCCTCTCTCTTCTGGCCTGCAAAGTTTCTGCTAAAAAATTCACTATTAGCCTAATGGAGTTTCCCTTGTATGTAACTATCTTCTCTTGCTGCTTAAAATATTTTTTTCTTTATCACTACTTTTTGCCATTTTAATTACTGTGTTTCTTGATGTGGACCTCCTTAGGTTGAATTTTTAGGGGGATCATTGTGCCTCCTTGATCTAGCTATCTATTTCCTTCCCCAGGTGAAGGAAGTTTTCAGCTATAATTTTCTTAAATTTTCTGCCTCCTTATCTGTCCCTTGTTTTCTGAGATCCCTATAATGTGGATGTTAGTCTGAGTTCCCTAAGACTATTCTCAATTTGCATAATTTTCTTCTCCTTTGTTCAGCTTGGTTACTTTCCATTGCCTTATCTTTCAGGTCATTAATTCATTTCTCTGCTCTTCTAACCTGGTATTTATTCCATCAAGTGTATTTTTAATTTCATTTATTGTGTTTCTGATCTCTGATTAGTTCGTTTTCATCTCTGTGTTAAGGGTCTTACTGATGCCCTCCACTCTTTTCTCCAGTCCAGCGAGTATCTTTATGATCATTATCTTAAATTCTCTATCAGGCATACTTATATCGATTTTGCTTTGGTTTCTTGCTGTTGGTTTGATCTTGTTCTTTTGTTTGGTAGAGGTTTCTCTGTCTCATTTTGTCTGACTTTCTGTGTCTGTTTCTCTGTGTTAGGAAAGTCAGCTACTTCTCTTGCTCTTAACAATAGTAGTATTATGAAGAAGAATACAGTGTCCCCTGTTTCCCAGGGCCTGGCCCTTCAGAGACCATCTCTTATGTGTGTTGCATGTGCTCTGCTGTTGAGTCTTGGCTTCTTTTTCCTTTAGTGTAGCTGTCTGCAGAAGCTCTTGGTCTATTATATGCTACAAGGTATGCAGCGGTCTGCTTGCAAAACTAGACCTGCCCCTGCCAGGAATAAGGTCCCACAAAATGAGGTCAGGAGATATGATGTTGACAGGGTTTGCACTGGTCTTCTGCGGTTGGGGGGACAGCACTGGGACTTAGGTGAGTGTGACTGGGAAAGGTAGATCTGCCAAAGTGTATGGGGTGGGTAGGGGGGTTTAGTGCAACCAAGTTAGGTAAAGAATGTGGATACCAGGCTGGTTCCCACAGGTGACCATTGTTTATGCTGCCTGCTCCTTTGTTCTTGGAGGGATCTCCCCATGATCCTTGTCTCTCCTGGCTGTGCTCTAAGATGAGAAAATTACTTTCCCACCTGTCTCCACTTCCTAATACCTTCTGGGCTCTCCCAGAGCTGATCCCCTGATTTTTAAAATTCCAGGCTTTAAGAACTCACAGAATTTGGCCTATCTCACTATCAAAGGCAAATATTACAGAGATTCTTTCTCCCTGTTTATGGGCTCCTTGGTGTGAAGGTCTATTTTCTGCTCTTCTCTGCACCATTGGCTTCTTCCCCCACCATGAACAGCCACAGATGGGATCTTTGCCCTTCCTACCTTCTTTGATGTGGCCTCTTCCCTGCCTTTAATTGTAGAGTTTGTTCTGCCCAATTTCAGGTCATTTCCTGAGTTTTTTATGCTGATATGGGTAATATCTAGTTGTATCAATGGGACAAGGCAAAGTTAGGGCCTTCTTACTCTTTCTGGCCAACTTAAATCCAGATTTTTAATCAATATGCAGACAATTAGAGAGGTTAGGATAGCTTCTAACATGAAGGATAATGAAATAAATAAATTGAAAAAAGCAATTTAGAGGAAACAAACTGTGAAGTTATAATAAAGACATTATTAAACATCAACATCTTAGAAAATTAATATCCTACATACCTTTCCTCTGGAAGCCACTTGAAGATGTGTTTTACCAAAACAAAGAATTTAAATTAAGAAAGAAGACTATATAGAAATCAGAAAAGAAGAGATCCAACAGGAAAACAAGAATTCCTAGCAGTATGGTGACATGAGAGCCCCAAATGGCCTGTTTGCAAAGAGTGACCAGTCCGGATTTGAACAAGTCAGAGGCTGCTGGAGTGAGAGTTGGGATAATTCTTGGAGGAGATGAAATTGATTACCTAAATAAAGTGAGCTTAGTAAGAGAAGATCAGCTGATCAATAGTTTATTAAAACAGTAATTACTGATATAACCAAAATTATAGTAAAATTACATTGGAAATGGAGGGTATAACAGAGAGGGAAAAGAAAAAAAGAAAGCTAAGGCCTAATTGTTTATATTGGAAAGTCGATCAAAGATACCTAAAACTGAAAAATCAAGAAGTGTAAATACAAATATGTTATTTAAAAATATGGAGGTGAGTAGCAGTGACTTAGCTAAAAGAGCTTTATGTGCTTGGCTTCTGAGAAAGAAGAAATGGGAGAGGGAGACTGGGTTCTTCTGGTAATATAAGTATTAGAACTATCTCTTTAAACTCATGTATAATTTTGATAAAAATAACTTTAGAAAATGAGGGTTCTTGCTAAGGGTGTGTTTATCCATGACATTTGACCCAAATATAATGTCCAAATCATACTTCATGCTGCCTTTTCTCTGTATCCACCTGCAGATAAATACAGATCTTCTTCTTTAATATTTATATTACTCATAGTGCATTGTTCCTTGTGGTAGCAAGTGGTCTGAATTACTTAGCAGGAGTGATTTGGTTTTAGTTTATTAAGTTATTAAGTGTTTGAAGGAGTAGAATATGGATTGGAAAAAAACACTATTTAAAAAAAAAAGTATGAGAGCACATAACTAGATAAATGTGGATGTCTATTTACTTCACCTATAATTTAATGTTCCTAAAATTCTTCCCATTTGAAGAATTGTCTGAAGCAAAGAAGCAATCAACAATGCTCAGGACTTAACTCATCCCTATTTATGTCAGACTCACCTTATAGGGTAAGATGTGCTGACATTTGTAGAATTTTATCTCTGAGGGTTTAGGTAGCTTATTGGAAAAGACATTCCACTCCTAGTTCTTTTTTTATACAAGTTTTGGGGTAGATTTTCATCATTTGTGGCACAGATTTGATGCAGGCACCAAAAGCAGTATAACAAGAGAATGAATCAAAAATATGAAGCCATGTTAAGATTTGTGTTTCTCTTTTTTCTCTTTTAAAGTTGAAATTGCATTATTTTTTATTTGATAGCAGTAGAGGTTTACTTGAAACTAGAGAGCAGAACGTAACTCTTATATTTATTTAACTGTTCATTCAGTCACACATTCACTCAGCCAAGCATTATTTTGAACACCTGCTATATACTGGGCACTGTACTATACATGGTGTTTGTGGTAGTTAATACACACTGTCCTTGCCCTCAAGGAACTTATGGTATAGTGGGTGAGATGGAAAAATTTTAAATAAATTTTACAAACAATCATATAATTATAAACCATGATAATTGCTAGTATGTGAAAATAACAGAATGAGGTGGGGGACTAATTTAAATTAGAGGCATAAACTCTAGGTGGGATGAAGCATTTTCAGACAATCAGTATTTAAAAATATTTACTTCCTATATATAGTGTAGGTAGTATATTTGGAAGCTACTGGCGGATGCTTACACCAAATCAAAACAAATGAAAGCAGAAGGATATACATAATAGAATATCTAATACTGGAAGGAAAAGAACATATCTATCAATAGAATGATAAGAAATTCTAAGATGTCAGCTGTGCCCCCAAAACAGAGAGTAACAAATCCAGATTGGATTTGGTCAGAATTCTCTGATTTCTGGATAAATTATTAGGACATCTGAGGCAGCAAAAGAACTTAAGATAACTGGATTCTGGTTGTATAGTGGAGGTAGGTTGGTAGAATTTGATAATTCATTGGAGGTAAAGTTGGATGAGAACAAGTAAGCGATGGTTTCTGCCTGCATAGATGGATAGATAAATTGTTCATTTACCAAGTAAAGGAAGTAAAGAAACTCTGGAGGAAGAATAGATTTTAGGTAATACCAAAAGTCCTAATTTTAGACATTGAGTCTGGAAGCTAGAGGAGGATATTCAAATGGAGATGTCAGGTTGCCAGTTAAATAAGCTTGAAGTGCAGAGGAGGGCTAGAGATAATGATTGTATAAGTATCAACATATAGGTACTGTGTTGATGCTATGAAAGAGAACTAGATTTTCTGGGATGAGAATAAGGACCAAAAAGATAAGAAAGAAAAGGACCAAGTCCCAAGGCACTGGAATTTTTAGAGATCTAATAGAAAAGGAGGAGCAGGTAGGTCAAAACTAGTTTGAAGTGTGTTTAAAAGCACATGTGAGTTGAGAAAGTAGAGACAGTGTACATTGATGGTGCTACCAAAAACTCGTTTTTGAAACTGAAGAGCAATTGGATGGTAATTAAAGAAAAATGAAGTAGAATATAGCTGTTTTTATTTTTTTAAAATGATTAGAGAGAGCATCTGTGTTTGAGTTGGGGGGAAGGACAGAAGGAATCTTCAGGCAAACTCCCTGCTGAGCATAGAGCCTGATGGGGAGCTCCATCCCATGACCCATGAGATCGTGACCTGAGCTGAAACCAAAAGTTGGAGGTTCAACCAACTGAGCCACCCAGGCACCCCAAGAGAGTTGTTTTTAATATTGCTTTTTTTGTGTGAGAAATATTAGAGGATAATTAAATGCTAATGATGGGGCTCTAGAGTGAAGAGTGGTTGGAGATGCTGAAGAGGCAAGAGGGAGTGAGATCCCAAGTACATGTGAAGAATTGACCTTTAATAATAGGCATGTCAGGGCCAGTGCAAGAACATACCATCTTAATGATCTAAATAATGACAAGTCACCTTTACTTCAGCCGTGTAAAATGTAGTCTGTTATGAGCAATTTTTCTTCTTTGACTAAAAGCCTTGAAACTGTGAATTTATAACATAGTAATTTAATTGTTGCTATGGTTACCTATACATTACACTAGTGAACATTTTTTATAGCCTTGAATAAAACTAGGTTGGAATATTTCTTTAAAGCCATTTTTCTTTTTTCAGGAAAATTTAAAATATATCTGATGGTTCTTATATTTGAAGAGTATTTGTATTTATCAGTAATGGTACAAAATGAGCATGTGTTGAAAGTAATAAAATACAATTTCTGCATTTAATTTTGTGTGTTTACTCTAAGATTTCCTCTTCTGTTTTGCAGAGTCAAGTAAAGAACAGTTTGCCAGTACAAACATTGCTGAAGAGCTAGTAAAACTCTTTAAGAAACAAATAGAACATGATAAAAGGGAAATGATTTTTGAAGTTCTTGCTCCACTGGCAGAAAATGGTGAGAAAATAAATGCACCTCTTGATTTGTTATCATGTATACTTTTTCCATTTTTCCTAATATTAGTTAATTGCCAGGTATTTAACTCAAAAAGCCTTCTTTGTTTTATTAATGACATGATGTTTTATTTTGGGTGCCTGTACCTTCAGCTGTTATCTACTCTATATCTACATTTGCCAAAGCTACTTTCCAAGTTCCATTGATTTTTTTTAAATATTCTTTTTTTTTAATTATTATTTATTTATTCATAAGAGACAGAGAGAAAGAGGCAGAGACACAGGCAGAGGGAGAAGCAGGCTCCGTGCAAGGAGCCTGATGTGGGACTCAAACCCGGGAATCTGGGATCATGCCCTGAGCCAAAGGCCGGCGCTCAACCACTGAGCCACTCAGGTGTCCCAGTTCCTTTGATTTTTAAGTTTTGGCAAAAACATGATTCTGTAGCTTATATATTTTTATGCCCCCCTGGCAAAGGCACCTGAGAGGCTGTAGCTTTGTAGGGCAAAGGGACAGTGTGGACACTGGTAAACTATTCCTATCTTTGGTAAAAAGTCTTAAGGGATACACCATAGGAATAAGAATGAACCAGAGTAAATAATTTTTCAAATACAATGTCTAGTACATAATCAGTAAGGACCAGATACATGAGGAGATGAGACATTGTAAGCCAGAACCAGCACAAAGAACAGGCAACAGCAAATCTCCAGATACTGGAATTATTAGACATTGACTCAATATAGGTATGCTTATTATGTTCAAAGAGTTAAATGCAAGCTTGAAAATTTTAGAAGGAAACTAGAAACTATTAAAAGTGACAGCAAATTTGAGGGAAAAAATTGGAAATTCCTGATTGAAAAAATACAACCCAAAATAAGACCCTAATGGATGAGTTTAACAGCAGATTAAATATAATCGTCTTAGAGAACAGTGAATTGGAAGATAGATTGAAAGGAAGTCCAGAATGAAGTATAAAGACAAAGTACTCAATATACATAAAAATAGGATAAAAAGTACAGAGGATACAGTGAGAAGCTCTCACATTTTTTGGAGCTCCAAAAAGTGGTGGGGGAGGCAGAGGCAATATCTTTTAAAATTTTGTCAGAGAATTTAACAAATTATGAAAATAACAAATATTCAAAAACCCAAATGAATCTAAAACCTGATAAAAAGAAATCTACATCTAGATACATTATCTTGAAACCACAAGAAACCAATGACAAAAATCTTTTTTAAAAAGCCAGGAACAAAATAGATTATCTTAAATGAGTAACAGTTTGATGGTTAACCTTCCAGCCAAAAATGAAAGCTAGATGATAATGAGACATCTTCTATGTGCTGAAATAAAATAAATGCCAACCTAGAATTCTAAACCCAATGAAAACATCCTTCAAACTAAAGGTAAAATAAAGATATTTTCAGAGTAAAAACTGAGAAAGTTCACCACCAATTTTTAAGGTGATTACTAAAGTAATTTTTAAAAACAATGTATAACTGCCAAACTAATAGATTTATGGAAAAATTTTTTTTAAGTACACCTTAAATCCAAAAATAATAGAAGAGGGGATCCCTGGGTGGCTCAGTGGTTTAGTGCCGACCGTTGGCCCAGGGCGTGATCCTGGAGACCCAGGATCGAGTCCCACATTGGGCTCCCTGCATGGGGCCTGCTGCTCCCTCTGCCTGTGTCTCTGCCTCTCTCTCTCTCTCTCTCTCTCTCTCTCTGTGTCTCTCATGAATAAATAAAGAAAATCTTTAAAAAAAAAAAAAATAACAGAAGAGAAGAGGAAAAAAAGGAACATGGAACAGGGGGTACTACTAGGGTATACAAAGTATATTAGATTTAAGACATACTATTTCAGTAATTATATTAAATGTACTTGACCTACATGCTTTAATTAAAACACCTATTGTCAACTGAATTTTTAAAAATCAACTATACTTCTTAAAACATACTCATTAAATATAAGGAGATTTAAAAGATTGAGAATAAAATGATTTTTAAAAATAAATCACTCAGGGTGGCTCAGTCAGTTGAGCGTCTGACTCCTGATTCAGGTCAGGTCATGATCTTGGGTTTCTGAGATGAGCCCCATGTCAGGCTCCATGCTCAGTGGGTATTCTGCTTCTCTCCTCTTTCTACCCTCCCTCCCCAGCCCCTGCTTACATGTGTGCACACGTGTGCTCTCTCTCTCAATAAACCAGTCTTTATAAATCAATCATTCAAACTTAAAGAAGGCTGAGATGGTTATTTTTAATATCAGATAAAATAGAATTTAAGATGAAAAGACTCCAAAGAGATAAGGTGACTTTATGTGATGAAAGGTCTAATTCACCTGGAAGTTGTAATTACCCCAAAACATATGAAGCAGAAATATTCAGAACTGTGGAGGGTATATAAAACATGTAGAGTCATAAAAAAGTTTTAACAAATTTCAAAGGATTGCAACCTTATGGAGTATATTCTCTGACTTAATTGAATTGTCTAATAATTAAAATATAACTAGGAAATCCATTTATATTTACACATTAAAAAATATACTTCCAGCACCTCAGAGGTCAAAGAAGAATCATGATGGAAATTAGAAAATTTTCTTTTTTAAGATTTTATTAGAGAGAGCACCCATGCAAATGCACACATGAGTAGAGGGAGAGGGAGAGAATCTCAAGCAGACTCTGTGCTGAGCCTCTTGGGGCTTGATCTCACCACCCAATGATGATGACTTGATGATGAAACCAAGAGTTGGATGCTCAACCAGCTAAGCCACCCAGGTGCCCTGGAAATTAGAAGATTTTCTAATAATGAAAATAGTACTATATCTCAAATCTTACATGATGTAGGTAAAGCCACACTTAAAGGGAAGGAAATCTAAAGAGCTGAGATTAATAGAAAATACATAATGCAATATAAGCATATAATCACCAAAGTTGAGTCTGAAAGACTAAATAAAACTGGTAAGTCCCTAGTAAGATTAATCAAGAAAAACTAACTTTATTCTGATAAAACAAAATAATTAAAAGATGATATGTTATTGGTACAAGGATGAGAAGGCCAGTAGAACAAAATACCCAAGAAACAAATGGATGCATTAATAGGTGCTTATTTTATTTGGAGAAAAAAAGTTGTCACTGCCAAACTGTGGAAAAAAGTCTTTTCAATAAACAGTGCTGGGAATATGGAAAAAATACAGTTGAGGATACATATACACCCCCAATTCATACTGTATAAAAAAAGTTTAGCTAAATTGTTAACCCAAATGGGAAAGTAAAAACCAGAAAGTATACCTTAAAAATATGATAGAAAGAAACGTCATGGCCTTGGAGTATGGAGTTTTCTGAGGTCACAAAAATCTCTAACCATAAAGGAAAAAGTCTGATAAATTTGGCTAAAACTTCCATTTTTAATAATGAAAGGTACCAAAAAATACATTAAGAGTGAAAAGCAGTCGGTTAAGTGTCTGCCTTCGGCTCAGGTCGTGATCCCAGGGTCCTGGGATTGAGCCCCACATCAGGCTTCCTGCTCAGTGGAGAGCCTGCTTCTCCCTCTCCTGCCTGCCACTCCCCCTGCTTGTGTGTGCACGCATGCACTCTCTCTCTCTCTCAAATAAATAAAATCTTAAAAAAAAAAAAAAAAGAGTGAAAGCAAGATAGATATTTACAACAGACATAATCAACAGAATGTATATAATTTATAAAAACTCCCACAAATCATTAAGAAAAATGTAGAAAGCCAAGTGAGAAAATGCATAAAAGATTTTAAAAGGCACTTAACAAAAGATAAAATCCAAATAACTAATAAACACATGAAAATAGGCTTAACTCATTAATAAGCAGGATACAAAATAAGACCTCAATAAAATACTATGATATGCCTATCAGAAGGTCAAGTAATACCAAATGTTGATGAGGGTGTGGAGCAGTGGAAACTCATTAAGTGCTGGTGGGTGTGTAAATTGGTGTAATTTGGAAAACAGTATCTATTGGGTTTGAGATTGTATTCTATGTGATCCAGCAGTTTTGCTCTTAGAATATACCCAGGTGTATATTCTGCAATGGCTCCTGTGTACATGTTCACCAGGAGCCATTGCAGAAATGTTCTTAAATTTACATACAATGATGAAAAATTAGAAACAACTCATATCCATTAACAGAAGAATAAATAATGGTATATTCATATAATGGAAAAATTTACACTTATGAAAAGGAGTGAAGACAACAATAAGCCAATAGTGTAGATGAATCCTATAAACGTGAAATGAAAAAGCCAACTCTAAAAATATGTATTGTAAGATTCCATTTATATAAAGTTCAAGAAAGTAAAATTATAGTTTTCAGGAATGCTTATTTATTTGGTGAAACAATAAGGAAAAGTATGAATGTGATTACCATAAAATAAAAATCAGAGCAGTGATTTGAGATGGATAGAGGGAGGAATATGCGAATAGGAAAAGGGAATGCACAGAGGAGCTTCCTGGGAGGTTGGCAATGAATTTCTTGATATAGATGGAGGTCATGGTTATTTACTTCATAATAATTGATTAAGTAATAGGTACATTATGCATTTTTCTGCATTTGTAGCATTTTTTCCACCATTTAGAAAATATTTTGAAATATATATGTACATAGATGTATACGTATGTGTTTATATATATGCATTCTTTTCACCATTTGGAAAAGATTTTAAAATATATGTATGTATGTGTACTTACCTATATATGCAAATGGTTATAAAGATAGATATCCTTGGGCAGAATGATGCTGATGTATGCTGGGCTGTCTGCTTTGGCAGACTGCCTTGCTGATCCTCCTTAATAAGGCTACTTAAAGCCTCCCACATATATATGTGATTACAGTCAAACTGAGAGGAGAGATCTGTAAACTTTAATGTTGACACATTTTAAATTTTCTAAATGCTTTAGATCTATTCTTTGGGCAGAAACTTGTTTTTCATCTCATTTGGTTGTTTGGCCAAATGAAATTTTTATTATGACCTTCTATCAGTTTTATACCAGAGAATTACCTATAACCTTTCTCACAATATGTCAAAATAACAGTTTTTCTTATATCTGTTTTCTCTGTTACCACCTTCACTTTTGTTTTATAATTGTGCAGTAAATTGAATGATACCTTTGAAAACTTATTTCTGGACTATCCTTAGTATCATCCTTGGTTTTCCCTGTATGCAAAGGAGACATTAAAATTGGGAGTTGTATAATTCAAGGTTTTTAGGAATTTTAAGGTTTTTTCATCATGGCTTTCAGTTCTAGTCACCACACATTTCTAGCCCTAGCATTCTGTAACCAAGGAAACGCCCTACTTTTAGCATGGCACAGTGCAAGTGTACCTTTTAAAAAAATATTCCAGGTCGAATATTCTATGTATTCTGAGATAGTATTCTAAAGAATATCAGTGATCCTGGTGTTGGGGGGCTGGGGGGAGAAGCCTTGATTTTTATATCTTAAAATTACCTGAAAGAAAATGTCAACTATAAAAAAGGCCTTTGTTTCTCCCAAGTAACAACCTAAAGCTGCCATTGCTGTAGATGGGTACATATACAGCTTAGGGTAACCAATGACTAAAATAAAATCCAACTAAAAAATAAAATGTAATAATTTCTGTGTAGCACGTGTTTCTAAGGTCAGTTGATCTGCATTTATCTTAAGCAGTATAATATATACTCAAAGCATTTAGGTGGACCAGTTTAGATTAAAACACAAAGATGAAAGAGATATAATATCTATTATAATGGGGAAGACAGATATGGATATGAATATAAAATCTACAATGAGTTAAGGTCCTTAATAAAATATTTACATTATTAGGGGTGTATAAACAAATAATTTGATAAGATTAGATCTTGCTCTGAGGAAAAATTTTAACAACATAATAAGGATATTAATTTTGCTGTTAAAGTGCCTTCACATTGCTGGTTATCCATCAGAAAGCTCAAAAGTTATTTTATTCTTTCAACTTTTAGTAAGAAAAATTAAAACCTATTCAGATATGGAGAGAATATAGTACAATGAACCACCATGTATCCATCACCCAAGAAAATTTCAAATTAATGAAAACCTGAAGCCCTTTTAAAAAACCTGAGTTTTAAAGTTCAGAAAGTTGTAGGTTTATTAACTTTCTTAGAAAAATCATATCTATACAAATATGAATCCAAATATACTTAAAACATAGTTTGAAATTTACTAATAGCTCTTTACTTTTCAATAACTTTCTATTCAAACACCATTAGTGGATACATTTTAACTCTCTAAAACAGGCATATGTGTTCTATTTTAAATGGTGTGAATATTCTGTAGTATTTTAAACATGAGCATAATATGTAGAAGAACAGTGGAGTGCTAGCATTTCCCTTCAAAGCTGAGAATCAGTTTAGGTGCTGCCAGACATTGTAAAAAGTGACCTAATTCCAAGTAAAAAAATAGTGAAATAAAAGTATAGAATAGAAGCTGCACTGTTAGATCCTTTTGAAACTCAAATCTTTGAAGATACGTTATCTAAATCATGCATTTTCTTTATTTCTTGTAATTCTTCATAATGGATTGCTTATAATAGAACTTTTATTTCATTTCAAGTTTTGGTTGTTTTGTTCACATATCGTTTAGATGCTATTAAACTACAGCTGGTTGAAGCAGGCCTGGTAGAGTGTCTACTAGAGATTGTTCAGCAGAAAGTGGATAGTGACAAAGAGGATGATATTGCTGAGCTCAAAACCGCTTCAGATCTAATGGTTTTACTACTTCTTGGAGGTGAGTTATAGTTTAAGTCAATCTAAGAACATGATTGTCAGATTTTTAAAAATGTATTGTCTCTTTTGTGAACACTATATATAATAGGCATTTTCTCATTTTTCTGCCTCATTTAATCCTGTTTGATGTGATGATTTTGAAACCTGAAATGCATCATGGAGAGAACTAGAGATAATGAACCTGAAAAGATGAGTCTTCACTATCTTGCAATATTTAAAGAGATATCATAGGACAGCTGTGGCACCAAAATAATGAAAGCTAGAGGGTACTTGGGACTGAGACTAGAAAAATCCTGAACTCTTTTCCCAGTCAGTACTAAAAGCTTATAAAAAGAGTCATTACTTTTCCATTTATGAATTATCATTTGTGACGCACATAGTTATCCAGTTGGATATTCACATAGGAATATGGATTTGTTACTCTTAATTCTTTTCCTCTTACCTGTTTCATTTACCTCCAGATGAATCCATGCAGAAATTATTTGAAGGAGGAAAAGGTAATGTGTTTCAAAGGGTGCTGTCCTGGATTCCATCAAATAACCACCAGCTACAGCTTGCTGGAGCATTGGCAATTGCAAATTTTGCCAGAAACGGTAAGCATATATATTATTTCACCCTTTTTAAATCAAATATTCTATATGTTTTTTTATTTTTCTTTGCCATTACACATAGTAAAACTACAACAGTTCAGAAGTATAGGTAGTATATCGCTACCTTAATTTTTTAGAGATATGAAATATTTTGTGATTTTTTAAATTTTTATTTATTTTTAATATTTATTTATTTATTCATGAGAGACACAAAGAGAGAGAGAGAGAGAGAGAGAGAGAGAGGCAAAGACATAGGCAGAGGGAGAAGCAGGCTCCAGGCAGGAAGCTGGATGTGGGATTTGATCCTGAGTCTCCAGGATCATGCCCCGGGCCAAAGGCAGTAAACTCTTCTTCCCAGCATGGGGCTTGGACTCTCTACTCTGAGATCAAGATTCATATGCTTTACTGACTGAACCAGCCAGCTGCCCATACTTAGTGATTGTTATAACAAATTATGTATTTTGTGCTATTTAACTAAGTTCTAGTAGTATAAAGATCATGAACAGTGATCATGAAGTCCTTCTTTGAGTACTCTGTACTTTATATATCAGTAAATGTGAATCCCATTCTAATACACAACTTAATCTAGGAGGGTATGCTCTCTTGCCTGGTGATTTTTTTATTTAATAATTTTTAAATTTAATATTCTTCATAGGGTTATTGTGCCTTAGTTTATACCTTTATGCCTACAAAACTGAACTATAAGTAATCCTCTGGTTTAGGGTAGAATATTTAATTTGGTTTAATAGTATTTCCAAAGCACCTTCATGTTCATTTCTGAAGTCTGGAACTCCTGCTCTTCAACTAGAAACTCATTCTTATACTGTGACTAGGAAATATGGGTTATTTTTGTTTTTAATTTCATTTTATTCCACTGTGAACTGTGTAACTGTATAATGGATATCTTATTCCCTCTTTACTCTTTTATTTTTGAGGATGATCATTCACTCCTTAATGATGTAATTAAGAACAGTAAAATATTGGTAACTGTTGAAGCTAAATGTGGAATAGTGAATGGTTCATTATAATACTCTCTCTGCTTTATAAATGTTTCAAAAATTGTCATTGAAAAATAATTTAAACATCAGCCCTGACTGTATTTTGTTGTCACTATAACATTGGCAGAACTCAAGCATACTTCACTATAAGTCAAAACTATTACATTTTAAGTATATGGTTTCTACATATCTTCTGATATATTATCAGATTGTATGCTAGAGATTTTTCTTGTCATGACCTCTTAGTAAAGAAAAAATAATTCATAAATATGATGGGAGAAAGCATTGGAATTCATTTTATTTCCTTGTAGCTCCATTTTCTCTAATGTAGGTCATAGATAGGCATCACTGTTATAAAATATTTATAGATATTTGTAAAGAGGAAAGAAAAAATGCTTTTGTTTCATTCAGATGGAAACTGTATCCATATGGTAGACAATGGAATTGTAGAAAAACTTATGGATTTACTGGACAGACATGTAGAAGATGGAAATGTAACTGTACAGCATGCAGCATTAAGTGCCCTCAGAAATCTGGCCATTCCAGGTAAGACTTAAGAATAGTAGGCAACTATGTAAGAAGTAAGATCTGTTGTTTAAGAAGGTATTTATTTTCTGTGTTTTGTAGACCTACCCTAACCAAGAAAAAAAACATCTTCAAATTGTTTATATTTTTCTTACTAATAAATGGAGATCATATGTCAAAATAGGTTTTCTGAGACTATACAAACATAATCTTTGTATTTGTTCAGATGAAATATTTCTATTAATTACCTTTTGTGAATTAGATTTTCATCATATTATATACTTAAGCTCTTTTAAGCATCTTCAGTTGAGGTAAGATAATGGCATCAATTAAGAGAGTCCCCTAAAAGAATGACTTTCAGGGGTTTCTTTTTCCTCTATAAGCAGACATAATTCTTAAAAATAGCTTTAATGTGTCGCAGGATTAAAGTCTTTGGATTTTACCTCATGCTCTGAGCCATGAGGTAAAACTATTATTCTACTTTCTAAAAGTAAATTTCTGATTAGGTGAAATAGTATAACTGTATGAAGATACAATCTATAAGAAATCAGTTTGATTCATATAACAGATTAATATTGTTTATTAATTTCTAGAACATCTATATTAATACAGCTGGGTCAAGGACAGAGGTAAAAAGAAACATTACTAAAGTTGAAGAATTGTGTTATTTTGTAAATAAGAAGATAACAAGGTCAGATTTCCTTTACAAATTGTTAAGTATTTTGAGGATAGGTTTAAAAAGCCAGTATGTATGATTTTGTGTGTTATATTCCTATAAACAAACAGGATAATTATCTCCCATCCCCAGTCCTATTCTTTAAATAAACAGAAAAGTAACAAGACTGCTTTTATTTTTTTTTTAAGATTTTATTTATTTATTCATGAGAGACAGAGAACCAGAGATATAGGCAAAGGGAGAAGCAGGCTCCCTGCAAACACCAAGCCACCCAGGTGCCCCACAAGACTGCTTTTAAGTAGAAAAATGTAACATGAGGCCTTTAAAATAGTAAGACGGGGCAGCCCGCCTGTGTCTCTGCTTCTCTTTCTCTGCATGTCTCTCATTAATAAATAAATAAAATCTTTAAAAATAATAATAATAAGACAACAAATGTGTATTGAATTGAATGACTATCATCAAGAATGCTAGTACCATTTTAACCATAGTCTCTCTTTGTCTCTCTCTAGTTGTAAATAAAGCAAAGATGCTATCAGCTGGAGTCACCGAGGCAGTTTTGAAATTCCTTAAGTCTGAAATGCCTCCAGTTCAGTTCAAACTTTTGGGAACATTAAGAATGTTAATAGATGCACAAGGTAAAAGAAATGCTTTCACAAGGTACATTTTTAGTATGATAGTCAGTGTGCCTTAGTTGAAAAAGACGTGTTTTTAGCTTTCAGAATTATGTAATCATAAAAATAAATGGCAAATAAAAGACAAAAAGAGATTGATTTTAGAACTCCATTAATTTCCATGCTTGTTATAATTGAATTTAAATGGAAATTATATTGTATCTCTATTGTACATATAATCCTGGCTTTATGTTGATTTATTAGCAGTTCTAAAGGTTTTGTTTTTTTTTTTTCAGTTAAGGGTTTTTATGTTTTAGAGTTTCTTTTTTTTCCTTTTTTTAAAGATTTTATTTATTTATTCATGAGACACACGGGCAGAGGGAGAAGTAGGCTCCATGCAGGGAGCCCAATGTGGGACTCGATCCCGAGTCTCCAGGATCAGGCCCTGGGCCGAAGGCAGGCGCTAAACTGCTGAGCCACCCAGGGATCTCCTGTTTTAGAGTTTCATACCATTTTTACCTTGTCTTAAAAATTATGTTTTGGTATGCTAACACAAGATTTTTAAAAATTTGTTTTGGGAACAGAGAGTTCATTTTTTCTGTTTACAGAAATAACAGTGAAAACCACTCCTTGGAATGAATTGTTTGTTTACTTATTTCTAAATTCTAAACCTTTCTCTGTATTGATTTCTCAGAGTCCTTCTAATACCCTTTGTTACAGTTTGCCAGAGTACTAGCAGACTACCAGGCTGAACTATAAGAATATAAAACTGTTTTGTATTTTTGTGTTTTGTATGAAAGTCTATAGCTTTGTAGAAAAAGCTAACTAGTCCATCAGATACAGAGTATTTGCAGTTCTTGCTTAATCATTGTGTTGTGTTAGATGGATATATATACAATTTTCTTTCACACTCTTACATCTTTACCAGTTGTTAACTTGGTTGCTTATCAGTGATTGTTTCCTGTGTGGTTTGACTTCTTTCCTATAGCAGAAGCTGCTGAACAACTGGGAAAGAATGTTAAATTAGTGGAGCGTTTGGTAGAATGGTGCGAAGCCAAAGATCATGCTGGTGTGATGGGGGAGTCCAACAGACTGCTGTCTGCCCTCATTCGACACAGTAAATCAAAAGTAAGTTCCAGTGAAGACTCTTCACTAAAAAACATGCAAGTGGCCTTTTTGGAAACTCTGTATCATAGATCTCATATCATAAGCTTGCATTTTACATATTTATATATAAATACATTACAGATAGACCTCAGATATCATAGTTTCTGTTCCAGAGGGCTGTGATAAAGTAAAAATTGCAAAAAAAAAAAAAAAAAAAGGTGGGTCAAATGAATTTATTTCCTAATGCATATAAAAGTTGTGTTTATACTATATTCTGTTAAGTGTACATTATTATGTCTAATAAAATAATTTGTATACTTTAATTAAAAAATACTTTATTGCTAAAAAATGCTGTCATCTGAGCTTTCACTGATTCATCATCACTGATCACAGTTAACCATAGTAAGTATAATAATGGAAAAGTTTGAAACTGTGGGAATTACCAAAATGTGATGCAGACAATGAAGCGAGCAAGTGCTGTTGGGAAAATGGCACTGATGGACTTGCTTAATGTTGCACAAACCTTCAATCTGTAAAAAAAAAAAAAAAAAAAAAAAAAAAAAACCACACACAAAAAAAACCATAGTATCTGTGAAACACCGTAAAGTGAGGCACAATCCTGAAAAAGTAATTGAAGATTGAGCTTTTGTATTTAGTTCTATTGTGTAATAGTTAAGAGTAAGCTTTGGAATCAGAGGAGTTCACATTTTATCTCTGCTACTTACCTGGTCAGGTCTTTCACATCTCAATATATTAAACCTGAGATAATACCCAAAATTAAGTGTTGTGAGAATAATTCAATGAGATCACATATACGAAGTGCTCAACTGGTACCTGGGACATAGTAAGCACTCAGTAAATGGAGTTGTTGTAGAGGTTGCAGGTGTTATTTTTACCACCACCCTTAGTGTCAAACATCTATGTACTAGGCAATGACCAAGCTAGCTAATGATATTAAGAAATCAAATGATATCTAGATAGTATATGATGCTCTGAACTCACAAAGTTGGATGAAATCCATTCTCAGAGCAGTGTCCAGCCTGGCATGTGTCTGACATGTGGTCGCTAACCTCTGTTAAGTGAATGAATACATGAATGAGCAAATGAACTGTTTTAAAGAGCACAGTGGTGGGAACCCAGGTCAGCAGGTTAGCAGCTGATTTAGTATCTATATTCTATACCTTTTATTTTACTATAACCTGTTTTCTAAAGTGAGCCTTTTGGCCATTTCACTTATGTCCATGAGAAAATGCATCACAACTTCTTAACCAAATCTTGGAGCCAAAGCTTTTTCAGTTGCTATATAAAATTGATATTTGAGGGTTTTAAGGCTTTTCTTTTAATATTTATCACAGGTTTCCTTGTCCCTCATCTCCCCCACCAAAAAATGGCTTTCAAGCACCCATTAAGCATCTATAGTCATGTAGGTGTTTTGAAAAGACAAGGGAAACAGGGCACCATAGTATGGGCACTGCACCTTTCTAGGGGTGTGTGTGTGTATATGTGTAACAAAAAACAATTTGAAATGATACAATTTGAATGATAATTATAATTTCATGGTCATATTATAACAACTGTATGTTTACAGTTCAGTACTATAGGCTTTTTTTTTTTTTTGTTTTGGTTTTGGTTTGTGTTTTTTTGCATATCTTCCCTATAATTATGGTGTATACTGCTGCTAAGCAGCAATAGGAACCTTGATATGCATACTTTAATGATCAGAACAGAAGGGGTGTTCCTTCGGTGAGCTCCAGATTAGAACTCTTAGTTTTAAATTTCACAAACATTAAAGTGGAATCAGTGGTTCCTTTTGAGAATCAAAGCAGTTCTCAGAATATGTTCTATTGATAATAACCCTAAGAAATATTCCACAAAGAGTAAAGGTTATATGATCAGATTAGTTAGGGAAGTAGTTCATGCTCTTTCCTTGCCTTTGGAATTCACAGCACACATTAGTACTACTCTATAAAAAACTTCCTTAACTCTATTTAATCTACTGATTCCCAAACTATCTGACAATGGGGCTTTTTTACAGGTTGCATTTATTAAATACATTCCACTGGACATACTTCGGAAAATGCTGCTCTAGAATAAGCTTTTAAACACTAGGTACAAGTTAGTCACATTCCTGTAGATCCTTAACCAACTGTTGTGAATTATAGTTCTCTCCTTGTGTTATTTTTAAACTTTGAAGATCCTACTCCTTTTAAAGTCACCCTGAATTCTGTCTTACAGTCCAACCCTCTGAAAGTCTGCACTGACTCACAGCGTTTCACACTAGCTTAGTCATCTCAGCCATATACACTGCATTCCTGCACTTGTGCCAATAGGTAAATTCACATCTTCCCTCGAAAGAGTACCCTAGGCTAGGGCTTTTTAGCAATTAGCTGGACTTTCTGATTGTAGGTATCAAAAACAGAAAAGTACAGTTTGCTTCTACACTAGAATATAAAAACTGCCTCATGTCAAAACCACTTTTCTTAAGAGTAGAACATTCTTCAATTGCCAAGCTAAAAAGTAGTTCAAACAAATTTATTTAGTCATTTGCTCATATATCTAACATTTAATTCCTATACTGAGAAGTGGTCTTTGATGGTACAGAGTTGAGAAAGAAAATTTTTGTTAGGTGATCCAGTGGCTATGTTATAAATTATCTTGAATTTAAGCCTATTTCAGACCATTACATTGTAGTCAACATTATAGAGTTTTCAACAAAATTTGTACCTGGATTATCTCAATTATTAATGGCAAAGCTGAACATGTGAGACTATTACATAGACAATTTGCCTTGGTTGTGTATGTTCTAAAATTTAGCTTTCCATAAGAAAACTCCTTGAACTCCTTGAGAAATAGGATTACAAAATAATACATCATTTAAAACTTTGTAAAGCATTATAAAGTATGTCTAAAATTTTTGGAGATTTTACAGATATATATAGGGTTTAGAAGGATTTCCCAGAAAAATGTCTTCCTGTGTATCTCTACAATTTAATAAATGAAATGGTTTCAGAAAAGTTAACTCTGGATTACTTGTAGATGTGTAATGGCTAAAATTATTTGTAATTCTCCAGATGAACCTTGCTCTGTGGAGTGGTGCTAATAACCTTTTACCTTTTTGTTTTAATATCTTGAAGTTTACAATATAACTTTAAAATATATTCAGAGAGCCTCCATAGAGCACATTGTGCTTGCCTATATATGGCACTGTCATGAATTCAGTACATATACTTTTGCATAGACAACAAATGGTTAAGAACAAGGAACTGATAGACTGCCTGGACTTGAATGTTGGTTTTTTTTTTTTTTTTTTTATCACTTACTTAATCACTGACTGGCCAAATTTCATAACTTAATCTGAGCTTCAGTTTCTTCTTCTGTTAACTACAGATAATATCTAGCTAATAGGATTTTCTGTGAGGCTAAAAATATGCTAATATCTCTAAGCTACCCAGTATAATGTCCAGTGTGTAGTTGTTGCTCCATAGGGGGTTGCTATGAATATCATTCTTTTTTGTCATATAACAGAACAATGCTTCATTTGTCTTTTATCCCCCATTCTGTCAGGCAAAGCAACTCCATAGAGGAGCTATTCAACAAACATTTATTGAAATAAGAGGAGAGAGGGTGGGCATTTTAAAAAGCAATTCTCCAATACCTGTTCAAAAAAGTGAGATGGAGTGGCACCAAAAAATGGCTCAGTCAATTAAGCACCCGACTCTTAATTTTGGCTCAGGTCATGATTTCAGGGGTGTGAAATCAAACCCTGTGTCCAGCTCTGTACTCAGCGTGGAGTCTGCATGAGATTCTTTCTCTCCCTCATAGCTCCTTTACCATCTCATTTTATGAGAGAGCTATGCTTGAACTTACAGGGAGCTATTGGCTTCTGATACAGTTGCCTTCTTCATTCATTACCTGCTCCTTCTACTACAGTGGACTCTCCAGGGTGAATCACAAAATAAAGGATGAAATGATAGTTCAAGAACCTTCATTAGGTGACTACATATGTATCTATGAACCTCTTGTGGTCTTCTTTCCTCAATAAGTTCCTTTGTGATTTTTATAAAATTCTTTACAAATTTTAAGTTTCAAATAAAATGCCCACCAAGTAAGCAGTATACTAGGAGGTTTTCTCTTCATTAGAAAAGGCTTTAAAGGACAGTTTCTCACTTACTAAAAGAGGTTAAGAGAGAGGCTTGTTAGATGCTAGAATACAGTCACCATAAAAACTTAGTACTGGGTTTGATCTCTAAATGCATTTGATCTCAAAGCAAAGATACTATCTATCTATAAATAGTTTTCTTTAAAATTTAGAATTTAGCCACCTGGGTGTCTCAGTCCATTAAGTGTCTGCCTTCAGCTCAGGTCATGATCCCAGGGTCCTGGGATCAAGCCCCAAGTCAGGCATTCTGCTCAGCGGGGAGTCTGCTTCTCCCTCTCCCTTTGCCTGCCACTCCTCCTGCTTGTGCTCTCTCTGTGTCTGTCAAATAAATAAATAAAATCTTTTTTAAAAAAATTATATAAGGTAGAAGCATAAAGGAAACCCTTTTTTGTGTATTTTCACAAACTAATTGAAAAATATTTCTAATTACACTTAGTTTTTATACTGTTGAAGCTAATGCAGACAGGCTACCTAACGCCCAGCACTTAAATTATTAAAAGTAGTGAAAGAAAATTACTTTTAAAAATTCTGTAATTTAGACTTTCCTCTAAATCACATTTAATCCAAGAGTTTTTAGGCAACAAAACTGAGATTAAAACAAAAATGAATACTAGAAATAAATGTGACCATTTTTATAAATATCTAACTTTAGCTGTATATTCGGGGTAAGAGTTTAAAAACAAACAAAAAAACACTTTACCTAGATCATCTGGAGAACAACTACCTGTTGTTATAATAATAATTTGAAAGAAGGACTTTATTTTGTTATTCCAAATCTTACTCTCTTCTGTTCATTCCATAGTAAGTCAACATTTGGGGCAATCACACTATTTTTTTGCCAGGTAGCTTCTGGGACTCTCTTCCTTGCTATGAACTGCAGTGGTCTTTTTCACTTACGTAATTTAAGTTGTCATCTTTTGATGAATTTATTTAAAGCTAAAAGCTTTTTCCTTTTCTTCTGTGAAGAAAAAAATTACGGTTAAATGTAATGATTCATACAGGACACTGTCAGCAAAGCACTCAACTTAACAATGAATTGACTGACTATAATGCTGTTTCTTTATGTTTAAAATTAAAGTTTATAAGCCTGTGATATTTATTTATTGTAGGATGTAATTAAAACCATTGTACAGAGTGGTGGCGTCAAGCATCTAGTTACCATGGCAACTAGTGAACATGTAATAATGCAGAATGAAGCCCTTGTTGCTTTGGCACTAATAGCAGCTTTAGAGTTGGGTAAGTACCCCAGTGTCAAACTTATTTTCTCCTATTTTTATCTTGGATGAAATGAAGCACAGGAGTGGAATAGAAGTCAACAAAACCTTGACTGGAAGCATTTTGCCAGCATGTGTCTGCCCCTATAGATTGATATATAGGAAATCATTTTCTATAGATTGCCATCTCAGCTTTTACTTTTGGCAACATTTTTAGGCCAATGCTTAACTCTTTTTAAAGTTCTGTCTCAAATGTTATTTCAAGTTATAGGCACTTAGTGAACACAAAACATTTCAGCAGGCCTCACAGAGAAATGAAACTATATTTAGAATACAACAGCAAGTTTAGAGTCTGCTACCCTTCCAGTGACCCGACCTTCTCTTCCATCTCTACTACTGAGTCTCTCTCTTGCTTATCTCCTTCTGTCACCGTGGCTTCTCTTGCTTTATAGTATTGCCCTCATTCTAAATTCTTACCTTCTGTGTCATTCTTCTGTGTGTTTTACATTCAAAATTCCCCCAAAGCAGAGTTTAAATAATTCAGCTGGTGTCTTTCTAGCATATAGCATCCGTGTTGGTCAGAATTCTTGAGAAGCTAATTCATAGGCATCTAGCTTATAGATAGTAACCTTTGTCCCAGGAACAAGTCTCTGATATAGATAGCTGGGGACAGTCACACAGCCTGTGGTTAAGGCCTGAGGCTGCCTTATACAATGGAGGACTATATAGACTTAGTAGGTTTGTCCTATACAGTTCAAAGCTATTTAGGTAAATACTGTTAACAATCACCTGTTAATTCCCACTGATGATTTATGTCCATAATTCTCACACAGTGGCAGTTGGACCCACCAACCCCTATTCCAAGGGAGAACCAAAAGATAAACATGGTCTGTCTTTCTCTAGAGTCACATTTACTCAGATTTTAGGTATGAGAGATTCAAATTTTTGTTGTCTTAAAGGGTTTTGAATTTTAAAACAATTTTTTAAAAAATCCTTGGTATGAGTAGGATGTAAAATTTTTCTGAATTTTAAAGATAAAAGACTTCAAGAACACATGCTTATTCTTACTGACTTTGGTCTATAGTTAGAGATGCTTTGGAGGTCAGTTCAAGTCCTGGATTAGCCATGACTTCACACATGGTTTGAATGGAGTCAGCTTACAAGTCCAGCCATCATGGGGAGTCAGTGGGGGGAGCTATGATAAAAGGCAGAGTGTTGGTGAGGATATTGAATACCAAACTGAGTTCATGGCCTGATTTTAAGTGGCTTAAAGTGATAAGGCAGTTTCAGAATATGCTTGATGACCCAGCCTGGGATGAATCTGGTTTTGTGCCAGTATCTTCCAAACAAGTTATAATTTCATTAGCTTCCTGATACCTAAGCATTTGCCTCAGTCTGGTCACCTTACCATAGAATATATAAATTATGATACATACATTTTTGTTGTTGTTACCTAATATTTCCTAGGTTCCTTGACTTAGGATACAAAAATAAGTCCATACCATCTTTTTAATGCACAATATACTTTGAAAACCATATTTTTCCAATCTTGTTTCCTTAGACTATTTGATATTAAGGAATTAAATTTTTTTTGTATGATAATAGTATTAAAGCAACATTTTTGAGTCTTTTCTTTTTAGATAATTGTAGATTCACATGCCGTTGTAAAAAATAATACAGTGATCCCTTGTATATTTTACCCAGTCTCTCCAATGGTAACATTTTGCAAAACTATACATAATATTTCAACTGCTGATATAACTTACCAGTCTTATTCAGATTTCCCCAGTTTTACTTGTTCTCATTTGTGTATCTGTTTAGCTCTATACAGTTTTAGGATGTGTAGTTTGTGTATCAACCACCCCAGCCAAGATACTGAATAGTTTAACACCACAAGAATCTCTCCGTTTATAACCATAGTAGTCACCTACCTCCTCCCTCTACCCCTTACCTTGTTTCTCATCCCTGGAAGCCACTAATCTGTCCTTCATTTCTAAAATGTTATATATGTGGAATCATACAGTATGTGGCCTTTGGGATTGGTTTTCTTAATTCAACATAGTTTCCAATTTGTTTTGTGTATCAATGGTTTTTTTTATTGCTGAATAGCATTCCATGGTATGTACATACCATAGTTTGTTTGACCATTCCTGTCAAAAAACATCTGGGCAGATTCTACTTTGGGGCTTTTAAAAATAAATAAATGCTATAAACGTTCATGCGTAGGTTTTTATGTGAACATAAATTTTCATTTCTTTGGATAAATGCCTAGGAGTGCAATTGCTGGGTTGTATGGTAACTATATGTTTAATTTTTAAAGAAACTCTCAAACTGCTTTCCAGAATGGCTATACCATTTTACATTCCCACCAGCACTGTATGAACGATCTAGTTTTTTCCACATTCTCATCAAATATTTGGTATTGTCACTGTTTTGAATTTTAGCCACTCGGATAGCTGTGTAGGCATATCTCATTATGGTTTTTCCATTTTTCTAATGGAAAAATTAGAGCATATGAAAAGCATATGAAAAGATGTTCATCATTATTTGCCATCTGTATATATTCTTTGGTGAAATACCTATGGATTTTTTTGCTCACTTTCTAATTTTCTAACTATTAAGTTGGAAATTCTTCATATATTCTAGAAACTTTATAGTTTACATTTAAGTGGATAATCCACTTTGAATTAATATCTGTGTAAAGTGTGTGATTTAGGGCGACTTTCTTTCTTTCTTTCTTTTTCTTCTTCCTTCCTTCTGCTTTATTTTCTTTTCTATATTCTTTTCTTTTGTCTGAGGAAATGCCAGTACTGTTTGTTGAAGAGGCTATCTTTCCTGCATTGAATTGATTTTGTACCTTTATCAAAAATCGTTTGAACTTGGAACACCTGGGGGGCTCGGCAGTTGAGCGTCTGCCCTTGGCTCAGGGCCTGATCCTGGATTCCCAGGATCGAGTCCCACATCAGGCTCTTTGCATGGAGGCTGCTTCTCCTCCCTCTGCCTGTATTTCTGCCTCTCTATGTCTTTCATGAATAAATAAAATCTTTTTAAAAAATCATTTGAACATATATGTGTGGGTCTATTTCTGGGGTTCTCTGTCTCTACCAGTACCACACTCTCTTGATAACTGTGCTATGTAGTGAGCTTAAGCTTAACATCAGGTAGAAGAATTCCTCCTACTTTATTTCTTTTTTTATCAAGATTATTTACCTGCTCTAGGGCCTGTGGCTTTCCATATAAACTTTACTGTAAACTTAAAGATTTTCTACAGAAAATCCTCTGGGAATTCAACAGGAATTGCATTAAGAGTCTTCATCTTTTAAAGATACATACTGAAATACATATGGAAGAAACTGTCATTTTTACAGTTTGCCCCAAAATAATTTGGGATGGGTGAGAGTAGGTGAATGAAAGTAGAGATAGATGAAACAAGATTGGCCATAGTTTTTGAAGATATTAGTAAATAGTGTATCATTATATAATCTTTTCTGCTTTTGTATATGTTTAACATTTTTCATAATAAAGACTTTTTAATTGCCTGGTTAATATTAAAATATTCCCTTTAAGCTTAAACTAAATATCTGCTGAAATTTAACTCTACTTTTTTTTTTTTTTTAACAAGGTCTGAATTTAATATTCTATCTCAAAGTCATCGTTATATATCAGTCCCTTTTGGAGAGTTTTATATGGTCAGTTTCTAGAAAAGCAATCAGTGTTTAGCCACATTGCACTGGGCTTATAAACAGACACAACTGATACTTTGTTTCCTATTCTAGGCACTGCTGAGAAAGATCTAGAAAGTGCTAAACTTGTACAGATTTTACACAGACTGCTGGAAGATGAAAGAAGTGCTCCTGAAATCAAATATAATTCCATGGTCCTGATTTGTGCTCTTATGGGATCTGGTAAGTATTTCTTCTATCATTTGAGGTCTATCAACATATGGTTGATGTTAAATATAAAATAATAGTAAATGGGGGCACCTGGGTGGCTCAGTTGGTTAAACTGCTGCCTTTGGTTTGGGTCATGATTCCAGGATTCTGGAATTGAGCCCTGCACCGGGCTCCTTGCTCAGTGGGAAGGCTGCCTGCCCCCCTCTCTCTCCATCTGCCTCTGCTCTCTCTTTCAAATAAATAAATAAAATCTTAAAATAGTAGTAAATGGTGGCTGTGGGTTTTAAAAGCATTAGAAATTATGGAGGATATAGGATTACTTTTACTTACAAATATTCCCAAAAGATTCTCACTATACTAATAAAAGTATCATGGGACACCTGGGGGGGCTCAGTCAGTTGAGCACTCAACTTTTGATTTTGGCTTGGGTCATGATCTCCAGGTGGTAAGATTGAGTCCTGCATCAGGCTCCATGCTCTGCACAGAGTCTGCTTGAGATTCTCTTTCTCCCTGCCCCTGCTTGCACACACTCTCTATCTCTAAAATAAAACTAAAAAATCTTAAATAGTGTCATGTAGCAAATAGGCAAAAATCAATGTTAAAAATTAATACATGTAAATCTCATTGACTCCAAAATATTTTATACAAAGAACAAGTTCTCATTTTGTGTATCATGAATTTAGCTAAGGAATTTGTTCAAGAAATCATTGGAATATTCTGGTATATGTTCCATGGATACTGAAAAGAATGTGTATTCTATTGTCATTGGGTGGAGTGTTCTTTAAATGTCACTTAGATTCTTTTGGTTGTTGGTAGTGGAATTGAGTTTGCTATATTCTTAGCAAACAGAATATATTGATATTCTGACTAATTGTTTTGTCAGTTGTTGAGAGAGAGGTGTTGAAGTCTCCAACAATAATGGTGCAATTGTCTGTTTCTCCTTTTAGTTCTGTCAGTTTTTACTTCACATATTTGCAGGTCTTCTGGTAGATATATACACCTTTAGGATTGCTATTGTCTTCCTGGGGGATTGACCTATCATTATGTAATGTTCCTCTCTGTTTTGATAATTTTTTTTCCTCTGAACTCTATTTGATACAAATATAGCAATTATTCCCACTATCCTCCCTCATTTGTAATTTATCTCAGATATTTCCTCTATATACATTTAGAAACATATTAGACATCGTTACAATTTTTGTTTTCAGCCATCAATCATAATACAGAAAGCTTGAAAGAAGGAAAGTCTATATTTATCTATCTACCACCTTCCTGATATTCCAAGATTCCTTTTTTCAAATACTCCCTTTCTGTTTAGAGAACTTTAGCCACTCTTTTGGTTAAGGTCTGCTAGTGACAGATTGTTTTCTGTTATTTTAGAATATCCAGGCTTCCCCTTCATTTGTGAAAAATATTTTCTCTGGGTATAATTCTGGGTTGACAGTAGTTCTTTTCTTTCAACAGTTGGAAAATGTGCCACTTTCTTTTGGAATTCCATGGTTTCTTAAGAGAAATCCAGTATTCCTATTTTTTCCCCCTGTTGGTAAAGTGTCATTTCAAGATTTTTCTTCTTAATTTTTCAAGCTTGACTGTCATGTGTCTTGGCATGGACTTCTTTGGGTTTATCCTGTTTCAAGTATGTTCACCTTCTTGAGTATGTAGCTTATTTCTTTTACTAAATTTGGAAAAAAATTTTCAGGTACTTTTCCAGCCCTGCCCTATTTCTCCTCTCTTTTCAGGTCTCTAATGGCATGGATGTGAGATCTTTAGTTATATCCCACAGGCTTCTGCGGTTTTGTTCATTTTTTTCAGATTTTCCCTCTCGTTCAAATTGGGTGATTCCTATTGTTTTGTCTTAAAGCTCACTGATTTCTTAGGTCCCCTCCATTCTGCTGTTGAGCCTATACACTATGTTTTTATTTCAAGTACTATAGTTTTGAGTTCTAAAATTCCCATTTGCAGCTTCTTTATGTCTTGTTTCCTTGCTAAGACTGTTATTGAGGCATTTTTAAATGTAAAATATACATAAAGTTTACCATTGTAACCATATTTATTTATTTCATTTTTATAACCATTTTTAAATGTACAGTTCAGTGGCAGAGTAGTACATTCACATTGCTGTACAACCATCACCACCTTTCTTTCTTCCCAAACTGAAACTCGGTACCCTTTAAAAAATAACTCCCCAATCACCCATTCTCCTAGGTTTTGGCAACCAGTATTCTATTTTCTGTCTCTATGAATTTAACTACTCTAGGTACCATGTATAAGTGGAATCACACAATATTCTTTTTTTGTGTGTCTTATTTCATTACCATAATGTCTGCAGGGCTCATCCATGTTTTAGCCTGCATCAAAATTGCATTCCTTCTTAAGTCTCATTGTATGTATATATCACATTTTGTTTATCCATTCATGTATCAATGGACCTTTGGGTTATTATAAATAATACCACTATGAAAATATGGGTACACAGTATTTTTTCAGTCCCTGCTTTTAGTCATTTTGGGTATATACACAGAAGTGAAATTGCTCTATCATACAGTAATGGTTATATTTAATTATTTGAGGAATCTCCATACTGTTTTCCACAGTGGTTACACCATATTACATTCCTACCAGCAATGCACATGGGTTCCAGTTTCTCTAAATCTTTCTTTTTTTCTATAATAACCATCCTAATGAGTATGAGGTGTTATCTTATTTTGCTTTTGATTTCCATTTCCCTGGTTAGTGATGTCGGGGAGCTTTTCTTGTGTTTGTTGCCCACTTATATAGGTTCTTTGGGGAATGCATATTCAAGTCCTTAGCCCATACTTTAATCAGGTTACTCTTTTGTTGAGTTGAAAAGGTTTATATTTTTGGGATATTAATCCCTTAATAGATATATGATTTGCATTTATTTTCTCCCATTGTGTGGGTTGCCTTTTCAATCTATTGATAGTATCCTTTGGTACCCAGAAGTTTCTAATTTTTATGAAGTCCAATATCTCTCTTTCTCCTTTTGTTACCTGTGTTTTTGATACATATCCAAGATATCATTGCTAAATCCAATATCATTAAGTTTTTCAAGAGTCTTAGAGTTTTAGCTCTTAATTTTTGTATATAAGGGCTTATGGGGGATCCCTGGGTGGCGCAGCGGTTTAGCGCCTGCCTTTGGCCCAGGGTGCAGTCCTGGAGACCCGGGATCGAATCCCACGTCGGGCTCCCGGTGCATGGAGCCTGCTTCTCCCTCTGCCTATGTCTCTGCCTCTCTCTCTGTCACTGTGTGCCTATCATAAATAAATAAAATTTAAAAAAATTTTAAAAAAGGGCTTATGGCTCTCCTGTTTCACTAGCACCATTTGCTGAAAAAAAATGTCCTTTCCTTATTGGTCTTGACATTTTTTTTTTTTTAAGATTTTATTTATTCATGAGAGACACAGAGAGAAAGGCAGAAACACAGGCAAAGGGAGAAGCAGGCATCCTATGGGGAGCCCAATGTGGACTCCATCCTGGGGCCGGATCATGCCCTGAGCTGAAGGCAGACGCTCACTGCTGAGCCACCCAGGTGTTCCATATGGTCTTGACATCTTTGTCAAAAATATTTTGACTGTTTATATGGGCTGTTTTATTTCTTGATCTAAAGCTCTGTCTTTATTTCAGCACAACACTGTTTTGATTATTAAGCTTTAGAGTAGATTTTGAAATTAGAAAGTTTGAGACCTCCAACTTTGTTCATTTTTTGATTGTTTTGAATATTCAGACTCTTCAGCTTCCATCTGAGTTTTAGGATGCATTTTTCTGTTTCTACTCAAAACATTATTTCTAGTTTTAGACCTCACCAACTTACTAGATATATCAGTTTGAGGAATGCTGATTGCATTAAGCTTATTAGATGTCAGTTTTCTCATCTAACAGTCTCCAAGTCTTGAGAGTCTTTTATTTTCCTGTAATTGAGGTTAAAGAGAGCAAGAAAGCCAGAAGGAGGAAGATCAGAAATCTAAAAGGGAAAGCTATTGTCACAGAAATTTGTTGAAGGGATATGAAGTATAACCTTTTCATTTACCAGAAAATTAATTTGAAACTGATCTAAAATTTCTAAGATTTTTTTTGTAAGTCTTTGGACTTCATATTTGAACTGTTGATAGGGTCAAGGAGTATATAACTGAAACTTGAGATTATACAAAGACCTGTGTTTCATTATAACTCATGACTCTAATCAAACTTAGACTGTACAACTTGACATTTGTCTATAAATATGGCAGGTAAAGTTCCCTTGATTTATTTTAATCTCTAATGAAGACATTTACATTTCTAAGCTACTATAGAATTGTTCCTAGTTTTATAACTTGGTATCATCCAAGTAAACATTTTGGGTATATGTATTGTATAGTAAGATTTAGGTATATAATAGATTGTATAGTAACATTAGAACAATTTAACAGATGCATTATCTGTTATCTTGGTTTTTGTCTTCCAGAATCTCTACACAAGGAAGTACAGGATTTGGCCTTTCTAGATGTTGTATCCAAACTTCGCAGTCATGAGAACAAAAGTGTTGCCCAACAGGCCTCTCTCACAGAGCAGAGACTTACTGTGGACAGCTGAGAACTGCCCCTCCCTGATACATGGCATCATCCCAGCTCTGATTTCCCCTTTGTCCTCCATCTTCTTCCATATCACTTGTGCATGCGTGTAATGTTCCAGTACCAATTGAAGAACTGCTGTAGGTACCTGCCCAATAAGATTTCTAAACCCATAGTTAGTGTAAACATGAATTTGTCAAAAACAAGTCTCCACCCATAACTGTTCTCTTGTATTCCTGTTGCTTGAGCTACATTAAGTAGAATGTGCATGTTGTAGTCCTATGATGATGTAAACTTGGTACTACATAATGACTTGCTCCTCACACTTGGTAAAACTACATAATAATGTACTGGTAAATTAGAAACAAACAAGAATGCAGCAGGATCTGTCTAGCTTTTAAAGATGGAATTGAATAGTAAAAATAGCTCCATTTTTTGGTGCTTGGGAAGCACAGTGACCAAAAAACTGTATGGCTGCTCATTCATTAGTCTTACCTACCTACTAATGTCAAACCCATGGTACCTAGAGTTAAATAAAATCCAATGCTCTCACTCTTTACCCTATGGTTTCTCCTTCTTCCTAACTATGTAGACTCCTGAAATTGCCACAAACTTGGCGAGGCTTCCTTGTGGTTTTTTAATTTTTATTTAATTCGCTGTCATCTGTAGCTTAACATTGAAAATATTTGTGTTTTTCAGCATGAAACTAAAGGGTTGAAGAATCTGTGTTACACTAAGTACATATTTTTGGGGGTTTTTTGGCCTATATTTTAGAATCTGATATATGTACATTTTGACATCAGCATTGTCCAACACTTGTCTTTAAATATTCACTTGGCATTTGTTTTCAACTGAGAAATTGAGTATAGCTCATTGGAGGGTGGGTTGTAGAGGTTTTGTTGTGGGTTTTTTGTTTTTTTGTGGCAGTTTTTCATCAGAAGTTTCCTCTGTCCTAGTCCTTTTAAATCTTATATTAGAACTAGCAGGACATAGAAAAAAAAGATTAAGAAAGAAGTTTGTCTATACTAAAGAAAGGAAGCAGGTTATAAAAGCCATAGTTGCCAGTCTAGTTCATTCTGCAGATGGCCTCATACCAGTAGCTGTTAGAGTTTCCCACCTCCACTTGCTACAGAGAATTGCACTAGATCTCACAACTATCAGAAAAAAGTGACAACGCCAAGACTCAAGAGATGAGAAGACCCTCTTGGCGAAATATAGTGTACTCTTCACTGCCACTACCACCACCAAATGGGTTTTTAGAACTTTGAAACACAATCTTTGTAAATTAACCAAAAGATCCCTGTGACATACCTGTCTTGTCCCCATGCACAAGCTTGACAAATACTGGCTGAAAGGTATGATGGGCTCCATTATGGAAGGGCTGTAGGGCAGTAGAATGGGCTGCCCAGGGTGACAAGAGCTCTTTCCTCTCCAGTGGGAGATACTGCACATATCTGTGGGGTGACTGAAGTTGGACTTTTGACTCTGAAACAGGTATAATTCAAGAAAATTAAAACCTCAGTGGAGGTAAAGAAACTGATTATTCCCTTTGATGTCCAGGAAAGGGACTATTATTTTGAATGCTTATGCTACACTTGCTGTAAGAATGGTATTGTTTACTATCTTCTTCTGGGCTGGATAGTGGACTATATTTTATTATAGGTTTTGAAAAACATCTGTAATGTTGAATAGGCTGTCCATATTATTAACTAAATAAATAAATAGTATATCAAACTGTAATGGCATCATTTGGTTTGTTTGTATATTTCACTTCTGTTTCCAGCTCCTAGAACAGTGATTGCTCATTTTTGATGCTCAGTAAGTATTTGTTGATGAATTCCCGATTTTATAAACTTCCAGATCCCCTAAAGTAATTCCAGATAGATTGGTAGAGAAATGACATTTAGATATTTGTCTGGCTTCAGAGAATCTTTTCAATAGGATCAGTCCTTATTGAAAAGCATCATATAGGGCAGCTCGGGTGGTTCAGCGGTTTAGCGCCGCCTTCAGTCCAGGGCCTGATCCTGGGGTCCCGGAATTGAGTCCCACATCAGGCTCCCTGCGTGGAGCCTGCTTCTCTCTCTGCCTGTGTCTCTGCCTCTCTCTCTCTCTGTGTGTGTGTCTCTCATGAATAAATAAATCTTTAAAAAAAAGAAAAAGAAAAAAGAAAAGCATCATATAGAAAACAGAACAGAGGCATCCAAAAATTATAGATTTCAGAAAAGCCATCATCTGGGCCAGCTACCAGCAATCAATTGATATGCTAGGAATTCCCATCTCCAACAAAACAAAGTGCATTTCTAATCACTTTTTTTTTTTTTTTTTTGCAGAGAGACCAGAAGGCAATGCCCTTATGACAGAGGCCCACCAAACTAGGTGATGTGCTGTTCTGCATGGCAGGAGGTGGGAGTCTACAAACAATACTAAATATCCGACTACTTGATCTGAGTTCTAGAGGCCACCTTAAAGTTAGTTTGCTACCCACTAAGAATGTATTCTGAGGGAGAGTGGGAGGAACCTCACAGCATAGCTTTAATTATCACTGTTTGTCAGGATTATAGCATAGCTGAAAAGCAAAAAGGCCAGGAATTGGAAGAAAGATGTCTGAGTGAAGTGCACTAAAATGCCTTCCCTCCCTTCTAAGAAGGAAGCCCATTCACTTCTTGGGATCTTGCTAACCACCCCACAGACTGTAATCTCATTGTGCTCAAAGCAAAATTAATGAATTAAATGCTGGCTCATAATCCAGTGTTTTCAACTTGATACAACATGGCTTGTGTATATTACCTGATAACCATAGAGATCTAGACAAAATTTTTTAGCTCTAAAATGATTTTGTCTTAGATGGAACAAAATGCAGCTCTTAGATATAACCATTTGTGGGAAGTGTTCTGAGAAACCCTGCATGTGAAGATTTCAAAAAGAAATGCTCTTTGGTATCATTAGAAAGCTTATCATCTAATTCTGCTGAACATAAGGGATGAAGATGTTCATTACATAGGTAAGTATTCTCCCTTTGTATCCAGCTGTTAATAGAATCAGTAAGCTTGGGCAGCCCAGGTGGCTCAGCGGTTTAGCGCTGCCTTAAGCCCCGAGTGTGATCCTGGAGACCTAGGATCAAGTCCCACGTCCAGCTCCCTGCATGGAGCCTGCTTCTCCATCTGCCTAGGTCTCTGCCTCTCTCTTTGTGTGTCTCTCATGAAAAAATAAATAAAATGTTTAAATAAAAATAGAATCAGTAAGCTTAAAAGTCTTAATTCTAGGAAGCCATAATATTTGAATTATGCAAGTGTCTATTAAAGAGTACTTAATGATATTTGGGATGAATCCTCATAGCTGTAACCAGGAAAATTGAGGGTTATTTTTTTTTTCACAGATGTGCTTTCTTAATTTGCGTACATACAATGCATAATTATATGCCATGTAGCTTCATAGATAGATGTTTTATAGGTATATCTGACAAATGTGAGAACAATTTTAACTGTGATTAGTGAAAAGAATAAGGTCTTTAAATACTGTATGATCTGTAGTAACATCCTGGTTCTGTTTTGTACTGGCTGTGTGACCATGATAGAGTAACTTAAACTCTCTGGGCCTGTTTTCTCATCAATATGATGAGTTTAATAATCCCATTTCCCAGGTTTTTTGTGGTAACTGAGACTTCTAGAGGTTGAAGGTAAGATTGGATGGACCTGTGATACCTGTGACATCTTATGGCCTATCCTCTCTTCCCCCTGGAGGATTCTTAGCTAAAGGAATTCAAAGAACAGCCAAATGGGAGATATTGTTTATTATCTTGTCTAGTGTCTAATAGTTTGAGGAGCACCCAGTTATTCTCAATGCAGAATGCATAACCCTTCTTCCTCCCCCTGAAACTATAACTGCCAGGTCTACAAAGTAGGCCTTGGATGTAGGTCTCCACTACAGTACTTCCTCTCCCTGTTCAGACCTCTCAAGTGTGAACAACAGTAGTTCAACAATCTTAGCTTTTATTAATATACCAAGTCAATATAAATAGAGCTGTGATACTATGAGTTTTCCTCAACATAGAAACAAAACAGTCCATCTTACCATTTTCAATACTGTCCACCTTATCAGTGTGTATGTATATATATATATATACATACCTGTTCATGTATGTCTTTTTCTTAAATATAAACGCTGTGTGTTTTACATGAAGGCTTTTGGTAGCTGTACTCTGAAACCTGATAGAATCCATTTGTGATGGCCTATTTATCATTATGCTTGACTAGACAAGCAGACCCTTTATGTTGGAGGTTTCCAAGGGTGAGCTGTTTCTTCTATGTCATGAATGGTTGGCTACAATTTTTGAAGGAAAAAAGTGAGCCTTGCATGGAATTTATGTTCCTTTTCAAAATTTAACTAATTTCTTTTCTTCTTAGTGGACTTTCTAAAAATTCATTATTTCCTTTTTCTCACTTTGTTTCTTCCTAGAAAACAAACCAAAACTTTTTACCAAAATTTTTTACTGTGGCCACAGACATTTTAATCTAACAACATTTCAAAACTAGATAGTATATACCTATTTGTAATACGAGATAAATAGAAACTTAATATTCCCATAATTCATTTATATACTGATGCCTATGGTTCTCCTGACATTTGTTCTCTCAATCCCTGACTTTTCTACTGATGTCACATTTATCCGAAGAGAGATGTAGAGCCCCCCACTTACTGAGCAAAATGGAGGATCAAGATGATGTTATGAGCAGTGTCCTACTCTCAACAAGCAGTTTCGCTGGTTTCTCTGGTCCCCAACATTATCAGTGCAGCTTTCAAGGAGTAAAAATTGGAGCAAGCAAGGTGGCCAAAGCATGGAAATGGCTCAAAGATCTGTGGTTTTGCTGGTAAGGATGTGTGCAATTTCATTTTACTCTGTTTAGCCTAATAGAGTTAAAACCACATTCAGGTGGTGTATGGAGCTTAATTTTTAGTTGGTGTCGGTCACATATATAGAGAATTTTGTTTCAGGATTAGAGTTTCAGAAATTTAGCTCCATTTGTTTATCTTCATCAAGGAAGTGTAAAAGCCTAATCCTGTCATAGTTTGAAACCTGTTAGTTTCGGGTTGGGGATTTTTTTTTTTTTAAGGAAATAATTTTAAATCTTTATTAGGTTTCTGTTAAAATAGAAAAAAAAATTTAAAGCCTTAATAGAGACTTCTAAGTGTATGAACTTAAAATATAATAGATCTTTTAAAAATATGTGTTAATCTAGTTTCACATATAATTGAGAGACATTACTTACTATTGCAATAATTACTTTGTTATTTATTTATTCCCAGGAATCCTGAAGAACCTTGAAGAAACTCTGCCTGTACCTTCAGATTACTGTCAAAAAATAAATTCCTCTGTGAATGCTCACTTTGAATTTTATAGCTATATCTAAAGTAGGCCTCCCTTTTACTAAAATAGTGTTTTTGTTCATTTTTAAAGGACTGCCATATAAATAGAGCCAAGTCTGTAGGGAAGCTGGCTTCGTCCCTGTCCTCACAGAGTCCATGCACTCAAATGAAAAACCCCTTCTCCTTTTAGGACATTTCACAAGACTCTTCCAAGGTCAGCATCACCCCCAGCACCAAGACCAGAGAAAGCCAGCTTTTGACCTTGTCTTCTTTTCCACTGGGACTATCCCACTTGAGATATTCCACTCAGCTTCTTGGTCCTCTGTCCCATCCCCATGTCTAGCATAGACAAATCAGTTGAATACCTATAACTACACTGAACTTATGGATGAGGGAAAGGTTAAATCATACTCTAAGATAATAAAAAGGCATATAGGTTGCAACCCAACACTAGAAGATAAAGAGCTGCCCTAATCTGGGTGGACAATGGGGAGGAAATATTACCCAGAGTACCTTTGATTTCAGACCCATCTCTGAAGGAATCCAAAATAGTCCCTAATTTCAGCTGGGGCCAACTATCCGTATACAATTCCTTTATCCCACCTTCCCTTTTTTAAGGTTCTAGAATGCAACCCACTCCCCCACCATGCCTTTTCTGCAATAATTTCCTTTTTCTTGCAGGTAAGGAAAGTAAGGGAGGAGGTGTTAATGACTCATTTTACACTCTTAACCCGCACCACTCAACCCCAGTGCCCAGAAGTTAGAGAAAGTGAGACAGCGGAGTGACCATCGAGCTTCATCATATCACATAGTACCAGTTAAATCCTGCTTCCTACCTCTTGACCTCTTGTTCTCCTATCAGGGTAACTGTGAGATGCGGTGCCTTCCCCTGAACCATGAGAAGTGGGAGCAAGATGTGCAGTGACATAAGAAAAGCATCCGAGGAAAAGATGTTACCTGTACATGAGTGTCTATAACTGGATCTGACAGTCCCTTACTCTATAAAATGCAGGCTTTGTCAAGCCTGTGACTAATGTCTAATGCAGAGTTACAGAATGAGCTTCTGGCATGCTCTCCCACAGCAATTGCCCTGTGTGTGTCTGTACTATGCGCAGTTGAAGTGCCCTGCCACATGGAGCCACCTTCTCTCCTTCCCACTTGCATAAGCGTTTGTTCACGTTACTAAGACGTCTGTTTCACAAACCTCATTTTTAATAGTTGCATATTCTTCAGTTATATAGGTGTACCATAATTTAACCATTTTCCTATATTTGGGCACTTAAGACATATTCTAATTTTTGAAAAACAAACCAGATGCTAAGTCATGAGCATTTGCAGATGCTAGAGTAATTCCTAAAAATTATGACTTGTCAGTCCCTCTACTTTCTACCTGTAATTCCCCTTTCTTCTTCAGAGGTCCTTGTAGCCTCTTTGCCCCCTCCTGATTCCATTTGTCCTTCCATCACCTCCTGGACACCCTGTGCTCCTGCTAAGCCCTCCCTAACCTCCTAAGGGGACCCACTGCCCAGAAGAGGGCCCACAAGAGTGGAGTGGCAGCACTTCCCTCCTGGGCATCCAGGCATGAAGTCAGTTACACCCACTTGGCATTGACCACCACTCCCTTACCAAATGTATCAGAGTGGACCTCCTAAAAAGAGGTGGCACAGGACACACCCTTGAGTACCCACTGGGGCTAGTGTTCAGCTAATTGGAGTCTAATTGCCTCTTAGCACTGTCATCAACTGCTACCAGCACTTTTGCACCTCTCACCAAGCCTGTGAACCACCACTCTGATTTGTTCCAAGCTGATAAACACTCTCCAGGCACCACTCACATGGAGAGGGAATAGAGGGGTGGAGAGCCTCTTCTGGTACAAGAATCCTCATTTAACACTCCTTGGGAATCTATAACCAGGCTACCCATTTCTTCCTATAGACCAGGGAGGGCAAACTGGGAGTCCTCATACATCTTTGTTTCGCATGGTATTTTGGGAAAAAAAAATTAAAAAAAAAAAAAAAGGAGGGGAGGGAATAAGCTGCTGTAAACATTTAAAATTTGATTTTGCACTAAAATCTAGTTCTGCCTTTTTTAATGGAGATCTGGTAACCAGAGACTCTCTATTCCAGGTGAGCAGCATGTGGCTCTGGCCCTCTTTGGATAGGGCATGCTTCTCGAGCCTACTAGAGTCCCCCGACCTGGTCCCCTTCCCCTGTTCCCCATAACTCCATAGCCCCTAGGAGTCTATATATCTGTGACCCTGTGGGGCCCTCATGTGCAGGTTGCTTCTGGAGCAGGAGAAAGGGGAATGGATTTTTAGGGAGAAAGAAGCAGGACTACAGGAAATGCCATGGCTCGTGGAGGTCCAAAAATCTGACCCAAGGGCATGTGCAGCTTGCACTGTTTTTATTTCCTCAAAGGCTTGACATTCTGAGGGCTACTGACAGCTGCAATCTAATTGACAAGTATTAGGTACTGGAAATACAGCTACAAGCCATGCCCAAGTCTGCACCCACTCCATCCTGCTAACAAGAGGGAACTGATACTGACCTTTCTGTCCCCTCACAGGGCTGGCAGCACACTGTGGTGACTACAGAAATTAAAGAAGTCCCTTCTTAGCTTGGTCAGAAATGCATCCCTTCTCCTGAGAACAAAAGTATAGTACATCCCCTTCATCCCATGGAGTCAAGGGCTTTTACACAATAGGGGGACACTGCTAACCCAAAAAGAGAAATACCCTGTTCCTAAATGTTTCATTGACATCATATACCAAAGAGGAGTATGTTCCCCATTGTGAGTAAGTGCAGAGTAAGTAAGCCCCAAAGGCTAAGTGATCCTCTGTGATTCAAATCACCAAGAATCACACAGACTGTGAGCTAAAATATGGCAATAGAGAGGAACGGTTGTCAAACCTTGTTTTCTCTAGATTAATCAACCCAGCACCAAAAATATGCCAGAGCTCCCCACATCTCTGCCATATTGGAAGATGAATATAATATCAATGAGACCCAAACAAACAAAATGTCTTCAGTTTCTGAGAAAATGAGGCAGAGCTTAGAAAAGAGAAAGAAATCAGTCACCACTTGGGACACAGACATGGTTCAAATGTTTACAAAGCCAGGATACATAGGAACAGTGGGCCTTGGCAAGGGCCAGATTGGTAGGACCAATAAAAAAAAAAAAAAAAAAAAAAAAGGCAAAAAGACAAAAAATTAAAAATGTAAGACATTTTGTCTTTTAAATCAATATTGTGATTTATTTGCCCAATATCTACGTCCTCATTCCATTTTAGCAGAACTCCAGTTTTATTCAGGGGGCCATTGTGCCAAGTTCAAAATACTCCAATTTCCCAGCTTTCTAAGCCTCACCTTCTTTTCTTTCTTTTCCCTGCCTCAAATGTTGATAATGGACCCCACAAATATAGCAGCCCTCTTGCAATCATGAGGTACAAACATGAAGGTGAAGACCTCTACACCAAGAACAGTGGAGCAGAAAGTTGAAAAGAACATCGATCCTCAGTAGCATCAGTGACTGGAGGAGCAGCGCTGTATTGAGGACTCACAGTAATACATGAGACACACACCTGCTGTTTAAACTCCTAGAGCAAGATTTTCTCTTATTTGGAGAATGAAATTTTGATTAGCAAGGCTAATCATTAAAGCATCAAAACCTCTGAGGACAAGTTGTTCTGCTCATAAGCCACAGCCACAGAACTCATTAAAACAAAGGATTAAAACAACTAGGGCTACCAGCTTTAATGGTCAAAGTTCAGAAACCCCCCCCCCCCCAGACAGCCTGATTTGCTGATATAGCAGCTTTCCTCACTACACAAGTTTACCAAATTCTTCCTATATACATCAGGTACCATGCTGGGATAGAATGAGAAGACAAAAAGAGAAATACCCTGCTCCTAAATGTTTCATTGACATCATATACCAAAGGAGAGTATGTTCCCTGGGGAAAGGATGAGAAACATTAATCTATCAAACAAGACTGCTAACTGCATAAACAGAGTTAGAGGTCTGTAGAGAGAGGCCACTGAGCATCCTGAGGCAGAGGATCCATACGAAAGGGTGGAGGCAAATATGGTGGGAAAAATAGAGAAGACCAGAATGGGGACAGGGTTCTTAGACATTTTAGCTTTTTATTATGTCATAGAAAACCAAAACCCTTTTTTTTTTAAAGATTTTTTTAGGGTGGGTGTGTGGTGAGAGAGAAGAGAAATTTAAGTAGACTCCATGCTGAGTGTGGAGCTGGTCACAAGGCTCAATCTCAGAACTCTGAGATCATAACTTGAGCCAAAACCAAGAGTCGGATGCTTAACCTACTGTGCCACCCAGGTTACCCCGAAAAGCAAAAGTTTTTAAAGGGAGTTTAGAATATTTGCTTTTTGTTCTAGAACCAGAATTATTATTAATAGGACACACACACACACCAGCAGGAAAATTAGCCTATTTGGACAAGCAGGTGGCCATTTACTGCATCAATAACCCAGGATCATCATTCAACCTTCATCCTTTTTTGAGGCCACTAAGTTCTGACCCAGGGATCAATTATCACTTGCCAAGTAAATCACTGTACTTAGAACAAGCGGACTCCCTGAGCTGTTCTACTCCAGATGTGGTCTAATAAGGTAAACATCTCCCAGAATGGTCAGAGAACTTTCTGCCACCCTAAACTACCTAGAATAGTTAGTCTGGACACATCTTCTGGTGATATCACCTGAATATCCTCACGCTTGCTCAGTCTTATTGGGCACAACCCCAGATACAACGATTGTCCATAGCATTGTCACCCTGATGGAAAGTCCAGACATCAGGAGACTCTTGCTGATGATTTGGAGCCTTTAGCTTCTAGAGAAGGCAAAGGGAGTGACTGCACCCATAATAAGCATATGGCCTTTCTCTTCAGCTTTCCATGTGTCCACACGTAGCTTACAGCCTTTCCATGTGAGGACTCATGACTTCTTGTCTGGGGAAAGGGTGGTTTCTCTCCCCACCCTCTGGACACCTGAAGGATGACCATCTAGTCCAGCACAAATACTCTTACTATTTGAACCTATACTCATGAAGATCTCAATTTGATCTGGCAATCCCACAAGAGTCTTCCTCAGTTTAATGTTGATCCCCCCTCCCAGCAACAAAGCTATTTCAAAAAAAAAGTTGGTTCCAAAATCCTTCAAACTTGGGAGAAACTCAGAATTCATTAGCAAAATAGTTTCTTCCAAGGCTTGATCCTCACCATATGTGCCTTTCCTATTCGATACTTAAATAGGATTGGAGGGTGGGGAGAGGAGGTGCCCTAGGAGGGCTGAACAAAGGCCTGAGCTCATCCAGAGTTGTCTGGCACTTGTCAGGGTCAGTCTATCTTTGAAAAAAAACCATCTTACAGGGGAGTGGAGACCTATTTTACAGAACGAAAGTCCATCCCGTAGGTGAGCATATACTCTCTACCCAGAAACAAAGTTAGTCTCATCCTCTATTGACATGTTCAAAAAAGCAGCCTCATGAATGTCTAGGTCTTTGAGACATAGAAGTTAACAATGTAGGCCAAGTCCATGGAAAAAAGACAAAGTTCAAGGGAGTTCGAGTGTTAAGAGTACTTTAAAAGGGAGTATTGGAGAGTCTGTCTTGGAGCAGAGAGAGGGTCCTGAATTCTGACCGAACCTCCCTGAGAAAGCCAATTTTTAGGTGAGGTCTAGGACATGCATAGAGCTTGGGGAAGAAGAGCGGTGTGACCCTTTTCATCCCATGGTGTAGGTACCACTATCTCCATCTTATAAGGGAAGGCACTGAAGGTGGGAGAGAAAGTAGTGAGTGTGTCCAAGGTTCCACCATGGGCGGTGACCAAGCTCTAAGTAGTACATACACAGTCTGTGACCTTCTTCCTTTACCACAAATGGGTTTCCTTTTTCTCATAAAAGCAACCTGAAGAGTTTTTACTGCGTGTAGATTGCACAATATTAAAAACAAGAAAATGGGTGTAAAATGGAGACACCAAACCAAGACAATTACAGTTTTGGCATCACCCAGAAATGGAATCTTAAACCAGTCAACCAGGAATTACCTAATCCCACGAGTGAGCTAATGTGCCTGACAGACTTCTGCCATCCTCTAAAGGAAAGTGACCTTCCCACAGCCAATCTGCATTTTGCTAATATAACTTCCTGTTCCCACTCTTCTGCCACTAGAAGTCTTTCATTTTGTATAGCAACTCTGAGCTCCTTTCTATGTGCTAGAAAGACACTGCCCAGTTCTTCAACCTGAATCATTGAATAAAGTCAGTAAGATCTTTAAAACTCAGTTGACTTTTTTTTTTTTTTTTTAACAAAAGCATACTTTGGGCTTAGTGAGTGACCAGCCTCCTAGTCACAGAGACTGAGTATTTAAGGCATATATCCCAATGCCCAGTTTGACTCCAGTTCTTTCCATGACAAAGTCCATAAAGGAATCAACATCTCATGAAGGCTTTCCTTAGCATCCAAGTGAATGAGTAAGACCTGGCTCTTCGTATCTGTTATATATTTTTTTAAGATTTTATTTATTTATTTATGAGAGACACAGAGTGAGAGAGGCAGAGACACAGGCAGAGGGAGAAGCAGGCCCCATGCAGGGAGCCCGACATGGGACTCGATCCTGGGTCTCCAGGATCAGGCCCTGGCTGAAGGCAGTGCTAAACCGCTGAGCCACCTGGGCTGCCACTTCATATCTGTTTTAGTACTCTCTCTCCCCTTGCTCATCCTAAAATTGAGTAGAACACTTAAAATACATGTGGCTCAAAAGACACGTGTTGAGAGCCAGCATTAGCAATTGTTTGAGGAAGCAGAGTAACAAAAGCAATAGTAGAAATTAAATTAGGACTTGAAGCCAGAGTCCTGAGATGGTATTTCCTAAAAGTATGACATACCCTCGAGAGCCATTTTCTCATTCATGTTCTCACACTGAGCAGATGGTGGAGGAGGACCGCACTGCTCTGAACTTCTGATGTCTCAGTGGCAAATACCTCCATTGCAACAGATTTGGGCAGTGAAGTAATTGGTGTTCTAATATTTTATTAGGTTAACATAAATGCTAATTTGGAACAGATAAAAGGCATAATTTTCCTCTTTTGATTTTTAGGTGCAAATCCTGACAAAATTAACAATTTTTATTTTAAAATTTAAATGTCAATGATAAGGTATTGACTTTGCGCAGCTTTAAATAAGGCTTAACTGTAGATAACACAAATTAGATGTGTCTAATCCTCTGATACCGTCCTTCTACTATTAGGGGGTCTATCAATTTGCTAAATATAAGAATTGTTTAAGAAAGGTGACTGCAGGGGCAACTTGGTGGCTCAGTGGTTGACCGTCTACCTTCAGCTCAGGTTGTGAACCTGAGGTCCTGGGATTGAGCCCCACATCAGGCTCCCTGCTCAGCCACGAGCCTGCTTCTCCCTCTGCCCGTATCTCTGCCTTTCTCTGTGTGTCTTTCATGAATAAATAAAATCTTAAAAAAATAAAAAGGACAGAAAGTTGATTGCAACTTTATTTAGCTGGGAAGAGCCTAACTTTCCAATAGTGATGGTTGGTTGCTTAGTTTATCTACACCAGCATTTCTCAAACTTTTTGGCCTCAGGATCCTTTTACACTTAAGAATGGTTGAGGCCCCAAGTAACTGTGGTTTGTATGGGTTATTTCTAAGAATATTTACTATACTAAAAATTAAAAGGGAGAAATGTTTAAAGAACAAAAATACTAAGTATACACTCCATTAGTTGTCAGAGTGCGGGCATCATCACCTCTTGCAGTCTCTGAAAATCTCCACTGTGCACTCTGGAAGGGTATTAAAGAGGAAATGTCAGAGTGTAATTATGAAATAGTGTTGACATAATGGACTCTTTGAGAGGGTCTTGGGAACCCCCCAAAACTGCCTTCATTTTGCCCTGATCTAAACAATAGAATACTATCTGACCCATAAAAATGTTTATTGTATAAGATATTAACCGATCATGAAAATGTTCTATTTTGAAGAAAGCAGACTCTAAAACAGTATAAACAACATTAAACCATTTAAAACAAAAAAGTCATGGAAAGACATACACTAATTTGTGGGTCTATACCAGTTAGACCTTTAGATGTTAAAAATATAAAATATATACAAAAATAAAAATTATACTTTTCTGTTTTCCTGTGTTTCCTGCATTGAGCAGATTTTCCTCTTGTAATCAGTATAAGATACATTTGGCAAATAGACACATGCTGCCTATTTACTGTCACCCTGCGCTTTCCTTCCCAGGCCTGAAAATTTCAACTTAGTAGCTTTAGGAAAGATGTCACCTAGAAATGTCAATGATAAGGCATAAATTTTGCACTGCTGTAAATAAGGCCTACCGACTGATTGTCTTTGCCTCTCAAAGTGTGGTTTACAGATGACAGTAGTGTCATCTGGGGCCTGCTGGAACCAGGAACTCCACCCCCACTCAAGAGACCTGCTAAATCAGACCCAGGTGATTTAAGGGGACCCAGGTGATTCGTGTAACATGAAAATATGAGAAACCCTGACAGTACAGTAGGCATGAACTGGGAGCTTAAAAATGCATGATGGTGTTTTGGGCTTGTTTTTGTTTTGAGTTGATGGCGTCTGATGTTCCCAGGTGATTCTAATATGCATCTATTGCTGAGAACCTATTGCTTTCAGGCAGAGGTCTGGCTTCAACCTGAAAAAAACAAGACTGTCCACGTGCTTCGATGCAACGTCTCCACTACCCCCCACCCCCACCCCCACCGCTGCTGCTGCAACAACCTGCTGCTGATGCTCACCCTGACAGCTCCCAGGTCATAAAATTTCACAGGGACGGTGGAACTGGACAGAGGAAACAATTGGTTTCCAAAACAAGGAGAAAATAAGGCATTTACTGCTGCCCTACAGAGATCTAAGGCCATTTGATCTGTAAAGTTTCAGTGACTTCATGGGAGGGCACAGGTGTTGTGGCTATTATTTTATTTGCTCTCCACAAACTACTTTGACTGACAATTTTGGCAAATTTTTGGACTGATTTTTAAAGTATTCTAACCAAAAACCAGGTTTTCTGTGCCTGCAGACACTGTCCCGCTTTATCAAAAATCCTACTCTTCATTCAGACACCTCTTCATTCCAGAAGGATGGTGGCTACCGATCACTTCAGTCGCCCCCCCACCCCCACCTCCTCATTCAGTAAGTATGAGGCCCTGACACATGCCAGGGCCGGGGCCACAATTCTAAGACTCTGTGTGCTTGACTTCCCCACTCCTGGGGCTTCCACACCTGCCCAGCAGCACTCACCTTCTGGCTCCTGCCCCGGGATGGCTTCCTCGGCTGGCTGGGGGCCCCAGTCAAGCGGGTCTTCCTCCATGACGCCTTCTTCCACTGCCCTGTGTTCCTTCTTCCCATCTGGGCCAGCACCACTGTGGAAGATAGCCATTTAACTCGGGATGAAGTCTAGATTTTCCATGTGTTAGGGGTTTTTCTCCCCTTCAGTTTACATTTCTCCATACCCTAGGCAGAGTGCTCAGCGCACAGTGCCTGGAACATAGGACACTTGGATAGACCCGCCTGTGACTGCGAGAGAGTGAGGACCCATTCGCTCTGGTCCCATCTTCTAGCGGCGTGTCCGTGAACCAGTGGGCTCGTTCGGTTACAAAGCAACAAGACTTAAAGAAAGCACACATCTTGGAAATACAGCTATTTTATTTATAAGGCTTTAATTGCCCTAACAAGTTATATTTAAGATCATTTACTTGGATCCCTGGGTGGCGCAGTGGTTTGGCGCCTGCCTTTGGCCCAGGGCGCGATCCTGGAGACCCGGGATCGAATCCCATGTCAGGCTCCCGGTGCATGGAGCCTGCTTCTCCCTCTGCCTATGTCTCTGCCTCTCTCTCTCTCTCTCTCTCTATGTGACTATCATAAACATAATAATAATAAAAAAATCTTAAAAAAAAATAAGATCATTTACTTAAATACAGACTGCAGGACCACCATCCTCAACCATAATGTAATCGAGCATTCCCTAGGTTTATGTCCCCATAAAACATGTTGAGACTATTTTCGAGCCCAGAGAGAGCACCCAGCACCCTGTTCAGATGCGTCCATTTAAATAATAATGGGGAGGCCTCTGGCCCGAGCACCTACCCACTGATCATTCTACCGGTGAAAAGCAGCATAGGGACCTCAGGGCAGTCCTACCACTGCTACCCTGAAAACCAGCACTAGGCAATCCAACTGTATTTGTTCGCTAGGGCTGTAGTGACAAAGTACCCCAAAATCGGTGGCTTAAGCCACAGAAATTGTCTCACATCTGGAGTGTGAAAGTCCAATGGCATTGGCAGGATTGGTTGCTTCTGGAGGCTCTGAGGGAAAATCCATGCCATGCCTCCCTCCAAGCCGCTGGTGGCTTTCTGGCAGTCTTCGGCATTCCATGTCCACAGAGCAATCTGCCTCAGCGTGTATCCACGTCCAAATTCCCCCTTTTGATAAGACCCATCCTACTCTAGTATGACCTCATCTCACCAATTGCTCCTGCCACAACGCTATGTCCAGATAAGGTCACCTTCTGCTGTTTTGGAGTTAGGACTTCTGTATATGAATTTTTGAAAGGCAGTTTCAGCCCCTGACAGACTCCTAAAACACGAGGTATGGGTGGTGATCCAGACCACCCCCACACCCTACCAATCTTCTTTAAAATCAAACTTGCGGATTCTCAGATCAAAGCAAACCCCAGGTGATCCACATGGGGGCTTGCAGAGGAATATACAAGAGATGTCATATTCATTGCCTCAGGAGAACTGCCTGCCTGGCAGACGAGCGGTTTTAGACAGCCACCACCTCTTCTATAAACCGTGTCTGAGTCCTGGCGGCAAGGCAGGGCCCACCTACCACCTGCAGGCCCCCTGCCGTGGGGCGCTCTAAAGTTAAAGTCCCAGAAGCAAGGTCAGGACATAGATGGTGAAGAGAGCCAAACACCCTGCACTCTCACTTTCCAAAACAAGCTCTGTCATTCTCAGGAGTATGTAAAGGGAATGAAAGACCTACCCAGCCGAGGCACACCAAATAGAGCCGCATAACCCTCAAGTTTCTTCTAAAGCACAAGTTCCTCTGAAGAGTCCTCTCATTCCTGCAGTTACGATTCCAACTCCAGGCAGTTGTTTTACATGGTCACCACTAGGGGGCAGGCCATTAAAACGTACCTGTCAAACCATTTGTTCTGCAAAAGTTCATACACAAAGGTAAGCTCCGGATTTAAAAGGTGGCTTTCTTCCACCTACAGTGCACAAGTCCACATTTGATGAGGAGCGACAACATGGGACGCACTATCTTGTTTGCATGATGCTTCCTTCTTGGAGTCTATCTTACACGGTGTGAAACCCATAAAGTGACCTGCACTTCCCTTAGGTTTTCTCCGGGTGGGAGTTCCTGGAAGGAAAGGAAAACATTGCACTGGCCAGGGCAGGTCGCAAGGCCTTTGGTTTGGGTTAATGGATAGCAGGAGTGGACGAACTCGGGCTTCCTGCCACGGGTGCCCCGCTCATTAAGAGAACTACTCGGCATGAACAATCCAAAGGAAGCTGTATTTAATTCCTCACATTAAAGAAGTCCTAAAAACTAGGACTTATATAATTTTATAAACTCTACCTTTGTCTCAAACTCCTCCAAAAAAGAGAGAAGGCAAAGGGAAGTCTAAGGATGGCTTCTCTCCTCTGCCCTCTACCCCCACCCAGATACATCTGCCTTATCTGTGGTCATACAGAGATTTTATTATGTCACCAGGAAGCCCCAAATAGTGCCTTTCCAGGCAAACACTGCATTTTCCTTCTCCAAGACAAGGCTTAGCCCCATGACCTCACTGGAGAGTGCTGGCCACAAACCCCCTTTGGCCCGCATTTATGGAGAGGTTTCCGGTCCTTCCTTGGAGGTCCAAACAGGATTTCCCTGGAGAAATAGGGCTTCGCCGAATAAATGACAAAGAGAGCTGTGGAGGCACAGCCAGGTCACTGGGCTCTGGCTCCGCATTGTTCAGCCCACCAGCTTCCCAGGGCTCCTGTCCAAGTAAGCCGGAAACTGCAGAGGGACTTCAGGGAGCTGCAGGGTTGCTCCCCTCCTGCACCCCCCCCCACCCCCACCATAGGGCACGAGTGAGAAAACATTCTGCACAATAAGGCCAGGAGACACCTTCCAGAACCCCCTTGAAGGATGCCTGGGACCTGCAGCAGGAAGAAGGCTGACAGGAAACAAAAGGATTTATTCCTTGGGAGAAGAAAGGAGGAACAAAACATAAAGGGACCTCTCTTCTAAGTGCTGCATGATGCAAAATTCTACTGTAATTCGTGGGTTCATTTTTTAAAACTGCGTTAGATATTTTTAAATCATGGAAGCAATGGTGTTTGTCATAACCAAACAACAGAGATAGGGACGTAATCATCCTCCAGAGTCCACCTTCTAAAACGCAGAAGAAACTTCCTGTAAATTTTGAGTTTTCTCGATAAAGCATCCTTTCACTTCTGAGCATCTTTATTTTTCTTTGTTGGCTTTGCTGTGAGCAGGGAGGGTCACCTACCTCATATAGTAGATGATCTCTACAGCACAGCTAAGAAAACTCAGTAGGGATTGTTTTATCTCCAACTGCCACTGACAAATTTCTTTAAAGTCAAAATACTATTTTGGACTCAAATATCCAGGGAAATGAAGTAAAACGTTTCTCAAACAAATCTTGGGACATACTTGGGTCTGAGAATAGTATATGAACCTTACAATTTTGTTTTCATTTGATGTTGGGAAAAAAAGGCCCCTAACAGTTTTAAAGACAAGTCATTCTACAGGGATCATTCATAATGAAAGGACATTTATGTGGCACTTCTCAAATGTTTTTAAGATTCTTGTTCTCAGGAGCTCCTAGAAATTTTCTTAGAAGAAAGATGTGGATATCAAGATAATGAGTCCTAAATCTCACTGTGTATTAAATTTTTAATGACAGCTTCTTAACAACAATAGGCTCTGGCTCACCTGCTTCAAAACTGCTGGGGGTAAGGCCTGGTAATCTGCATTCTACATGGTCTCCAAGTGATTGCGACCAGCAGACAGTGACCTCAAGGACAGAGATCTCCTACATACCCGGCTATCTGCTTCCAGCAGCACAAAGGTTCCCTTCCCCTTTAGAGAACCCATCACGGCAATGCTTCTCAGGCTGTGCCTCCAAGACACACAGCAACAGTATGACCTGGGAACTTGTTCAGAAATGCACATTCTCGTACCACACCCCAGCCCTCCTAAATTAGAAATTCTGGGAGTGGAGCAAACACAGTAATCTGTTGCAACAAGCCCTCCGGTTGATTCCGATGCATGCTAAAGTCTGAGAACCACTGGATTAGAGAATTTTGCAATTCCAAGACAAGTAATGAAGAAAGACATAACTCCATGTAAGGTAGAACCAGTTTATTAATGACAGCCTTAATTACAACCACTCTCGAGTGTAAAAAATAAAGGGTGATTAATTAAAATTTAGAACTCACTTGGCCTTGCCATTTGGCCTTTCACTGGATGTGCCAAAGGGAGGGAATCTCACCTGATTCTGCATCAACTGGTCGGATGGAGTTCACTGGAGAATGAGGTAATAAAAAAAGACAAGAGTGCCAACTGCAGGGCTCAAGTCTTCTCCATGTTGGAATGACATTACAGAATGACAACTGTGTGGGGGCAGAGATGACATAAAATCATCTTACAGTCAGAATATGGAATGAACATCTCTAACTATACAGAGACACAAAAACACACATGCAGCCACACACATACACCCACACTGTGGAGACAATTTTCAAAGAATTTTTGTCCTTTCTCCGAGCAGATTTAACATGTTCATCAGCCACAGCGATGCAACATGAGGCTAAAATAGAAAATCTTGCTCAATTTCCATACAGCGTGCTAGCTGGCTGCCCAGTTTTGTGTTGGCAAGTGTGTCATCACCGCAAAATAGACCTGTGGTTTTCCCAGCATTCCACAGGCTAATATCTGCTCCCTGGGAGAGTGACATCCTGGGAGATACCAGTTGGTTTCAAATCTGGGGGCAAAATTCATCCCTCTCCACTTTAGTGGGGACAGGGGTGAGTGGCAGCACCTGGAAGTGGTTTCCCACCTTGGGTCACAGAACACTTGCCCCATCAATGCATTTCCTTCCAAAGTATTTGTGCTTTGTTACCATCCTGATGGTTAGTCTGCACTATGAGAACCGAAGGAGCTCTGGCCATGCACTTTTGTTGTTTAATAAAAGCAAACTAAAACCAAATAAGAAAGAGGGAAAAAAAAAATTAGAAGTTTTTTGATTGTGTCAACACTGTTTCAGAATTAGGTTCAAGTCCATTCAAAGAGAAGGGGGGGGGGGGGGATGGCTACAGAACGAGGCCCCAGAGACTGATGGGGTAAAGGGATTGTTGAGTCCATGGAAGCATTTGCAGTGGCATGGCCGGTCCCCTCCCAGCCAGGGAGGACACGCCACACCTCTCAAGGCAGTGAACCTATGAAATAAATGCTGACAAATAATGCTTGTAAATGTTTGTAGGAAAGATGGCAGGAAAAGGAACTGGTAGATTGAGATTCACAGGTCATGCAGGGAGTTTATACCAAAAAATTAATATTCGAGCTGAGTAAGAAAACTCTTGAAGAGAAAGTGTATCCTAGCTCTCATTTTGGGGAGACAAAAACAGAAACACACACAAAAAAGCAGAACAAAACCCAGAATATTCCAGTTTCCAAGAATCCAACAACCAGTTTGGTGGGCTAGGGTGAGGGGTATTAATTAATATCTCTTCATTAACCTCATTTTCTCCTTGAATTTCATTAATAAAGCTCAGGCCTATTTAGAACAACAATCTGTCCTGCTAAAACTCAGCATCATGAAGTGTTCCAAGGCCCTAACTCCACGCACATGGAATACAACCCCCTCTTCTAAGAGACACTGCGGGAGAGACCCGGCGAGCCCACTCACAGTACTCGTGGAATGCGATCACAAAATCTGAACCCAAAGACAAGCTGTTTCTTCTTGGGATGATGGTTGTCAACAGTTCCCTGAAATGTACAGTGAAGGGGTGCCAAAAACCCCACAGCCCTCCCAGGTAAGGGGTTGAGTTTTAGAAAAATGCAACTCCCCTTCAGGCCATGGAATAGAAAGTCCCTTCAAGGTGTGATGAAGAGCAAAAACTGCCTCTCCCAGCCCTCCAATTACTGAAGTAGAGAACAAGACTGCTCGTTCCACAAATTCAAGGACATCTGGGTCCCTCACGCTCCCTTTTTTTCTTTTTTGGTGAGTATCCAACCATCCAGAAATTCATGGCTACAGTAGAGATTCACGGCGCAATGACTTTCATACTGGTTATATTTTAATTCTGTCAGTGAGCAGCATTTGCCAGTGGTACCCGCCCCAAACCAAGTTCTTGGCAGCTCCATCCGGTGGGATTGCAGGATGCCTGTGATCAGGGTCCGTGCAGCATGGGTTGAGCTGGGCACGCCGGAGGGTCGGGAAGGCCGGGTCTGTCCAGTGTCTCACAGCAGTGTTGCAGGGCTCTACCAGCTAGCCCTGACAGCTTCAATATCACTAACCAAGTTCTGAGCCAGGCAGATCCCAAAAATCTGAGAAAGGAAGAAGAGAGTCAAACAGTGAAGCTCACTTGGCCAATGAATCCCCTCCTTTCTTATCTTTGATATTTTAAATTGACATATAACTCATAGACTATAAAATATGTCCTCTTAAAGAATATACTTCAGTGATTTTTAGTGTATTCAAAAGGATGTGCAACTATCACCGCTATCTAATTCCAGAACATTTCACTATGCTGAAAAGAAACTCTGTAGCCTTTAGCAGGAATTCCCATTCCCCCATCCCTGGCAACCACTAATCTACCTTCTCTCTCTATGATTTGCCTATTTTGGACATTTCATATAAACGCAATCATGTAATATGTGGCCTTTTGCCTCAGTCTGCTCTCACACAGCAAAATGTTTTTGAGTTTCATCCATATAGTAGCTTGTACCAGTAGCACAATCCTTTTGATGGCTTGAATAATATTGTAGATTTATCTTCACCAGTTGAAGGACATTTACACTGTTTCCGCTTTTGGGCTATTATGAATAGTGCTGCTATGAATGTTCCCATACAACTTCCTGGTGAACAGGTCTTCGATTCTTTTGAAAGTGGAACTGCTGGGTCCCACGTGAACTCCATTTAAGTTTGAGGAAGTGCCAAATTCTTTTCCACAGTGACTACTGTTTTCATTCATCCTTGAGCAATGTACAAGGATTCCCATTTCTCCACATTATTGCCAACATTTGTTACTGTCTTCCTTTTTACGTATATCCATCCTAGTATGCGTGAAGTGTTAGGTCACTGTGGTTTTGATTTGAATTTCTCTAATATCTAATGATCAGCATCTCTCCATGTGCTTATTTGCTATTTATACTTTCTGTGGAGATATATCTAATTCAAATTCCTTGCCCATCTTTTCTTTGGGTTTGTCTTTTTATTGTTAACTTGCTCTTTATATATTCTAGACACTAGATCTCTATTGACAAAATGATTTGCAAATATTTTCTCTCATTTTGTGGGTTGTCTTTTCTCTTGCTTAATAGTATCCTTTTCAGCACAGAAGCTTATAAGTTCAGGTCTTTGATCTGTTTTGAGCTAATTTATATATATGGTGTGAGGTAGGGGACCAAATTCATTCTTTTCTGTATAGATATCCAGTTGGTCCAGCACCATTTGTTGAAAAGACTATTCTTTCCCCATTGACCGATCCTAGTTCCCTTTCAAAAATCAACAGACCACAGATATAGGCCTAATTTCTAACTCTCAATTCTATTGCACCGATCTGTATGTTCAGTGTTATGTACTACCTTGATCATTAGAGCTTTGTAATAAGTTTATAACTGGAAAGTGTGAATTCTCCATCTTTGTTCCTTTTTAAGATTGTTTTTTCTATTCTGGTCCCTTGCATTTCCACATGAACTTTAGGATAGATCTTGTCCATCTTTTGCAAAAAAAGACAGTTGTAATTTTGATAGGGATTGCATTGAACCTGTAGATCAATTTGATGAGTACTGTCACCTTAACCATATTAAGTCTTCCAATCTATGAATGTGGAATGGTTTTCCATTTATTTTGATCTTTAATTTCTTTCAACCGCAATGCCCCATTTGCAATCCTCTAAGAAAAGTACTGTATCTTCACAAAATAAAAATCCTAGCTTTTGGGGCTGCTTAGGAGGGAAAATGGGTGCTTCCTCCTCTCACTTAACACTTTGACAGGCGGTCCAGAGAGAAAAAAGAACACAGGATATCTGTGAAACTCTTAAAAAGTCTTAATCTTGCCAGTGGTATCTATCCGACCATTCCTACCTGCCCCACCTGTCACAGTGCAGTATTATTTTGCCCATGGAAACACTGGAATACCAGTAGGCAATTGCTGACCCAATCGATTTCTCCACTGTGAAAAGGAAAAAAAGATTTCCTGAAGAATTTCAGGATAATAGCATCTAAAATCAGGGCTTTAAATAAAATACAAACCACATAGTTTAGGTCTGTTCCCCAGCCCTCCAAGTGTCTTAAAAACTGTGACATTAAGGTGATTAAGCAGAGCTCTTGTCATGGGGGAGGGCTCTCCCAGGGCATCATCTCCCTGTGACATCCATAAAGGAGCCTTGTCTTACCTGTAGCAATGCAATGCCTATGAAAATACCAGCCACGATGGTTAAATTGTCCTGCAACCACTTCTCAAACTGGGGCACACAGCCTTTTGTGTAGATTACAATCTGCTGGTCAACTTCCTTCACAAGGGAAGAGGAGAGCACAGCGTCACCATGCAAGTTCAAAAGCTCTTCCAACACCCTTTGTGCTAAGTGACAAGATGAGATTCCACTTACTGGTTTTTGCCTGGCATCGTAGCCACACTGAGTGTTGATGACATCTTCCTGGTAGAGAGAGAAAACAGAAAAGTGAAATTCACTCAATAGACAGGAAGCCTGCTGAAGACTTAGCAGATCAGCTCCATTAAGTGTCCTTCATCGAATGCATACTTGGGCATGCGGATGTCCTAGGCACTAGGCTAAATAAACACTTTGATTATCCCAAGTAATTATTATAACAATCCTCAGAAGTAGGTATTAAAGTATGCCCTCTTTTCCAGAAGAAGAAAACTGAGGCTCAGGCAAGATAAGGATACCAAGCACGTTACTGACAATCTCAGGAAGCTTAAACTTAAAGGGGTGAGAAAACTGAGACAGAGATAAAACTGTGGGGAAAGCCCACAATGACTATCTTCACTTATGGTCTTTTGGGGGAACTTCTACTTCTTAATCTATATACTTCTGTATCATTTAAATGGTTTTTCGATGAGAATGCATTACACTTTAATAATTAGAAACAGAACAGCGTCCTGACAACCTATCACATGGACAGATATCCTGACATCTCACAGGCCTCATCAGAAACATGGGTTCTCTCCTGTCTTAGGTTTGTTTATTTTTCCCCTCTGCAGGGTATAGGGTAGATTTTATTAGCTTGGCATTTATGGAATGAGAAATCTCTACCCAGAGTATCCGTAGTTGAAAGGGGAGGCATAATGCCTTCTGACACTCTTCATAATTCTTCTGACGAAATGTTAGCACATTCCATCAGACAGCTGGAGCTGGAGACAGAGCAGTTTGTACCTACTGGTCAGCGCAAGGCCACCTGAGTGGACACCCAGGGCTCTGTGCTGAGCACTCTCCCATCTTTTGGTCCTCTCTCAGAGGAAAGCAAGAAATGAGCCAGTGGGAAAGGTGGGTTTCCTGGCAAGGTCTCAGAGCTAGGAAGCACAGTCCTTTCTGATTCTTGGCCTCTTTCAGACCAAGAGTAACAGCTCAGAGACCCCTCTGAGGCCCCCAGAGGGCTACTGTTTCACCTCAAGACCATGGGCCCTTGAAAGAGCCCCACAACCTCCACCTTACATGGGGGAAATGGCCATTGAACTCATTAGCACCCACTGGGCTCCGCCTGATTTCAGGAAGGGTGGTCTGGGGATTGGGGAGGGTCTGGGGGTTGGTCCAGACTGATAACTCGGGAGGCCAAAGAGCATGGAATAGACATGTGCAGAAACATATTCTCGCACTTGTTCCAACACTCACCCCTGGCTTTCTATTTATTTATTTTTTAAAGACTGAGCAAGCATGAGCATGGGGGAGGGGCAGAGGGAGAAGGAGAAGCAGACTCCCCACTGAGCAGGGAGCCAGACATGAAGCTGAATCCCAGGTCTGTGAGATCATGACCTGAGCCAAAGGCAGATGCTTAACCGACTGAACCATCCAGGTGCCCCTCACTCCTGGCTTTTAACTGACAACAAGACACTTGCATTTTAAGCCATCCTACATACAGTGATATGATGTGACCCTAAATACAACCAAACCCATGGTGAAAGGGTTATGAGTGGGTTTAATGCTTTTTCTTTTCTTAAATAAAATACAAACTGCCGTTATCATCATCATCACAACCGAGAACCCAGACAGCTGCGGTCTTCCTACACAGGTAGGCTAGCCCTATCTTGCCTCAAACTCTTCTCCTATCCCTAATATTTTCCCCAGAAGCAAGTCAGGAAGCAAAGGGTTACTGACCCCTAGTCAAAGCAGACAACTCTCACCTGGGCCTGTCCCTCTCACACAGAAGGAATAACAGGCACTTTAGGTAGTCTTTCCGGGTCTAAAGCTCAGTCTGTCCCTTGCTAGCAATGGGAACTCGGGCAAGTTACTAAAACTCCATGGGCCTCCATCTCACCCAAAGACGGAAGATGATGGTGGTGCTGCCAACAGGAAGGTTCTGAATTTAATTGAGCCAACTCACAAGAAGGCTGAGAACAGAGACCAGCGTGCGCTGCTAAATTAACGTCAGCGATCATTACTCCTACTGGGGAGATCTGAGCCCTATGTCCCCGAGAGGAGCTACAATTAGGAATAAGCAGGTAAGGTTTCAAGAAAAGAATTGCTCTGCTCATTGCCCCCCCAGCCCACATTCTCCGTGTGATGCCCAGAGCCGCCCAATGGTCAGCAGGCACTTACTGCCGGGTCTTTAGTACAGCAGGAGAATGGCACGCCGCATCGCTCTCGACTTGCGTTGGAATCTGTGCAATTGAAGTAAATATTTAGGTTCCAATCATCAGCTCCAAAAGCCCCACAGCACTGCCACTAGAGCAAACAGGAGAGAATTAGAACCTCTCGACTTGGAGGCGACCAGGCGCCTACGCTCACCACCGCCAAATGCCCAACGCCCAGCTCCTGAGAGCTCTAACCTCCTTTTCTGTCTCAGAAGTTAGTTTTAGACCAAACTAAACTGAAAGGGCCCCTAGAAAAGCTTCCAGAGTGACTAAGGCTCAAGATTCGTAAGGAGGTGCTAGCATCTGATTTAAAGGACTGATGAGACCTGTGGTGTTAGGTGGGGGAAAGGCAGACAGAGCAAGGGTTGCACGGCAGGCTCAAGTCAGAACAAGGTCTGCCTGTGTGGGTGCAGGCAGGAACATTCTAGAAAGATAAAGACACTAAACCGTGGTAGTGTCTGCAGGAGGCAACTGGGGTTGTGGGTGGGAAAGCTAGAGGCTTACTTTTTAAAAATTTGGGTCTCTACAGCCTTAATGGTTTTTCAGAAAATCCTTTTTATTGAGGTATAACTGACCTATAATAAAGTGACGTTTAAAGTGTACAATTTTCTAAGATTTGACATATGCATACATCGCAAAACTGTGATCACCACCGTCAAGACAGTGAACACACTCATTACCCCCAAGAGTTCTAAAGGCTTCCTTTTCATTAGGTATCCGTCACAGCTCTGAGTTTCTTCTAAGAGCACGCATTTACATTTTCAACTTAAAAAAATCCCATCATCTAATCAAAATATATCTAATATGAGCTGTTCAAGTCAGTGAGTCTCCAAAGGGTCGGTTCAAGGACTGCTTGTTCCAGAAGCCCCTTCGTCACCCCCCTGCTGGACTAGCTCTGCCTCCGACTTAGGTAAACATCAAGCCCTGACCATTTTAAGGCTTTTGGGACCAATAGCCACTGCAAAGCATTACACTCCATGACAGCAAAAGAAAATCACATGAAACAGCATTTCCACATAAAGCAGACAGCATTTCGAGAGAATGTGGATACACGTGTTCTTCTGACTCATCTGGTCCTCCGAGGCCGTGGGCTGTGGATCTCAGGGTTTGCCTACGAAGCTTCATCAGGTCTGTCATGCCAACTAGTCAGCAATGCTACTTGGCAGGGCGCGCGCCTGCATCCTTTGTGACCTAACAGAACAGTGAGGTCCGCTGCGGAGGTGACTGGGCTTCATCTCACACCTGAGCTGCAGCACATTCCAGAACAGTCACAAAACCAGCGCAATCCAGCTCCCTCCTGAGCACCTAAGGAAGGAGGCCGGGCTCCCTATGGCGAGTGCTGATGCAGCGGTCTCCTGCCTTCATCAGAGGGGCCCCCAGCTCGCCCCAGAAAGCCGTCCAAGGGGGGGGACATCCATTGGTCCGTGGGCCCCCGTCTGCCCTCCGGTCCTGCTGCGGACACTTCTGTCCCAGACAGCGCTGTCCGGGTCTGCTCAGCTTCTCCAGTGTCTCAGGGCATGCAAATAAAGACCTTACCACCTGAGGACAGTAACGCCTTTGGCCTAATATAAAACCGCATGCAGCTTATTAGAGTGTCCTAACGTCTGCACAAGTTAAGCAGTAGCTTCCATATTACTGCTGGGGAAATAGGTCAGGTTTCTGTTAGCCCACGGTCACCTAGCTAATTAGATCTGGGCACTAGATCTGTATTTCTGACCGCTTGTTTATACCATTTTGCATTCTGAGACAAACAGGACATCTGCTGCTTCATTTGCATGACATCACCTAGTAGGGTCAGAAACCTGGAGGCTCTGCCGAGCAGATTCTCCACTTGTTAGAAGCCACCAGGGCTTGGAAGTTTCTCAACTTTTGGTTGTGTGGAACTGCGTGGGCTATAATATTTGGACAGGCATATTTTAGGAACTTTGCGGACAAATTATCTATTGCTAAGTATATCATTATGAGCCGTGAAGTGTGGAGGCTGACCAGAAAGAGGGCAAGCAGCAAGAAAGAATCCACATAAAACACCAAATAAAATGTTATACCTGTAGCAAAACAATATTCTTCAGATGCCAATGGGAAACAGCAACTGTGATTATAATCTTATTGCTCAAGAGGTTTTCTTTGTCCCGTGGACTTAGTAGAAATTGAGATAAGTGAAAAAATAAGACACTGCCACTTAGGCTACAAATCATGTAAGCCATAAAGCGGGTTAGAAAATAATGAATACACAAGTAAACCAACAACAACAAAACATGTGGCAAAGTCAGACGTAGGTTCCAGTTGGCACAAGCAGAAGCCAGGAGTAACGTTCACTGGGGTCATTCCTTGAGAAGGCTTTCAACTTAAAAATAAACTAAGTTTAAACTTACATATTCTTGTGTGAAGTCTATGAGGTTCTGCAAATCAATGTCATCTCTGTACGCTCTGATGTTGTTGTTTATAAAGAAATACAGCTGGTCTTTGATCCAGTCTTTGAAAACAAATGCCAGAACCCCAGCAGTGAGCTCCAGGAAGAAAATAATTCCCAGGAACACAGAAAACTAAGACAAAAGACACACAGAGAACAGTTAAAAGGGTTATTTTGATCATATATAGTCAAATGGTTCCTTCTTAAAAGGTTTATAATTACATTGGGTTGTTACACATGTCCAAAGCAGATAATCTTCGGTTTCTTAAGATACATCAATAGAATATTACACTCCAAGAAAGGATTTTTTAAAAACGTTCATAATCACATTTTAGGGGCTCTGGTGGTCCATTCGGTAATTAAACAACAAAGCCTAAATGCAAACATGGGTAATAGGAATTTCTCATTAGACTCACATTAAGGCCTAATGAGTTCCTCCAGATTCATGCACTGCCACGCTCTTGAACAATGACCTGCCCCTACCTCTAGTAAACTCTCGTAATGTCAAAAGAGAAACTATCCCAGTATTTTAACATCGACTGTCATTTGTTACTACGGCCTTGATTCTGTATGCAACACACTCCCCTATCAGATTCAGACATTGCTTTAATCCCCTTTTGTACCTTCTTTATGAAGTAAAACAGCAGATGGATTCATCTTAGATGAAGAGGTCAAAGAGGAAGTTTGTGTGTGTCTGTGTGTGGGGTGACTATAACAGGAAAATCATTTTCCATCATGAAATCCGGGTTGAAAGCTTTCTTAGGTAACTTGCTTACCTTTCTTTGTAAATACCAGGCTTGGAAGATTTTAAATAAAATCAACCCACAGCTGAAGGAAGATTTCTGGCTGATATAGACAGCAAGAATTTACACAGGAAGGCCGGGGACCACAGGTAATGTGGTGACTGCCCATAAATCTGGAGAAATCTCCCTTTCATCTCAGAGACTCAGAAGAGCCCCACCTCGGTTATACCAAAGTACCGTTCACGCCCATGGTTCTTTCCACTTCCTCTCACCCCCACACTTTTACTCTTTCACGACTTTTTTGCTGAAACAGATTATGAGAAATTAAGGTGTGAGGGAACATGCAGGTTTCTGGTGGTAAGGACAGACAGGGGGCCATGGGGGCCATGGGGGCCACTGTGGCTGAGGAGGCAGAGGGGCTAAAGCCTTGTCTGCTGTTTCTATGCTCCGCAAGCACACATCAAAGGGCCAACTGAGAGAAAAACATGCTGGGGGAGTGCTTCAAAGGAAACTGCAGAGTTACTTATTAAAACAAAAAAAAAGACAAAAGATGCAAATTCCTCCAGCAACCATCTGAAAGACCCATAATAGATCAGGCCCTAGATTTGGTGGGCTTTGCAGAAACAAGGAGTGAGGAGTAATCCTGCCTCCAAAGACCTAACAGTCTTATGTGCTGTGGGGGTGGGGATAGGGGTGAGGGTAGTTGGGGGGGGGGGCATTGCACAGGGGACATCCACATATTGGACGGTGTTTATCCAGGGTGCCAAGTGCTGTTCTGGGAGGGTGGACATGAGGGGAGGGGTAGAAGAAAGACAGAAGTGCCTGGCAAAGTCTAGGACCCCAAGGTTCAGGCTCTAAATCTAGATCCTCTAGAACTCAACCCTTCAGGCTCCATAGATCTCCTGGTTATCTGTCCTTGATGAATTCAATAGAACTAGGATCTAAACTATCATCAGTGGTGCCAATAATTTCAAGTAAGATTTCCTTAATCTAGAAAAAAAGACAGGGGAAAAAAATCTTTTACTGAATGCCTACCCCATAGTATAAAACAACTCCCCTCCCTTTATTAGGTACAGAAATACAATAGTTATCACTATTGTATTGAGAAAAATCACAGCTAGCTCACATGCATGTGCACACAAAATACCATGACAGACATCATGCAAGATTTTTGATTAGATTTTTGTTCACATCACCATAAAAGTTAAGACAAGTTCACTTTCCAGTTACCCTGGTAGAATTTCTCTTAATGCTCTATGATATAGATTTATCCAAAATTGAGTTCAAATTAAATTTGTATTGAATATTTGGCAGAAACCTGTATGCCCTGGCCCCCATGGACCTCATTTCCCCCATTCCCAAAGGGAATGACTCGTGGGCTTCATCTCAGGGCTTCAGTCGACCAGGAAGCTCTATTTCCATTTCACATGATCTTAGCTCTCATATTTGCCCTCAGCAAATCTCCTAGCTTTGCAGTATCAGATGTCTGAGGCTGTTTTTTTTTTTTTTAAATTTTTATTTATTTATGATAGTCACACAGAGAGAGAGAGAGGGGCAGAGATACAGGCAGAGGGAGAAGCAGGCTCCATGCACCGGGAGCCTGACGTGGGATTCAATCCCGGGTCTCCAGGATCGCGCCCTGGGCCAAAGGCAGGCGCCAAACCACTGCGCCACCCAGGGATCCCCAGATGTCTGAGGCTGTTAAAGGCATGTTGACATTCGCTTCCTACTTATTTCATAGCTCCTACTCAAAGAATATTCTGGGCCAGTTTTTATTGTTTACACTACATAGAGAAGCCATTTTGAGTATTATCCATGATTTTTAAAAGCCAAGAAACAATACAAGTTTCTTCTTCTTTTTTTTTTTTTTTTAAGATTTATTTATTCATGAGAGACACAGAGAGAGGCAGAGACGTAGGCAGGGGGAGAAGCAGACTCCATGCAGGGAGCCCGACGTGGGACTCGATCCCGGGACTCCAGGATCATGCCTCGGGCTGAAGACAGGTGCTAAAGCGCTGAGCCACCCAGGGATCCCCTACAAGTTTCTTCATTTCCAACATGGGACCTTATAAATTAAGGTGCCAATTTAGAAAAATGTATCTATTTCTGCCTGTTAACTCTCGTATCTTCAACTACAAATACGATAGCTATGTTAAAGGACTACTCCTGTAAATATATTCAAGTAAATCACATTAACGGGGATCCCATATTTGGGATCCCATATTTGGGGGCTTGGAGGCTAAAACTCATAAAACAGTGGCAAATGGTGAGTATTATCTGGGGCCAATGAGGCTACAGAAAAACTGAGTGAGGTGAGCCCACACATTTAGAAGGATATCACGTCAAAAAGACTGGCAGGTTGGCAGATTAGGATCAAGAGCAAAGCTCTCCTGGGGACTCCACAGGTCTCTGATTAGGTGGGCAATGAAGTAACTCTGTGTGTGTGTGTGTGTGTGTGTGTGTGTGTGTGTGTGTGTGTGTAAAAGGCAAATGGAGTGTTGGGAAACCAGCTGCTCCCACCACAGACCAATGAAACACAGAAGAGAGACCCAACTGCTCATTCAATCATACAGAGAACCAAGTATCCCTCAGTTTTCTCTGTTAGCAGAGTCATGTAAACTTGTAGGTTAAACATATGAACTTTCAGATTTGAGTCCCCAAAACCTCATCTGCACTAGAGCTGCCCAAATTCAAAATGGGCTACCCTGGGTAGGGTATGGTGAGTCTTCTCTCTTTACAAATATTCAAGAGAAATGCCAGAGGACAATGTGGAAGAAATGCTGGGGAAGAGAGTCACATACTACGTGGCTGTTGGGACTAGTGCGAGTACGTGCTCTTGTCTTCAATGCAAGTGTCCCTGAATAATGTTGAGTACGATCCTATGAACAAGTAATACCCACATTAATAAAGTTATCTAGAAATCCTACCATCTTTCCTCACCACAGGAAGGTGGATTTTTTTCCCCCATCCTTTCTCTATTTCTGGAAAGGAGAGTGGACACTGTTGAACAGAGAACATCAACACAGACGCCCACCGGAAGGCCAAGCTCCAGACTGACAGGCATATTCAGCTGACCTTTGGCTACACTTATCAAACCTGTTTCGCACACATACAGGTAAGCATATGCCACTTTGTTCTCCTTTGGAAGGAATCTCCAAAGGAAAGCCTTTCACTTCTCATTTTTTACTGTAATTACTTATGTGCCCCTGGTAAAACTCCTCCTCAAAAATATTCATGCTGACAGTGATCACACCAAACACCCTGCAAGGGATTTAAAAATTATGCCGATCATACAGAAGGAGCTCTGTGCTGGCAGAGAAGGAGGAAGATGTGCCTCTTACTGTCTCTCCATATTCACTGAAACGTATTGCTTAATAGATTTCATCTGAACAGGCCACAGCTACTGTGCTTAGGTCTGGTTTTTTCTAAACCAACTATATGAACAGCTCCCTGCCAACTATGTGCTTAAAAGAGGAAAAAGAACTTAAAAGAAGAGAACTATACCTACACCTACCTTAATCTAAAGGTATTTTAGGGACTGGAATGCAAAGTCCTGATTACATGTACAAAATCTCCATGGATGGCATGGGTTGGGCATGGTACTTACATTATTTAGGAAGCATGGAGGGGCAGGTAGGAGGAGATCTAGAGAATTCTCCTGAAAGGAAAGTGTTAGCTGGGCCATATTTTTACTGTGTCTTTGGTAGAACCACCTTGCCTATAGATAGGGTGTCCTTCTGCGGGAAGACAGGAGCTTGGCCCTGAGCCTGATGGCAGAATGTGATACTCACAAACTTGAGAAGGAACGTGTTTTCCCGTAGCGCTCCGATGCACCCTGCGAATCCCAAAATGAACATCACTCCTCCCACCACCAGGAAGAGCCAAACTGGATCAAAGCCGCCGAGATCAGTGATGGAAGAGATGTTGGACAGAACTCCCTGGGGACAGAAAAGCACACACAACAGGACACCAGGATGTAGGGTCAGTTTTTCAACATACAAGGATCATTACAATGGTCTTTTCCCCCCATGCAAAGAAAAACTTCAGAGTAAAACTGATTGGGTGTGATTAATACTCAGGAAACACTGCAAAAAATAAAATAAAATAAAACCCCCAAACCCTTACTTTCTATCCAAGGTCTAGATGGGTTCTTATTTTTGGCAAAGGAATGACCCCAAGAAACTGTCATCAGACCCCTGGATGGAGAAGATGTGGATGTTACCTTTGTTTTCTATGTCCCAAATATAAGTGGTCATGAGTAAAAAACAGTGTGTAAGGAAAACATACTTCCTAACGCCAAGGAAGAGGGGTCATCTTTAAGTCCCCAGGGCCTGCAGATGTCAGACAAGTGCCTGTTTCAAGCCTGTAGCATTTCTTAGGAAACAAGGGTACGGTTAGATGCCGAAGGCGAACACAGAGGCCAGTCCCAGCCACAAGCTCCTAAAAGTTTTCCAGGGAAAAATCCATGCCTCAGAATCCACCCTTGAGCTTCACAGGAGACCCTACCAGGCTCATATTCCCAAAGTCCACTTCAGTGGTTTGTGCTGATGGCTGTCTTACATGGACTTCTTAAGGGTATTACATTACCACCTTTTTTTTTTTTTTAAAGAATTGAGATTTAAAATGATTCACAAATCCAAATCGATTCCCTGGCTTCCCACCTTTTATTCTCCTGCCAAAGGAACCCAGAGTGCTTTCATTTCTCTACGAACACACTACTTTTTTTTTTTTTTTTACAAAAGGATTTCTCCTTCAACCATGATGCTATATCAAACACCATCCAGAACCTATGTTAGAAACTGTAAGATTTTTTTTTCCCTCTAAACTGCAAGGTACATATTTGCTACTCAATCCAATAGAGAAAGACTACTGTTATTTTGAAACCGTGAATGTACTGGAGGAGTCTTAAGTACCCAATATCATCAACATTTTTTCTTCTCTTATTAAATTTGTTTTGAACTCCCAAAATATCCCAGAGTATCATGGTATAGCTTGCTGTGGAGTCCTAAATAATTTGTTTCAAAGCCCTCCCAGCAACCTGAAAGAACAGGAAGTATTTATCTGATTTTATACTTTAAGGAAAATGGAACTCAGAGAGGCTGGGTGGCTTGCTGAAGAGTCACACAGCTATTTACTGAGTTTTTTGAACCAAAACAGAATGTCCACTTCAGTGTTTTTTCTCTACCAAGTGGGAGCCATGTATTTGCTTCCCAGCACTTCCCAGTCACCGTGGATCAACACCTGAGTTTAGAAGTTTTAAGTTTTAATCCATTTTAAGGTTGTAGGATCATTCTAACAAAAACATCTTTTGTTTGTTGGGTTTTTGTTTCTTTGGCGGGGGGTGGGGGGCATTAACGTAAGAACAGTAATAGAATATTAATAGAACACGTATGAGAAATAAAGGACTCTTAAAACATACAATTTAAACCGTACAGGAAAGGCCAAAGGTTTAAATAAAGTCACAGATGAAGGTTTGAGAGATTGGGAAAGCAGTTAGGAATGTAGGGCGTAGTCACTACTTCTGAGGTGACATCACGAATGCAACCACACCCTTCATAAGACTTCTTGGACCAATGGTTTGCTCCAGTCTTGTGTTTCTTAGATTTCCAAGCTCTGAATCATGAATACTCTGGGGAGGGGATGTGCGCTTTGGGGTAGGGGGAGAACACAGAAATACTGTTACCAATTCTCCACCTACACAGATGATACTAAGAAAAAAATTGCCAGAAAAGTCACACAAAATCCAAGCAAGAGTGGTGAGGGTCCAGCGTTGGGAGGAAATCAACCTCTCCCCCGTGGAAGGCCTCAACACAGGTGTTAATACTTAAAGTCTTAATATCTTGGACTTGCTCAGCCAGGAGAAAAGATGATTTTGGAGGGTACATGATAACATTCTTAACATTTAAAAAGTTAACTATGAGAGCAGGACACCCAATTGCCTTGGCACCAAAAAGAGGCAGCAGAGGTGGAAGTGACAGGAAGAGATGCTGGTTCGGTCACAAGGAGGCCTTTCTGATACCAGCAGATCTCCAGCAATGGATCAGAGAAGACTTCTGCTCATGGGAAAGCCACAGCTATGAACCTCTGCCAGTTGTGTAGTAGGAGGGATTCCCAAAGTGGAGGGGACACTGGGACTTAATGACCTTTAGGCTCCTTCCAACTTTAAGACCATTCTATGATTTCACCCATTTTTAATGGGTTTTTTGTGACTCACACTCAAGTCTGAGCAAAGATCAGATTGTTCCCACTCTTCCATGCTCTATGGCTATACACAAAGAGGTCATGGAGTAAAGGGACAATTATCTGGGCAACTCTGGCAAAACAAGTCAGCCAACCAACATGCACACCTGTGTCTCAAACACCGAGCTACACCACCAAAAGGCTACAAAAAAATATGATCTTAACTGTCAGTAGATTCCTGGATCATCTGTCCTCCCTGGATTTAATTTGGAGGATGAGTACTGGCTTCTCAGACAAACTTATTTTCATACTTTTACTCTGTCCAGCCTACAGGGGCAGTTTTAAGTGAGAGGCCTCCAACTGTTTCCATGGAAACATCAATCATTTGGGGGGCCATCCTGGCCTGCAGATTCTACTTTTAATCCTAAATTTTGGCAAAAGGCAGGGCTGGAGACAGATACTGAGTGTTTCGGGGAAATAATATTCTGCAAAGCATGAAAAAGACTAAGACGAGCTGTATTTTTAATGGATTCAGAACATACACAGTTCATTATCAGCTGAGAACTAACTCAAATCTTAAAGCACCAAGTGTGGAAGTCAATGCCCAATGCCCGGTTTCATTTTCCTCAGGATTGGAATTACTCACCTACATGGAGATGAACAAAAAACACTGCACTCTTTCACCTCTACCAGGCTCCCCAGTAGCCACTGAAATGCAGTCTTACTGCTTCCGACTACACAGAGAGATTAGAGAGGGGCCAAACTTAATCCTGGCAGCAAAGATTCTAAGATTACAAAAATGATGGGGAGCTGACGGTTCGGCCTTCTGTTGTCTTAGAGACAGGGTCTCTCATTGGACTTTTTAATTTTGTTAAGCTCAATGTGACAAATGAGTAAGAAGTGCTAGAACATGCCTGCTGAAGAATAATTATCATTAAAGCTTGTAGTTGACAAGAAGCCGGAAGAAAAAAATACAAGCTCTAAGATTGCAGTTAAGTCAGCCAAGTGATTTAAAATAGATGTTCCGATTCGTGGTAAATCCTCAGGAATGCACAAGAACAACAGCAGCAGACACCTAGTCTTCTGGGAACCTGTGGGCAACACCTTCTTCTTTGGGGAATAGCACTTTCCCCTTCTTCTAAGGATTCCTTCTCCCCCAAATGCACTTCCTGTGCCCCTTTGAGTCGCCAGTTCTCACATGACCTCACTGCCCTAATGACAGTTGAGCAGTCAATGAATTGCCTTCCTGGGACTCCCGGGATTTAAAAGAGGCATCTCCCTCCTGTGGCTGAAGTTATAAAAGGCCAAAATTCAGAGCCACATGCAATAGGTTTTTTTTCACCATGTAGAGAAATTCAGTCTGCAGTGAGAAACAGAAAGCCAAGCTTAGGAAGAAACAAAGAATAAGGGTAGGGAGGGAAAATCCTGTCAGCATTATAACCCCTGGCCTGACAGTGAGTTCTGCAAATCACTCCAAAATCCTTGGAATACACCACCATTGACTGCACAAGGGGGCTCCAGGGGGGTCTGCATTTGCATCTGAGTTGTCCTGCACCTGACAACAGCTTTGAATAAACTAGGAGTTTAGGGCAGTATGTGTGTCTATACACACAGGCGCAGAACACACACACACACACACACACACACACACACACAAAACTGGAAGTTCACTTTCTGCTGGAAAAAAAGTTCTGGGGGTGGGATGAAGAGCAGAAAAGGGGCAGAGGTAAATGTTGGACTTAATATGTCCCTTTATTCAGCTGTCGGGTACTTCCAGTTAACGGAGCAGTTAAGCCAGTGTAAACAGTTTTCTTTCATGTTGAGTTGCCATCAACTCAGCATCGTTAGTGAAATGAGTTCTGGATGGAACTTTTAGGTGGTTCATCTCTGTCACTGACAAATACTACATGATCTAAGCTCCAATTCTCTAAATTCTCTTTGGACTTAAATATCAACTTTTTCAGAACTCAAACTTACTGAAAAAAAATAAATACAAAATGTCATTTGGCTACTCTCTTCTGTCCCCAGAACTGCTGCTTATGTGAGAAGTACACACACACAGCCTGCTATTTGCATCCCACAAATAAGTTCTTGTACTTGTCCTATGAGGATCCTGCAGGCAGAGCCCTGGGAGCTCAGGCTGCTAAGGGTACGCGACTTCACGCATAATGTCAGCAAATAGCATCCTACGAAGCCGAATCTAATTGTAATGAAAATAAATGGATGAGAACTAGAGCAATTAGCCACATGTATTTATTCCTTTATCCATTTGTCTGGATTGACATGAAAATGGTGTTCTGAACAGTAGCAGTGAAGAGAGAGTCAGAATAAGAAAGCCAGAGACCAAGAGTACAGGTCACAAGAAAAATATATTCTTCATTATCATTAAGATTATACTGATAGAAACTGGTTTGTAAGAGTTCTTCACAGACATACTATATATTCCTGTATCCACAGTCCAATGCCCCTCGGCCAGCTTCCCCAGATCTACAGCTGGTGCTGCAGCAGAGGCAGAAACAAATTGCCCATGACGCAAAGTGCTGCTCTAAAGGCAAAGTGAGTACCAGCCAACTAAAAAAGTTGAGAAAAACAAATATATTCAGCAAATTAGCTATTCCACAAATTGGCTTTTGGACAACTAGCTCTTGGCATATCAATTCAGAGCCATTAAGAGATGATCCTCCAGGGAAAATAGGAGATTTCCATGATCTACTAGGGCCCTAGATAGTATCTCTCTGAACTTAGCAAGGAGACATGTGTCTAAAAAGAAATAAGATAGGTTCATAGAACATGTCTGAAGCAATTAACATACAGAAGCTTAGAGGCCAACAAACAAAAAATGTATCAATGTGCATCCACCATGGTAAAAGGGAGACTCTGATATTCGAGTCACTTAAACAAGGCTGCTCTATCTAGAGCATGGCAGGGAGCATTCATCTTGCACTGTACTCAAGCCCTCCCCACCCCCCACCCCAGCCCCAGCTCACTTACAATTTCCCCTGAAATCCTACAACACCGTAAGAGGGTAGCCTGGATAGTGCTAGACGCAGGGCAACAAGACAGGGCATGATAATACAGATGTCTTGTCCCCAATCCTAGTTCTACACCTACTCCCTGTGTGATCTTGGGCAAGTTAGCAAACCTGCCTAAAACTCAATTTCCACATGAGTGAGATAGTACCCTACATCATAAGGATGAAGGAAATAATTCAAGTAAATCCACACACTATGCTAAGTGCTTGGCACAAAATAAGAATTCAATGAAAATTTATCACCCTCCTCATCACCACTATTACATGAGACCAAAAGGAAGACATCAGGTGCTACTGAAGCACACAGGAGAGGTGTCTAACTGCAACTAGAGAGGAATCTATCTTGCTCGGGTACGTGTGCTGTGTCCGGCCCTCTGAAGGAAAGCCATGACCATGATGGTCACGCCTAATGGAGGTGCCGCTGACTGGCCAATCAGATCTTCTCTGCTGGGGAATGGGAAGTCACCTAAAGACACTCCAAGTAAATACGGCGGAAGAAAGAGGCCATGAGTAAGCAAAAGCCAGGAGTGGGGAGAAGCTAACAGTGCACAGAGGTAGTGCAGTGGAGGAAAGAGCAGTGAGAAGGAGTCAGCAGCCACACTGCCAAGATGGTGGCAACCCAAACCAGGAAAAGCGGCCTCTGCTGCCAAGGAGCCAGCGGGCACACTGGCCTTCGAAGATTCGCTGCTTCTGAGTAGCCTTCCAGATCCCTCCCGGGGCAGGGCGGTAGATCTCATCGTCCAGTGGTTTGATGAACACTGATTCAGCAAGAACGTGAAAAATTGGCCCACCTTCCCTCCGACCTCCTTCTCCTCAGCACCTCATTCATTCAACTACCTCTGAAATTACAGCAGCTTCTCACCCATGGTTCTGCAGTAAGGGAATAGGTTCTGAGCATAACTATTTCTTCTTGGAAAAGATTTCTATGCACGTGCAGAAATGAAAAGGCAAACAAAGCTCCAGAAGGGTTTCAAACCAATAAACCTCAGGAGTGTCTGTGGTTTTTTTCCACCACCAGCTCCGAGAGTCCTCTGTGTGCCACCTGGCAAGCTTCAGTTTCTTCTCTCTCAACCCACACAGAAAAGAAATGCAAAAATAGCATTAATAAGCCCCTAAGGTCTGGGACTCTTCTGCTTTGGCATATACAAGCACATTCCTTCCAACTGCTGGATGAGAAACAAAGAGGCAGGCATATGGAATGTGTACCCCCAGCCAGGCCAGATGGACCCCTTTGAGATTTATGGGACTGGGTCCTGATTCACCCACCCCTCCATAAACCAAACCTGACTGGGGTGGAACTTGCAGCAGCTTTCCTAGTGTAAAACAAAGAGAAGCATTTCCCTACTTGAGAAAGGATGACAAGACAGGACATTCTTAAAAAAAAAAAAAAAATGAGCTCCTGAGAAACGGGGGGTGCGGTGAGATGGGGTGGGGGTGCTGGAGAGCTGGAGATGCAGCTTTCAGCAATGCCCACAGGAAGACCAAGCTGAAAACACAAGGCTGCAGGGAAACCTACTCCTTCAACACTCACCAGAGATCCCCAAAGAACATTACAAAGCTAAGCCACTCTGCAAACCCCAAAACATCCATTTGCCTAAGAAATTGTGGCAGAGTCCAGAGAAAGGAGTTGGAAGGTGAAGGAACAAGAGCTCACTGGGACCCGAGTTGTCTAGGGAGATGCAACCTAGACATCGGTTGCGGGGGCAGCCAGACTCAGGGCCTGGCAAAGCGATGCACAGTTAAAGGAAGGCCAAGCTGTGCTAAAGGCATGTGGTTTCTTCGTTTTTCCTTGTAAAAAAAAAAAAAAAAAAAAAAAAAAAGTCATTGGTGAGACTTAAGTAATCTCTTCTTACAGATAAAAAATGGTCATGACCACAGGGCACCTGGGTGGCTCAGTCGTTTTAGTGTCCGACTCTTGATTTTGGCTCAGGTCATGATCTCACGGTTCTGAGATTGAGCCCGATGGGGCTCCCCGCTCAGTGAGGAGTCTGAGATTCTCTCTCTCCCTGTGCCACCCTCTGCTCTCTCACAAGTGCTCATGCACACACTCTCTCTAAAAATAAATAAAATCTTTTTTTAAAAAAATGGCCATGACCTGGTTTGGGGAGAGGAAGAGGAGAAGAGGCAGTCATCTTTCAGGCCTCCATAAAATCTTGCAATCAAGCAGTTGGCAGGGTGGCTAGCTATGCCAAGTCCCATCCACTGGTATCACTCACCAGCCAGAAATGCCACTCTGACATGAGCGACTGCCTCTCTGAACATGGAAACAAAGCCATGTGCCAAAGTGTCACTTTTCAGAAATCTAGCATCTTCCCAGGCCACTCCCCAGATGCTGTCATGTGCATGTTCTGACAATGGAATACATACCCAGGAACAGTCTTAAGTATGAAGTTTAAGCTGAAATATGTAGTAGAGGCTCTGACTGTGGTGTCTCCCCTAAAGTAATGTGAAAAAACAAGCAAACAGCCTAGTGATAGGTGATCACTGTATTATTCTAGGGCCCCAGGGATATAAATCATTCAGTTGTTAAGCAGACTTTCACGGGGATTACCTGAGAGGTGACAGGTACTGTATGTGTCATGGGTATTCGGAGTGAAGGCACAGTGATACCATCAGGAGCTAGTCTAGTGGGGAGGGCGTGCAGGTAAGTGGCTTGCTGGGCAGGAGTAGCAGTGGGCGCTATGGGAGCATAGAGGGAAGGGGCCGAAGGAGACATCAGCAAGGGCAGAGACAAAGTTACAGGATCTGGCTCATGGAGAGGTCTATGCGGGAGCGTAACAGGTGGGAAGAGGAGACTAACCGGGCGGCGGGGGCGGGGGGGGGGGGGGGGGGGGCGGGAGCTGGTTTGAATCTGAGGGCGTTCTGAACAGAGGAAGGCCCAGGTCATTTGTGCACTTAGAAGCTCACAACCTGGGCAGCAGGTAGGTGTTATGGAAGCAGCTGGGAGGCTCTGTGGTGATCCCAGTGGGCTACCCTGAAAGCTAGAACAAAAGGGATATAAGAGCCACACTAGTGAGCCCACTGTGTGCCTGGCCCTGGGTACCTAGAGGAATTCACGTCACAATGGACCTACCAGGTAGGACCACTGGCCACAGCAGGAAATAGACACGGAGACGGAGAACCTGCCAGCTCACCAAGTGAGAAAGTGACAGAGCAGGGTAGCGAGCCGAGGCTAACTGATCCCAGAGTGGCCTACTGCCTACCTGCCCCCATGATGCTCTACTTTCTGGAAAAAGCAAGCAGCAGTGGGCAAGATTTTTATTTCCACTATAACATCATACATCTGTTTCTAAAATTTAAGAAAGATATGTAACATGATGTTAGAATAATATTCTTGCCTTGGACTTCCCTGATCACTATCTGAAAACCAATGTGAGTAGGAGACAGACACCTCTCCCGGCGCCACCCCCCACCCCTTGTCACACACACACTCACAGGCAAAGAAGAACTTCTTTCTCTGGCACACCTCAGCAAAATCAAGCGGATATAAAGTAGCTTAAGGGAGAGGCGAGTGAGAGAATTTCCTTTCTCTAGAGAAAAGTGGTTGCTGTGCTGTGCCCCATCTCTCCCCTGCAGCTTGCTTTGTACCTTAAACCTAGCCTGGAGTTTCTTTCTTTCTTTCTTTTTGAGATTTTATTTATTTACTCGTGAGACACACACAGAGAGGCAGAGACACAGGCAGAGGGAGAAGCAGGCTCCCTGCGGGGAGCCAGATGTGGGAGTCATCCCAGGACCCTGGGTTCACGCCCTTGAGCAGAAGGCAGACGGGCTCAACCACTGAGCCACCAATGTGCCCCCCACTAGTGAGGAGATTCAAGGGCACTACGGGGGGAGCTCTGGGACACAGTAATTAGGGCCAGACTGCCCAGGAAGGCGCCTGTGAGCTTGGCTCGGACTCCCGTCCTAGAAACCTGGGGAGAGAGGAGGGCTGTAGGGCAGGCAGGCGAGGGCTGTTGGTGGTGGTACTGGCCTCACCCCCAGACGAGTGCGACCAGGGAGAGGCAGCTTGGGGTGAGAGCAGGAAACCCCAGAAGGCAGAGTGCAGAGGAGCACGGGCTGAGGAAGACGGCTAGGTCTGAGCAGGGGAACAAGGCAGCCACCTACGAGAGAGCCGCCAAACTCAAGGGAACTACCAGACACACAGATTCAGCAGGGAAGCTTCAAAAAGACCCAGATATCATCCCCTTCACCACTGCCAGGTCCCAAGAGCAAGGCCCACCCCCACTTCAGCTCTGGCAGGAAGTGGGCAGAGAAGCACCTGTGGGGTGAAGCACCTGTGAGCGGGGGAGGGGTGGCAGGCAGAAGAAGGGGCCTCACCCTGCTCCCCTCCTCAGGGGCCCAGGCAGATGGAGCTAGGCGAGGAGAACACTGGAACACAAGACAGATTTGGAATTTCTGATTACCATCCAACTCATCCGGGCCTGGACCAGTGGCTCAAAACGAGAGTAGGCCTATGGCATCTGAGAGTGAACGACATTGACCCACCTAAATTCTCATTCCTGAGAAATCCCTCTGAAAAAAGTTTACATCGACAAGCAAAAAGAAACGAATTTTTTATATATCTCATGTGTTTGTTGAACATACTGGTTGTAACACACGAGGCTCACATGCTAACTTTGGAGGTACTAAGAAAGAGCTGTTTGGTTTTCAGAATTTTGGCTACAACAGAAAACTCGAGAGAATTACTTGGATGACAGAGACAGAGAGAGAGATGCCAACAAACTTACTACATTTTGGTCAGTAAAATGCTATCTTCAAAGGAGGATTTTCAGCATCTCAGAAACGTCTCCTTAAAGTTGTTTCAAAGCCAAAGTGCACACTTTTCTGTTCCAGTTATCTGGAGAACCACCTCTACCTACCGCCTCCCTCTGCTATGGAAACTTGACCGCCACCATTATGAACGGCCTGAACCACGGTATCTCATGGTCTCAGATTTTCCTTCCCAGGAACATTGGGGCAGTTTTTCCAAGGTGAGACTTGGAAAACAATCTTGTCAATGACTGTGGCAAGAAGCAACTGGAAGGTTCTGAAGTGAGGCTTAAAGCGAGACAGTGATCAGGGAAAGCCTCCAGGAGAAAGAATCCTCTTTGTCCAACCCCAGGAAAGCCAGAGGGAAAAGCAGGCCAGAGCTCTTCTAATTCCCCTTCCCCTGCTGGCTCAGGACTGTCACCAATTATCCTTCCAGCCCACTCCCTACTGAGTGAAGCCAAGCCAGGTGAGCCCTGAGAGGGAGGGAGGGGTGAGATGGGGTCTCGAGGAGAGAGGCCAGACTTCCAGTGTAACCTCTCTGGGCCTCAGTTTCCCCACTTCTGAAAGAACAGGTCATCCTTTTCTTAAAGTTTAACCGTAGGGATCCACAGATCACAGAAGTGAAAACGAAACCCCCTGATGAAGAACTATTTTTTCCTGTGCAGTCTTTACAGTATTTAAAGCTCTTCTGCATTTTCTCATTCATTTGCTCACCAACATCTTCTTGAAATCTGTGGTGTGGGCAGCACACAGCTGGAACTGAGTGTAAAAGGGCCCAGAAGACAGGTTCCTGCCTGCAAGGGGCTTTCAGGTCCAACAAGCCAGCTGGCCCAGATGGCTAGCACCAGGGTTGGGGGGCAGGACCAGCCTTGGGGCTTGGACTCACCTTACAGGCCAGTGATCGACACTCTTCCGGCTCTGAAAAGCGCAGTCTCCCCCTGGCCCTTGACAACTCTGCTGGCAGCACCCTCACTTGTGACTGCCAGTGACGTGTCACTCTGCCTCTCACCCTGACCTGAACACTAAGTAATCAGCATAAATGTTGGGCAAGATGGAAAAGGAAAGGTACCCCTCATTTTTCCATGCAACAGGACGATCATATATAGATTCCTATTTTTATGCCAGAAAGAAACAGTTATCTTCTTTCCAAACAGGCAGAATTAACAGATTTGTTGTTTGTAACACTGTACCACTATCAAATCAGACATCAGAACCACATGTAATTCTACTTGCTTTTTAAGAGCTGTCGACATCACACGCGTATGAGAGATCTGAAGCAACTTCACACCTCTCTAACTGAACGCGGCAGGCCACAAAATAGCCACGGTTTAAAAGAATGCTTTCATCATTCATTTGTTCATTCATTATTTTATGAGCAATATTTTTTGAACACCAACTATGTGCTAGTCAATGTTCTAGGTACTGGAGTGTAGCAGGAAACAGAAGTCTTTGCTTTCACAGAGCTGCTTTTTTTTGTGGGGAGCGAGAGCAATGCACTTACTCGCTGGTGTGAAAGTGCTAAATCCTATGAAAACAGGGAGGAGAAAAACACGGGGAAAGGGGAATAGAGGGCTGGGGGTGCAGTGACAGTGGTCACTTTAAATAGGCCAGGAAGGCCTGTGGACAGAGGTGACACGTGAGCAGAGATCAGAAAGTAAAGAAAAAACGCCAAAGGGGACGACAGTGTTACCAGGAAGGGGAAGAGCAAGTGCAAAGGGCCCAGGCAGGAGGTAGCGGTGGGGGGAGATATGTTTGAGATTTTGGAGAAACAGCAACATGGTCAGTGGGGGGCTACAGCAGCAGGGAAGGACACGGGGCGGAACGTGAGGTCCCAGACGTAATGGGGGCACCATCTATGGTGTGGAATGAGATGATAAGCTCATTGAGTTCAATGGAAGGTTTGGAGCAGACAAGTGATAGGATCTGTCTTACTTTTCTTTCTCTTAATTTAAATATAGTTGGCATAAAATACTATGTTAGTTCCAGGTATACAACATAGTAATTCATCATTATATACATTACAAAATAATCACCAAAAAAGTCTAGGGACCATCTGTCATCATAAAAAATTATTATAATACTATTGACGATATGCCCCATGCTGTCCTTTCCATCCCTGTGACTAATTTTATAACTGGAAGTTTGTGCCTCTTGATGCCCTTCACCTATCTCACTCATAGCCCAATTCCTAACCCTCTAGCCACTGTTTTGTTCTGTTAGTTAGGAGTCTGTCTGTTTCATTTTCTTAGATTCCACATATAAGTGAAATCATATGGCATTTGTCTTTCTCTCTCTGACTTACTTCACTTAGTAGAACACCCTCTAGGTTCATCCATGTCACAAATGGTAAGATTTCGTTCTTTTTTTTTTTTTTTTTTTTACAGTTGAGTTAATGTTCCATTATATAATACATACATCACTTCTTCTTTATCCTTTCATCTGTCACTGGACACTTAGGTTGTTTCCATATTCTTGACACTGTGAACAATGATGCAGTGAACATAGGGGTGTGCATATCATTTTGCATTAGTGTTTCTGTTTTCTTGGATAAATACTCAGAAGTGGAATTGTTAGGTCATACAGTATTTCTATTTAATTCTTTGAGGAAACTCTGTACTGTTTTCTATAATGGCTGCACCAATTTATATTCCCACCAGCAAGGCACAGGGGGTCCCTTTTTTCCACATCCTCACCAACACTTGTTATTTCTTGTCTTTTTGATACTAGCAATTCTATCTTACATTTTTAAAGATCACTCTGGCTACTTCATGGAGCTGTGCCTGGGGTAGGACTAGGGGAAAAAGAGCCAAGGCAGGGAAATCACTGAGAGTTTCCACATGAATGCAGGCAAGGTGTGGGAGCAGCTTAGATCAGGGTCTAGATCAGGATGCAATGGGAAGAAATGAGATTCCCCACATATTCTCAAGGCAGAGTTGACAGTGTTTGCCAAGGGCCTGAATGTGGGTGAGAATAAAAGGAGAAAGAATGTCATGAATACCTGAGCAAGTGGAAGGAAAGAGTTGCTATTTACTGTATTTGGGAAGAGCAGGTTTGAGGAGGGGAATTGGGAATGTTGCTTTGGATTAAGTTTCAGAAGTCATCAGACATTCAGATGGAGATGTTGGGTAAGCTACTGGTCATACAAGACTGGAGTTCAGATAAGGTCTGCATCAAATATCTAAATTTGGAAGTCATTAGAGACAGGTGCCTTTGAAGCCCCAAGCTTGGATGAGATCTCCTAAAAGCCTGAGTAAAAACCAAGAAGAGGTCTCAGGACCAACTTGGGGCAAAGGAGTATGAGAAGGCATTGCTGGTGGGGGTCAGAAAACTGGGAATGTGGGATATCTTGGAAGCCAAGTGAGGAGACCATTTCTAGAAGGGGGATATGATAAATCATGCCTTAGTGCTCGCTTTACAGAGTTTGAGTTTCTGGATGAGAGAGTGATGTGCTCTAGGACCTAGTACGGGTTCAGTAAGAATGTACCAGGTTCAACTAAATTACCAGGCTGGTTAATTAGACAAACAGGGAAGGATACAGTCTGTCTACAAAAACAAGCAGCAGAAAAACAGTCTGGTGTAATGACAAGTAGATGGATTAGAAACTGCTTGACTGATGACACCCAAGGGCACATATAAGTGAATCAGTGTCAACCCTAAAGGAAATTTCCAGTGACATGTCATTGGGCTCTGTCCTTGACTAACTCAAGATATCAGTGGCTTTTATCAGTGATAACTAAACTTGACTGCAGTCAGAACAATCTAGGAGGTATGTGAAAATAGAGCATCCCTCCCCCCCAGTGTCCACCCAGACCTACTGAATCAGAAATTCCCCAGTTGAGCACGAGGGGGTGGGTAGCAAGGAGCTGAGGAAGACCTGAGTTAGAAGAAAGAATTGAAGGAGAAGCTTGATTCAAATGTACAGCTGAAACCAAGCTCAGGGGGATAGAGAATATGCTGGAAGACAGCTGGGTAAATGGAGTCTTACATTTGATTCCAAAAACTCAGCCAGACATGAGGTGGAAAGGGTAAACTTAGCTGGATCTGAGACCAACTTGGGAGTCTCGGTGATCAACAGTGGAATTTCAAGCTGCACGGACAAGAGATGAGAGGAGAAGGGATATGACCCAGCCATGCCCTCTCTGGCCCTGAAAGCACCCTCTTGACAGTACCGGGGACACACTAGAGAGAGGTCAGAGGAGCAAGACCAAGATGGTCAAGGGACTCCCCCCAGAGGGAAGCCAATGCTAGCTGGAAAAGTCAGAAGACCAAGCCTCCACCCTGAATACCTTCAGGGCTAACATGCAGAGGACTTGCTCTATGGGATCCCACAGGGTTGATCTACCATCACTAAGTAAAAACTAGTAGGACAGGATTCTTCTTTGGTAGAAGGAAGGTCTTTCCAACACTAAGAGTAACCCAAAGAGACAGAAGTGGTGAGTATTTTGCCACAGAAATTGTTAAACTTATATATACCCCAAATTAGCATTTATTACAATGTATTACTTTATGCACATATATGTATGCACACCCTTCCTAGTCTGTAAATTCCCTGAGGAATTACACCCCCAGAGTCCAGCACGAGCCCTGTCCTGTGCTATGTGCTCAATAACTGCTATTTGAAAGAGTAAGTTGATAATGGCTGGATGTTACTAAGCCTGTTATAGAGGTGATTCATGCTACAAATTGTTAATGCTCCTTCTAAAACAGCTGATCCTATGATTTCTGAAAAACTGCACACAAACCAGTTTTCCCTGTAGACACAGTCATCCTTTGCATCTGCAGAGTCAATTCAGAATTTAGAATAAAATGGATTATTTATTATGTCTAAAAGTCAATGGTAATATTAGCCCTAGGTTTAAGGCTCAGCCTGGTATTATGTATGTATGGCGGGCGGGGGGGGTGGGGGGGGTGGGTATTGATCTTTGTCTTGAATATTTCTGTACTCCACATAAAAACGTGTAAAGTCTAATCTATTAAGGAAATCTGATCCTTCAAGCTGTACCCAGTTTGGAGATTATCCAACTCTAGGAGTTCCTTCAAGGAAATGTCACCATATCCCTACTGAAAGGAATTTACTGATTCACAGGCTGGTGTTACCGGCCCAGGAGAAGCATGTTGCCCACTTGCCTTTGGCCAAATTCTGGTTTACCCCAGAACTTCATCCCATCAGAGGCCTGGTCCAGCTGAGATGTTAACCCAAAGGGCTTGGACGGAGTAGCCTTTGCAGTCACCAAGGGGATCAATGCAGATCATATCTTCCTTCAGAGACCGCAGAACAAAATGAATTCTCTGGTCCGTGGATCAAAGCCTGAACTCTCCTAAAATCTGAGACAGCTTCCAAAGCCATCATTCTGCTCCTCCCAAGTAGAAGCAGCCATGCTATAGTCATGTGTCCAGGGGACAGAGCTCTGTATACAAGAAGCATTTACTTTGTACTGGCACTTCTAGGGACCACCTCACTTAATCCTCACAACAATCCTGGCAGTGAGATTACTGTCTCCCCCTTGGGAAAGGGCATCTCAGAGAAGTTAACATAGTAGCCCAGAGGGACCAGCATTTGATCTCAGGTCTCTTCAGCCCAAAACTGTGCTCTTATTACATACAACAACCAGAGCACTCTTAAAACAAAAGCCAGATACTTTAAAAACAAAAAAAAACAAAAAGCCAGATCAGGACACTTCCTTATCAAAATTCAGAATGCTCTCGTGACTTCCTCCATCCAAACTTCTGCAAGACTCTGCCTGTTCTGGCCTCTGCCTGTCCCTCTTGCCCCATCTCCTCCTCCTTCTTGCCCTTGCTCTGTCCCTTCCAGTCCTACCGGCCTACTTCCTGTTTCTTGAAATCCCCAAGTCCCTGCCTCATAGCCACCACACTGGCTATTCCCTCTGCCTGGAATGTTATTCCCCTAATGCCCTGCAGATCCCTCCTACTTCCTCCCGGTCTCTGCTCCAATGCCACCTCCACAGGGAGACCATCCCCAAATACTCTTCTCTAAAAGAGACCCTTTCTCCTACCATTCTCTAACTATACCTGATCTTTTTCAGCAGCATGTACCAGTATCTGAATGCAGGTGGCCTTTTTTCTTTGGCGGGGAGGGGGCGAGTCAAGTGGAATGGGGTCAGTAGAAAGGGGTCATGAGAAGAAGGGTCAGAGGGAGGAGGTCATGGGGAGCGGAAACTCAACAGGAGAGGGCAGCCCAGCAGTGTGGCTTGGTGACCACTCATGGTGTCACCTCGGGTTCCATGGCCCCACATTATGGGTGCTGGTTCTGCAGGGATGGGGGCTGTCCAAGGGCCTGCTTAGCACCCACTCTGCACCTAGTCTCTTAAGATACCCTAGAAGTAGGGGTGTGAAGGCCAAAGAGAAGAAGAGAGCCTGCAGACTGCCATGGGGAAGATTGCCACCCCGCCCCCATCACGCCTTCCCACTGGCCTATGGCTGCCCAGGTGGGTTTCTTCCCTGTGCACCCCATTCAACCCCACTGCACCTTCTCTGGGACTTGGATTTATTGTTCACCCCTCTTCTTGAATTTACTTCTTGGAAAATACCTTTCCCCAGAGTCCATCTGTGTCAAGCACTGTTCAAGATGCTGAGGACATGTCATGAAAGGTCTGCTGATAGGAAACAGCATAGGACATGGACATGAGCAAGAGGAAGCAGATCCAAAGTGGGGAGGTGGGTGGTCAGGTAGGTTCCACACAAGGTCATCTGAGCCAGACATGGAACAGAGGGAGCAAAGCTTGGTGATAGCTAGGCAAAGAGCTAGCTCTAATGAGCTAACCTCATTAGAATTTGTAAAGAAACAATTAAAGGGTACAGAGCAGAGGGAGGCAAATGTCCCCTGAGACTCTTGGGGTGGGGGATGAAGTCTACAACAGGGCCAATGAGGACAGACATACAGAAGCCATCAGGCAGGGAAAAGATCTCAGTTTTGGGCCCAGAGCCCAAAGGGAATCATATAAGCTTTATGTTTTCCAGCGAGCTATGGAAAATCAGCTGGCTGGAGCAGAGGAGTGAAATTATCTGACATACACATCTTAAAGAAGCCCGTTGAGGTAGCGGTGGGACCAGTATGAGTCCACTGCAGTTAGACCTCTAGGTGGCCAGCATGTAGCACCCAGGGATGTAGGAAGAAGTCCTCGGCTAGTTAACTGCTTACTGTCAGGGCCCCACTGGGGCATGGACTCTACATCATTCACTGCTGTGTCCCCATGCCTGAGAGCAGGGGGCAGACATGTGGCCACAGAGCCCCAAAGTGGGCTGCCACACGTCCTTTACCCTCTGCTACCTCCACATGGACCCAGCTCACAGAGTTCCACTACATAGTAGCTGTGTAACCGGTCAAGTCACTTCAGCTCTCCAGGGAATTTTCCATTGACAGGCAGCGGACTTGACGGAGAAGGGACTGCTACTTCACCCCCACCCAAAGACCGCATCACCCCCTTGCTCTGATATTTGTGTGACGTTGCCAGCTTTAGAATTTTGTGATTTTTATCAGAGAAGAGACATTTGGGGCAACTGAGGAAACAAGAACATAATTATATTTCACAAAGAGAAACATTACCAATGGTCTGTTTATCGCTACAACAGACAATCAGTTCATTTAATGCCTTCCAACATCTTTTCAAATCAGTCAGAAATGGACTCTTATTAAGGGAGAGTTACAAAAAGCTGCGTTATCTGGCATTAACCAATCCGAAGGCTTCTGAAAGTCACATTTCTGAGATTCCACCAATATAAACGTACAAGTCTACAAGGGGACCGGGCAGACGCTAATCATAATCCAAAAGGTGACCAGTATTCAACACCAGTTTCCAGAGATGAAACTATGTCTGTTTGGGGAACTTGTCCCCCTTTATCACTGCTCTGCCTCAGAATGTTGCTGGCAGGTGGTTTGTTTTCTGTAAAACATTTTACATTCTGTAGAAGTATTTTGTAAATAAACAGAAGGTGGTTTACTTTCAAAACTCAGGCTTTACTTTTTGAGTTTTATCTGATGCAGTCTGAACTTTTTTTTTTTACTTGCAGAAATTCCTACCGGCATCTGAGGGGCTTTTGTTTGCTGGACTTTCTTAGTTTTTCTCTAATACACAGAACATCTCACAGAAACTCTTGGCTTCAGGCCATAGTTAAGGTCACAGGAAGAAATACCAAAGGGATAACAGACAGGTCTTCTGGGAAAACTGAAGCTAACCTTTGTGTTTGCAAGTTTTCACGCATCCGCACACTCCCTCAACTCCCCAAGGTGGGAGATAAAATGCTGTAGATGATTCTGTTCCCAGAAAAGGTAGAAAAGAGGAGTTCATGTTAATTTTTGAATTCCAGGGTAGTTTTTGAATTCCGGTGCTTGGCCTCATTAGAATTTGTAAAGAAACAATTAAAGGGTACAGATGGGAAGGAAGCCAGAGAAGACACAAGGCAGTGAGGTCATGAGCATGTTGTTTAGAGCATAAACTGTCCAGAACACTGTATCTTCACCATAGACTAGAATATGCTACTCCATATTTCCACGATATTTCCTGGATATTGTGGAAATATTTCCGGAAATATTGTATATTGTATTTGTTCATAAAGACATAAACATTATATATTGTATTTGATCATAGATTTTGAACATTCCTAAATACTTTCAATCAGCAGACAAGCATTCACATTCTTTAGTATTAACATGAAGTTTATCTGATATTCAAACATGAATTATATCCAGCTTCCTTCATACAACATGCTAATAGCTTATTACATAATACTCACACTGAAAAATCATCTTTATGGCTTAAAAAATCTTCCAAAGGGTTAAGAGAGAAAGAGAGAAGGCTACAGGTGATTTAGTGATATTTATGAGCATTACTGAAATTCTTGTGCCAGTGAGGAAATTGTCCACAAAAATACATATCTCCAGCTAACTGATAAAATTTCAACAGACGTTCTCTGTTATGCATATGTATTGTTACTTTTGTAATTATTTTGATATAAAGGCTTGTTTAAGCTTCATTCCTAAAGAGCCTTTGAAATATGACTTATCAGGGATCCCTGGGTGGCTCAGCGGTTTGGCGCCTGCCTTTGGCCCAAGGCGCGATCCTGGAGTCCCGGGATCGAGTCCTGGGTCAGGCTCCTGGCATGGAGCCTGCTTCTCCCTCTGCCTGTGTCCCTGCCTCTCTCTCTCTCTCTCTCTCTCTCTATGTCTATCATGAATAAATAAATAAAACCTTAAAAAAATATATGACTTATCTCCCAAGAACACTTTCTTTCATTAAAGAACCATGTTTCTTCATACTCTGTAGTTGTAAGAAAAGGAGACAACATGTAGCATAACATGCAGCCTCTAAACAACCAAAATGTGTGCATTTTCATAATATTCAACTTACTTTTTCATTCCACGCCCACAGTCCGATTCCAAGAAATGCTATTCCCAAAAACTGAAAGAAAAAAGAAAAAGGGGGTGTTAAGTAAAAGAGTAAATGCCATGTTTTTACTGATACAAATAAGAAAGTTTGAAACCAATTCTTTTGTCACTTTATCTGGCTGAGAAGTAGTATTGTCATAACAGCCCTTAACAGAAAACGAAACACCATGATCATCTTGATTAAAATTAAGCATTAAGAAGGGTTGAGTGAAGACAACATGCTATACATATTCAACGAAATATTACTCAACCTTGGAAAAGAAGGAAATCCTTTCATTAGCAACAACATGGATGAACCTGGAGGGTATTATGCCAAGTAAAATAAACTAGACAGAGGAGATAAACAACACAGTATCATTTACATGTGGAATTGAAATAAATTCAACTCCTAGAAACAAAGTAAAAAAGTGGTTGCCAGAGGCTGGGGAGTGGGGGGATAGAAAAAGGTTAGTAAAAGGGTACAAGCTTAAGATGAATAAGGTCTGAGGATCTAAGGTAAACATGGTGACTACAGTTGGTAACACTATATTGGTAAAATCGAATTTCCGCTAAAAGAATGGAAATGATGTTACACACAGGAAGGTAACTATGTGAGGTGATACATGTTAACTCAGGGTGGGGAATTCCTTCACAACGTATATGCATATCAAATCATCATGTGCTACTCTTTAAATATGATTTCATTTGTCAATTATATCTCAATAAAGCGGAAAAATAAAAATTTTTAAACTTTTTTAAAAAGAAGGGTTGGAGACATGTAGGTGCTTCGAAGTCATTGATATTATGAAGAATAAAAATTAGAACCTTGAGTAAAATCGAAGTTATTAATAATGTTTAATGCTGCCTTTCAGTGTAAGAGAGGACACAGCACCTACCCCCATAAATCCAAGCCCAGTGTTCACTAAAAAATGAATGTAAAAGAGCCAGTGATTCTCTCCACACCATCAGGCCGTGAGAATTGGTCCAGGTCCAATACGGCATGCGGAAGGCCTCTACATACTCCTTACCACTTCTTCAAAAGGTAACATGAATCTTAGCAAGTCCAATGTGACCCAAAGAAAAGTCCTGGATTCTTCCATTTTTCAGAAACTTAAATAACTTCTATCGTACTTTAGGGGGCTTCCACGGCTTGGTCTGTTCTCATCTCAGCGCCATAACTTCACATACAAACACCACAGTGAGATAAAGGAGAACCCAACACAGAGCTGCCTCTTACACAATCACACACCCCAGAGTGCTGCCCAGTAGCTTGAGTGGAGGTGTTGAGTGGGGATGGGGGACCAAGCAGTACCCAGGGGGATTCTCCATTTTAGTTGGTTGTCACTGTCACATGCTCTAAGATACTCATCTCCCCCCCCCCCCACCCCCACATCTTAACATGTCTGAAGTTGGGACAGGTCTTAAAATTGATAGTATCTCAGTTTTTTTTCCCTTTGACTTTACCTAAAATAACAGCATGTCTTGTAATCTGGGTGTCACATGTTTGATGACACATTGTACAGGGCTGTCCACCCACAAAGAGCTAAGTGGTCAGGACTGAGTGTAATTGGCCATGAAGAAAGACACATCTTATTCTTCATCTTCATTACCAATAGCAACTCGGAATTTCCTTCCCAAATGCTGAAGTGAAGAGAGCGGGCAGGTTAACGAGCAGTTTCCATCTGATGGCAGCAGTGCACCCTGTTTATTTTACTAACATCTTGATTAAGTTAAATGTCAGGAAAGCTGTCCACTGAGAGGGGCGCGCAGAGAAAACAAGCGTGAGGGTGATTATTCTTTGCAGTTTTGGGGAAATCTGAGAGCTGTCTACCTGGCAAGGTCTTCATTCACAGCAGGGGGTTGCTGACACTTTGTGGGCATTGGCTTATCAATCCTAGGAGGACTGGGGGAAAGAGCAGGAGCACAGGGGAAAGGCAGGACTGAAAAACCAGCCAGCTGACTGCCCAGAAAATCTGGTTGTGTTTTTTAGAAGCAGAATTTCCGAAATCTCCCGCCAGTTATCAGACTGTGTAATGAGATAACAGGCAATACCTTTTGAACCCCTATCACAAAAGCTCCAGCATGTCCTTGATTGGCAAAAAACAGAAGACCCCCTACCTTTCCCTCTTGCTCTTAGAGGTTTGAAAAGGGTTTAGAAAGAGCTGTTGTTTTGAACATCCCTACAGAAAACTATGGTCTGCCTCTCTACGGCCCTGGTCAGGGTGCTGTGTCACTCTATGGTTTTGATGGAAAATGACAAATGCACCAGTCCCCAAAATGACTCCAAGATACTTGGGACTCTATAGTACAAAAACAGAGCAATTCAGCATGTGAATTTCCTATGTTCAGGTCCTAGGCACAGAAGGGTAACAAGTGACAAGTGCATACACAGCATCCCATCAGACCTCGAAATCAGAGTGCTTGGCTTCACAACTACTGATGTGAAACCTAGCTCAGTGAAATGCCTCACCTTCTAACAACTAAAACTCTTCATGCACAAATGTTCAACCATTTTCGCCAACGCTGTACTTAATGACCGTCACCACAAGCAATGGGTAGGATGTCGTGGCAGAGAACATCACGGCCAGCTGTTTCTCTTGAGTGAACACATTCCTGCTAAGGGCTCCTGCCTAATTGCTAACATTTATCCCTTCTCATTACTGGCCAGGCACCGTGCTTAGAGCTTTGTATATGCAGTGTCTCTTTGAGGCTTCTCAACAGTTGTATTTTGGAATAGGCACTGTTACGAACCCAATTTTAAGAAAGGGAAGAATGAGGTTCACAGAGTTTCATTTGCTTAGAAGCACATAGCTACTGAGTGAAGCAGCAGAGATCTGAACCAAGAGAAGATTAGTAACATCAACGTACACATTCTTACCGGTCCTTAGAAATTCCCATTTCCCCCCATGAGACAGAAAGTGCAAGCATGTAGGTTAGAATGATGTGTGATATGAGGACATCATATATTCCTCCCGCAGCAAGCAAAGTGGACTCTGAAGAGCTAAAAACACTGAGAACCTTGCCTTCGCATAAGGATTGGGTGTAGATCAGAAATTCCTGTATGCGTGTGGGCAACGGAGTGGCATAGAAGAACAGAGAAATACAACTTTCTCCTCTTTGTAGGAAGCTCTCCTCCTCTTCTGTGCACTCTGAAAACTCTTCTTTGCAAATCATATAAACAGACTGGAAACCTTTGATTTTCCACAGAGAGGAAAGGAAGAAAAAAATCAGAATTTAAAGAAAACTCACGGACAATTTCCTCTACCATCTTGCTCTAATACTTCCTGCTATAACTGTGACTTTCCATACAAGGTTTAAGAATTTGAAGAAAAAACACTGACTGTGAAGTCAAGGAAAGCACTCGGTACCTAAGTAAGCAAGCAGCGCGGGGCCAGGGCCTCAAGTGCGCATACCTTCGTTGCTACATCACTAGCAAATGTCCTCCCAATTACTCGCAGCCCATATGTTTTGTTTTAAAATCAAGTTGTTCCAGCTTCAAATAATTAAACAGAAAAGAGCCAAAAAACAGAGACAGGCACGCAGCACTTGAGGCATGCTGTGTTTCCCCTTTCCCACCTCCAGAAGAAAAGTTGACTGTAAACCACCAAACTGACCTCATTCTGAAACCTTGAGGCCAACTTCCAGGAAATGGGAAGAACACTCAAGGTCAACTCTTCATTCCTTTGAAAGAGGAAGAAAAAAAAAAAAAAACCCAACAGATCAGAGGCCTCTCCCCACATGGCAATATATGCAAACATGCAGTACAAATTTTTGACCGCCCAATTTTTAAGGTTTTAAAACGAGTAATAGTAATTTTGCCAATATTTGTTAAATGCTAAGTATGAACTAGGTACTGTGTTTTCTAGGAACTCACTAAGACAGCATTGTCTGATACAGCAGCCACTAGCTACTGAGCATTCCAAATGCGGCTAGTGCACACTGAGCTGTGCTAGTACATGTAAACATACGTTGGATTTTAAATGAAAAGAATGGAAAATCCTCATCACTAGTTATTTTATTGATTATATATTGAAATTATAAACTTGGGATATTCTGAATTAGAATATATAGATAAGGAAACAGCCCTTAGAAACCTTAAATTGTGTTGCTTAGGAGAGCGGACTCCTCAGCCCAAGCTCAAAGTGTTTTAGTACTTTCCTGGAAGGCTTGTCCTAAGACTCAAAATCGCCCCTTTAATTTCTTGACATCCAAGGCAAAGGTGTGTATTCCTGACTGGAACTGAGAATGGCACTAGGTGGAAACAGAGTAGCATGCTGACGGAAGCTGGGCATGGGGTGAATAGAAAGCCAGCAGAGCTGACACTCAGGAAAATGGCCCTAGGGTTGATTAGGGCAACGGGGCGTCTCTGCAGGAGGGACACATCTGCCCCCTTTTGGGGACCATGAACAGAAGATCTTCCACCAGCTGTTGCTTCAGTTCCAGCTAGCTGAGCCTCCAACATCCTGGAAGTAGAAGAGTAACCTGTTCTAACTGGTATGAGATAACTTCAGAAGCCACTCATCCATCCATCTACAATCTTCAGATATTCTTGAGTTCTTACTTTATGCTAGGTACTTTTCTCTTGTGATAAATACAGATACCGTCCTTGCCCCCAGTGAGTATACAGTCCAGTGAGAGAGAGATTTTAATCAAATAAAACATAAAAGACAAAATTGCCCTTGGTGGTGCTATAGAGGAAAAGAAACTAAGGCCAATACAGACGAAAGAGGAAGATCTGACCCACGTTGCAGTCCACGAGGGTTTTCATATGTAAGAGATGTAGGAACCAGGGTCTGAAAGATGAGAAATTGTTAAACTGGCAAAGACAGAGAGGAAGAGTGCTTCAGGCAGCAGAAAGAGAATGTACAAAGGTTCTGTGGTGAGAGGAACACAGCACGGATAAAGGTCTAAACGGTGACTGGTATGACTGGTGTGTGAAGAAGAGGGGAAAAGTGCAAGTCTGTCATTAGAGACATGAGCATGGACCAGCCCATGCAGGACCCCAAGAGGCAATTAAGAAGTTCAGTCATTACACTAAGAGGGACAGGAAGCCGCTAAGCACCATCTGTGCGTAGTGGTCTGGGATGGGGCAAGGACACAGGCCTTTATCAGATTTAGTCACGCAGACAAAACCTGATCGTGTCCTGTATGGAAATGTGAAGAAAAAGATGGAATTGAGACTATTTAGAAGTAAAACTGACATTTTTCAGTGATGGCTTGATACGGTGGGGGGAAAGGGCAAAGGTGAAGGGGAGAGAGAGAGAGAGAAAGAGAGGGTGTTAAGGATAACTCCTGTTTCTGGCACCTTCTATGTGGAGACCATGGCTCTTGAAAATCCATCTTATGTCCTCTCTAACAAATAAATCTCAGGTGCCAATTTCATAACTAGCTTAAGATCTAGTGGCATTTCTGAAGGACAGCTTTCTTTTATGGCATTTTGGCTGCTATCTGAATTCTCTCGAGAGCATATTTCAGCTTGTATACTTAAAAAAATAAGTTATTTAACTTCTATACACACATGCCTACCCCCCCCCCACTTTTGTTCATAAAAGGAAGCAGTTATTTATGTACAGGTGTACATTAAAGGTCACAGTCAACTCTTAAATGGACATTTTCAATCCTCTTTGCTTTAAAAAAACAATTACGTCAATGGCATCTGCCCAGCAACCCATGAACAGACTCAAAATAACGACACAGCAAGGTAAACATGACAGAGGAAAATAAAGATCAGGTCAATCTTCTCACCCAAATGAAATGAGAGCCTCAAAAATATTATCCTAAATAACAATGGAAGGAATTGTTCTTCCTTCAACATTCTGATGGAGTTATAAAAAAAATTTTAAGCTCTGCCTGAATAAACAGGAGAGATTCATTGAAAACATTTGGCACAGAAGAGAGGAAAAGAGTGCCTTCAGGGAAAAAATGCATTTTCCTTAAACTACAACACAGGTACTTTTTAGTACATGTTTTCTGACACTGCAGTGTGACCAACACCCAGTTCTGGCAGGGACGGGTGGGCGGAGCAGTCCCCACAAGTGTGCTAAGTACCTACGTTAACAAAACACACGTTGTCTTTATACAGCAGGGGCTGAGTTTAGGAAGAAAAAGCCTTTGGGCATAATTCTTGCCACGTCAAAGAAGTAAGGACAGGCTGCTAGCAAAGTCAATACACAGAAAGTCAATCCCAATTTTGCCACCAGGTCCCCGTGTCCCATCTGGTGCATCCAAACTGTCCAGAATGCTCAGGATGAGATGGCATGACAGATAAAGCTCAAACCTGTAAACAGGACATTCCCCATCTGAGCCGGGGTCACCCTCTCTCACGTTGCTGGGCCCGAATGGCCTCCACGTAACCCGAACACACACACACACACACAGCCTGCTGAGCCCCGCTTCGTGCTCCATGGTCCTGCCATCTCAGGAAAGGCTCTTCGTTCCTTCAACACGTATTTTTTGAGCATCTACTACGAGCTAGGCAGGTGCTCTAGGGGTTCTGGATAAATCAGGAAACAAAACAGACAAAAGTGCCTGCTCTTACGGGGCTGACATTCTAGCTACACAGGGAGGTTAAGGTGATAAAAAGAAACGTAAGTGAGAAGAGTCTATAGAATCTTAAAAGAGAAGAAGCCCTGTGGGAAAGGAGCGCAGCATAAAGGGACTAAAGTGGGGCTCAAGGTGGAACAAGGTGTTAGAGTATTAAAATAGAGCAGCCAAGGCAGGTGTCCAATAAGAAAGCTGCACATAAGAAAATACATAAAGATGAAGGAGTTGGCTGGTAGATATGGGGGGGAGTGGGGTGTGGAGAGACTGCTAGCAAAGCAGCAGCTTGGCTGGGCCCTGTGGCAGAAATAATAGGAGCCAGGTGGGGTGAAGCTCTGGAGCCCCTGTGATGACTGGGATCTCCTCTGGGAGATAAAGAACCACTTGAGGGTTTCCTGACTTCCTAGAGCCCCAAGCTTCTCCTTTATCTAATGGAGATAACAAGAACACCTAAGGAAATGAGCAAAATGACTATGGGGTCAACGTGATCATGTGAGACTGGGTGGCGTCCCAAGAGCCAATGGCAGCACCTGCTGTGGTATTAGCGCCTCCCCCTTCCTCACACATTTCTCAGCCTGCCTCCTCTGCCCAGACATACTGCAGATCCAGATGAAGCCCGGCCTCCTCCAAGTATGAGAAAGCCTCATCATTCACAGTGATCAGAAGCCCCTCTCTTTTGAACTTCTGCACCGCCCGCCACGTGGACCCTTCTTTGCCATTCACCCACACAGGGGACTGTAATGGGGTGACATAACCTGCGCTCCGGCAGCAGAAGTGATGTGGGCTGTGTTAACCAGATCACAGGTGCTGGTGAAGGGGGCAGCAGCACTGCCCTCCCATTAATCCTCTCCCTCCCCTGATACCAGCTGGAGGCTCCTTCTGGGAACAACATATCCAAGCATGCCTGTGCATTTAAAAGAAACTAAGAAACTCTAGTCAGAATACTGACATCATGCTTAGTTTCAAATCTTTTTTTATCTTAGCAGTCTGACTCAGGAATTTGGGGTACAATCGGACCCAGAATTTAAAAGCCTACTAATTTTGAAATCCCACGCTTAAATAGGTTTCTTCCCATCAGGGCTTCTTGTTGCATCTTCCCTCTCCCTAACTTTATCACTCTTTTTGTATTACATCCTTTGTAAAAGGGTTTTGGTTTCATTGTGCCCATATTTAAAAATAGAATTATTTTGCAAGAATGTGGAATGTAAATTATAACCAGTATTGAGGTGGGGGCTAGCTTCTCAATGTACCCCCTCCCAATGTACCCACAGGATGGACCCCTGCATCCAGGTTCATGAAGGTGGGTTCACTCCCACTCTACCCTCTCTAGACTGATGAGTAGACCAAGGTGGGACATGTGGCTCAGGAAAAGTCAATCCATCAAATACTAAGTTAAGACAGAGTCCCTCTTCCCCAGGAATCAGGTACCAAACACAGTGATTTTTGTCAGTCCAAGTCTCCCTGATTCTAGAACAGACGGGGTATGGTGGAAAAAGTATCACGTATAGATAAGAGGGGAGAGACCGGGGTAACTTCCGCTCCTGACCACTCTCTGCTCCTTATCACCAGGAGCCCTGGCTGCACTTCCTGACCCCAGGTTCCAAGCAGGGCCCTAGGTCCTTGTTATACATCTCCCCACTCCCATCTCAGCCCAAGCTACCTTGGGGGCTTTCTGTTACTTGTAACCAAAAGAGTCCTAAGACAATAAATAAGAGACCAGATTAATATCCTTCATGCAGAACAGTGCAGAACAGGCATGAGCATGATGGTGCTCTGGAGACTAGTAAAGATGAGGCAGAGGGATTGTTCCTTTCCAAATAACTGAGTAGAAGCTCTAGTGGTTCTGAACTACTGGGGAAAGTTGCTGTCACCTGGTGTGAGAAGGAACACATAATTCAGCTACCCATCCCCATGAAAGAAAGAGCTGTTCTCTGCTTGCTTGTTGAGTTCTGGGAGCAAAAGGCTATGGTTAGAGCACAAGAAACGGTTCTCAAAGCAATACCAGGGCAGAGCCTGAAAGAAGGGTAAGAGGGAGCAGGAGAGGAGCCTCTCCTGTGGTTCATATGTTCTGTTTTCCCAGAAAGGGCCTTTGAACTTGTACGGCACCAAGAGAAGGCCAGAGCAGCCCCTCAAAGACATGTCTACAATCCAGGGACAATCTTGTTCGGAAATTCCTTTGTTAAAGTCTGGAACTTAGCATCTTGGCAAGAACTAGTAACGTGAGCTGGGAAGGGAGGGCTATGCAGGCAATAAAACCTATATTCTTCTTGGAAATTATGCAGGCAATGCAGGCACTTAGAAAGGAACGTGAGGGATTAAGCTACACAATTCTGAAATAGGGAGGCTGAAAATTTACAGCTCACTAATCTTTGTCTCAGTAAAAGCAAGGCTTACATTGCCTGGGCTCTTCCATCTGAAACCCCCTGATTAGATAAAACCAAGGCTAAGAACAGACCAGAGAGATGTTCTCAAGGCTGAGGAGGACTGAGGGATAACTCAAGTATTTCCAACCATAGGCATGAGAAGTGAAGTTATCTACAGACAAACATCGGCCTTGGTGGGAATAAGCTCCTGCTGTTTGTATTAAACAGCCAAGCTGCGCAGCTCGAGCTAACGGCAGCTTTGAAAGTTTAATACTCTCAGATGTGTACTGTGTGGTGGTGAAACATCTTCAGGTTTTAAACAACATCTTGGGCAAGATTTAAAGGTTAATGCAGATGAAACTTAAAATAGGATTATTCTTTTTTTAAAGCACAAGTCGAATTATATAATTCATTTATGAAGTACCTTCAACATACCCCGGGTGCTGTGCTAGGCGCGAGGCATAGAAAGGTGGAAAACATAACCGAGGATCTCTTTTCTTAAGGAGCTAACTGCTGAGGGGCAGTGGGTGGGAAACAAACAAGTGAAACCACACCAGGCACAGGGAACCAGGCAAGGGAGCCTTCCCAGGCATATGTTGCCATGGAAACACAGGCGGGGCTAGGGGATCAGCAAGGGGTCAGAGGAAGCTTCCTAGGAAGGGACACTTGAACTGTGTTCTAGAAGAAAGGAGACAGGAAGACCACCTCCGGCAGGAGCGGCCTGTGCAAAAGCATTGGAGCCTGAAAGACCATGTTCTTCAGTGTTGGCAAGAGCTTCCAGGGCTGAAGCAGGGATGGTCAGGCCAGGCCCTAGCAGGCAGGGCTCCTCCTTGTGTGGGTCTCAATCCAGCAGTACCCAAAAACTTGCTAGAAATGCAATTAGCAGGTGGCCCCAGACCTACTGCATCAGGGACTCTGGGGGTGCGGCCCAGCAAGCCCTGTTTTAACAAGCCCTCCAGGTAACCGTGACACATAGTAAAGTTTGAGAACCTTTGGGATGGAGGTTGCTAAGCAGGGGCGCAGTCCCCACAGGCTGTCTTGGGGGAACTGAGGCACCACCAAGCTTTGTGAAGCCAACCAAGGGTCTTAGCAGAAATAGTGACAGGATCAGATTGCATTTTAGAAAAAATCATTCTTGTATAGCACAGAGAACAGACTCAGGGGAGGTAAGACTGCAGATGGTGACACAAATTGAAAGACTATTGCAGTAATCCTGGTGACAAGGACACCAGCCCCAAAGGCAAAGGCAGTGGCAAGGGGATGAATACAGAAGAGATTAAGGGGAAGACTCTACGGGACATTGTGACAGGAAGCTGAGGATGTTAATGTTAAGACTATGGTTCTTTGAATCACAATGCCTGGGTTTGAAACCTAAACGTGTAACCCTGGGCAAGTCACTTACCCTCCCTAGTCCTCAGTGTCCAGATCTAGAAAAGGGGGATATTCATTTCTATGAAAACAACCTCCATAGAAGCAGGGGGTTTTGTCTCTTTAGTTCATTCTGCAGCTCCCAAACTTAACACAATGTGTGCTTCACTGTGGATCTTAAAAATCTGTCAAATGAACAAGGGAATTACTTGCAGGAGATGGAGAAAAGAATTTAAGAAAATGTCCAGGGTTCTAACTTAAGCTAGAAGGCTATAGCATCGAGTTTGAAGTTAGGAACACTAGGAAAGAATCAAGATCAATTTTAGGGTTCACTTTCAAGTACTCATCTGAAAATGTCCTGGCACATACACAGGAGGACCAAGCGGCCAGTCAGCAAGGTCACTCTAAGGAGAACTTAGGTTAGACTTGAACAAATAATTAACCTTTCAGTTCTCTATTTCTTCCTCCCTACAGAATACAGAGAATAGCCGTATCCGTCTCATAGGGTCTCTGGGAAGATTGAATGAGATGATGTACCCAAGGTGCTTCACAAAGTGCCTGGCTCATAGAACAAGCTCGGTAAGTGTTGTGGTTATCGCTGAGGCCATATAAAGAGTTTGTACAGGAGAGAGCCAAGGCATCGTTCTAGAGAACCCTAAGATTTATGGGAAGGTACACAGAAGGAACCCAAAAGGGAGATGGCAAAGAAGGAGACAGAGGGATAGCAGGAATTAAGGAAGAGGCATCACCAAAGCCCGCAGAGGGAGAATCCATCACAAGTACTTATACATAAGTCTTTTGCCAGAGAAAGGCTAAAACAGTGGAAACTGCTCATGTTTAATTAAATGGAAAATACAACTTAAAACAACAAGAAAGGATTACAGAAAGCAACTGTCCTTATTTCAAACTGGTTTCCTGACTCTGGACACCACCGGCACTATCACCAGACTATCCCTTGTGCCTGGTGTGGCTGGGCAAGCCCCCAAGATTAGTTAGGAGGTTTGGCATCAACCACAGAGGAACCTGGGACTGGTCTGGAGTCACTTCTATGATGGCCGGTAACGTCCTTCGCCTTATGTAGAAGACTCAAGGGAACAGGCAATGTGCTTCAAAGACCAATAGACTGGGTGTCAGGAAACTCCAGATTTCGTGCCAACCGGGATGTTAACTAGCTATGTAAATCTGGTCATGTAACTGAACAGTCTCCTCAAGTGTAAATGGAGAATAATACTACCACCTGCCCTAGCTACATAGGACTGTGGTGATCCAACACAAAGGAAGGCATTTTGAAAAGGAGATGCCATGTAGATACTTAATGTAATGAAAATATCACATTTTATCCATCTGTTAAAACCATAGGATAAGTTACATGCTGTAGCTTCTCACCATGTCATTTGGTGCCTATGCAGCCCTCAAGGATCAGCACACACCAATCATCCATGGAATCTGTGCTTATTTGGTATGTTACCAGAATATTGTGTTAGGAGAAAATTTCCTCAAGTTTTTGCTCTTCTTATGGATTGGGGAGGAACTGACTGTAACAAATGACTCACTTGTAATTCCAGACTATCTTCAAGGAAATTTGTATAACAGACAGCCCTGGAAGACAGAGATAGTGTTTCCTTACAGAGATCCTGCAAAGTTTTAGGCAGGGTTACTGCCAAGTATAAAAGTGTTGGGTTCCCTAAATTCAGGGATCCTCTCCTGTAACACAGCTCATTATGTAAACAGTGGTCAACTGGCCTCCTCTGCATCACCCTATGGAAACTGGGGCTCAGGAAAGGAGTATGTAAAATACTGATACTCTGGCTACTAGTAGTGCTGTGATTAATAAAGTCCTAGATCTCTGACTTAGGAGTCTCGTGTTTCCGTCAGCATCCATGACACTGTGGCAAAGTAACTTGTTAGCTGGCAGGTAGGGTAACATCTCAGATCCTTCACAGTTCTTGGCATTCAGTGCTCTTGTTTTACAGAAGAGAGGTTAGAGTTTCCCTCTCACCCAAAAGACTGTTGTCCAGCACCATGTCTCACTGGTCTGCCATACTGGAAGTCAGCTCCAAGAAGGCAGAGGCAATGGTACTTTATTTCCCCTTTTTAACCTAATGCAAAATACTCTCTGTGTCTGCATAGCTGGAGGTTTTAAAATCTTGTTGTTTCTCCTGTCTTGCCAATATAATCTACTTTCTTTTCTAAGAAACACAATGACACTTCTACATTTTCTGGGGAAAAAGTCACTGTTACTAAACAGATGTCTTTAGTCAATGTATAACTCTTTAAGTATTCCCATTTGACTATAAATACTAAAAACACTCCTAAGAAATTATTGCATATTTCAGGCTAATTTTAGTAAACACTCAAGCTTAGTTAGAAATACTTGTTAAAGAACACCAGAAGAAGGGAACTGCAGTTCTTTTGACATTACACAGAATGAGCAGAATGATAGTGCCCAACCTATCCATCCCCATGGTATGCGCATGCAAACACACACACACCTCATTTAGGCAAAGTCACTATAGGAAACTGTGCAGAGCATACTACTCCTTGTCAGAATTCAGAATGTTTCTTTAGAATAAAATCTTATTGATAACATTAGTAACATAGGCACCCAAGAAATCATCTCTGAAAACCTCAAGTTCATATTAAAATGAAAACTCAATTTTCTCCCAGTGGGCCTTTTGAAATGCTAAAATTTGAGAAACATGCTTCCTCCTAGAAATGCTATGTGGCCTTCTGAATAGCTATCACGGAAGTTAAAATTCTGATCAAATTGAGCAAGAACATTTTACATTTCCATACTCATGCTTAAAATCCCCTTAATATTTTTTATTGGGTTGACGTCATCTTTTTGATGCTTTATACTCAATCAAAACCTAAAACATCTTGGAAGATGAATGCAGGATACATGGAGCACACCCAGGAGATCCAAATCCATTGATTATCATGTGAAAGAAGGCCTAGAGGCAATTAGTCCTTTGTTGTGGATGACAAATAAACCTCCACATAAAATGTTCTATACACTGAGGCATCTTTGATCAGTCTTACTGGCTCAATGACTCACAAAGGATGGGGAGGGAGAATGTCTGAAAACAAAAGGGCAGGACTGAAGGCACCATTTAGTTATTTATTCTGTATGTTCAGCTCAGTTTTTCCTCTTTCCAACTTTTCATGACACTATAAAAAGAAATGGAATGGATTCTTTTCAACCAAGAACATCAGCGCTGCATACTAAGGAGAAAAGTATTGGCTTCACACAGAACCCATATAAACCATTAAATATCAACCTGTTCTCTCTAGTTAGGTATTTTTAACAAGGGAAATGGGTTTTGACAAATCACTCTTTTATATAACAGTTTATTACCCAGACTCTTGGAAATTAATTTACATATAAGACAAGCTGCAGCCAAACCATTCACAGCTTCAGGATGGAAGGCTGGCTTCTCAACAGGCACTGCTTTGGAAATGATCCATGTATGTGCTCTCTGGAATTTTCCTCTTCTATTAGAATTGTCTGGAAGTGTCTTAAGATGAACAACAGCGTGAGTGATTTATGAATAAGCTGTACCTATTTCCTCTGGCTTAAAGATGCCCACAACTTTTTGTTCTCTGAACAAAGGTGCATATTAAAATGAAGACATGAAACAATGTCCTAGAGATCAACATGCTTCTAAAATGATTCATTCAGATGAATGTAAAAATCCAATATGGAAACAGGAATTGTACCTTTAAAGACTAAGACCACGATATTTTCCTCAAGCTAAAAGGGACCAAGTGAATCACGAATAGTAAGACAATCCAATGAGCACACCCTGTGGTCACAAACCATGGCTCAAATCCGGGCCCCAGCGTTTACTGGATGTGACCCTAGACAAGTTGACAGACTCTCAATTTCTTTCCTATAAATGGAGGCAGTAATAGCATCCACACAGGACTGACCTGAGAACTAATAAGTTAAAGTCTGTGTTTTGTACATAGCATGGACTCGATAAACACACTATTGTTGCAATTTAAAATATCATGGAAAAAAGTACCATCTAGGCTGGCTTTTCAGAAAAGGCAATTATCATATCATCTGTGCATTATTTATTTAATCCAGCAGATTTTTATCAGAACCAAAATCATATATACCATGGGAAAAAAGATTACAAAGAGGATTTTAAATCTTCCTCCCCCCCCCCACCCACCCTTGTGCAAGGGACTTTTCATTCTCCATATACGATTTCATTTAAAGTTGCTTTAACCAGAGAGGGTCACCATGGGAAAGTAAACCACTGACAGCATATATTAGGTTCACATTAATTTACAGAGGTAGCATAATGCTTATGAAAAGTAAGCTGGCTGGAAGCCCACAGTTTGCCCTTGAGCCTCAGCCAGCAGGGAAGTTTCATGCCATGTGATTAGTGAATGAGGAGACCCTGGGTGATTAATTAGTGCTCCATGCCAATCCTATCAGATGGGCTGTGAGCCAGTAATATAAAGTAAGCCACTTGATTTTAACTTCCTCATCTCAAAACTGACTTCCATGTGAACATGACTTTGTCAAGCACTTTAAATATCGAAGGAAGTTTTTCTCCAAATCTCCTTTGAGACAAATCCTGCTTCTTTGGACACACATTTTAGCTCTGCTAAAAGGCAGACTGGATGGGAGAGACTCTAAATCAGGAAGTGTGTCTGCAAATTTTCTGAGCACCAAATTAAGCTAAACTCATTTCATGAGTCCCCATAAGTGTTTGGTGCTCAAAAGAGAAAAAAAAATTGCCTATGCATGAACAGATTTTCTATAGAAACCTAAAGGTCCATCAGTCTCTTTAAAAAGAAAGTCATTATAAAAACTGTGCATCCGTAACTTTAACTGGATTTTATTATGCTGTTATCAGTGTGTTTTCTTAACATCTAATGAAGCAAGCAGCAACGAGTCATTTGTTTTTAAGTATATGATTTCCCAGATATTTCTGAAATGTATTTTATCTATCACTGTCCCAAGACTGATGTTGCGGTGTCTAGATTTGTTCGTTTACTTTACTGCAGATATCAGTTCTCTGGTATCTATTACCATTTCAGTCAAGCTTCTGAAATTAGATTTAAAAGAGAAAGAAATAACTTTCCTAAATTAAATCAGTTCCTTTAAATGAGATCGACCTTTGGGTAGATAATTTGTGTAAACACAAATTGGGTCCTGCACTTCTCTAAATCTCATCATTAGTCAGGATCTCCAAACTGGGCTCCAAATGTGAAAGAAAGGGTTTAGTTACCAACATTCTATCCTGCTCTCTATGGTATTTTTTTCCTTACAGAAGAAAGGCTTCACACGAGCAATACTGTGTATAACTCCCCTCACATATAGGGTCTACAGAGCAGTGAGCACACACGGAAACCTATCTAAAAACATCTGGTGTTATAAAATAACAGATCTCCTGGGCTAAAATCATTATGGGTTCCATGCTGCAAAGGTTCAAGGGTTCAAGATCCCAGGCTGTGCTTCAGCAGGGAGGAGGCAGTTACTATCTTGGCTCACATATCGTAGGAACTGAAAGAAGCCTCTGAGATCCAGTCATGTCAGGAAAAGAGAAATGGAGAATCTGTATTTAGAAGCTGGAATTACAATCCCAACCTAATAGCATTCTTTTCCAGATACCCAAGGAATCTGAGGCAGCCCAACTGATAAAACCGCCAATCTAGGCAGCAGTCACAGCAGGAAGCTCCCCACCCCCACACATGCACTGATTTTATGGCTTTCAAAGGTCAGCATCCAAGACACCACATGATTTCTTAACAAACCCCTCAGAGGGCTTCAGTGGGGAGGACCCGCACTACCTACCAGCACAGGTTGATAAACGACCATGGGGACCAAGCCCAATGGCACTTACAATCTAGTCACAGAAATGTTATAAATCAATAATTAACATAAAAGCCAATTTGCAGTAAATGCCATCAATGAGATTGAGAAAAATGATAAGTTCAGAGAAGGTCACAAGATGCCAAGATGAGGGAAGATTTCGTGGGAGGGTATGGGTCTTGAGGGAAGAGTAGAATTTCAAGAAATGGAGATGAAGAGCCTTTCCAGATCAGTGTTTTTCAACCAGGTCTGAAAACCTGCTGGTAGCAGTTTAATGGGTCAAGACCAGAATTTCCTTCCTCAATGAAACAGAACAGGATGTATTTCATGAGGTGAGATGAAGGTTTCAAGAAATTTGTCTCATATGTAAAATATATGTCAGAGAATCTGGCTCAGTCAGTTAAGCATCTGCCTTCAGCTCAGGTCATGATCCCAGGTCCTGGGATTGAGCCCAAAATCGGGTTCTCCACTCTGTGAGGGGTCTGCTTCTCCCTCTCCCTCTGCCTGCTGCTCCCTCTACTTGTATGCTCGCACATGTTCTCTAATAAATAAATAAAATCTTTAAAAATTAAAACAAAATATATGTCATACTGAGGGTCTTGGTCAAAAGTTTGAAAACCATTGCTTTATTTTATTTTATGGAAAAGAGAGTGAAGTTGTCTATCTGGCTGGAAATGAACAACTCAGTTATTAGGTTATTACAGGCCAGACTGTGGAGGGTCTAGAATGTGGTATCCAAGGATTTGGGGGTACCTGGCTGGCTCAGTTGGTAAAAGCATGTGACTCTTGATCTCTGGGTCATGAGTTCAAGGTCACATTGGGTGTGGAGTCTGCTTAAATTTTTTTTTTTTTTATTAAAAAGAATTTAATTTTACACTTGTAGGTACAGAGAAGTCATTACAGGTTTTCCGCTTTTTTGACTTTTAGTTTTACGGACACCTACTGTGCTTAGCATCCCACACATGATCTCGCTTAATTGCAACAATCACCCTTTGAAGTGGGTATTATTATTTCCACCATAGAGGAGGAAGTGAGAATCAGACAGATTATATAACTGGCCCATAAAATGAAGCCAGGTCTTTTGACTTCAAAGCTTATAATGTTTAAAAAGAAACAAAACAAAATTTTGAAATGATCAGAGCTGAGCTTTAGGAATATTAATCTTGCACCTTCAAACGGCTAAACTGAAGAGACTAGACAACTACATTATTAGAGGGGTTTCTTTTGATCACTCAATTTCAGAATTTAAGAGCAATTTAAATACACTCTAAATCCTAGGCAAAAATCACACCAAACCAACAGTTAAAACTGCTCTTTCTTAATGACCCTAAAAAAGATTTGAGTGAAGGTTCTTATTTCTCAATAGCTACATTAGGATCCCTTTTACTTCATTCTGCAGCAATGAAGTTAATGACTGTTATCACTTGCAAAAGGCTTTGAAGAAAATATGAAAATAGGTACACTTGCTGAGGTCTGCCTAAAGCAGTAGTGTTAACATAAAAGGAGTAACCTACTGCTTTCCTCAGATACTCCCTCCAGCCCTCCTGTTCCCACACCCAGACACTCTGTCTGATCCTACCTACCTCGGGGAGCTACTGTGAGGGCTAATGGTGTGATTTGTGAAGAGCCCAGAGCTCCCAGAGAAAGCAAGCCTGGAGGAAGCTCAGATATTATCACTGGGGGGCTGAGAACATGCCAACACTAGACTTCCTAATATAAAAACGTGAAAAAGAAACAACGGCAAGATAGAATAATGGTGTGCCTAATTTAAGGGGGAAAAATAAGAATTTGCAAGTTGCTATGTCTGATGAATAGAAGATGAAAGATAGAACCTCGTGAGCAATGAAAAAGAAACATCTTCCCCCTTTCTGCTAAAAGCACATAAGAATCAAAGAAGCTCCTCCACAAAGCCAAAATGACCCAATCAACCACCTAACACAGAAACCAGGAGGGTAAAAATGTTCCTCTGCCCAGTGTGCGAGTTGGACAGAGAAATGTGTGCTGAGTATCCAGCAAGTTGGAAAAATCAGCTGGGCACAGGACTCTCCTCTGCACACACCGAATCATCTAGTCTGGACTTCTCAACTGACATAGGAACCCTCTTTAAAATAAAATACTCGCAGACTCTCAGTGTGGACTTACTGTTATTAAAATATCTTTAAATGTGCAGAAACAGAAAACTGGTACAAAATCCCAAATACATTTACAGATCAACTACCAACAGTATCAAACCAACAAAACTCAAACTAACCACAATAATTAAATGTAACAGATGATGTTTTTTGCTGCCACTAAAACACTGATGTGGCATCCAGCCTGGTTCTATATTTAATCTGTTTTGGTATTTTGACTTTCATAAATGTTTACACAGAGAACATTTGTTTACGTAAGAATGTTCTACAAAACAGCAAAAAACCTAGAGGCCAGATTGGAATGATCAGACTTCATACTTAACCCATAGTTAGCCAATTATGATGAGGTGTCACATGATAACTCTACACAGCTCTCTTATTTGCTTCAGAGGTAGCACTGCAGCATCACTGAAATTTACGATTTTTTTCCAGCTTCGCAGAGTATAATTAATAAAAATTGTATATATTTAATGTGTATAGTGTGATGTTTTTAATATAATACATTGTAATGACTGCCACAGCCAAGCTAATTAATATATCCATCACTTCACAGGGTTAGCAATGTGGGTGTACAAAGAACATTTAAGATCTACTCTTAGCAAATTTCAAGTACACCATTAATTTACAGTCAATGTGCTGTATATTAGATCTCTAGGACTCATTCATCCTGCATAACTGAAAGTTTGTACCCTTTGAACAACATCTTTCCACTTCCCTCATCCCCTTAGCCCCTTGCAACCACCATTCTACTCTCTGCTTTTAGGAGTTCGACCTTTTTCAGATTCTATATATAAATGAGACCATGCATTAAATGGGTGACTAATCCAACCACTGCTGAAGTGAGAAACATTTTTTTCATTGTGAAACTATATGCTTATTAGCAATGAACTATATTGCAAGGCACACATATGAGGGCTAGACTGCCCACCATCTTGCTGGGAACAGGAGCATGGTACTCATGGCACCCAACTTAGTATGGCCATACTGCCAATGGATTCTCATCGATCTCCATCTTCCCAGTTACCCTGGAGGAAAATGTGCGTTACCCACATGTAGTAGATGAGGAAACAGCTCAGTCAAGTGACTTACCCAAGGTCACACAAATTGATAGCAGTGGAGCCAAGATGTGAAACCAGGAAACCTTACTCCAGACCCCAAGCTCACAACCACAAATGCCTCTTGACCACTGTAATCACCATGTGACCCACATCCATGAGCTGAGAATACACACACAGATGCAGGCACTGCCCTTACAGCCAAGCACTCACTTATAATGTGGTTGAGGACATGATCTGGAAGATGCTAATATTTTTAACTGCCTACCTCCACTTGGTTATTCTGCATTCAACTAAGACAGGTGCACTCAAAGATCAAAAAGACATCAGGCGATCCCTGGGTGGCTCAGCGGTTTAGCACCTGCCTTTGGCTCAGGGCGTGATCCTGGAGACTGGGGATCGAGTCCCACATATCGGGCTCCCTGCATGGAGCCTGCTTCTCCCTCTGCCTGTGCCTCTGCACCTCTCTCTCTGTGTCTCTAATGAATAAATAAATAAAATCATTTAAAAAAAAAAAAAAGACATCAGAGACCTTCCCTGGGAACCAGGATGGCCTACTCTAGAGCTTGAAAATGATTATAATTACAAGGCACATGGGTGACTCAGTCAGTTAAGCATCTGACTCTTGGTTTTGGCTCTGGTTGTGATCTCAGGGTCATGAGATTGAGCCCCATGTCGGGCTCCACATTCACCGTGGAGTCTGCTTGAGACTCTCTCCCCCCTGCCCCTCCCCATCCTACTCGCTCACACTCTCTCAAATATATAAATCTTTTTTTTTTTAAGATTTTATTTATTTATTCATGAGAGACACAGAGAGAGAGAGAGAGAGAGAGACAGGCAGAGGGAGAAGCAGGCTCCATGCAGGG